>NC_092034.1:9056643-9676143 GCF_042242105.1 Pempheris klunzingeri
ACTTTGTTTTCACAAGCACATAAATTAAAACTGACCATTTCTTTTTTTTATTTCAGGAAGTGGGGGATGTGGGCAGGAACGGCAAAGAACCAGTACGGTCAGATGGTGTATGAGAATGGAGAACCCTGCTGGCAAGGAGGCTCCCGCAGTACTACAGTAAGTACTACATGTGTTTCACACAAAGGTGTACATACAAACATACAGTAGGCACGCACACAGTAATGGGACCATATGAAAGCACAAAGAGGCAGACATGAATAAACTAATAGATAGACAGATGAACAAATGGTACGTACACACTGACAGACTGTCAAGTACACAGATGGATGAAGGGAACAAAAAGAAGTCATTTGCTCAGCTCATTAGACTCTAAATTACTCCAGATAAAAGATGTGATACAGACCATATTTGGATTTTAATTCATCATGACAATGTTGACTTTTAGAAAATGTACCATTTGTGCTGTCTGTCTTGGTGTACATTGTCAAACAACACTGTTGATTTAAAATCAGGACATCACTAATTTTCCTGTTTAATATCACGTCAAGTTTTCTGATCTGCTTCCATTTTAATTAGCTTTTTTTTTTTTCATGTTTGATAAATTAAGTATAATCTACATTTCCATCAGTTTGTACACTCACCAGTCACTTTGGATTTCTCATCTCCTACAGAGATACTTGTTTTTAGTGTTAAATTATCAGGTTAAACTTGCAGTGTGTATTATTTGGCCACCTGCTCCAAAAAATGGGCCAGCAGTTCAGATCCTTTTCAAAACCTCATCAAGTCGAGTTCCTTCATGCTACACACACACACACACGCATGGCACACACATAGCCATGTGTGCCTATGGAAGATGTTTAAATTAAGAATACTATAATATTTCACATTCTGTCAAAAATGTAGGTTCATTTTTGATTATTTTAAACTAAACCATGTACATGCTGTGAATTCTCATACGAAAGCTGGTATTCATTGTCAAATATCATGACTGGGGGTGTAAATAACCTGTAAAAATAGATACAGAAGTTTTTTTTTTTTATAGGGAACTGAACTTTATAGTGAGCAGACACAACTTGTGTAAATATGCCAAATATAAACAAGCTGGATCTGCTCAGCTCTCTGGTAATGAAAGATACTAAACCCTCATTTTCCATAAGCACAAGAAGATTCTTCTTCAAACCCACAGAAATCCATAGATACTTTAACAATCCACCTTCCAAATAAATACAACTTTAGTTAACTGTACAAAGAAGCGATGGCCTGCCTCTTTCCAGAGGGAGATCTCAAGAAAACAGCCAAATGAAGCCTCTCTCACCACATTCATCAGGGACAATTTGAAGCCTTCTCGCCCAGTCTGCTCTCTGCACACCTCATTCTGCGCATGTGTGTTTCAACAATGGGGAGTTAGTCAGTCAATCAGTAAAAGGCGTTCAGTCCTCATGGCCCACTCAGCAGCCTGGCAAAAAGATGTTTTGTTCAAAGCCCAGTGATGGAAGCTGACTTGCTTTCCCCCCTCTGTCAGTCTTCATTGGTTTTATGGTTAATGTCTCTCCGGTTGCATTCTCCTGCAGCTTTCAGTAGAAGTACTGCTCTCTCCATTTCCCAGAATTCCCACCTCTTTCAGTCGCTTTTATGAGATCCATTTACTTTTCTGTGTGAGAATTTGCTCAATTAAAAATGTAACACATTAAATCATCTTATTTTCTTTGCCTGGCCCCCTCTTCAAATCAGAGTCCAATAAATGTCCTCTGCAAATGTATGTACTCATACTATCCAGGGGTCTCCTTTGAAAAGACTAAATTGAATTCCTTTGATACGACCTCCTAACCATGTGCAGTCGGCATAAATGAAGTCTCGTCAGAAGTCGATGCTCATTATATTTGAAATGCTGAACCTCGTCTTTGGGTAGTGCTCTCTCTTTCAGCACACTTCTCCCTTTATACTTGAGTAGTGGGACCAGTGATGTATTGTTTCAGTGTGTTTCAGTGGTGGATATTGAGGTAATCCAAATTCAAACAGCGTGCAGTGTATCTTAGGAGTCTGTGGGGAAGGGTGAACTCAACTGTTTCAGTTATTAATTAAATTCAAAGTTCTGGACTGTGACTGTTGCGTGTGAGCAGTGACGTTTGCTACAGCCTGCACAACCGTGGATTCAAACCAGCCTCTCTCATTGTAGAAAGGATAAATTAGGTTTGATTTTTGTGTATAAGGCCATGATTTCTATTGATACTCATCGCTAAAAGGATCATGAAAAGTCTGGCAATTATCCAGGTTTTACATGTTTCTTTGTGCTTCTTTTTGCCATGTTCCCAGCAGTTACTTCTGGTGAATACAGTGTCATTATAACAAATACAAATGTTGCCCAAAGCTACAAAAATAAGACCCAAGATTAATCATTTAATTTAGTTTTTATTTTTCTAAGCAACTTTTCTTCAAATTGATTAACTTAGTTAACACAGCTTTTGCGTCTCGTCCCCTCTGACATCTGTGTTGTCAGGACATATGTAACAGAAGCAGAAGACTGTTGATCCCTCGCATGGGTCAAATTCTAAAAAAAACCCTAAAGTACTACATTTCCTGTAATGCAGCTCAATAGTAAAACACCCACCTCTTTTGGACTCCACGCTTCCACTTTGTGCCTCAGGCTCTATGATGATAATTGGTCTCCAAGTCCAACCTTCATGACATTTTTGGGGTTATTTTGTCAGCTTTGACAAAAGATTAGTGCATTTAATACATTCAAGTCTAAAGTATTACCCCAGATCAGTGGATCTGTGGCTCTGGTACCTGCAAGTCAAAACAGAATCACCAATAATCCTGCATGCGCTCACTGGAAAGTGTTTTGTCTCACCAAGCGGCACACACCCACTTAATATCTCTGTGCAACAAGATACTAAGTGACATAACAAAAGACTCTATTTTTAATCCAAGAACGGGACAAAACCAAATCACCACTTGTACCAGCCTGAAACTTTGGCAGAATAATACCTGTCAAGCTCCCGACGCTCTCCCTCTCCAGGTGCTTTTGTTCGCCAGAGGGATCATCTGTTCACCTGTTTTTATGATGTGAGGAGTTGCTATGGAAACCCCCCCTACAAGTAAAATATGTTTTTCCCCCTTCCACTCTCTTGTAGAGGGCGTCAAATTCGTCTATTACAGTCTTGACAGTGATAATCACTTCCTCGCCTTTCCCGTTCACACACGGCAGCAGTGATGTCTACAGTGTCCCACGGTCACAGCATCACCTTGGGCCTCATACACTCTGATTGTAGGCTAGGCAGAGATGAAACTCTGCAGGGTCAGTGCAATCATTTTATTTGGCCTGATTACATTTGTACAGTATTCATGCCTTAATTCTATCATTTTTAGTCGGTCTAATTTCTACACAAAAGTTTGGAAGTGCTTGGAAAAATCCCTAAAACAAGAGGTCGGACAGCATCTTCAGTCAGCCCCTTTTGGGAGATAAAACTGGCATGGCTCTTGACTCAGGCTAACTACAGCTCTTCTCCCCGCACCACTTCAACTTTTCTTCTTTGTGCTTTTCTAGGTCACACTGACATGCGGAACGGAGACAGCCTTGCGATCGGTGAAGGAGCCCAGCAAATGCCAGTACATCATGGACTTTCAGACTCCTGTGGCCTGTCAGCCGGTGCTAAAGCAGCGGGGCATACACAGTGAACTGTGACCTCTTCCCTTGCTGGCCTAGCCTAGATTAACTTAGCCCCCCCACCCCCTTGGCTAGCCTGCGGTGACAGGCTGGGGTCCTGAGGGTCCCATCTGACATCTGTGTTGTCAGAACATATATACTTCCAAGCAAGTCTTGCTAAGGTCAGAATCAGTTTTTCAGCGCTGCTCCTAGACAACATTAGTTTTCATTGATTATTACAGTGCTGCTTTATATTGTTACATGTTAATACTTGAATAGAGCAATTATTGAATGAGTTAGTCTCCTCACACTGCAGTGTATTCACTGAACACCAACAATGCTATGTAAATGATCAATAAGGTGAAGCTAGATTATTTGCAGGGTCTAGTGCCACTAATGTAACTGCTGGAACAAATAACTGCTCATTCATGAGCACAAATAAAAGGACTGTGTCCTTAATTCTAGTTGGTTATGGTGGCTGTTCTACTCAGCCTTACTTAAATCTTAAAGGTGATATTCTGCATTGTTCTTATTGTAAACAAATCCCATGAAAAGATCAAAACTGACAATGAATTGATCCTCATAACAAAGCATGATAGCAGCGTAGCGTGGAGCTAAAGAACACATCAGTGAGCCACACTGGGTGTCAAGTTCCTTCATTATGGTGAACACCAGCAATGTAGTTTTTGAGTCAATCCCCCATCCACCCTCTGTAAATACTCACTACAGCACCAAATCCGTATTCATCCACAACTGAAAAATAGTCCCCAACAAACTGATAGAAACTTAAGTGTCCAACAGTAACTATATATATTTGTGACCCATTATCACATCATCAGAAAGAACAAACAGAGTTGGAGTAACACACTGTTTTCTCTGCAGTATATTAAGCCTCAATAACATCACTATGGAGATAAGTAAAATGAAGTGATATTGTCTTTGATGTAACTGCTGTATCAAATGACTGCACAAATAAAAGGACTTCATACTTGATTATAACCTTACTGCATTCTTGACTGTAACAGTAAATTGGTAAAATATTTCCTGAACAGTTTTAAGCTGTAGAACATTTCCTAGAACTGTTAAAATGCTAAAAAAAAAGTATAGTGTATGCATTTATACACTACAGCCACATTAATATATAGTCTCACAACACTTTCACAATATTTACACACTTTCAGCTATTATTAGTGATGCATTGTATACTCAATATAACATCTCTAGATTTCACAAGATTCTGCCAGCGTTAGCAGTCTGCTTCTTACCCTGCATGCTATTTATGATGTTGTTATGTAACAGATTGTGGGGTTTCTGCAGCAGAGCCCTCTGCTCATTAAGGGGGAGTTAAATCAGCTGTCAGCTATCCAATAGGACACCTGAAATATTCCTACCTTGCTGGGCAGCTGGGTGGCTGTTTGCCTGCTAGCAATGCAATAGCCTCAGGGCCTGTAGCCCAGGGACTGCTGCTTTTTATTTATCTGGCTTCAGCTCCCATCCACATTCCGTATTTGATGGTGAGTCTAACCATTTGCTCCCACCCTCGGTTTTCGGTATAATGGTCGGGTTTCTTTAAGGCGTCAACAAAGTCTATCAGAAGGCCTTCCTGGAAAATACAAAAATAATAAAATACAAAGTCTGTTGGTTCTGAATTGAACAAGGTGCGTTAAAACAGCAAAATCTGACAACTCCCATCATGTTCATTGTGCATCTGGAAAGGCAAAAATCTTAGCTATAATCCATCGTCTCAAGGAACCAACACAATACCACTGTATATTTTAATTTCCCCCTAAGTCAACGTTTCACACATGCAACAGATGCCAGAGCTGATGTCAGCATAAAACACCCTCAGCTTTTACAGGCTCATAACTCTACCAACAGCTGGAAATGGTGCCACTCACAGAGACAGTGTCAAGAGCAGCACTCTGTCTAATATTGCAGAAGGAAGCATTTTATTCCTTTACATTGCATCTTTGCCATATGCTGACCACGTGATGGCGTCTCATAAAGAACTTTTGCTCTCACAAAGGTTCGACAGTCTGCAGGGTATCAACAGCTCCTCACTTTACTGAAAGATCATCATGTGCTAAATTACTTGTGCGCTTTACCCCACACAACGTGGGTGGAAGCCACACTGGAAGATGGCAGCTTAAATGGACAGTTGTTTGGAAAGAGAAAGCCAGCACTGTGCCTTTCTGTACTGGGTTTTTGAACTGACTGGCCATTGATGTGTTGCTACAGATCAGAAAAGTGAAGCAGGGAGTTGTGGGATGGATTCAGAGTCCCCACTGAGCACACGCTGAGCACACACAGACACACTTACGCACATACTTACACACCTCCATTCAGCACATTTGCACATGAAGGGGCAGGGATGGAAAGTCTTTCCAGTTGAGCGTGGGCGTATTTGTGTGTTGACTCCAAATTGCTAAAAGGGCCCAGAGGCTTTATATTGCATTAAATCTCCGACTCAGCTTTGTAGAAACTAGTTCAGGGTACCTGTTCTCTGGAGTGGGAGACAGCGGGGCCTTCGCCTGACTGACTGCCTGACTAGTGAGTGAGTGACTGGTCGACTGACGCCCACAACAACCCAGCGCCGCTTTCACTATTTTGGAGATTGTTTTTAAGCCTCCTCTTTGAAGGGAGGCCAGCTATACCCTCAGGGCTGAGAGGGAAAAAAAAAAAAGGGCGCTCGCATTGAGTTGGCGTACGACAGTCACATCCATCTCCCTCACGTCCTCCAATCTATTCAGTCACGATACTGACAGGCAGCCTCTAGCTTACATATTCTTTGCAAACAACTCCATTTAAAGGCGTGTGAGAGACAGTACATACAGTATGTATGAGAGTTTTAGGCCTTCACAAAGCTTTAGTACCATCAGGTTTAAGGTTTCAAATAACTGATGTGTTGATCAGCATTTTGTCAACCTTTGTCATGTTTTGCTTCTGATATTATATCCACTTTAATATGGATATATTAGTATCTATATTAGTTATTATTTTCTTCCAGTATGATGGTCAAAAGTAGCCAAAACATTTTGACCACATGGGGCAGCACAAACAAGCTTTCAAACAACAAAGCAAAGTCTACGTGGCGAATCTGTCAGTAAACAGTTGACTATTTACACATCCAGCAATAGCATTAAGTTTGAGTTTCTCCTTTCAACTCCGTTTTGGTCACCACCCACTTCGGGGGGAAACATGGTGAAATGGTCTGTATTTGTATAGCACCTTTCTAGTCATCACATCACATCCTCATTCACCCATTCACACATCAAGGAGGAATCTATTCTTTCACACACTGAAGTTATGCTTCAGGACCAAGTTGGGGTTCAGTGTCTTGCCCAAGGACACTTCGACACGCTGAGCCGGGGAACGAACCACTGATCTTCCGATTCTACCTCTGACCCACAGCTGCCTAATATCTGTCAAAATGCACAAAAGAGCGGTGAGACTGAACCAAACCAAATCAGCGGGCCATAAAACCAAAACAGTGAACTAAAAGACACCATAATGCTCTGTAGGGCTAAGAGACCCCTTTCATTGTCAATATGTAATAAATATTGATGATTAGCTTTAATGGTAATGCTAAAATCAGATAGAGGCACAAGCTGAGAAGCCACTGCGGATTCACTGTGTTATATACTGGCTTCATTATGTGTCTGAAAAGGCCGGTTCTATTTTACTGTGCAATATTATTAGAAAAACAACAAAAGGAAAAGTAATGGAAAACAAAGTCTAATAACAATCTCTAAGGTCAAAATTATACACTAAGTCAAAACACTGGTAGATGCGCTGTAGAGTATCATCAGCTGCATTAGTGAGCCGACACCATATAGGAATGAAGGGGAGTGAGAGAATTAGAGATGTAGATGAACAAAGACCAATATTGTCAGAAGGGTGGGAGAGAGGGGGGAGAGAGAGACAGAGAGAGATGCACGGATAGACAAATAAACAGCAGCAAAAATGACAGAGACCAGGGACGAAGCTTGAGGGAAAACTGAGCTTTGAGAGGAGGAGAGAGACAAACTGACTGAGTAGAAAAACAGCAAAGGGAGGAGCAGAGAGAGAGAGACAGAGAGAGAGAGAGAGAGAGAGATGTGAAACTGGGAGAAACAAGGAGGGGGAGGGGGTGTAAGCAGCAAAGGGTAAATGTTTCTGTGTTTGTGCTCTCACGTCGGCGAGCGAGGCTCAACACTTCCCCTGTGGAGTGGATGAGTGTAAGCGTGTCGCGGTTGGAGGCTGGAAGGCCGAGCTGTGATAGCATGTGGTTACCAGGGGCCTCCCGCAGTTGGCTTCTCCCACTTACAGTAGAGGAGGGTGTTCGAGAGGAGGTGCGGGGCCTGGGATGCCAGGGAACAGGCATTTTTAGATCTCCATAATATACAGGTCATATTCAATTAAGGGCATTTACCAACACAACCCCAAAGGTGTGACTAGAGTTAATTCTCATTTTGCTCAAAAATCAAAGAGCCGATTAAACCGGACGGAGGCCAAAACATCTGGGCTCCGTAAAACCGTAAAAAGGTTTGTGATGTCATGGGGAACAATCAGCTTATATGACAGCATATATCAAACAAAGACGGACTGCACTGACAGAAGGGGACAGCGGCTACAGACTGAACTCAACCAGCAGTGATATGACGGAAATCTGGGAGCTGCTGCGAATTTGCATAAAGCCTAATATAATGTCGTACCTTTGCAGCAGTGTTCGCGGTGGGGATTTAGTTTGTTCAAAGACAAAGTGTAATCAAAGGTTGAAAAGCAGAAACCGAACTGGCTATCTGCTGTTGGCTGGTCTTTGGTGTCAACTGATTGAATGCTTGTTTTGTTTTTTTTTTTGTTTTTTTTTACTGATTTGCATTAAAAAATGAAGCAGCTTTTTTTTCTTTTAAAAGGAGTTGATTTCCACTCATTTCATCTGCACACATGCACCCAGAAATCATTGCCTTTCCTGCTCCAGTTTGCTACGGTTGTCCTTAAGCGACACTAAATGTTTCTGGGAAAAGTTACAGAAAATAACGCAAAAGAAAGGAGTCTAGGAGTGTGTACAAAAACACTCAAACTGTTTCCAAAATCAGATTTTTTAGATCATGTATTTTAATCCAATTTTCTCTTTATTTCTTCATCAAATAAATAAAGATTGACACCAAATACCAGTTTCTGCTGTTTCAAATTTGGGGTTGTGTCGCAATTTAAAGTCTCCTTTCACGAAAGGTTGGGTCGTAATAAAAGACAATCGCTTGTGCGTCCATTCATCATCAAACTTTGAGCCATCGTCTCGCTGTCTTAGTGCACACAAGTCTGTGACAGACTGTCTGCCACCAGCATCACATAAATAAACCTGGTGACTGCGACTTGATCAACAGTTGCAATCCAAACACTTTCCTCGCCCCTCTGTGGCTGTTTCTCCCTCAGCAAATTGTTGTTTTTTTTCCCCCCCTCTTGTAGCCCCCATTAGGATGATAGATGAGTGGAGATGCAGAGAGGATGGTTAATCTTTCCAGGAGAAGAAGACCAGAAATAGGAGGGAGGTAGAGAGCAGCACGCCATGTACATAAATAAACAGGACGTTGGGACTTAGCAGGAAAATGTGCGGAGGGAAGAAAGATGACGGTGACGGCCGCTCACAGGTAGAGGCCGAGACGGAGGGAGAGACAAAGGAGAGCAGGCCTGAGTGGGGGGACAGGAAGTGGTTGAAGCAGAGTAACGTGGGTAACAGATGGAATGAAAAGCAGCCCAGGGTGAGGAAAGAGGAGGGAGAAACTGGGATATAACGAGAGTGAGACGGAGAGCAGCGGGATCCTGGTGGGCGAGGGGAGGGGATTCTGGAGGGCTATATAGAGCTCAGTTTCTCTGCAGGAGCTGCTTAATGAGCACAGAGTTTGTAATTAATTATTGGTTATCAACCTGATAATAGTCATTGCTCCATTTTGTGTAGCGGTTTCCACATACTTATACAATTATGGCAATTATTAACAAAGCACAGTCTTTGCGTCGCTGCTTTGCATTTCAAACATATAGTGTGGCCAGACCGGGCCATTATTTTTGTGTTGCATAATAGGAGTGCGCGGGGAGGGGCAAGAAAAAGTAAGTACTGTGTTCTTTTAAGCAATGGGGTAAACAATGAGGAGCCAATTTAGCTTTCAAAACTAATACTAGAATTCCATTTAGGAAAGGGGGGAACAGGCTGTGGATCATAGCCCTGCTAGCTGCAGCAGCAGCTAATGTTTGCTCATCCCCATCTTTGTGTAAAAATGGTGATCAAACAAGTGGACCTTTGCAAGAACAAAACAGGAAAAACGGGCAGAATTGAGCGTCAGCATGCTGCGGGGAGGGTAAGGAGGGAAAAGAGATGAGGATGAAGAAGAGTGATGGGGGAGCCAAGTGTGCGCGGCAGCCTCCGCTGTGCCGGGAAGTCATCCATTTTAAGGGCTGCGGTGGAGTACCTGCTAGCTTTTCATTAGCAGGTGAGACACACCGATAGCATCTGAGGATGTGGACGGATGGCCGGCCAGACAGACAGATGGCTCTCTGCTCCATTACCCAGGGACACAGCGCTGCACTGGACACATCACACTCTCTCCACACACACACACACACAGGATTGTAGGCAGACAAAAGAAAAGAGCACTTGACTCTTTTAAGAGAATAAAAGAGGCAGAAAAGCATGTAGAGTTGCATTGGGGTGATCTACAAATCTGCTAAGAGCTGAACAAGAGATGTGAGCACACTGACAGTGTAGCCTCAGGATTTATGGTTATAGAGTTTTTGTGAATGAAATCTGTTTCTTTAAATAATAAAGCTTGTTTTTTTTTTGTCTCTTCTTTTGGAAGTATTGGATTTAAATTTCAGATGAGCGCTGAGACGGAAGAGAGACACGATTGCTGTACAGCTGCAAAAAGCAAAGAAGTCAGCGGCTGCTGCGTTTGATTCAGTCATCAATTACTGTACAGCGGCAGCAGTCGTGATAAATAAAAGTCAACAACTAACTGCAAAGCCCCATCATTGGCACTCATCCAGCACCCACTGCAACATATTGAGTTGAGTTGAGACCTAAAGTATCTGCCTGCCTGTATACACACATCATTGATCTCTATAAGTTCTTCTTCAAAGTCTACACATTTGATCAAAGGTGGTGGAGGGTGGATGGCATTTTTTCGAAAGCGAAAAGACCAGCGATACACATGAGGAAGAATAGGGGGGAGGGTGGCTCTTCTGCCACGACAGATCTGGATCAAAAGTACCTATTGCAGAATCAAAGTCAGCGTCATCAATATTTCATCACAGGAGAACCTGCCGGTCGCCACCCCCCCCCCCCCCCAAAACCCCCCGCCTCCTGCAACCTTCCCTTTTTTTGTCCTTTCCTTTCCTAGCTACTATTTTTGTGGGCTTCCTAAAGTACTAAAGTCCTTTGGTTAGAAATTCCTCCAATCCTGGTTACTAAATTGTGTTGATCTCTAAATTACTTTTTTGTTCATCCTTTCTCCCTAATTTTCAGCCTCGGTGGAACGTTTTTGATTAACAGCATAATCCCTGTAAATGCAGTGTTCCACTTTATAGTATATTAACATGGTCGGGAGATGATAAAGTCTTAGAGTGAACGTGAAAGTCTCCATGCTAGTGGCTCTGTGAAGCTGAGCTGACGGCAGGCACAGCGATGTTTTTAGCTGAAATGCTAATATTAGCAATGCTAACATGCCTACAATGCTTGTATTTTTGTTTGTTTTTTCAGGGTTTGCTTTAATATTCAATGTATATTTTACATTGTACAACTTTTCATTATCTGAGTGCTTCTCTGCCTTGTAAGTTAACTGACCTACATGTTGAAAATTGTTGGAGTGCCCCTTTAAAATACTGAACAATATTGAAAAAAAGAAGAGGAAAACCGATCTTCTGTCGTTTGAAGAAGGGATGCTGTTTTTATGTTGCAAAATAATTCTGTAAAAATCCTGCAAAAGGTGACCAAATATAACTGACTTATCTGTGTGAGCTCACTTTTAGATTCTAAACAGGACAGACCTGCCAAATTCAAAAAAATCCCTTGGCCTAAAAATTCAGAGCTTGTCTCACCTTTACCAGCAAAACATCCATCATGAAAGTTGTTAGATTGTCTTCAGGTTCAGTCTAATTAAGGCGAAATGGTACCGACAGATCCAACTGTTCTGTGGGGGAAACTTTTGTCTGTGCACAGAATTAATTATGAAATTTTCTGGCGGCATACACAAAAGATTAAAACTTATGAGGAATCTATGCAAATAAAACTCCAACAAGTTAAAAGAACTGTAGCAAGACAGTGTGTCATATTCATGAATACAACCCCAATGTGTCAGAATTTGGATTCTTCTACATTCCCAAAACAGGGAGGGAGCAGCGTTCACGCTGTGCAGAAACTAGGCTACGCTGTGCTTAACATGGCACCACACCGACTAATACAGGAAGAGGTTAAGTGAATGCATTCGGGAGAGAAAGAGGGGAAGAGTCCCCCCCCCCCCACCCCCCACACCCACTCACACACAGTATTAAGGCAAGGGAGGGAAATGAAACTTTGCATTATTTTTAGTAGGAAATTACGTCTGCATCTCAGTAATTATAAAGCAATTCAGAACTGACTGATAGGCCACCGGTGGACTTTTTTTTTCCCCCTCCCTACTCTCACAGCCTTATCTTTTCCCACCACAACTGCACAGACTCCTACATGCATTTTAATATGGTAATTATGGAGTGAATTCTAAACATTAACCAAAAGGAAAAGCTGGCGAAAGCATTTAAAATGGGATTCAGCCACCGGTTTCCTATATCAACACAACTCATGCTTCTCCTGCTTCCTGATTAGGAGGATTTATTCAGGGTATTTATAGCCCCTATCTCTTTTGTGTCTACTGCCAGCCGTGCTATTTACAGTATTTTGCTGCCGTCATTTGGCCGATTTGCAAACATGATAAACTCAGTCAATGAATGAGGGGGCTTATTATTAAAAACTGATATTGTTAAGCACTGACCAGTCTGAGCTTTAAGACGTATTTATTTGTACATACATTGATATATACTACAATAAGGAATACTCTTGGAAAGCTGAGTCTGCAGATTGCTATTTGCTTTTTCCCTCCCATAGAATGCACCTCAGCTGGGAGGGGGGGTGTTGTTTAACAACCTTGGTCCCAAAGTTGTTTTTTGCCAGCTAAAATAAATGGATACAGAAAGAGAGAGAGCGAGAGAGACATAGTGAGAGGGGGAGGCGAGGACCTCCCTACGGACTCCTCTATCTCCAGGCAAGTTTTTCTCTTCTGTTTGATGGAGCTCAACAGACAAGAGTTTTCTCGCTGAGGCAAAGTTAAGGGGAAGCGGCAACCGCGGTGCCATGCCTGAGAACATCTGAGCTCACAGTTTGCCAAAAATCGGTTGCAGGGGAAGGGAAACCAAAGATGCTCCTTTTCGGCTTTGTTTAAGAGGTCATGGAGGGCAATGGATCCATTTGTTTCAAGTTTGTGTTGGAGTGGGTTGGACCTTGTTACTCTTTAGTTCTTGAAAGAGCGTCTCGCCAGAGCGCACGTCTGCTGTCAGTCTCCCTCTCGCTCTGCCCTCAGCAGTGATTCCAGCAGGAGGAAGTTGGAGTGGGACTGCAGCGCTCTTCCGCTCGCAACCACAAACCCAACGAGGCAAAAGGATTCATTTAATTTCACCTCGACGGCAGAGAGACAAGACCACGGTTTTATGTAAAAAATCTAGCCGTGGAACGGTGGAGTCGATCCCTGGTACCTTAATGATCACCTCACAAGTCATGACAGAGGTCAAGCTACCATTGGTCAGGGTAGCTTGCCTGCCTCTTGTCTAAATTAATTCATTTGACATTATCTTTAGTCTTGAAAGGCCAAAATATCATGTAGTCTGGTCTCAGCATTAAGATTTGATCTGGTTGGATAATTAAAGCGTGCCAGTACACCTTAGTTGTGTGATTTCTGGTGCTGCAGCCTTACTCTTCACAGTTTTATTCTCTCTCTCTATATCTATGATTCCCATGCATGATTTGGCCTTTCTTCTGTCCCCGTCTCTGTCTTTCTCTCTCTATCTCTTCCTCCCTCCTGGGTTAGCTTTGCAGCCTCGCCTGTGGGCCCAGGGATGTTGTATTAATTAACTCGCCTCACTGCACTCTCATCAAGCTGCCGGTAAATGGCCCCGCTCCAAGTTTCCCTCCCGGAGCGCACCAAGATGGCAGCATCCGTAAACAACTTCAAATTTACGGTACTGCAGTCACAGCGGCGAGGCCCCTGCTACTCCTTACAGTGAGGGAAGGCAGGCTGGAGCGTGCAATTCAAACGGAGCCTCGCTCGGCACGCTGCTGTGTGGTTTAATATGTAAATGCATTTTCGTTAGACTCTATTTTTCCTCTACCTCTCTGACGTCTGTGATTTGCAATTGCTGCTCGGAACAAAGTGCAATCTTTTTTAATGTGCACTGCAGTACCGAATGCGCCTATTGCACAGCGGTGGAGCAGTCATAAACAACTTTGTATACCTTTTTACGTGGCATGACTAAAATGGGTGCAAATCTTTGTCAATATTAACATGGTATGACAAGCAGCCATGCAGATGACTGTGCTCCTCAGAGAGAGTGCAGACTGTAATGAGGTAAATACTAGAGTGCGTTTCTGTAGCATTCAAGCTGAGCTGCTGAGGAAACTCAAGGTGGGTAAATACAACCCACAATCCCAGAGGATTTCCAAGCCCTACTTTAGCTTTGAATAGCCGCTACACATGATAAATTCCAATGAGAACATGGAAGTGTAAATAAAGTGTTTAGTTAGAAAAGCTGATTAGTTTAAATTGTTCCCTTTTCCCCCTATATGCCGCATTTACCTCAATATACGTGATCAGTAGTGATTGTGTCTCACAGCGCATGTCTGCTTTTCGCTTCTGTTGCACTAAAACCTACAAATTAATGTTTTGTAAAAGTAAAACACTATTATAGAGAACCAAAATGACTACAAGGAGACGCTAAACAACCACAAAGGTTGCAGCCAGGAGAAGCAAAATGACAACCAAGAGACAAAAAGAGAACAACGACAACGATGTGGCCGCACCATTTACAATCTTTTTACTTTTCTTTTAGTCCGGGGGTCTTGCTCCGAGAGTATTTAAGATAGGAGAGGTGGGGGCCTGTTCTATCTCTATAACCATGCTTACTGTGCTTTTACTGTCCTTTTGGAACAACTCTTGCAGCATCAGGAGCTTCTAAGTGAAATGCAATAAGCTAAGAAAAGTGAGTGAGTCACGCTATCAACAGTGAAACACAGCAGCTCTTCATTCTGAAGGCCAAGCACAGAAATACACCGACCTAGCATCATCCATAAACAATGATCTGAGGCTCTTTTTTCTCCTGTGGACATAGCTTCTGTCTGTTTTTTCTCTCAGTGGCAGCAGTGGACGAAAATAGCCCTCATAGAGACACACCCAGAAGAGAGTCAAATCAAACATCATTATTCCCTGGGTAAATATTGTGAAGAGATCTCATCTCCACTGGCGGCAGAGGAAATGAGGGACGAGGCACTATTCCCGGTGTGCTCTGGTCAACCTTAAATCAGGCCTTATTACAGGAAAACAGACAGCGGCGAGGCAGCCAGCAGCTACTTCATCCTCCGCCTAGCGTGCATGTAAACACAGCGATGCAAAGCTCTCATCGCATAGATGTGGGGACCCACCATAAGCACGCAAAATGCATCCAGATGTGCAACACACAGAAACTGACATCTAGGACAAACAGACACACTCATGCTGAGCTTTCATCAGGCCTTGTGCATATATCAACACACACAGTGGGGTGTCAAGAGTGTCCTCATACATGCTTTTGGTCTCTTTTTTTAAAGCCCAAAATTACACTTTAGAGAGGCACACTAGATGATGTATGAGCGAAAGAGACTGAAGCTCATTAGAGGCGTGTAGTTATCATGACCTGCTTAGAGATTGCAATTCTAATTCTACCACTGATGCTGCAAAAAATAAATGGAACACTGCTGCAGTCAAAGGGAAAATTAAATTACAGTAACTAGCATGCAACAGAAGGTGCTCTGTATTTCCCCACTGTTGTCATTCACATCATTGCCTGCAGTTGCAGTACAAGTGGTCGAGAATGGCCAGGGCTGCAGCAGCTCATCAGTGTGTGCTGCTGTGATGACAGAACCTGACTCTATAGTGTGGAGTGTGATTCAACCTTACGACTTATTGGGGATTTTACTACAGAACAATAAGTATAGTTGCAGTGGCTGCAACTATAATTTATTTTTTCAATGACAGCTGTTTGGTATTGTTTTACGGATATCATAATTGGAAAGTCACATTAGGAATAATAAAAATGGTAACCCTAAACAAGTATGTAATAAACTCCATTTGCACAGCAACCACAAGCTGTTAATGCTTGTGGTAATGTAAGCTTTGTGTCCGCCCACTGACTTAGCCTCGTTGTATTCATACCGTCTCTGACACAGATGGCAATGTATTCTTTTTCTTTTAAAAGGCACTCATCCATTTGCTTTGATTAGCTGGTTTGCAGACAGTTCTTAGCGCTTATAGGTCAGTTGCCCGGACTTGCCAAGTCGTGAAGTCATTTCAGGAAATAATCTGTCATCAGTACAGGGCACCTGCTTGACACATTAGTTTGCACACAGGGCTGGGCGAAGGGGCTAAACATCTTGTACTGCCAAGCTAATATTTGTGGATTTCTTATCTGCTTTTGTCACGATCCGACACCACATTTGAATAGACTCTACACCAGGGGTATCCAAACTTTTTTCACTGAGGGCCACATACAGAAAAACATACAAAGGGCTGGGCCACTCACTAGAAGTGAGCTATATTGCTAACTTTAATCCACTAGAGGTGATGTATATTGCCTCACCTCTAGTGGATTAAAGTTGGCAAAATCAATCAAATGTAAGTAAATTCTGCTTGATAACTGAATATGATTCAAGAAAAAAAAACAGCCTTTCCATTAGTGGGCTTTCATTTATTAGTTGTGGTACAAGCTGGTCTTTGTGTTAAGGTGATCACTGAGATCCACTAAAAATGCCATTCAAAAATGCCACTGAGCTCATGAAGAGCTCCTTCTCTCTTCAAAACTAGTCGATTTCTGATCTCAGGAAATAAAACTGCTGCAGCACAGAGCCACGACTTAGCCAGCGCCCCCCCAGCACCAGCACCAGCATCAGCATCAGAGAGGGAAGCTTGAAATAGTCTGTGCTAGAGCCCTGGTGCTCGAATTAACAACCTTACCTCCACTTTCTTGCCCTTCTGCGGACACCGTAGATTCCTTTGCGCTTGCCTGTCCCAGCTGGAGCCCCATCTGTCCTACCTCCACACAGCTCGTCCCATTTAACTCCGATCATGCCAACTGCATCTGGCACAGCTTCAAAAACATCCTCACCCGTCGTGGTGCTCTTTAGACTGCTAACATCAAGCAGCTCCTCCTTAATGCAAAAGTGATCGTCATTAGTTATTAGCTGAGCTCTCATCGCGCACCGCGTCTGAAACTTTCTACACTCACTTGCTCTCTTGCGTTTCCTTAATTCCGCCATTTTGGGTCACCTGTAGCACATTTCTTCTTTGGTTACTCATTTTATAGAGAAGCTGCCTCATTCAAGACAGTTACTCCACCTAGTGGTGAGACTAAGAAGTACAATACAGTCCAGCGCAGGTTCCATGTGTGGGCCGTATTACAATACATTTTTAGAATTTCCTGCGTAGTTTGGACACCCCTGCTCTAGATGCTTGTCAGGAATTTTGGTCAAGATTTTAATGTTGAAATTAAAATCCTGCCAGATTTTTGATGGCACTTAAAGCTCTCAAAGAACTACCTCATGATTTTATTTGATATCAAGATGAACACCAAGATGGAAAGAGTTTCATGTTGACAAGACTTTTGCGATCCTTTTACATAGATCTAATATTTTGTGTGTATATTTTGTTTTCTTTAATCTGCTGGTATGTGAACCTCAGCATCAGCATATCTATTTGATTTTCTAAATTTGCTTTGTACTTCTTATTATCACTACTATTTCTCCCATTTAATATGTTCTTTTATACTGTACTATGCCTTGCTGGAAAATGAATTGCCCTTCTGGGACATAATAAAGTTAAAAGTTCAGTTGAGTTTCATGGCTGTTTGTATGGAGTTACTCAGGGATCTATTCTGGGTCCTTTTCTGTATAGGATACAATAAGACTGTCATCAGCATAATTATAATGCTCAAAGTATAAACCTGGCTATTGAAGATAAGCAGCTTATTTTTACTAATCTCAAACAAGAATTGTGGACCAACAGATTTAGTTTTGCCTGCAACAAGAACAATTGATAATCTCAATCTCAAATTTCACTTAAAAAACCCAGAGATTGTCAGTGTGGTCTTTCTTTTTTGTGTGTATCTTGTTTTTGACTGGCAAACTGAACACATAAAGAAGGCTCTTGCATCTTAATTAGTATTTCTGAATGTGCATTAAGTTTGAAGTGAAATATATTCTGCATACTGTAGTATCTGATCTTGATTTTATTGGGTAAACTTTGTTGAACGGTGCCGACTATTTCACTGCAAATTACAAGTTACAAGAGGTGGTATCTACATTCATCACAAAGTTCTTTTCAGGTTACCTGTGTTAGTGAAAAATAGTGTTTTTATCCACTTTTGGTTACATCAGTAGTTTCACAGAGCTTAACTGGAACACTCACACTAATATCTCATTTTCATCTAATCTCATTTCACCACTGTCTCAATCTATAATAAACCTGCCTGCTGTAAATTCTTTTGACCAGCAGGGGCCCCTGGTGAACAGTTTCAGCCTGGAGAAATGAACCAATTTTTACAAACTACTGACTGGAAAGCCTTGTTAGCCCATCACTAAATAACAAGACTTATTGATAGCAATCACTGGCAGAGGAGCCTCTGAGATGGGGGCTTGAGTCCTCAGTAGTTTCCTTCGAGCTGAAACTCATCTTTGATTTCCAAAGTCAACAGTCAGAGGCATGGATTTCCTCTCTGTTCTCTTCAGACTATTGGCGGGAGCTGAGAAAAAGGAGAGAGGGGAAGAAGCTCTGTTTTGTTGATTGCCGTCCTTGTGCCGGCGGCTTGCCACAGCCGCTATTCTTGGGGCTTGTTTTGCGTGGGGGTTGAGAGAGAGGAGAGATTTTGCCATGGCATTGCAAAATGAGAAATGACACGGTTTCCCCAAACGTGGCGCCTCATCGGCCTGTTATGGATTAGTTAAGGCTGTTATTCTAATCTGCACCCCTTTTCTTCACTGCCTCATTATGAAACGGAGGTGCCAAGGCCTCATAGGGAGAATCACATGGAGCCCTGTTAAGAGTCGTTAGGGAGGATAGATGAAGCCTTGCTGATGGAAGTCAGTGCTGATCTGACAGGGCGGGAGGAAGCCAAGCTACAACCATTTGTGATGTAAGAACTTAAATCCAATCACTGAACATGTTTGACCGTGGACTGCAAGAAATAGGAAGACAGCAGAACAAGGTCCTATACTGAGCCGAACGTCTTTGATGTCTGAAAAATGGAAATATGATGCAAAAGAGAAGCATTCAACATTGTATACTGCTCTGTGTAAGCCACATGGCATTTCTGTCTGTGGCAGCGAGGATAGAGGGGCATTTCTGTGTGTGGTGCATTTAAAAAAAAGGCTCTCATTTCCTTTGAACTTCAGCGTTTAACTGATTTAAAGCCAGTCGAACATGTCGCTTTAACTCAATTTCAATGTTTTGAACTTTGCAATTGACTCATTTGAATGCATGCGCAATCAACAAGGGGTGCCGCTCACCACTCATTCTCCTAAATAGACGAGTATGTGTAACCATTCATAGCCGCTGGTTGTAAAGAATATTTCAGGCTGTGCTTAGTGGAAGAACCTCACACAAAGAGATGGTACTTGTGAATTAACCTGAGAGTTTTCTGTGACACTGGGCCATTAAAGGGATCATATACAAGTCACATAAAGGAGCACTATTCATCCACTCCATCCCAATCAGCTTAAAGGCCTTTTCATTTAAAATGCTCAAGAGCGTTTCATTGGTGGATGAAAGACAATGTTCTACAGAGAGTGAGATGAATGACACAAATGCAATTTAACCCAGAGGGTCAAGCAGCGAGGTTTGTGTGCTCGTAATGTTAAGGACCACACTTGGTGACAGGAAGCTAAACTAGGTGTTGGCGACTAAGTGGATAGCAGCATTTACCACGTGGACATAGAGCACATGTTGCTGCACATCCAAAAATGGGACTTCCTCATTGTTTTAACATCTAAGGAAAAAGATGTTCAGTGCTAATTATGTCTGCTGGGTGACAAAAACCATATCAAAGACACTTTGAAATAAAGTTGTGTCTGAAAAAAAAAGCATTTTGATTAAGAGCATGTTTGTCTGCTCATGAGAAATTGGAATTGGAGAACAGTTAAGGAAAAAAGCTAAACCTGAGACATTTTTCTCATGAGTCATGAGGACGACTAAATGTTAAAGAAATCCAAACTTTTCCAACTGAAGGCCTCCAGTTTCTTATCTGTTCAATTAAGCCTTGAATAGTTGGGCTTTATAACTTTTTATCACCTTTTGTTTGACCTGCAAGACACTCCCCCTCAGGTAAGACCTGATTTTTCTTTTCTTTTTTTGAATTGATGCTTTGGATGGTGTTCTGACTCCTGCAGATTAGTTGCTTTTCATACTCAAACTAACAACAAACTAACATTATGCTATTTATCTGTGTGTGAATACAAGCTTTCATCATGCACAATAGGAAAGAACCACGAGATGAAAAAGGCCTTTGTGTCTCAGTTCTACTGGGGAGTCTGAGCAGGAGGGTAGGTGCGAATTATAAATGAGCGTAATAGAAAATCTGGTGGGCCATAAATCACATCAGCAAACAGACCATATGCAAATATATTTACGTGAGCCTGCTGACATCAGCAGGTCTGGACAAAATGTTCAAGCATGTTTTATTTATCTCCCGTCCCATTACGTACAGCACCATGCTACAGTATGTTGGGTTTCACAAGTGCAAAGGGGCCGTTATGAGGGTGGGAGCAGCAAATGGGTGGCATGATAATGGAGGGACCATCTGTGTGACCCTGTTCTTCATTAACACAGGCTGAAATGTAGGGTAGGGTGAAGAGAAAATGTATGGAGGACACACTGCTGGAGCTCAAAGCTCCACATACTGGCCATGTGGGAACTGCAG
Source organism: Pempheris klunzingeri (assembly GCF_042242105.1). NCBI lineage: Eukaryota > Metazoa > Chordata > Actinopteri > Acropomatiformes > Pempheridae > Pempheris > Pempheris klunzingeri. The sequence continues at coordinate 9,077,507 of NC_092034.1, forward strand.
GTCAAAGCTACATCAGTACAGCTACTGTACATCCAAGGGCAAACAGAACAAAGGTTTTTACACCCTAGAAAACGTGACCAATATGTAAAAAAAAAAGCCCCAAAATGCTATTCAAAATAATACAAATGGTATCAAACACATTGGCTTGAATTATAATTTGATAAAAAAATATATCCAACCTGTGTTGTTAATAAAAACATGTGCGCTAGTTAGCACGATGTAAAAGACGGTTTACTGTAAGTGATGGATAAATGGTGGAGATCATTAGCTAAAAGAAATTGTTTAGTTGAAACTGCTCATGCAATGGATGAAAATGCTGAATTATAAGTATTATAAGGCTGAGCCAGAGGTATGATGGGATGAACACTGCCGCATATTCAGTGAGCCACATGCTCCCACACTTTTTGGCATATGCACAAGACAAAAGCGAAAAGTGTAATTAAAACTTAGAATATTTATTCACTTTTATAAAACATTATGTTTAGATTCAAAAGAACACATTGAGGCCATGACAGGCTGCTGAAGGGGTAACAGAGTTCATCTGACAAGGCCGTGGGGGTATGTAAAAAAGGTTTGGAAACCACTGCATCAGACAAACCAGATGGTGTCACAGCAAGGTAATGGCTTTCTCTCCCTTTATAGGCTCAGTTATTTCTGATTTGGCAGTTCCCATCAAAACACAATTTAATATTTTGGCTTTTTGCAGAGCAAGCACCGAGACGTCACTCAGGATGAAATGGTGTCCTCTTCAAAGTTAAAAGCTCATTTTATCCCTTGTACTTCATTTTGTGATCTGAATGACTGCTTGTCTAATGGATTCACGAAGGAGTCAAAGTAATTTCCAAACACCAGTCAGAACCCTGATGATTCAGAAGAAACCCACTGACTGAAAATCTGTTTCTTTACATCAAGTAACATCAACGTCCACCAACTCGTCTGTGACGGCCATTAACCACTAATCCTATTTGAACTTGTGGCATGTAATCACAACATATAGCCAGAGAATGTCCAATCACACAACTTGTCTGCCATGATAAGGCCAGCTTCAGCTGGCAGAGGAGCCTCAAACATGCCAGATATGAAGCAAACATGCTGTCACTCAGCCAAAGCTCCTCATATGACCGTTTCCAACAACAAGCCCGAGAAATGCAGCGCAACCTTAATATTGACACACAGGTGCAAAAATGACTCCTTTCATAGTAAAAACTGCTGTCAGGAGAGATTACTTCTGGTCTAACATGCAGGCTAATGGAACAGTAAATATCGGAGACTCTGAAAGCTTTTTAAGCAGCGCACAGATTAGCCTCCTTATCTCCTGGTGGCCAAACAGAGAGCTAAAATGACTTCATGATTGAGCGTGCCATAAATATTGTTTTCATTAAACTTTTTCTTCACCCATACAGTGAATACTTTATCGACACTTTCTTTACAAAAGGCAGTGTTGTTTGTTCAGCGGCTCCCATCTGTGTCCTTGCAGTGCCCCTAAAATGACAGCCGGGCAGTGTGAGGTGGCTGCGCAGTAGGGAAGCGCACTTCAAAGCAGGCCATTTCATCTTCAGCGAGGCTGTCTGCCTCAAGTGGAGCATGAGACAAAAAAAAAAAAAAAAAAAAGAGAAAAAAAACCAAAAAAAAAATCAATACTCTATATCAGGCATCTTCCTTCAAGCCCTGTGCTGCTCTTTGTGATGGCACATCCAAGCCAGCACCTGAACTCTGCCCCAATTATCATCTGTTGTGGTAACTTGAAAATAGATGAGAATCTTTAAGACATTTGAAGTTGAAAGCTGTAAAAAAACAGTGCATTTAAACTACTGCGCATTTCTTCTTCCTTTAACTTGGATGCCTTTTGTCCAAGGGAAAGACAAACTATGATCTGATCTACCATCTGAGATTTAACTTTACAACAGTAGGTATTAAACGTAAGAGTGGCGAGCCTGACCACTCACTAAAACAAAAAGGTACTTTAAAAGTTTTAAATGAGATCATGTCAATAATTCAAAAGAAACAATGAATGATGGGTACTGCACAGACTAGAACAAGTCAGTACAGCCTGTGTTTGAGTCGATACATTAAAAGAAACAGCCAGACGTTCTGTGAAAAACGTCTTCACTTAGTTGCTAAGAGACTTGGATGTAAAGACTGACACCACTCATGTCTGTCAAGTCATTAGCCAAGCTCAGCACAAGAGGTGTAATGAGGGGAAACTGCTAAACCAGCTCCGCCTGCCTCTAAAGCTCATAATATACCAACTATAAAGCTCACAATATAGCTCTTTGGTTTAATGCCTATGAAAAATAAAAAAGCCTGACCAGTGACTTTCTGTTGATAAAGACTCCAGTCAGTCTTTTGCTCTTGTAACACTTTGGACAGGCTAACAGTTTCCCCCTGCTACAGCTTTATGCTAAGCTGTGCTTAGCATAGCTTAGAATAAAGCTGTACCTTCATATTTGCCGTACAGACAAGAGCAGTATTCATCTTCAAACACAGAAAGCATATTTCCCTCATCTTCCCAAAGCTATTATTTTCAGTGGTTTAAATAATTAAAGCAGCAGAGCAATTTGAATTTAAGACTTATTGCTGACAAAATACTTTTGCCATTTTACGTTGACTTGGAAAAAACAGGAAAAATGAATGATGGGATCCATTCACAAAGCTGCATTGCCCTTCAACTTATTTATTGATGTACTGAACATGGAAAAAATCCAAAGTATCCAAACACAAAGTAAAGAACATGTACATCCTTTTAAATACTAAACAAAAGATATTCTATTCCAAAAATGCTGTGAACCAAGTCAGACTATACAACTTCAAATAAATAATCATTCTCATATTACGAATTGAGATAAGAGGGGTGGGAGGGAACATTTGTCGGTGCCGGACCATCAGCACAATTTGTCAAGACCGAATAATCATGAAGTTACGAAAAGAAAAGAAAAGTTATTTTCAACAATGACAGGTCAGACATGAGAAATGTCCCCTCTACCCCACAGCAGCAAGTATCACAACTCATCTAGACTTAAATTTAACTTTTACAAGTAACACAAAGGAGGAATAGATAAACAAGAAAAAGCAGTTGCAAAGATAATTATATAATGCATAGCACACTGCTCATTTAAGGGGAAGCATGACTAGTAATTGGTTTAAATACCAAGCAGGATGCAGGTGCAGTATTCAGTGCATCTCAGGCTCCACTGGTTTGTTCGACGTGAGTTAGATGTTGTTTCGACAAACTCGTGCAACCAATTTTGCTCTCGTTAATGGAACTGCTTCACTGACCTTCCCCCAAAGTGAATAAAGCAATATACACCTTTTTACGATTTTAAAGACAGGTTATATGCATTACGTATATATATGAGTATGAAAAAAAACAAACTAATCAAATAGTTCAAAACTGTGGTTTATATCCATTCTTTACCACATAAATATATATCTATAATGTTTATATATAAAAAACAAAACATATGTCTATAGTTTCTTAATACCTTTTTTACGAAGCAAGACTATCTACAGACCAAACAACCAACAAATTTGATGCACTGTAATGCTAGTCCATGGGACAACAAATCAAGTAGTTCAACTGAAGGGAAACTGAAAACAGAAGGTTCATATCCAAAATGAAGATACCTTACATACTCGAAAAGAAAAAAGAAAACGATATATATAATATCACACTTTCCGATGAAGTCCAAACTACAAACAAAAAGTCTGCCAAATACTCAACATAAAAAAGGACTTATTTACATAGCTCAAAGCTCAGGAGTAATCCGTTCTGTTCCTCACTAGTTTTTCTTAAGCTGCTGCCTTCATTGGCTTGTCCTCAATCTTTCATACAAAGTATGTAAAAACCCTTATTGGTTGATATTAAGACAAAATCAGTCTAATGATATATCGTAGGTACACCACAAAACACCATGAGCTCCGTCTGAAGGGAATCCCTTAGGAAGAACTGATTTTTATCCCCCAGTTACCTTTTAAGATATCTCCGTTATAATTTTGCATGCACTTTTAGCGAATAAACCTTTGTATTTTTGTCCGTTTCCAAATCAAATCGGAAAGCGAGTTGCTAGTCCTAACAACCAGGATGACGGGGGACCCACAGATGATTTTACAAATGAAACCAGCACTGCCATTGATTCTATAATCTAAAGATAATACAAAGATCTCAAAAGGTATCTTTTACATCATAAATCTCCCCAGAAATTTCAACCACTGCAAACTTTCCTGTAAAGTTCAAAAGCTCACAAGGTGTCATATGAAGATATTTCTCAAAGTATCCAAGTCAAAATATTTTGTTCCAGGTCCAGTAAAAAGTTTCTCCAAATTTTTCTTTTTATAAAAATAGATGCTTTTTAAACCCACATCAAAGAGGTTCTTAGCTCTTTGGCAAGGTACTGCTTTAAGAATTTTTTTTTTGTCTTTTATCCGTTAAGTTTACAATAAGCAACATTATGCAGCCAACCAATAACCAACTCATATTACAATGAACGGAATACTTACAAAATCAACTAAACTGCAAATAGTTCAAAGTAAGTACTTGCTAACCACTGAAGGCATAACGCACCTAAGGCAAATCAGGACACAGAAAAATACAAAGAAAATCACTACACATAACCTTACAAGACTTACTGTTCCAAAGCAGATGTGCAACAAAATGACAAAACCTATAGTAACGTTTTAGATGGTCCATCTGTAAAGACAGCAAGAGAATTCAACAGCACAGGCGTCAAAACCTGCAGTATTTTTTTTTCCTGTTTTAAAGTATAGAGAAGATTCAAAGCGTAGCAATGAAAAGAGAAAAAAAAAATCACATTGTTGGACGCTAAATATTGTTTTTCTTCGTAACACTGATTTACAAAGCTGTTTTTACTAATGTAGAAAGTTACGGTCGATGCGCTTCCATTTTCTGTTTCCGTTTTCTGCTGAGTTTCTAGAAACAATCTCAGTGGGTATTAGGCTTTGTGTGTTTTATTGGTTTTGAACGAGACTTGCAGCACTCTGTCCCCAAGGCGATATCCATTCAAGCTGGCGATGGCCACGGCCGCCTCGTCGTAGTTAGTCATGGTGACAAATCCAAATCCTTTGCACTTGTTTGTGTTGAAGTCGCGAATAACCTTGACATTTGTGACGGCACCGAACGGCCCAAACATCTGCCAAAGGATGCTTTCATCTGCGTCTGGAGCCAGGTTGTAGACGAAGATACACCAGCCAGTGCCTGCGTGGCCCGGGATGTTGATGCCAGCCAAGCTGGTCACCCCGTCAATGGCCATGGGGGAGAACCTGCTGTAAAAGACAAAGGGTAACATGGTTCAAGGCAAGAGCCAAAATGAGGACAAAACGGGCTTTTTAGAAGACAAGAGATCGTGGCAACAAGCCTAACAGACTCTGACAGGTCTCTACAGAGATCAGCACTAGCCAGGCTTCTCTCTGAGCACTGTTTACATTTCCTCTGCAGTCACTGTTAACACCCTGCTGTCTTTTCAGAAACCTGTTTCTCAGAAATCATTACATGATCAAGATATTCTTTCAAGTAAATATTTTTCTTCAGCTAAGCAATAAGTTATGAAGCCAGCCTCGTTAAAGAGAAATAAAAAGCTGAGCTGTCACTCTGGATGAGCAACAGAAGGCTGTAGACAGAATAGTCAGCATGTATGTCCATTCAGTTCATATTAGAAAATAGGGTTTTCACACTTTGTTACACACTGTAGCTGCTTTCTGAGCTCATCATGTCGGCACAAAGACAGGAGCACAATTATTTACTCACAAAAAGTGGCAAATAATGGTAAATAAGTGCCACATTAAAGTTGGAATAAAGAGGCACAAAAGCTCTGGCCTTTGGTAAATGTGGTTTTGCAGTTTGTAGAAACAAAATTCAAAGTGCATGGAAAGCCTATGAATTATTGCAGCAGGTGTCACATAAGATTAGCTGCTCCAGTTGGCCACTCAGGGAACATCCACCATGACAGGTGTGCTCCCAGCATCAAGGACACAGAGAGAGATTTGGCAAAGAAGACGTCAGCCAATGAGCAGGGCAGAAGAGAAATCACAAGTCCATTGTCGCCTGTGATGGGCCTTTGAGCTTTCAGGGGATTGGACTTCAATCATCCTCGAGGAAGGCATTCTTATAAAACTGAACTTAGACAAACTGGTATCCTGGTGAATCCTGAAAGCTGTCTGATGCAACAAAGTTTAAAACAGGACAGGGCTGTCCATAATAGATCAAGGTACGAGTATGGAGCTCAAAATACAAGTATGCAATTTTGTGCAATAGCAAGTAAGAGATTGTAAAAGTCTGTCCTTTGTTATGTAGACAAGCAGCGTAGAGAATGCTTTAACCTAGACATGTTGTGACACAGCGAGATTAAAGCACTTCAGAGCATCACTGTCACTAACCTTACTTTATACAGTCACTAACCTTATTGTAGACAGGGACACATCAAATAATTACCAGTCAAAACTAAGTTTAAAGGGCAAATGACTGAACTTGCTCATATTTCATTTAGAGAACTGTGCATAAGGGATTCAAGTGTTCAGTGTTGTAGAGTCTGGCCAATGCTCATCATCATGGCCCTAATATAATAGCACAGTCCAGACTATTACTTTCTAACACTCCGCAGATGAATGAATGTGAATATGCTGCCACAGTTGCCCATCTATAAACATGGTGGTCAGTGCTTAAGAAGGGCTGAATGCCACTAGGGCCTTGTTGTGACATGTTCTCCTGTGTATATCAAGTAGTTAGGATGGGCTCCAGGTGGGAGAAACGTGCCCATGTGGATTTCAAAAGGCTATAATTTAACATGTCCAGCAGCTGTGGGGTGCTGAGGCAGAGGGACAGTGATTGTCCCAGGACAGAGGAGCAGCGTCTTCACTGACACCCTCCCGGGTAGTAACATACACAAGTCCACCGCTCTGCATCCTGCACACACGCTAAATATTTACATCATCACTTGCTGTCACGACAAACAGCCTGATTCATACCAACTGGACCATGTATACATTTGCTTGTAGAGGGGAGCACTAATGCATGCACACAAAAGCATTTTCTTTGATCAACAACCTCATACTGAATCAGTGCTACCTTATGCAGCGTTAACTACCTACGCAATGTTGCCAAGAGCTCATGAAGGGAAACATAAGCATAAAATGCATCCATCCACTCCCTGAATTTCCCTCAAGATCAATTAAATTTGATTTTGAAATCTATGAGAAAATCGGTTTACCTTTTGACTCCATAGGCCATGTTCAGCAGATTGTCCAACCTAAAACACAAACACCGACACACGCATGAATTCATTTCATTATACAGAAGGCTTTTTATGAGGGTGATGATGCGTTTTGACAGGGTGACAGATGAGTAATATTTCTGATACCATAATTATAGTCCGTTGTTGCATTTAAGTGAATCCTAAGACCATCATGTCCTCATTAACCTGTTGACTGAACACATTTATCAATATCCAACCTACATAGCAGAGCCACCACAGAGGAAGTGCAGGTTAGGCTGGGAGTACTGCAGCTTTCAGAGCATATTACATAAAAATTATATTTCCACAAATTGTTTTTTTTTCTCTTTTTTTCATACCACTGACTGAAAAGCAAATTCATTTCCATATCTGACTACAAACTAGTCGAACTGCCAGACAAACTTTCAGACCATCTATTGATTTATCCAGAGCATTGCTCATCTCAGCTGGGTTTGAGCAGATTCTGACAAAACTGAAAATGTGTCGTAGGCCTACATCTGCAACAGGAGGAACACAGCAAAGTGAATATGGAGATGAATTATTCTGCCCAGAGTATTGATGAGCTCCACACAGAATATTTTCATAATACTGCTGTGAGACTATTTAAATGGTAAACTTAAAAAGCCTCAGACATTACAAGCAGTATTAGCTATGCTTGGCTCTAATCAGACTTTGGTTTTGGTGTGCCCCTTTTACCTGAAGCGTTGTGCCTGCTGTGCGAGGGGTCCTGGGTACCTTCGATTGGGTGACTGATACAGCTGGGACAGCAGGGCCTGGCTGGTCTTCTGGCTCGGGTTGTTTGCAAACTTGACTGTAATGGGTTCGGTGGCACCAGGCGGCTTCTGACAGTTGAGACCCTTGATGGCCTCCTCAGCCTCAACTCGCCGGTCAAAACGAATGAAGCCAACTCCTCTGGAAACGCCTGAGAGCATCACATTAACAGCTCAGTGATATACCGACTCTCTTGACAGCCATGACAATATTTAGTAACAACGATCTCCAGCGTGAACGTCACTGAAACAGCTTACACTGCAATTCAGGGCTATAAAAACACCTTAGATCTATTCCATTAAACAGATTACATATTTGCCAAATGTTTCATTCTTTTTCCCTTTAATCATGGTTATTTTCCCCCAAACCTGCTGGAAACTACAGAGGCTCTTAAAATGAAAAGCACTGCTGGCCTGCAATGCTGCAAAGTCATTAGAGGCGAGATGGTATGCCTGCTGTACGCGGTATACAAGTCACAATTAACGAAGTTTGAGGTATATGAACAAACTTATATTTTACACCAGGGAGTGCATTGTGTGCTGAAACAGGCCCATTTCACTTGGATATTTCACAAACTTTGCTGACATAGCTAAGATAATAGTATCCACATCCAGAAATACAGCAAATACTGAGGCAGAGGCACAAACCTCAATAGTAACCCGTTCCTAAATCAAGAAAAGCTGCAAACACCAAAAGCACAAGTGTAGCAAGAGAACAGACATGACATGTGAAAAAGTGGACTTGTTGGTCCCATGATGAGGGGAGAAACAAGACCAAGACAGAAGGCGGTGACGTGCACAAGACGTCCCAGGATTGTGTATTTAAACATCACTAACGGAAACTTCAGACAGCTGGATTAACTTCATTACATTAACTGCTGCTGGTAGGTTCTGTCTGGAGTGATAGTGCTAACTTGTTAATGTTAGCTGATAAATTACTACCCACTACATCACTTTTCAGTGTGTTTGCTAGCTATTTTAAGACCAGTTCATTAAGGAGCAGATTGTGGCCAACAGATCTTGAGCCAGTTTAAGTCCTTTAAAATTATTTACCTCTTATTGCCTTCTGGGGACATCCATACATGTCTTTCAGTCTTGGTCGAGTTTCCTCCTACTGCCTGCCCATCAGCCTTGAGCTTCAGTATCTTTGCCAAGTCCAAACAGGTCCATCACTCTAGCGCCCCTTGCTGCTTATGCACATTTGTCATTTTGATATTTGCTTTGTTTCTTGTTAAGCAAATCTCTAATGGTTTGTACCTTTGCATTTTTTATGCAACATTTGATGTGGAGTGTATTTTGGTGATGTTTCTGCTTTATTTGGATGCGTTTGGTCCTTGAGAGCCACAGTATTTAGAATAAATAAATAAATGGCATTAGAAAGCACAAGTAGCTTTGTATTGTTAGTGCTGGAGCAATAGCAGTTTGCAATCCTGCTTTGGATTTTGGTGATTGGTTACCCCGTTCCTCAGATTGTTCCATTAATACTAAAGTAAAACTGAAAGTAAATTGTCCAGAAACAAGTGTCAATGCCTGTTGAGGCCATAACACATGCCTGAAGGAATATTACATGCCTCAGCAGCACACAGGGACACAACCATTGGGAAATGTCTCAGTGAAAGATTCTGTTTATTAGCGTTTCGTAAGGGTTCTGCTTCTACATGACAGTTGAGAAATAGAGAATATAACTGCTCTAAATGCATTTCATTTCTTGCCATGAAACAGGCATTGCATGTACACCTTAGGGATGGGAAGAGAAAGATGGAGAAAGCAAGAGCAAGAAAAGGTAAGTGCAGGCAGAAGGAAGACTGGACAGAAAAAGAAATAATGAAGCATTGAGTCCTGCTACTTTACACCATTTCATATTCTGGCCATCTATGCATATTTATGAACACCTCTAGTGGAAAGTTGCATTTTTGGGGTCCTCATACCGCCACCTCTGATGTATTTCTCAGGCCTGGCTGTGTCATTTTGTGAGAGTCACTGAGGGAAGGAGGGGGGAGAGAAGAGGCAAACTAAAAAAGGAACAAAAAGAGAGGGGAAAAAGCAAAACTGCGGGACAGCTGTCATGTCCTACTCACCAGTCACCTGGTCCACCAGAATGCGTGAGGTAATGATGCGTCCATACTGAGAGAAGAGCTGCTCCAGTTCTTTCTGAGTCATAGTTTTTGGCAAGCCACTGACGTACAAATTTGCATCTCTGATGGAGGCGGAGCTTGGACGCGCATAGGAAACCTACAGGCAGAGACAGTGCACATGACCATTAACAGCCAGTTTTAGCACATGCAGCAATGAACTCACATTCCTCGTAAAGTAACTGTTCAAGATCAGGGCAGACTATTAATCACCTTTCATGTTACATTTGGTCAAACTAACATTAAAGAGCAGATGCTGTGACCCATTTCCAGCAGAGAGAATGCAAACACTGGCTCGTATTCAACCAGGCCGAGTTTATTTTAAACATACTTGTTATGCAGACCATGTATGTGACAAATATTGCACTCATTCGCCAATACAATCACATCTAATGCTTTATGCCTATGCCACAGTTTACAATACTGTGTAAAACAGTATTGTTTCAGATCAAATGAAAATGCTGATATATAAATGTACTGTTTCTCAGATGGACAGACACTCAAATACTGTTCTCTCCAGAATGTGCTTGTATAAAAGCCTGTATTATTGCTTATGAGAAAACAATTCTAAAAGGTGCATTCAGACTAAAGGATAGGACTAGAGGATACGCCAACAGATGCAGATTTGCACTGACTCCAGGTGGCACGATTTGAGGCAAAACCTGTCTGCTCAATTTTAAAATGCGTCTAGTTGAGCAAATGCTTATCCCGAAGCTCAGACTCCATGAATTACAGACAAGAGGAAGAGAGGGTGTGGAGAAGATAAGCAGCAAATGGAGTTCCTGGTAAGAATTAAGATCAGTCTGAGTTGCAGCACACAAAGGCACACTCTGTACACAGTTGGTGCCTGCAACCACAAACATCTAATAAAAAACAACAACAACAACAACTAAAAACACTACACACTGCTTTTCTCCATTTTGATTGTTTTATAGAGATTTGGGTCCTACAACAATAGGGTGATACACTGCCATAATTGGTCTGCTCCACAGTCTGTCACCCATTTTTTTCTCTCCCAGTGCTTACTTAATTATGACTCATCGGCTAAATGGACAGTGACAAATCAGCCTGTCCAGAAAAAAAGTTAAACTGGCACATTTTCTGTCCATCAACTCAGTAGGAAACCTGACAGAGATGGATGCAGCGTCAGGCCTGGCTAGACAGCTCTCATTTAAAAGTAAATTTATCATTCCTTGGAAATTTCTACGGACCATAGCAGTGTGACTGCCTCTTAAAACTTTTCACCGTTCCCGCCTCTAAAGTCAGGAGATATTTAGAAAGCCCCCTGCACCAGGCCAGATAAATATGCAGCATAAATCAACATTTGTCCATAAACACAGCTGAGTAATAGAAAACGGAGGGGGGCAGAGCCATCTACCAGGTCCTGTGGATCAATACATCATTACACCCCTCAGTAGTCTGAATTTTTTTTTTCCTGCACACCATCCCGTTTTCAGTCATGTAGACATTTATACAACATGTGGCTTGAGGATGGTTTAGTGGAGGACGAAAAGAGTCACTGAGAAAGAAAAGCAGCACACAGGACAGGGTCAACAGCCTGTTGTATGTGCTGGAGCTGCTGGTGGCTCCAGGTTCTGGTAACTCGACTGTACCTGAATGGTATCACAGCTGTATTTCATTACATTGTCAGATGCGTTAATTGTTCCTGTACTAAGTCACTTTGTGCAATCTTACGCAATGGATTGTATGAAAGAAAATTCAGTGGCTTTAATTGAACCTTCAAAAAGGATTTCTTTTTGTGCTCTTAGATCGATAAGAACTCCTCTTGGTCACCCCACCTCTAAACTCGCCCTGTTCCTGCCCTGAGGGGAAGGCTGACAAAGTGAACGTGAAAGCTAAAGCTCCCTGCCCACAGCCAGGCAACTCCCTCGCTTCTCCTCATCCCTGCCTCCCCCCAGTCTCACCTTCACACTTCATTTGATGCTAATATTTGCAAACTATATTCCTCTACCTCACTGGGGTTTATTTGCACTTCTGACAGAGCAGCAAGAGAATTTCGGATGCGATATATAAAAAAAAATGTTCCCATGTTCTACTTTCAGAGGTATGAACTGTGGAAGAGAGGGGGGGGGAGAAAAAGATGTGTTCTGTTTGATTCCTGAGAGTGAAGTGGTATGGCTCATAACACGCCTCATCTTCAACTGTCAATATAATATTCAAATGTTAAATACAGAAATAATCAAGTGTACAGCTCATACAAACATTTTTTCTACCACAAAATGTGTTTTTGCTCAGACAGACAGACATTCTCAGAGATACCCCTCTCTTCAATGTGAGAAGGAATCTGGCAGGCTCCTTGTAAGACCACAGTGAAAAAATATCACATCTAATAATCTGGCTCCACCAGCCACAAATGTTGCAGCACTATATGAAGCAAATGAGTTTTTCCACCACCACATCGAGTGCTACATTGCCTGATGAATGCTAATGGCAGCCACCTCCCTGTAAAGGGATATAGAAGTGCTACAGCACATGCAACCATAGAAACAGTTCTGCTCTACTTGAGGCCCAGGCAAAGCCGTGTGTGCCCAGATTAACAATAGGCTCCCTTTCCACCCCACATTTCTCCAGCCTCATTATGCTTCGACTCCAACTTAGAGAGCCAGACATGAACGGCATATCTTGGGTTTTTGAAACTGCTCATGAACGTAACAGATTTCAGAGAGTTGAAGGTACCTGTTTGGTTTGTTATTGCAGATAAGAATGAACAATTGCCTGTTAGCAATTAAAAATAATTCATGCATGACATCTTACCTTGATGGTTTTGGTCTGAAGTCTCAAGCCATTTAAGGTATTGATGGCTTTTTCTGCATCCTTCGGATCCACGTAGTTCACAAATCCATAGCCTAGGCTCTGCCCTGCAATTACAAGACCAGAAATACACCGAGGGTCACACCTAACAGAAATGTTTCTGTAATACAAACACCGATAATGTATTGCAACTACATACGGACAAGACCTCTGTTCATCTGTGTATCCTAGCATTACTGACACTGGCTGCATCGCTGCCATTCACTAATGATTCATCAGTCGCCCTTTACTTCCCATTTGGCAGAGCATGAAGAACACAGGAGGTCACAAGCCCATTTCCAAACAAACATCTATTTGGCTTACAACCTATAGTAAATTCCCAAAACACTGGCAAACATGTCTTAAATTAAAAACAGGCAATTGCTCTGCTTCCACACCAACTCATCTCTGACACAGTGCAGTAGCTGAGGCTCAATGCATTCCCCTCCCTCTACAGTTTATCTCTAAAATGTACAATAGATTGACACCCACTCTTTATGTGCACAGAGGCAATTCAATTTCCTCCACCCACACTGCTGGGTCTCTCTGCAATTCCACTGCCGGTCAAGTTCACCAGCTCAAGTAGCTTCAGCATATTAATACAGCACATAAGCAACTTGAATTTGATGTCATCTTTGAGTTAATGTTTTCCACCATCACGTTTAAGCACAAGACAGGTTCATAGAAATGACTGAGTGTGTGTGTGTGTGTGTGTGTGTAGTGATGTGGACTTCACAAGACAGACAAAAAAAAAAAATTTAAAAAATAAAAATCTGGTTCTTTAAATATTATATATAAATTAATTAAACAGAGCAAATTAATATAATCAATGGGTTCATTGATGCATTGGCAAGGAAAATACAAACCCAACTGTCAAATCATGCCTGCAGCATTGCAACTAATTTAGCTTTACTGTATATTTCAACACCCCAGTTGCATCCATGCTGACCGTCTTTACCCTCATGAGTCACTGCTCTCATGGGTTGTTCTGCTGTGATCAAGTTAAGTTCATAAACTTCATTTCACCTTGCATCTCAGGGACTGTTATAGCCAGGAGAAACATGCCGAGCCTTTGAAATGAGCTTGTGAAATGACACTTTTACTTAAGCCTGGAGGGCAAACCGCCTGCTTCACTGTGTTCTAACTGTACATGCTGTATGTGGGCACGCCTACGTCCTTATAGTGATGTCTTCCTATGGAACAACCGGTATCCACTATCAACACTGGGAGGCCTTAAACATATTCCAACAAACAACAACTTGCTCACTTTCAGCTGTCATTAAGGAGCAGAGGAGACATGCTGGGTTGCACTTTCCAACAGAGAGCTGCACCCAGCTTCCAGTAAAAGACTAGTGCTGCCCATAGTGGGAGGAAAACGACACAAAGACTAAGCTGCTGCAGCAGCAGCAGCCAAGGCAAGAACATTCAAAGCAAAGAGGAAGCATGCATCTCTCTGGTGATTACTTAACATCTGATGTAGCACCAGTACACAGATGTAGGCTGGCTTAAATCCATTGCCACAGGGCCAAGGGAGCGACAAAAGCAACACAGTCTGGAGGGGATGGGGTTTTATGTAGAGCTGAAATTGAAATCAGAGCATCATTCCTGAGAAATGACTTGGAGGCTTTGAATAACATTAAGGGCCTAATTTCTTCCCCAGCTGAGTTTGAAGTCAGTTTTTCCCCCACACCAATTCAACCTTTTATGGGTTACATTTTTTAAATACAAGTTTAAATGTTTTATAACAATTTATAACAGCCTACTGGTTAGAAACTGTTGGTGGTCGCTACGTTATCAGTTCATACTTTAAATATAAATCAAATGGATGCCTTATAAATGCCTGCTTTGACCAAAAAAAGAAAAGAAAAACAACATATTAAACAATGATGAGCAGAGCCCTTCAGAGCAAGCATTGGAATTATAATTATAAGTGTTCTGTTTGACGAGAGCTAAGAAGTAGCCAGCTGGCTATATTTAGATTTCTTTGATAAAAAGGCAATTCTTCTTACACGGCTAATTACTTCTGATCAGATCACCACTGATGCTAAGAGTGTTTGGAACGGTGCTGTAAAAACACCTGATCTACACACTTGGATTCACTGAGGACACCGCTGCAACTGTCATTCCTACGTCAATGTAACGCGAGATCAATGACAAATGTATGTAATGACAAATGTATGATTCTATACTCTGCATTACTAGCTTCTTTTTCTAAAAGAAAAAAGCACCAGAACACTAGAAATTAACAAGGCCTATATAGGTTTTCACAGATATGTACAACTTTCCAAAGATAAACATGGATTTAGCAGCCACTTTTATTCAACAGCTGGGGTTTTCTACAACAGGATGGCTGCATAAGGTAGAAGACGAGCCAAATAGTGTCAAACAATTACCACACGCCCCCTCCCCCGAGAAATAAATGTGATCGCTGCTGCTTTAGAAAAAAAAAAGTTTACTTTTAAGAACTAGTGATGACTTGATGATCTACACCACAATATCTGGCTTTCCAAGACCAGACTAATCTCAAATTCATTTTGAGATATTTGCTACTGGTGACAGTACATTTACTATATTTCATTTTAATTACTCATTAATTACAGTAGATTAAATCTACTTTAGAGACCCAGATCGTGCCTACTATTTTAAAGCCCTGTAAACAATGCACTGGTGCCAAAAATTAATAAAAAGGAGAGCAAGTCTACAAGGTCAAGCAGTCCATTTGGAGGTACTTCTCTTTCCTGCTTTTAATGAAACTGAATCACTTGTCTTCAAAGTAAGAAAGCAGCATACATACAGCACCACATAGGGAACCCATGCTTTAGTACATTTGTTCATGTATTGATGTTTTTATTTATTGTATTTGCAGGTCACCTAAAAGATCAAACTGATTTTCAAGTGCTAGTCTTTGAATCTCAGTCATCAGGGGGAATAATTGTGTTCTTGTTCAAACCGCAAAGAGATTCAGTTATGCTACCTGCTATATCTAATTTCTACTGGTCCCCTTTAAAGTCCTTTTCACTCAAGGGCAGGCTGATTTCAACCAACTCGTTTCATTTTAGTTCCTTGCACAAAGTACTTGGGAGTGCTACGATCACACTAAATATGCAACTTATCAAGCATGTTTATGTTCAACCACCCAAGCAGTCTGCTCAACACTGATGTTAAACGAGGATCACTTGTCAATTCAGCTCAACCCATTTCACACATTAAATGCATTTCTTGTATGCATGACTAAACAAGGGCATTTACTCCATGCAAGACCACACACTTGACAATTTATCATCGCTGAAAATTGCCAAAAGTCTAAATTCAGTAAATGCATAATGAGAGCCACCTCATGCCTTCAGTCCCAAACACCACACCGGGCTTTGTGTTCTTTACTACAAATGCACCTATAATAGAAAAGCTTTTAAAGAAAGCCTAAAAAAAAAAGAAAGCATAGCGTGGAGGGAAAAAGTTTAGCCAAACATACTTAGAGTGCCTCACAAGATTTAGAGTTGAGGCTGTTAGTAGCTGTAGGAAACGGAAGCATGATGCAAACACTTGTGAGTACTGGGCAGGTATAGATTTGCCAGATGTGGTTGGGTGCACATCTTCCATGTTAATCTAATGAATGCGACTGCCTTGGAGTCTCAGAATAAAGATAATCTACGATTATTAAAGTTCTATCTTTTCAGCTAAGTTTCTCAATAAAAGCCCTCTGCCCTCCAGCTTCACTTCAATGGGAAGATCTGTTCACTCAACTAAGGCTGCTGATGTCTCAGCACCAAATGCAGATGAAACAGATGTGAGCCAGACTCACGTGCCTGACCGTCAGGGCACATTATTAGAAGCAGATGGAGGAAGGTCTAGGCAACCTTGACCAAAACAGCAAGCATTAAGAATCCAGCAGCCTCAGCCATTATCTACTTGCTTACAGGGGCTGTCAGTGTCCGTCTCTGTCAGCTGCATTCCTCCCATTAAAACAACCTAAAATAATTTGCAAGTCTTCTACCTGCCAAATATAAGGAATACAGCAGCGCAATTAACTTTGAGAGTCTCTTGATATTCCTGTAGTGAAAAACCAAGGAAATGTCCTCGTTAAGTGGAAACTGCTGTACCCCATAAGATCCATTTCCTTAGGGCCTGTTTTTTCTTCAATACACTATTTTGCTAGATGCACTCGTCCTACATATCCTACATATTAAAAGCAGTATATGCAGTATAAAGCTGTTAAAAATAAAAAATTGTCCTCATGCTGCCGCTTGGTAGGTTTTCAAGTGAAAGAAATGTGGTTATAATGACATGCAGAATTATTGGCTGACCTTCAAAATGAAGACCTGTGCATTTATAGGGGGTTAAAAAAGGTCCATAATTTATGATGCTAGATGTGAAATATCCAAAGAAGAAATCACATACTGCATACATAAACAGAAAAGCTTATGACAGACAATACTGCTAATACGACCCCACTGATGCACTGGGTTTAACGTTTGTTAGAATAAGCTGGACTCTAGATTGCGACTAAAATGCATGCGCAACCACTTTCAGCGTGCAAGTCAAAATTTCACGTGGTATTAATGTGATTGCATGCCGATTTTTACCATTAGTGCCCCTGCCAGCGCTTGGCGTCCTACGCACAGCGCGTGATGTGTGGTTATGAAACAATCAATTTAGTCATTGCCATGTTCCAAAAATGAAGCAGTCTATAGTTGGTTCTTTTCAAAAGTGAAATGAGGCGGCAGCTGGTGGGGAGGGAGAGACAACGAGAGGTTCTGACACAGACGCCACTGATGAAAGTGCAGGCAGGGAGAGAACGACTGAGCCGGTGAAGAAGAAAAAAGTACCACTGTCGATCTTTACATCAGTGCAAAACTAGGGTTTGCAAATTTAAACCGCTATTCATCACCATGCAAGGTTGCTGATGCTGTTCACAAGCAACATGGTTTGGTCACACCCAGAGTGACCAGGGGAAAGTTATTCTGGAGCCGTGATAAGTATTTTTGTCTAATGTTGTGCTACTTTAATGGCAAAATGAATGCACTTACTAGCAACCCATTAATTCAGAGCACATAGAATGTGTTGGGCCTGAGCCATTAACCAGCCAAAACAATGTAAACAGTTACCTGTTATTTTGTCTCGAACTAGTTTACAGGACTCAATTTCTCCGATGCTCCCAAACAAACTCTTCAGCTCCTCTTGGGTCATGTTCTGAGGCAGATAGTTGACTATCAAGTTAGTTTTACTGTCCTCTATGCTCCCTGACTCTACAGGTGAGGAGCAGTTGTTTGAGATTGTTGAAGGACCGTTGCTTGTGTTGTTGCAAGTTGGCCCATTGGACAGCTGTGTTTCCATGGCAGCAATTACCTGCTAAAGAGACAGAAAAAAAACAAGTCAAAATCACATGCAAATCAAGCAAACAAAAAAAAAAGTACCCGTTCAGAAATAAGGACACTCTTCACACATTGATACAATTTTTTGATGCAATACCGACTATGTGTGACTTATTTTAATTTACATTATTGTTAAGCTAACACAAAACATCATTAAGGCAACAAAGTTGTACAGAACAGTCAGAGGTACTGTGTCAAAAAGATACTGCTTGCTGTTTTTAATTGTTCATTAGTGTAATTTAGTGGATAGTAGTCACCAACAAGTTAAAAAGCAGAAGCTGTGATGCCGTCATGGTCAATACTTTATCTCCCTCATAACAGGTCAAATGTTTTAATGTGAAACAAAAAATCAAGTTGAAAAACTGGGGGAAAAAAGACTGCACAATGAAATTCCTCTCTGCTAGTCATTATTGCTGCTTTTGTTTCTGTGCATAGAGAAGAGACTTTCTGCTACTACTGAGAAAGCAATGTAATGGTCATTACTCTGTCAGAAGCTCAGCACTTGATAAAGCCATATTAAAGTTGCTAAGTAGCATGTTTAAACATATCTTTCAAAGTTAAATGTGATGACCAAAGGGGAACGTTTCATTTTGGCAAAATAAACTGGATAACTGCAAAACCTACAGCAGCACCAAATCTGCAGCCATCAGTACACTAGCATCACTCAACAGGCCTGTAACGATACGGTGACCAGCAAGAAGTTAATGTATGAAGAGTCATCCTTTGTTAACACACTCACCATGTGCAGCAAGCAGATCAGTGTAACAGCACCACTATGCATATTATTCTTAGGCAATCACTGTTTGACAACTTTGTGCACAGAGGCCATAAAGCCGTGATTAAAAAAAGTCATTGAGATAAGCAGTAGCAGACAGGTTTAGACCATACCAATACAGTCAAACATTAAAAGCTTTTCATAAACAAAATCCAAAAGTGCCAAAAATTCCAAATTGAAAATTGTGGTTAATTTCATTCAAGTGTCGAGATGTGACTGATAGCTAACGTCATTGGTATGGCCTGAGCACTGAGACAATAAGCAGGCCTTCTGGCCAAATTATTTCAAAAAAGAAGTGCCACAGACCCCAGTCCAAGGCTCAGGCGCCCACGAACCACTTCTAAGCAGAGAAGCCACATCGCACAGTCTGACTGCCATGTTAGTTTGGAGTTGCCGTCTGAAAATATGGACACAAAAAGTACTTCATGTTAGATCAACAAGAACAAAAGCAACAGTCAGAGGTGATCACATGTCATTGTTGGGGGGAGGAGAAGGAGGCTACATTTTCTGAACTAGCTGTCCATGCAGATTGGCTTAAACCAGGGAGAAGCAAGAGGAAATGTTTCACTTAGTCACAATTCATCTTCGATAGGGAACAAACAGCAGAACCAAGAAATGTGGAGTTCAGTCAAAAGAGAAACCTGGCCATAGCAACACTGACAGTAGAAATGGGGAATGGTAATTAGTAAAATGGATGGGAGTGCTGCACAAAGATGATCACTGAAATTGGAAAGCACAAAATCAATTGGTCTGCTCAGATTGCTCACATCCAGCAACAGAGGCGAAACTCAAGTTACGCTGAATCATCCTACATTTGTTATCCAGTCTTAGCACACAAAGCATTAAAACTGCAGACATCAACACTAAAATAATCTACAAGTTTCTTGTAAATCTCACTGAAGTTTCTTGTAAGTCTCACTGACAACCAGTTTAAATCATCAAGGTGAGATGAGAAGCAAGAGTTCACCAACAGAGTGGCACAAAGAACAAAACTAAGGAGAACAATTACCATCTTAAGTCACCTGACATAGGACGTTCGAACAAGCCACACCAGATCATAATGTGCTGTATAGCAACACAAAGCATGTGAGGAAAGCCTCACCATAACCGCAGCTAGACCAGTGCACCATATTTAAGTCACCATTCACAGTGGTTATTAAACATTTGGGTGGTAGTTATCAGGAAAACAAAGGCGGGGCAGTATTAATGCTGCAGCACAAATGCACATGTTCCATGTGTTTTTTTTTTATTAATTTTGTTCTTCTGTGGCCCGACAGACACTTTACTATGCCTATAGACACCACGTTTAGGCTGCTATTGCTTGTATTAATTAAAGCCACACTGCAGAGGTACACAGACTATTAAGAGATTAAAGGCTTATGAAGTTCATTCCAAAATGCAGCACAGATAACTGAGCATTTAGTGCCCTATTTATGAATTTGTTCCACCTTGTTGGTTGCAGATTTCATTTTTGATGGCATCTTGATTGCACTGCTTTTGGTCTAAATTTCTCCATCATCTAAAGCGTACTGTTCTGTGCTCTCATACTGTGGTCCGTACAAGTACACCATACATGTCTGTATACTGCAGCTGTGACACACCCGCCATCTGATATTTTGTTTTCATCTCCTTTACACATTCTGCCATAATAGTATGTGTCTTAACATTTTAAGTCTTGATTAAACAGTGTAGCCGTCATTACTGATGAGGGCCACTTCTCATTTTTTGGACAAGCCACTTCTTTCTCATTTACCACCTTTTTCCTGTCAATCATATTACCACACTGCTTCAGCTCAGCTGTTACTGAGATGCAGCGACTGGCTGTGCTGCACATCAGGATGTACATACATGCACGAGACCTGACAAACTGCAGCAAACTCGTGCTCATGGTCAGTTAGATCAAACAGCTGTAGATACACTCTGGACTCTTATTCAATTATAAAATAATCACGACCTCAGCTTATCTGAGTGTGAAAAACTGGAGGTGTACTGTGAGTGTGTGATCAGAGTCCACTGTGATAACTCAAATAAAAATGACAATGTACCCAACAGTTATCTAGACAGAGATTTAAATATTTTTTCTGCTCTGAGAAGACACTGGCATATATCATCAGTGCACTGACAAAGACTGTCAGTAGGGAGAACATACATGTTTTTGTCAGAGAGCACAGCACACTTATCAGGACTGTAAAGAACACAGTGGTTGTTGAGCTTTGTTAATTATTTTACAATTTGGCCAAAGTCCACGTAAATTTTGATTCCAAGTAATTACTGATATGGAAAATCCCATATCTGTTCATCCTTATTTTGAGCACAATATTTTGAAGGCTGGTGCAAAACACGGAAAAAGTGCAAACCTGTACAAAAATCCTTCACAGTTAAGACACAGCGGGCGGTCAGACTAGCTGAAGGACAGGTCAGCTGCATGTTAGTGTGTAATTTTTAAAAGAAAAAAAAAAAAAGAGTTTCAGCCTGTTTGGTTTTTCTCAGTCCAATCTGAAAGCATGTGCCGATCATCGGATGACTACTGTGCCAGCAGCTGACTGACTTATTACTGGCTTATTATGGAGTATGAGGTCATAAGTGTAGACGAGTGGTCTCAGTCTATTTAACAAAGCAAAACAAAAACAGGTCACTTCTTCACCCATTATTTGTTGTAGTATCTATTGTTGTGACCGCAGTGAACTTAAAGCAATACTCTGGCTGAGTCAGTTGTGCTTGATTGGTTAAGTCAGTGCAAGAACATCCTCACATCTGAGTAACATAATATCCTACTACTGACGATGTGCTCTCTCTGGTGTTTGCTGATATGTGGCAGATGTGTAGTGGCTGTGTGTAAAACGCCAAGCACAGATTCCTTGGTGCACATTTGAAAATACACAGCAGCATCATTTAACAGCTTGCTGCTTCATAGTAACTGTGCTTACAGGTGGACTTGTTTTGTGTCAAGAGCAGTGATATAACTAAAGTTGACAAGATGCTGTTCGTGTTTATTCCCATCTAACCAAAAAAAGTCATTTTAAGACTTTAGTTTGGGATGACAACTTGTGATTGGCATCAGTCTATTTTTTCACATTTTAAAGATTGAAAATCAATAGGAGAAATTACCATCGGAAACGATAAGTCTGTCACCATTTTCAGGCTTTTGAATGTACTGTAGACAAACTCCACTGGCAATGTTGCAGTGCACCAGTGTAAACACATGACTCATTTGATTCACTGGCATGTCCCTACACCAAGGTCAAAACCCACCGACTACATAACCCAGGCAAAAATAGAAACTACAGCCATACAGCAAACAGCTTCAACCCAAATGACCCATTACGAGAGATACATTTCATTCACTAGAAGACAACAACAACCTGAGATGAGCGCAGACGAACTTGAGACTAGAATGGAAACATTCAAAGTTTCATCTAATGGTAAATGGTCTGTATTTGTATAGCACCTTTCTAGTCATTTCGACTACTCACATCCTCATTCATTCAGGGGGGAGACTACTCTTTCACACACATTCACATGAGCAAGTCGGGGTTCAGTGTCTTGCCCAAGCAGACTTCGACATGCTGACTCATCAGAGCCAGGGATCGAACCGGTGACCCTCCGATTGATGGACGAGCCACTCTAGCTCTGAGCCACAGCCGACGTAGAGTTAGTTAAAAAGCTGACTTAGGTCAGTATGCTAGCCAAGTTAATTTGATCTTGACCATGTTTATCTGATCTAAAGCACTATGTAGCTTTTGTTTCAAAAAGCACTTAAGTTATTAGAACAATTATGAATAATGGTTATTGACACATCTAGGAATAGCTTTTGATACAGGTGGCATTGCTAGCCAAGTCTTTTCACCTGCCAGTAAGAAGTTTAACCAGGGTGGAGGTGCAACTTATGCATTAGGTTCATACTAAAAATGACCCCAATCTCCCAGGGCATGAGCAATGATCAAGTCTTAGCAGTGATGTGTGCAGTCGGTTACCGTTTTGTGTTATGAACATTCAAGATGTTTTGCACTAAATGCAAAGTAATGGCTAAGAAGGACCTCAAGCAATAAACTAGCAAACTTTAGATGGACAGCTGTAGACTACAAGCACTATTTGCCTCAAGACCAAAGCCTCAAACACATTAATGTCTGTTTATTTTATCCACAACTGTTTCTGAACTTGCCAGATGTTGATATACATTGTGATACAAGTGTTGGATAATGCCTGATGGGGTGTCTATTATCAGAAATGAATGAACGACTGGGAGACCAAAGAACTGTCCTGTCCAGAAATAATGTTATGCTAGTAAGATTCAAAGACAATACCAGTACATACGGTTTACAAACAAATAACATGATTGTATATTTCACAGCAAGACTCACTGTCCCTAAATCAGTTTCACATACAAAAGAACAGAAGGCCATGTGTACAGTTGGCTCCGGCCTGAAGTAACAACAGGATGTGAGACGATCGCCTCAGATACAAAATCCTGTAGCGTTCAGAGAATTAAGCATTGAAATAAGTTAACTTGCTAAC
This sequence comes from Pempheris klunzingeri, assembly GCF_042242105.1. NCBI lineage: Eukaryota > Metazoa > Chordata > Actinopteri > Acropomatiformes > Pempheridae > Pempheris > Pempheris klunzingeri. The sequence continues at coordinate 9,101,126 of NC_092034.1, forward strand.
ATGTTGCAATTAATTGTAAATAGATCTTCAATAAGAACTGACGTCCTTTATAATATGGTGCAACAAACTTACTGAAGTTGTGTAAAACTTGAACCACTACAGCTTTAGTGTATAATACTGTGTAGACTTAAGTTGTGCTGTTCAACACTGCATACTTCTCTCACTGCAGGTTAAGGGTTAGTATACTACAATGAACTCACTCGTCTGTGGCTTACCTAAGCATTAGAGAACAGCATACTTCTAAATTAGACAAACAGACGTGATATTTAATACAGAATCACTGCCATAACCAAAAACTGAAAGATTTTAGTCTAAACAAGTTTCCCCTGAAGGAATCGTCATGATATCATTTGATCATCATCATTTAGGCAAGCATCAATTACACTTTATATCAAATCAGTTTTCAGCTTCAGGTGATTAAAGCAATATTAAATGAGGCAAATGCAGTCAGCATCAAAATTAGATACACAGCAAGCAGCGCAGTCACACAAGGATGGAAAGCTTGAACTTTACAGGTGAGCTCAACCCTCCTGCTGCTCTTTCCATCTGTCATTTGTCTCAAAGTATAAAACCAGTTGGTGACTGCAAAATGTAAGTACTGCTTTAAGATGTCAACTTTTCCTACTGTTTTGTTAACATGACAGAAAATGGACAAAAACAGAAATTTCTAAAACCTAAGTGATATTCAGCCAAAATTTGTAATATATGCCAAAACTTGCAGTTCTAAGCAGTTATCCGCTCCACAAGGAGCCTCCCCCACGTGCATAGTAACAAAGTGAAGCAGGCCACAAGAGAACATATTGTTGTTGAAGAAAATGACTTACTTCAATCTCCTTTTCATATGTTTCACCTTTTATTCTAAGTACAAAGCACAAACATTGGCTAATGTCCTGCTTGAGATAGTGCCACAAGGCAGAAATATTTCATTAGATAAACACTTGGAAGAGAAGGCTTGGCAGGATGCCTCTCCCCAAAAATATTAGTCAAGGCTTTCACTGTGTGCAGCCAGCCAGCAGTCTCCTCTTAGTGCAGGCATTTGAGTGCGGAGCATCTTGTTTCCCATGAGGCCTTGCCTCTCAGTTTTCGTCAGAAACCAGCCCCAAATAAAGACCACAAGGTTCTTTTTTTTTTTATTTTCCCCATCATTGCTAGGATAAACTCATCCACCTCAACAACTTTACCCCACTGAGCACGCTGCCTTTTAGGATTCATTAAAGTGTAGCATGTTTAGTTATTGGTACTCAGATCCAACAGCCTTCTCACATGAGGGAGAAAAGCCTCCACACGCAGCCACAATGCAGAGATCGACAATTCAGACATGGACTCTTTTGACCTCACACACACATAAGGTACCTATATTGACAATACTCATAAAGCATGTGGGACATTCCAAACCAACAACACAGCTTTGCCACTCCTTGCAAATAGTCCATTCAAACACTTCATTACAATACTTTGCTTTGTCTCTTAGCCACGTGTCATCCCTCAACCTCTGAAGCTGTTCTGTTTTAGCAGCTCACTGATTGTGGTAATTAATTACATGGAAAAGTGACTTTGAGTGGGTGTTTAGAAGAGAAATTTCACAGCCGATCAAACTCGTGCTTGAAGTACAGCTGTAAATCAACTGATATGGAATCAATCACAACCAGGCACTTCATACCTGTATAATCTTCCGAAAAGAAAACTAGTCTGCAACTATTTTTATAATTCATTCATAATTTAGCTCATTTTTTTAAAGCAGTGACACCATCCCTTCTGTGGCTCCAGCTTCTGCTTTTCTCTGTTTTACATCATTATAAACTCAGCGTCTTTAGGGTTTGAACTAGTCAGACAACTTGAGTTCGGAGAACTTGCAACAAGCATTTTTTCACTATTTTCTAATGTTATAGCATTTCTGCAGATGTGAGGCCCATCATGTGATTTTTGCCGGTAAGCATGCTTATGGTAGGGCAATATGAAATATAAACACAATATAGTGTAGTTGCCATTATTGGCTTCAATCCAATGTTGAAAGGCTTCTGAAGAAACACCACAGAACGTCTGTAATCCTACATGACCTAGCCAATACAGCTGCTGTTACAGTACGCAGCATGCACAGGAATACTGAAGCTCTACGATTGAGAAAATGTGGTGCCAAAGGAAAGGGCTGTCTGACAGCACAGTAAAGCTGTGAAAATATTCTAAATATAGCACATTGATTTTTTTGGAGGACAATTTTTTGACGTTGCTAAAGTACGTATTGCCAGCGTACCCGTCTGTAGCAGAATAGTGTTTATTTTTTTACTGTGATAAGAAAAAACCCTATTGAACAATTACTGGATCAATCATAAAGACAATCAGATTAACTGATAAAAACTATACGTCACTTACAAACTCCTGATGCATTACTGCCTACAGATAGAAAACCTAGAGTTCACAGCTCCTTTAGCTCTAAATGAAATCAATCTAAATGTATTTAAGTAACAACTGCCATTTGACACTGAGAACCTTTTTAGTTTCAATTAACAACAGCTTCAGCAAAGACAAACAATCTGCTCTAGTGGAGAAACATCGTGATTGATTTTTAAAAATAGTTTGGACTTCCTTTGCAAGATTTGAGCTATAAAAAGGCAGGCAAAGTTAGATACCGACTGTTAGCACTAATAGACAATAATCTCCTTCTGTAAGTCTGTGCATTTATAGTGGTTTTTGTTTTGTCTTGTATGACCACAACGATTCATACATCGTCAATAATATTGCACAAAATGGTCATTTGATTTGACGGCGCATTGGTAACCAAAATCCCTTTGGCATATTTTTTTCCCTTCAGTCAGTTTCAGGGGCTATACAAAATACACTTTGTACACAATTTCTTTAAGTCCTGTGACGTTAAAAAAAAAGATGGAAACAACTGTCTTGACAAACTAAATTAGATCAATGAGGGGAAACGCAGTAGAATTAATATTTTGTCACAAACAATTGGGAGAAGAAGCCCATTTAGAAATCTGACGAGGCTAACTGCAGAACTTCAAGTTGAACCTGAAGCCAAAAGTGAGATCAGCATGTACTGATGTGACACTGAGCACTTAAAGTGAGGAGGCACGAATCTCTGCTACTAGCTCCTCAGAGAATTAAATTGACCAAGTATGCGTGACAAGCTGCAGAGTGAAGAACTCCAGAGTGCACACGCTGACATGCACGGCCTGTCCTTGAAAACTAAAAGCCCACAAGTAACAGTTCAAAATATCCCAGCTGAAAACACAGATGTGACTAGTCTACCCACACAGTGACGTCTACCACGGCAAATGTTCCAGCATACAACGGTCCAGATTACTTGTGCCTTGATGAGAAAAATATGGTGCATTTGTGACACCAGCCCTGTGGAGCTAAAACTAGAGAACTGACTATTAATGAGGTTATCTGTTTGGGCGTAAATGTCACCCTAAAATGTAGTTTTTTTCTCATCAAGTTATAAAAAGAATAACATTTTCTTATAGTTGTCCTTTGCATACCTCAAATATGCACTTAATTGATAAGGTTTATCACTTAAGATTAATTAGGTTTCTAATAGGACAACTTTGAATCATCTTAATTTTTCTGACCACGAGGGAACAACAAACTGAGCAAAAAAAATGCATCAAGTGCTGGAAGGGCGTCTCCCCTCTCAGACGGTGCATTGCTCAACAGTCCACACCTCAAACCTCAGTGTACCTTTGCTCTACTGTTCATTCTAGCAAGCCAGCTTTGTTTGGAGATTTTACTGATGAGCAGAAATAGGACAACAGGGTTTGTCCTGAAGGTGCAAAGCTACAATGGGTGGGGTAAAGAGTGGGGTAGTTACTATAGGCAGCAGCTCCCTCATACCACAGCCAGTCGGAGTGCGCCTGAAATAAAATTTAGTTGGGCAGTTTGTACTGCTCAAGAGACAACATCAACACTTGTTCATCACTATTGACTTGTTCTGAAATTTTGACTAGAGGCATTTTTAATTCTTTCTGGCAATCACAATTCTATTATTTTATTTTTTTTATCTATCTCAAATTACATGCCTTGTGACCAGGACCAGTTATGAACATGTGTTAACTCAGAGGTACTCCGATTAAGACATCAAGAGTAATTAATGTTAAATGCATAGATTGACAATTTAACAAATACAATTCTTTTATACAGCTCTCTTAAAAAACGCATTTGCAAGAAGCTTTACATGACTGAACCTGGATTAAAACATTTCAAGACTGAGGCATATAAAATCAGGCAACTAAGAGAAATAAAATGGAATAAACCCCCAAAAATAGATAATTAAAATAGATATGTCATGTTGACAATGGAAATATGTGCTTTTTAATAAAAGGCCTTTTTAAAAAGATGCATTTTGAAAATAATTGTCACTGATCCTGCAGCCGCAGATCCTCGGGCAGGAAGTTCCACAGCTGAGGGGACTTCACTGCAAAAGTCCGCTCACCTTCAGTCCAGAGCCGGACTCAGGAACAGCCAGCAGAGCCCTGCCTGAGGATCTGAGGCTGCACTCTGGCTCGTAGGGGAGCAGCGATTCAGCATTGTAGCTGGGCGCTGAACCATGAAGTGCTTTAAAAAGTTGTCAGTGCAATCTTGAAAATCAACTCAAAAGCTAACTGGTAACTAGCTGGTAAGTGGTGAAACTCAAAGTGGCAACACCACAGAATGGACTTAAACTTAGTGTAACATTGCAGTAAATCGTTCTGAGATGCTGTTACATGACACGGTACACAGTCTATATGTTATACTAAAAGAACATTTTTTTTAAAGAACAGCTGACAGCATGAGGCAAAAAGCTGGGCTTAATATTTAGATGATGCCAGTGCTCCAACATCATCTGACATGATAGCTGGAAACAAACCAGTCATATACAGATGACAATTAAAAAAAAAAACAACTATGTAAAACTAAGAAGAAAGTGACAGCTGTGATTGTTCATTTACCACTTGATCACTGTGCTGATGACATTCCAGTGTCTTGAGCGCCTCTCCTATTTTGCTTAATGCTGGTTAGAAATCTTAGCCTATAAAATCTGGGTTTAGACATGACAATACAGTTGCTATGGGCTCCAATCCAATAATTTAAAATCTAAAAGAAACACTTAGACACCAGTAGGTATATTCACACTACCTCCGCTTCTCACCATGAGACAGTAGGCCTACACACTAACACAGTCACAACATTAAACTACACAAATCTAGACCCACCACGTCCTGTAAAACCTACACAGAGCAGCAGATGTTGTGATCTATAACAGCTGCCATGGTGCAGGCACAGGGTCAGGAACACTGCATTGCTGGCCTCCAGTATAATGACCCACACATGCAGAGGGAGGGCCACCCTGTGGCCAACAGACAATAAGGACCAAACCACAGCAGTCCTGTGCACCACCCAGAGCCACGAAGAGAGGAAGGGGGAAGGGATGGACATTTAAGAAGGACAAAAGGGGCAAAATTGCTTTTTTTTGCCAGAGCCACCCACTGTATACTAACCCAGTTCTGACAGCAGCACACATTGCTGCACAGAGCACAGTGATGTGGCCTTTGGAAGTTCACTCACTGTCCTGCATTTTAGTCACTCTGTCAGCAGCCTTTATTTAGAAAGGCAAACGTGGTGGCTCAATAACGCATAAAGACAACCGCTCTTATCTCTTGTCCCTCTCAGCAGCACAGAGGCTGCTGAAATCGTGGAAGCTGCATGAACACTGGGGGGGGGAATGCCTTACAGCAGCAGATACAAACATATATAGAAACAGGAACATGTAGGCTTTCTCCTTAAGCTTCTCTCTTAATGTAAAATCTATTGTGCTCTAAACATCACCAATATTAATAGCAATATCACAACTTTAATTGCAGCAATCTTAAAATCACAAATAACAAGACCCAAGTGAAAAAGAACCTTGATTCTGGCATCGTTTTATCATTGAAGAAAAAAACCTCTTTTGCGTTCAAAGATTTGTGATAATTTATTACTACAACTACTATATTTAATCTGACTAAACCAACACAGTCAACTACTTTATCAGCAACAAATACTGCATTCCTAGTTTGTCCATCTGTCCAAAACACTACTCACATGGAATCAAAATAATATTGCACATGAGTTTGCAAAATAAACAAAACGTAACCACATTTAAGAATAAATGTACTACTACATGAAAATATCTCAAACTAAAAATTAGGTTCAGGCTAAGGAAAACCAGGAGTCTCCCCTTACAATACGGTAAAGAGTGTTTCACACCTGTAAACTCTCAGTAAGCACCTCCATGTCCTTTTTCTGAGCTGTCCCCCTATACCCACAGGACCACAGATGTCCTGTGTGCTGGCAGCCTCCTGGTAAATTAACTGGTCAGGGCCTTAGCTGGTGCCGCCTCGACGATATGCAATCTTTTCATGACCTAGCAACTGAAGATTACTCACCGCAGACTGCCAGCTAGAACTCAGATGCCTGTGGCTTCAACATATTCACCTGCTCAATATTCAAGGCCGGATACTACAATCATACGCACGAGAAATGCAAACTAGAAAGAGTATGTCTGTGTTTAGACCATAGATTAGTCTAAAATGTCCTGTGCACATAAGCTATAATGATTAACCTGCTCCTTTAACTGGAGTTGCATGAACCCAAAAAGCAGTGCCTGTTAACACCTATTCGTGTGAGTAAAACAGACCTGTCAGGTAGAAACCTTAAATTAAGACTTTATGTCAGAGATCACATGCAGGAAAACACAGTTTGATATACTGATATAAAACCCCTCAGACATGTAAAAGAACGGCCACTGTAAGCACACACTGAACACATTAAAACCTAATTTAATGTGTTAAAATTGTAGTTTTAATTCAGGAACTGATGGAGATTTCTGCAAAGCATGAGGAGTAATGACCAACAGACACGGTTAAACACAGTACTACAGAAAGTATACCTGTTACTTTGCTACAGATAAGCACACATGCACGTGAAAGTGGCCTGAGTTAAACCCACTGCTATGTTAAGAGGGTCAAAGGTGACTGTTGAAAGCAGCTCTGTTCAAAGGTAAGCCATCTTTGGGTAATTAAGGGATCTGCGACGTGGAGCGGGTCGCGCTGCCTTGTTTAATTGATTAATGTGTGACACCTGCGCTACTGCGGCCAACCTGCAGACGGAACCTCGGCTCAATGCAAAGTCCCAATTACTGACTAAATTCACCTAAACCATGGTTCTTAGCAGCATGCTACATGCCCGAAAGTAATTTTAAGTCAAGCGTTTCGTTTTAACTTTGAGAAACTGCAACTGCACGCAGGTCTTAAATTTAAGTTTACACCAGCAAGCAGCGTGGTTGCTCAGCCAAAGCGGTTTCGACGATTTTTAAAGGCAAACTTTGTGCAAAACAGCTGTAAAGAACCTGGCGGTTTTGTGTTGGCTGCGGCAGTTCGTTCAACACAGTTTGCGGGGCTCAATTTTCATCGCACAGAGGCAGTCTTGCATGTTAGCTAGCAACATTTGGTTCTGAGTTTGTTTCTGCAGCGACGATTAATTCGGCTGAATTCGTCTTGGATAAAACTGGGTAACTTTATATTACGGTAAAAAACGAATATTTCCAATGAAGTTCTGCACGCAACTTGTCGGGCTCGGCGGCTTGCTGCGCCAGCTTCTGTTTGACCTTGCTAGCTACCGTAAGTCGTTAAATGCCGTTTATTTTCCCAATATATTTTCTAACCAGTAAATATTTACAGTCAATTTTTTTACACTACTCCTGTGTGTTGTCTTACCTTGAAGTGTTGAATCGGCGTCGCGGGTATTTATTGATGTAAACTCTGCAGAAATCAAACTTTAGGTCGCAGTCTTTGCGCAGTAGTAAAGGGGGCGTTGGCGGGAACGCGGCAACCCTAAATAAACTAATCAGACCCTCAGCCAATCAGCGAAGACCCCGTCCTCTACCCCGGAAATACACTGTTAACTAATTGATTCGCTGCAGGTGTACTTTTGCTTCATGCTACCCAGACTGGATCCCATTTCTAGAAAAAAAAAAAAATAAGATGTTGGTGCAAAATGCAAAGAAGGAAGAATACAAATTCATGACATTGCTGGAGCAGTGGCTCCAAAGCTGCATCCGGATGCCACCGGGGTCCTGAGGGTATTCAGCAGAATCAAGCAAAATTAGTTTATTTTGATGTTTCTATTTTAGATTAAGCTGAACCCCACTGTTGCTCATAACAGACATATGTACTTGTCATTAATATATGAATAAAAGGCAAAACCTAATCAAATACTGATAAGTGTCCTTTGGTGTTAAAAAGGCAAGAATCCAAAGGTTTTTTTTTTTGTTGTAGTATCATAGGCTCATCTACACTTCACAATTAAGTCGTGCATGTGGAAACTCAGAAATCCCTCACAGTGTGATAGCAGAACTTAGAAAATATCATCCAGCAACTCCAAGCACAGGCTGCACTTAACCTATATAGCATCACTCCTTTTGGAGTTACACCGAATATTCAGCCCTGTGGGCTCTTTTGCATTGAAATTGAATAAATCGTCCTTAATCCAGCCTTCCACTCCAGTTTAAGTCACATTTGTATTTCGCCACGTTTTTTTTTCTCATTTATATCCTAAATAAAATATTTCCACCATAGTTCCTGTAATCCTGAAAGATTAAAAAATAAAAGTACATTTGGTTAGTAGGATCGCTGCAGGCACTAATGTGAGAGTCTGCATAGAAAACAGTGCTGTTAGTCTAATATTTCCAGCATGATAACGTTTTTTTTTTTTTTTTTTACTATAGATGCGGTAAAAATAACCGACTACTATGCGGATCCCACGTTTCAGCACTCTACCGAGGCCCATATTTCTACACACTGGAGCAATAACTGCGCCCGTCCATGTCTGCAACGCTGGAAGATGCTGAAATGAAGCACATGTGCGGAGATACCCTTCCCTCTCCTGTCGAGCAAGTCTCATGATAATGCCAAGGCACCGCAATTCAGAGTTGGAAAAAAAAATCAGCCGTCAATGGGAACATGAATGCATCACGGCGACTTTCCTGTCGCGTTTTCCATGCAATGACAGCCTGAGACCACAGTGGATGCATGATCGGCTCTACACACTGTCCCCAAAGAACGGACACAGGATTAAAAGATCGATTTCAAATGTTTCAGGTGAATGAGCAAATGCGTAAAAAATATCTTACCGTTTCTATAAATGAAAGTTATGGACGTCCTTAGGGCAAACAATCTCTGAATGAAACACCTGGCCAATAGCTTGTGAAATGATGAAATTCCGCTCTCTCTTAGTTCAAACTTGGAAACATAAAAAGCCAACACAAACAAGATAAAATGAGGAAATGAAATATTTATTAAATCAAAACACAGAAATGGTTTCCTTTCAGCAAATGCATGAAACAAAAGGAAAAAAAGAACAGAAGAAATAAAAGGAATCAAATAATTAAAAAAGCCGGCTTCTGCCTGTCTCGCTCTTTACAGGTGCGCCACACAAATACGCGACATCACTGAGTGGAAACCAATGCGAGGAAGAGGTTGTCTTTAAAAGGAAGGTAGTCCTGCCGGCGAATATATAGGGCCGTATCACAGCATGCCTATACCTCTCCGCTCTCTCCGTTTCATCCATTCAACCTACACATGAACACGCAGTGGACGCGGAAGTATACCCAGAGTAGCTCCATCCACCGCTTATGCACACACAGGCTCTTCAACACCATTGGCTCTAACGCGGTCCTCGCTGGGCTCGACCGTCTTTGCAAATCACAAGATGCCATTCGTCCTCGGCCCAGTCACTCAAAGCGATCAAGCAGTCACCCCCCTCCCTCCCTCACCCACCCCACCCCCCCCTAAATATGGCATTTGAAGTCAAACATCGCCTCGCCGAGACGCGCACGGTGCAGCAGGCGGGAATAACACCGTGGCTTTTAGAGTATTCTGATTTTTTTTTTTTTTTTTACGCCTTCATGAATGTGTTCTGCACCCCATCACCTCAGTGTCACCGCGCTCCAGAGCAGGGACCCCCCCCCCCCCCCTCCCCCAATAGAAGTCATTTAAGCTCTGTGTGCTGCTTTTCACGTGTTCGCCATCACTCCTTTTCCACCTGGAGCTTTTATTCTACAGACAATGAAACAACTCCCAAACACTCTCCTAACAGGCCACTCGTCATCACCACCGTGTGTGTGTGTGTGTGTGTGTGTGTCTGTCTGTCTGTGCGCTTTTATTTGGCATCATCACGCGCCCCGCGCTGTCTGCGCCATTTCGGCACTCACACCATCATTTGCCAGAACTGGATTTGTGAAATCAGCGCCTGCTTTTTTTTGCTGCAAAAACCCTCGCTCGTGTGTGTGTGTGTGTGTGTGTGTGTGTGTGTGTGGTCGGCGCAGAAAAGCACAAAGCCCCGCATTCAGCAGGTTTCAGCACCGCGGACAGCGCAGTCCTCCAGCACGGCAGCCCACACGCTTCCCACCGTCTGCCTCAGAGACTCATAGTCAATGGCCAGCCCTCAATGCTCGACCTATAGGCTGGAAACAAAGGTGGGCGTTAATTTGGCCTCCCCTGGCACATTTTAAGCAGCAGAAGACGCCTCGTTTGTGCTTCACTCGTAGTAACCATTACAGCAGCGTGAGCAGGGAGCGGGCTTATCCCAGGCGCATCTTGTGTCGACTTTCAGAGGGTGGAGCAACAGTTAGGCTCACATGGATGCAAGTGAAAAAGGCAGATCGATGCTCTCAGGGGCAAACACTGTTTCAAACATAAGCCGGTACAGTGGCAGTGGCAAAAAAAAAAAAAAAAAAAAAAAGGCTGTAAGCTCATAAGCTCACTGCAGAAAACCCTTCACACAATAGGACCTGTACCAGAGCACATCCAGCCATGCTCTGACACCTCATGTATTGTCCAATAAACCCCTGTATACACATGTGCTCACATGCATACTTCATGGGCAGGAGATGCTACAAGGTGGTTTGCATGTAAATCTCCTTGCGCAGACATCACACAACAATCTTTGTGTTCTTAAACACACTTTGCTCATCTGAAAGGACAGCTTACAGTCGTGGCACGGTTGGTGGAAAAAGTAATGCGTGCTAAAAAAATTGTTATGCACTGATGCAACATGCATTCAATCCTATTTTAAATGGCGTGTGTAAGAGCTGTTAATCTACTAAGAGCAGCTCCAAGTCAGAGATACAAGCTAAAGACATTTGTATCATGGGATATTTAAGAGAGTGGAAACTAAAAAAGAAAAGCTGACCTTTAGGATGAAATAGATTAGAATAATGTTCCATATTCTTATTTTATAGCTTCATATGAAGTGTGTTGGAAAAGCGTTGGAGCTGGCCGTGTTAACCTTAAACGTAATCAGCAAATAGGAAGCAATGAGAGGCATCGCAACACTGCTCATTACTATAGAGCCAAGTCATTACTGACAGGAGAAGCAATAATTCCATAGAGTGTGTGGCAACATCCTCTGATCAAAACTGTTGGTATACGTGTGATGTCAATGCAGTGCAATTTGTATACAGATTTATCTGAAAATCTAACAAAGGCTTTTAGCTTTCTTTGGGATGGCCCAAACTACGTACAAGCCATTTGTAATTCCAAGATTGCGCTTACTTTTATTTATTTCATTATCAATTTTCTGTGCATTTACAAAATCCACACGTAGAAATACAATGGCCGCACAATGGACACCATTATTCCAGACACAACCTCCATTTTTTTCCCCCCTACTCGCCCATAAAGATTCTCAGCGCTCCCAAGTGATAGAATACCTAAAAAAACTGGTCACAGAAAGGAGTGATGTCCACCAGCACATGCCATGCATCATTTCCTGTTCGGAGAAAGTGATAAGGCGATAATGTTATGGTGAAAATCAAGGTCAATGAAGCAACCAAATATGGTCCCTTGTCCGATAAGGGGTTAACATGAGTATATGAGGCATGTGCTGCTGACCATACACATCACCAGGAAGTACAAGAGCCTCCTGCTCTGGTCTGGGCTGTAATGTTGAAGTATAACTCCACCTCAAATCAGTCTGTGGGCCCAGTTTTCTGGCTTGGACTACTCGAAATTTGCAGGAGAAAACTCAAACATGGAAAGGTAAAATAAAAAAAGATAAAAAAATATATATATATCCTCCATCTTCTAAAAAGGTATTTCCAGGCTTTACATCTTGATGACAGCACATGTTTGAGTCTTGCTGCTTTGGGGGAAGTTATTCATGCCCACAAATATCAATTAGATCATTAGCATTTAGATAGCATATAAGAATTCTTAAAATGAAAGAGAACGTGGACCTACTGCCCCTATTTTTAATGGTGATTTCTGGAAGTGTGTCTCAAAAGAATGTCAGGAAGACTTACTGGGTGGGTAGATTATATTTAAAAGATCAGACACAAGGAAGGGTCAATAAATCAGGATGAATCAGGGAACTGTTATGGCACTGCTACTTCAGTGTGACTTGTTTCCAGGAATAAGATTTGACAGGAAAAACATGGAGGCAGCAAATTAACCCCTAATAAAGGGGCTGCTAAGCTAGTTTCTCCTGTCAACTCAACAAACCAACAAATCATCTCTTTCGCCTCAGGTGCTGCCAAGGTTCTTTCCTTAAAACCCGACTCCCATTAACCCTCAGAGATATCATCGCAGACCAGCAGTCAATAATTTTGGCTCGGGGTTGTTAAACAAATACAAAAAGTCTTACAACGCTGGGGTATTAAATATTATGCAACTCGGGAGATTTCCCTGCGTGGCAGCCAAGGCAACAATCATTAGAAAATCTTACCAGACTCCTGTAGCTTTGGTCCAGCACCATCTTCCTGTCAGGCCCTCACAGCATGCTCCTGGCAAGCTACACTGCACCCAGGGAGCCGTGAGGAAACAACCATCTTGATTCCACCAAGGAGACAAAGAGGCACAGTGCAGTGTGGGAGAGCGAACATGTTTGACTTTGCGAGTTAAATGTAGGAGATAAAGTGTGGGAATAAATGTTGTATTGTTAACTTTGAGCTCGTGTTTGTGCGTTTCGTGTTTTTTTGGTCCACGCTGGCTGACAGCAGCAGCGGCGGCCTTTGTTTTGTTTGCTGAACACCATCTTTGTTGCACTTCCTGCTCTGATACTCACAATGGAGCCCGTTGGTGTGGCAAACAGCCTCCTGACCACACCCACAGTGGGGCCAGTGCAAGGGGTGTGACCTTAAAGGGATACCTGTAAAACAAAGAAACACCAAATGAAACCCCCAAATACTGAGACAACAATTTACAGTGTTCCCTTTATTATGAAAAAGGTACATTTAAATGATAAATAATGAAACGCACATGAAGTAAATGATCTTCGACAGACAAGTAAGAAGGTTAAAGACAATAATTCAAAAGGATTTTAGTTACAAGAACCTAATATTCATGTGGGAGTTAAAATTGTGTCATGCTGTACGGTGCTTACTGGCCATGACCTAAAAGGTGGCAAACAGGTCCATCAGGGGACTCTTTACTGTAAAGCAATAGAACTAATGGAGAGAGAGCACGAGCATCCAAACCTGACTGCGGATCAAATAGCCATCTATATTTCAGGGCCGCAAATATGAACAAATGCGTAGCGTGTACATCCCCTCGGAGGGAATGTAGGTCAATGCCGGGGTCATTAACCTAATCCATCTCTGTAATGTGGAGTGCCAAGGTTTCATTTGGCCAGTATGGATTGGGAGTATTTTTTTTTTTTTTTTTTTTTTGACTTTGCTCCAGGACAATAATTAGGCACGGACAGCAGCACTCACAGAGGGGGGGCGCTCTTTTCAGCCTGAGTGACTCTTGGAGGAAATCACAAAATATCCCAGACAAGTTTGGCATGCAGGAGGGGGGTGAAAGTCCCTTTCAGGTGTGGACAGTAGGTGCTTGTACTATTTTCAGAAGGAAATGTTGCATGTTTACTTCTTCATCTTACAGCTACAGTTACTGGTCACTTGTCAGATTAAGATTTTACAAACAAAACCTGTAAATTATGATTTAAGTACGGTATCTAACATCAGCTGCATGCATCGATAGTAATAACTCAGTTTGTTTAACCAAAGCTGACAGCACATCATGAGGACTTCTTAATGCTACGACTTGTGTACTTTGACTGGATTGAAATGTTTCATTGGGTGCCTATTGTTCGCACTCCATTTCTAAACTAATCTAAGATCCAAACGTCTATCCACCACTGCACACACTGAAGGAAATCACACATAATTAATCCAAATGGCAGCCTAAGGCCAACGAAAATGAATGACTCCAAGCTCCCCTCGTGTGTTACTGTGAGTTATAGTGATGAAAAATGTATTTTGTTTTTACAGATGAGCACACTGATGAAGCATTAAAAAAAAAAAAAGGCACCAAGGTACCGACCTGGAACCAGTCATAAAATATTGCCGCCTCAATCCCCTCTCCATTTGGATTCTCTCATCTCCTCTCTGCTCATTGATAATCTGTATGACTGATCCAGTGGGCCCCACCTCCTGTTATTAAATGTCAAGGGTGAGTGCTGTTGACCTCCGCGCCGTCGCCGCACACCTACTGGCAACCTGCGGGGCTGACAGGCCGGCGTTTTATCAGACCTGGGCGTTCTGTCTCTCCAATAGATTCTACAAAAGGAACTAAGATGTCAATAGTGGTTCCTTTGAGACATTAACGTTCCGTGCGCCAGAGCCTCTCGTGTGACAATGGTCTCAGCGTTGCATGGAGGTGATTATTAACGCTCCCTGCTGGGACCGGGCAAAAATATGTAGAGATGAGCTTCCTGAACGGCAGAAAAAGAGGGTAATGAGCAGCGCTGCTGTAAAATATCTCTTTGACTGTGCTATTTCCTCTTTTAGCCCAAAGATTGCTATGATCACAAAGAAGTGCAGAGGCAGGGGTTCTCTTCAGTTACAAACTATGGCATTGCTCAATTATTTCCTGGCATAACACCTGTTTTTGGGGCATACCACTATTTATATTCAAATGAATCGTCCATACAACCCTTTTTTAAGAACTCACTTGTTGCACTTCTGCTTGGACGTGTCATTTAATATGAACCAACTAGCATTTTATGAATCCACTGGGTTGCTCATTTACCTGAAAGAGCTTCAGATTCTGCTACATACCTGCTGGCAATGCCCAAACACAAACTCTATTTCGTGGCAGCTAAACTTGTATCTAACCACACTGTGTAATGTCTGGGGAGCAGCTTTTCAGGTTACACTCCAGTGCAATCACAAATCCTTGCATTTTATTATTCTATCTCTGTAAGACAGCACAAAATTAGCAAATGTTGACTGAACTGTCGTTGATTATATGAAAACCGAGAGTTATTTTTAGGTTAAATAATAAAATAAAATATCTGCAAGCCAGACAGGTTAAAAGATAATATGATAGGCATAAAGCCACAAAAAAGTAGCGGGAACACACAAGCTAACAGATATCCCAAGTGTAGCTCAGGAGCCTGCCAAACCACTAAACAACAATATTAGCACAATTAATTCTTTAGTAAATAAGAAACCTTCTGTACGTGACAAAACCACCTAAATACAAGACCAGCAATAAGGGAATAATCTGATATAAAACTAACATTTACATAGGCAAATAGAATATATATAAAACAAGACCAAACAAATTGTGTTGAAAACACAACCTACATCTCACAACCCAGGCGAGTGCAACATGCCGTTCAAAAGACTTTCTAAAAGACAGGGCAAAAAGCCATCTCAGGCTTTTTAACAAACGTGTTAATCATTAGCAGTGATACCCCAACATACAGCAGCACAACACAAGGAGCCATAAAAACTGAAAAAAAAAAAAAAAAAAAAGTTGTGGCTACTTTCAGAAATGGTTACATGAACAAATTAAAATATCTTTGACAATGTCAAAAAAAAAACTGGTACAAGGTTCAAGCTTATGGTTCCGTCTTATTTGAAGATCTTACAAAATCTAGTGTACAACGTTCCTGAACCACACTTCTTTAAGTACCTTTAAGTAAAGAACAGTGTGCTTGTAACACAATAGTCCCTCTCTGTCCAGTCTGTCCAACAAGCTGCCCCGGACCATCAAAGTTGGCACTCGGCATTATGAGCATCTGTAGTCCACACCAATCTAATAGCACCGAGAAAGTAAAGTAAAAGTTCTAGGCCATGTATTCATGTGCTCTCTTCTTTCATATATCCTTGCAGTACTGTACTTCTATGCTAAGCACTTCTTAGACACAAAGATTCCATTCAAAGTAACTTGTTGCAGTTTTTTGAAATACTTTTAATGAAACCATTGAAGGTGTGAAGCATGAAGAAAGAAGGAACAGAAAGAACATCAAATCTCAAACCGAGAAGAACGCTATCGCCTCGCGTCTTTGCTCTTGTGATGCTAATGTCTTGCTGTCATGTCACCTGCTTTAAACAAGACAGGGAAGAAAAAAAGCTTTAAGAGGGATGAGATCACTGCCTCTTTTTGTATATTTCCCTGTGGTATTAGAGAGCTGATGCTTGTGCATGATGTCATTGATTGTAGACCATCCAATATGGGTCCTGCTGGGAAGCTAGTGCTCCCACTGTGACTGTTAGGCCTATGTAATGCAAGACTGGGTGATGTCATTGCAACAGCATGAGGACCATAGAGACAAAAATGACAGTGTGGCACAGTAACACACAATACAGCAGGGCAAATTAATATGGGAAATGTGATATGGGACTAATGGGCTCCATTGAAAATGAATTACTTAGTGTATTTTATAGTTTTACATGGCCCTGGGCCAAAATGGACGCCAAAAGTGAGTGTACAGTAGGTTAAATTGCAAGCAAAGGCTTTGTGATATGATATTTAACCAACTTATATTGTTTTCAGACCTATGAGATCTAACAGGAGTTTTTATATTTAATAAAAATGCCCTCAGATCAAATATTCAAGGTCAAGAAGAGTAAAAGAAGCATCACTCTTTGAGTCCGTTTGAATATTTTGAGTGACAACAGCTGAAGGCATTCTGTGATGGTCAGACAGCAGCTCTGAATAGTAGGCTATGTTTTTTTTTTTTTTCTTTCTTTTCTTTTTTGCAACAATCATGACAAATCTACGCACGCAGTCAAATGAATTCTTCAGACGAAAGAAACAGAAAGTTTATTGGAATTTCACTACCTTTCAGACAAACCAAATCAAGCGCAGTCACTTTGTCTACCGAACAAAAACGGCACTTTTATTGAAAAGCTGCTCTAGCGTGATAAAAAAAAAAAAGCCCTTAAAGCAACAAAAACCAAATAAAACCTGAAAACATTTTCTTTCATCTTGATCCTTGGGGAAATACTGCTTGTGGTAGAACAGAGCGAGGTTTTTGAATCTCTGAGAAAATAGGGCATGAAATCTCAATTAGACGTGTCAAGATCCTGGGAAATTTCAATGCCTTTTTTTTTTTCCACACACTTGTCTCTGGTAGACACCGAGGAGCACTTGACCACCCAGCGCCTCATTCTCCCCCTGAAATAGCCTGGTCTAAATAGTCTGATTGGAGAGCCGGATGGACAGCGCGGGCCTATCTCTTTGGGGGTGCAGGGGAGAGGGGGTGGGGGTGGGGGCAGGTGCAGGGGAGACGGCGATCGATTTTGGTTGTCCACAGATAAAATAAGAAATCAAGGGGGTTTTATGTGGTAACACTCCCTGGCAAGCCTTCACACAGTCCAGGAGATTAGAAAGTGAAGTTCCCAGAAAACAAACAAAGGGCATCATTTAACAGCGGCCCTCGACTGCTCACACTTTGTCTCTTAAGTGCAATTTGATCTCTGGCTCCCTTTTAAATCCAAATGTCTGAGAAGAAGAGGGAGTTTCGGAGCTCTTGTGTGATTGAAAGCTAACTGTCCCTACCTTCAGGCTCTGAGCTCTTTGATTAGCAGATGTTTTTTATCACGCTGTCTCCACTATTTATGTCGTTTTCTACAAGAGCATCACAGTGTACTCAACGATGACGAAAACAGGGGTCAAACTGTGACCAATGGAAAGTTAGCCACAAGCACATTTATTTCATATTAGCGCACTTCTTCAAGCTCCTTCAATGTTTCCTTTTCAATAAAGTACATTCCCTTAAAGGGCTATTTATTTGCAGCTGCCCACCTGGCTAACAAAACACAGGTCAGTTTGCAATCTGTGCTTTTAGAACTCATGTTTACCTGCCACATGCTGCACAGCCCGTCCTTGTATCATTTCACCCTCTAATCAATTACAGTATAAAAATCAATTCAGGAAAATGAGTGATACATCAGAGCTCAGAGGGTGTTTTTCTTTGATTTGATCAGGGCTTAGAAACATGAAAACCCCATTGTAGTGCAGGCACATGCATGATTAGCTGTGGTTATTGTTACCTTCGCCTGCTATTGTTATGGTGTTTTGGTCATTGCCATGTAAAAAGGTTTCAAAATGTCAGCTTTTCACAAACAAACAAATAGCATTTTTCGTATAAAAGCCACAAATGTGTCCATGTAGCTCTGAAAGGACAGTGGTCGGAAGTAATTAAGTGCATTTTTAGGTATTTTCTTGACACTTTAAACTTGTACTGCACCACATTTACAGCACTTTTGCACTTTTCACCCCTCTACATGTAGCTATAGGAGAACTATAGTCAAAGTTTACTTCATTTGTCAAAATAAAATGCACTTTATGGTTCCAGCTTCCCAAGTGTGAGGATTTGCTGCTTTTCATTGTCTTAAATTACAATTAAAACAATGATTTTGGGGTTTGGACCATTTTTCAAATAATCAGCAGATTAGATTAGTTGCAGCCCTTTATACGATACGATACGTTAACAACTGGCTTCCTCTCAACCAACTACAAATCCTTTGGTAGTGCATACTGGTGCTGACATATGTTTGAGCGACATTTTCAATTCAGGATTAAAGTATTTTTACAGAGCGATGTTGCTACTTTTACTTTAACCTGCAATAACAATACATTTTGGCCAAGTGGGGACAGCGGAAACACTTTGCGAACAGAAGACGGACTTATGAACATCTCTTTAAGCTGATATGGCTGTCAGCAAACAGTTGCTTATTTAAAACATCCAGCACTTATGTTATCATTCATTTGGAGTTGTGTTTCTCATCTCATGGTGAAGGTTCTTCATTTAACTCTACTTTTAGTCTCCACCAACTCCTGATGTAAATATCTGGCTCTTCAGCTGCAAAATGCTTCACTACGGTCACCACCACATAACTGTACCCAGCTAGCAATAAACATGCAACACAGATTATTTGTCTTTTGAAGAATTATGCATAACAACGGGCCTTTAAACTCCAAAAGGCCTGTTGTTATATCTCAAAGTGATCTTGACCTTGTATCTCAAAAGTGCCACGTAATTATGCACTTAATTATGCATGAGCCAGATCAAGAGTCAGCCGGGGCTTTGCTGGACTAAACATGAAGAGCCAACATTTTTCACAAATTAAAGAAAGGATTTCATTAGAAGGCGAAGAGCGAGGGATAAATGTTATACATTCGGGTCAAACAAACAAGTGATGGGATGATTAATTATTCAGCCATGGCAGTTTGCTGAGATAATGGCTTCTCCCTCCTAATGAATTTAACTAGAGAAACACATTGGATCCTATTTTGGTTCACCATCTGAGGTATGATTCAGCTCTGCAGTGTCACATTAGTGCATCACTACAGTTAATTGCTTTCACCCAAAGAAATATTTGTACAAATTAGACAGCCTAGCTTTACTGGGAAGATGAATTGAGCAAGTATCTCATTCATTATTGCAAAAGGATTTATTGTGAAATGATTGCAAACTTGTCCACAGAGGACAAAGAGGACTTGCTGTCTCATACCATAGCCTTGTAGAGATATTCCTTAATTCCCAGTCAGTATAGAGTAGCAGGTAAAGAGATCTACTTCAATATATGCTCAACTGAAAGCAAGGAAAAGTGTTTCTCACAATTTCTCTTCTCTCAGTTGAATTTATTTTGTAATAAAATGCAAAAAAGTTCACTTTGCCTCAAACAACTTCAAATCTGTTATTTTTTTATTATTTTAAAATTTCCCGACATGCTGAACATTAAGGAGATTTTAGAGGTGCTGCTTATGGAGTGAATTAAAACAGAATTTTTGCCTTGTCAACAGACCCACTGGTTCACCAGAGGACACAGGGTCAGTGCCACACTTTCACGCTTTGCCTCGCCCAAGCTTGTAAAGTACACGCACGTTTGAAGTTGCAGTACCAGCAGGGGGCCGATAACGGGAGGAGGTCGGAGTGGACGGATTAGTCAAACACATATGCAGACTGCATAAATGAAGTGGGCGTGGTATCTGGGTTTGAAGTGAAGCCAGTGTTGAAGTAGTGCCTTAAACCTTCATTCTCTCTATTGTCCAGCAGGGGGTGTCTCTGCTGGTTCCAAAAAGAGGTCTGAATGAATGGAAGTCTATGAGAAAATGACCTTTCCTCTCACTTGATTTATTACCTCAGCAAACACTTTCCTTATGAATTCATGGTCTCAGTCTTCTTCAACACAGCATGATGTTCATTTAATGAATTATGGTCCCCTTTAGAGGAAAGTAGACAATAAAGCGGGGTGTGCTTTAGGACAGGACTACATTATGACTTAAGAATCAGAGGCGGTCTTCGTGAAACGATTGTCACTTCAGGTTCCAAAAAACCAAGATGGCCAACGGCCATGATATGAAGATGCAACGCGTGTGAAGCGGCTTCAAAACGATGGTTCACAAACCAATGGGTGATGGCATGGTGGCTACATCCACTGCTTGTATACAGTCTATGGCCAAACACAGAGACCACGATTTCAAGTGAAACAAAAATTAAATGAGTTATTTTGAGTGGGGTACCTGAAATAACTGTCAAGTTTACTTCACATTCTGTCTGAACACACCTTTGTAGATACTTTTCATTAATATCTAGGTGAGAAACCTGTTTCTACAGAGCACATTTATGTGTCCTGAGCAACTTCAACCCAATAACCATCAAATAACAAGAGTGGTTGGTGAGGCTGATGCTTTGAGCTAAGTGCTAATGGCAGTAAGCTAACATGCTGATCTTTGCATGGTATAATGTTTGGCAAAAAAAAGTTTATGGCAATCAATCCAATGATTGTAATTGTTGAGATATTTTACTAAAACCAGTCAACATTATTGCTGCGCTAGAAGAAAACTCACCAAATTCATTAGGATTCATCCTCCTGACACCAGGAATGTCTTCACGTAATCCACCTTACAGTATACTTGCTGACATATTTCAGTGAAGACCAAAAATGCATCGAAAAGTTTCAGGCGGTCATTACGCAGTACATGTCTGAGAGGAGCTCGGCGAGACACAGATCTTTAGGGGTCCGTCAGAATGTGAAAGAAGAAGACAAAAATCCATTTCTATCACAGTCTCAAAATGGAACATCCAGGAGAGAGGATAATCTCAACCACCTTTTCCAGGGCTGCAGACACGGATCATATGGGCCTGCGTGTGATTACAGGGAGCTCAATTAACGTAGACCCAGGGGACAGTTCAATCACAGAGACAAACATTCCCCCAACATAGCTTACGTGACCTGCAACCAATGGTCCATCTTAGCTCCATTGATTGAGTTCAACAGGTTTGAGATGGTGAGCCTTGCAGACATTCACTTGAAACTTACAAGTGAGTAAGAGCAAAGAAAGAAAGAGGGTGGCATTTTTGTGGCAGAGTTGTCATTTAAGTATTATACTGCAAAGAAAAAAGAAAAAAGGAGAGGAGTCTTAACCACCCAGCCAGCCTTAGTCATGTTGAGCCCAGTGCCAAGGCCTTCAAACACAAGCTTTTGCTCTGATTTTACACTTGAAGCAGCTGTGTATTTGCAATTTTCCATTGACACAGTCAATGGAAAATTCAGTCATGTATGCTCTCATATCTACCCTCCATTCTCATGCAAAGTTAAATATACCTGCGCTTGCAGTGGAAAAAAAGGATGAATATTCTACAGAGACTGGCATCGCAAATCCGTTTGATACAAGTATTTTTTGCAGATCACACACAGGTCTCGTGAATTACTTCCTTTCCATTTCAAAGCGCTACAATCTGGGATTTTTACAGCAAAGATATCTCATTTAAAATGGGACCATAATTGAATCTGAGATCACGCGCTCCAAGATATGGCGCCTGTTCCCTTGACACAGGCATATCAGAAGCATCCTACGTTTCAAAGTGGCTTTCATGCGATTTCATGAGAATATGGCTAATACGGTGTGCTTAGGCAGATCACAATGGGCATAATCCTGTGTTTGGAAGACTACCTCCCAGTGGCGCACCAATAATAAAGAACCCTCTGTCTCCAACAGACGAAATGCTTCAGTCGCTCTGATTTGTTGTGACTGAGGCTGAGATTGAACAGTAAAAATGTGACAACCACAAAAAGACAATTGTCTTCTTCTTTGCCTCTGCCACTGTGCACTGTGCATCATTCGTGGGCAGCAGGAGACAACATAAACTGAAGCTAGGAAGGAGACAGAAATAGAAATACTGTAGACAGTATCTTGATTTAAAAGTCCCCTCTTCTCAAAGAGGTGACAAAAAAGGCTACGTTTAATCTTCCTTTGCCTTCCTAATGTGTGATTTGGACAGAGATTTTTCTTGTAATACAGTATTTGATCCTTTGTTGCCATTGGTAACCTCTTTGGTACGACCACTTGCTGCTCAATTAAGTGAATTTTAATTCTCAACTCTCATATTTTAGGCTTTGCATCACAAAATGTAATTTAGAGCCGGCTGGTACATTGCTCGTGCTGCATACAGCCTCTGCCCTCCCGGAAAGAGAAGACAGGCATTTTTGAGGAAATCAAAATCAATAGCTATCTAAAGTGGGTGAATCTAATGACATTAATCTTCTGGATCCACCAGTGATTCTTGCTGTAATTAATCAATGCTTTAAACTGGAGAAATTTGGCAATTAATCTTTAATTCTCTAATGGAATGTACACACAGAGGCAAAAAGCAGCTAGGAGTGAGGCTAAGTTACACCAGCTCAGAGCTTATACAATACAAGTCTAATGAAGTCTATTATGAGGCAAATGTGGTCCTTTTAAAGCAGCCGACTGTGCAGGGAGAGGGACCGTGAAGTGCAGGGTAAAAGTCATTATGCTCAATGTTTTTTGCAAAACGCACAACTATGAGGCAAGACAACTTCAATAAGAACAGCTGGTCCCCATGGAGAGTATTTGTCCCTAAAAAAAAAAAAAAGCGCCCAAGCTTAAAGATCATCATATGTCCTATGGCATTTAATGAACTTTAGATGAACTTCATCATGGTGTTTATAGTTTTTGCTGATTCAGTGATTCCTCCCCGTGATTCGGTAAATGAGCGATCCATCGCCTCGGCTGAGAGAAGCAGCCGAGGCCTCTCCGCACAGGATCAGACATGCAGTTCACTCTGCATTTGTGTAAGCTTTATCAAACAGGTGAATCCTCCATGGCACCTACTCAACTAGAGCCTGAACAAAAACACTACAGAGGAGAAATCAGTCAAGCCTGTCGCATTGACCTACTTGACAGTGGTGTGTGAGCCGAGCTTGAAAAGTCAGTGTCTTTTGCTTTCTTGCTGTCTCCTGCCTTCCTCTTTCCTCTGTTTTCTCCATTTTGTGCTTTGCCGCATTTTGTAAACCACAGCATGTGCTGGAGCAACAGAAAAGCACAGAATAAATAAATCCATTACCGCTAAAGGACAAAGTGGCATTTCATTTGGAATACAAATCAATTTCATGTGTCTAATTAAATATCACAGTGCTCATTTTGTTCATTTGAGAATCAAATCTGAAGCATTTAGGCTGCAACTCTTTAAGACAATGTCTCACGGACTAGAAGGGAAAGAAGCTGCCGAGGAGCACCGCTGAAAACGAGTTGGTAAAATACGATGCTGTGAAGGTGCGCAACGTTTTGCACGTCTTACTTTAAATTCTTAGAGTAAAGACACAACTTGTCTTGATTCGTGCATCGTCATTGCATTCTTGCATCAAAAGCAGTTAAAGCTTAGCTGGTGAAGTGACACCTTGGGTAGATCTACATCCACACTGGAAATATCCAGACAGAAATAGTGCACCACACTGGTGGTTGCTCTTAAGCGCTTGCTGTCACTCATTATACCACTGCCATGGTAACTGTTGGTAGGGTTAAAAAACCCCATTACATAACATTTCAGCTAAGCATGTGAAGAAAGAAGTTACAGTTCGGTTTTCTCTCCTTTCTTGGCTATACCTGGATCACTTAAAGCACAATGGTGCATGTGTGACACAGTCTGCAGAGCCATTTCTCCGTCTCCGTGATGTGTGAGTGAATAAGTGTCGAGGCAGCGGAGGTGGGAGTTGAATCCTACAGTTTGTTTGCGACTCATGCTACTTTAGGACTTCTCACTGTAGCGCTGACATTTCTGCATTTCACACAAGCCGGATCCAACAGATACATTTTACACAACACTGCCGTTTTGTTTGCAGCTAATTCGCAACTTGGTTTTCTTTTAATATGTCATCAACAATGTAGCCAGAATGCATTTGTTATTTCTGAGCGGTAGCGGCCGTCTTTGTGCGCCACACGCAGCTGTACTTAGAGCATGTTTGGGCCAGTTTAGCATCAAGACTGGAAGCAGAGGGGAAAAGGCCAGTCTGGTCGGAAAATAGCTTCAACACGGAATGCAGGAAATGGCTCCATTTCGTGACTAGCTAGCGAGGAGACGGTGATGGGAATGTCTAAGGGAAGAAGAAGTCAGTACAATGTCAATACCACAAACAACATAGAGGCAACTAGACTGAAAGGAATTTGGGGCAAAACTAACACAAGAACTTCGGAGGCTGAAGAGAGGGTTGAAGCAAACTCAAACATAGAATACAGAAGAAGCTGTAGCCAAACTATTGAAACTGTTGCCCTCTAGAGGAGCGCTTCAGTCAGAATGAGATAAAGAGTTGAGGAGAACGATCCGTCAGTTGCTTCCTTCGCAGAGCAGATGTCAAAGGGAACTTTAGAACCTGCTTTTTGCTTCGAGGTGCGACTTGAATAATTACCAAGGTTTGGGCAGCAGTGGCATAGGAAGTGAAGACTGGCTGGTTCATGTCTGGGGCTGCAATATGTGACAGCCCATCACCCTTCCATCTCTCCCCATGTTCACGCCTATAGGTCGTACAGCAATCCTTCCTCTTCTTCTATCATACTGAGAAACACCTCTAATATGCAACTGCCTTTAAAATCACAAATGCTCATTTCTACATTTCTGTGCAGGCATGGCTTACATAACCAAGATCACATCATGGAAATAAAAGAGTTTTAAAGGTGCTTGTTAGGCGTGCTTTTGATGTTAGGGACAGACTGGCTGTTCCCCTTTGTGTCTTAATGCTATGCTAGGCTAATCTAGCCCCAGCTCCAGCTCTGTGCTTATTGCACAGACATGAGATCATGTAAATCTTCTTAACTCACTCTCTAAAGGAAAGCAAATAAGTGTATTTCCCAAAAATGTTGAACTATTTCTTTCAGAGAAATCAACAAAACACAAAGACTCCCTCCCAGACTGAATAAAAAAAAGAATATTCTGGCCTTCCACACACCATGCAGAGAGGAAGCCAATCCTCACATTGTTCACTACAAACTCTACATTTCACTCGTTTTATTCTCTGTCATGGCATCTACTCCCGACACGGGGGAACAGTTTAGAATCAAACTGCCAGGAGTCGACAGCTCTGGTGTTTAGGGAGAGAGAGAGAGAGAGACGGAGAGAGTGTGAGAGGAGAAGAGAGAGAGAGAGCGCGCTATGGAGGAAGAAATGTGGAGACACAACAGGTAGCTCTGTCAAACTCCAGGGGTCTGCCTTGCTGATCCCTGCCTCTCATTAGAACAGAAGGATGACACACAGGCAGTGTAGGACGGGGAGAGGATTCTGGGAATGAGACAGAAGGGGAGGGAAGAAACAAGAGAGGAAGAGGAAGGGCAAAGTGGGCTCCCAAAAGCCCCTCCACTGACAGGTTTGGTGTAGCTGAGATATGTTTCAGGGAATGGCGCTGGTACAACAAAGCTTCATGAGAGGAAGGTTGGGTGGGTGAAAGACAAGTAATTGGAAGCTGTGCGTGACAGGCTGCTGGGTGAATGCCCCTGACCCACTGACTCGCTGGCAGGGCTGTTTCTGGAGGTAAGTGGAACTGCAGTGTGAGCTCGGGGAGGCGCCGCCCCCACAGTTAGAAAAACAAAAGTCTCTGTGGGTGTAGAGAGAATGAACACACAGGAATCCTCCTCCTCCGAAGATGTATAGAGCCACCACCAACATATACACAAACAATCCCGGCGATGGTGGGTGTTTGCAAGTCTCACCTTACAAAACTCTGTATCCTGAGGGATGGGGGGGTCCGCTAAGAGGCACACAGTCGCAATCTGTATGCGTGGTGAAATACCAAAAACCAGTGGCTGGCACTGAAAGCACTGTCGTCAAATGCAGAGACAGTGTGAGAGGCTGTCAAACACCAGGTACGGTACCAGAGTCCCGCTGTCTGTAACGACAGAATTTTTTGCTCCAGTGAACATGCAAGGACCACCATGTCACAGCGCACACACAGAGAGAGGCAAACACTAAAAAATAGAAGTACTTGACACATAGCAAGAGAAACAAAATGGCCTCCTGTCAAGACAGGTCAGCAGGGAGAGGCTGGCCACGAGCGCCGAGCAGCTCGAAAGAAGAGAAAACTCAGTAATCTGAGTACATTTGGAAGGTTTTGTACAATTATTATGACAAATAATTATGACAGATTCACCACCCAATTTTCAGCAGTGTGGACAACATGAGGGTGAGTCATGGCTGTGTGTTTTTTAACAGCAAGGTGTTTTCACACAGTTCCCTAACACAATAAAACCTGAAGATAACACATGTACACAGGGACTTTCGGCACTGCTTCTTTTCCAGCCCTGAAACCGAGCACATACAAGAAGGGGAACATGGAAAAACAGCAATAAATTATTGAAGGTCTGACCGACCGAGCCCCCCCCTAAAAAAACAAAGGAGAAAAAACCTAAATGCTGTGTCTAGACACAACATTGTATTACTAACGCTTGACTTGTTGATGCACCAGCACTCAAGTATTTACATAATTAGTTCAGCTAGATGAACATTCTGATTAAAGCAGCTGGTTCCAATGTTCTGTATCTTTTTTTGTATTTTTAGGTAAAGTTTAAGTAAACTGTGAAGTTTTTCAGTTGTTTTACCTGTTTCTTAATGCCAATAAGTCAGAAACGCTGTCAGTAGTTAGTATTAACTCAGGTATTTACCTTAAAATATATCCATTTAAATCCAATTTCACTATGCATTTACCCTTTAATAAAGACTCTATAAAACATATACAAGTGGTTTTGATTATTAGACTGTTCTAATGAATTTCTGCATAGAGCTTTGCAAAGTTTATCAAACTGCTTTTGAATTTGGGCGACACCATACTTTTAGGTTTCAGTTGAGCTCTTTATTATTCCTATTCATTGTACCAGGATTACTTAACAATGGGGTATTACTTCTGAAAATGTACCACATTGACGGTTTAGTTCAGCTGGATGAAAACCTCAGAATAAAGCAGCAACATTTTCTGTGCGTGTGTGAATTGTTGGGTACTGTTTAACTAGGCATCATACGTCCCATATTCCGCTCCTGTAGAAGTTCATAGTGGTATCTGGAGGTCCTACAGGCTGGAAGAGGGCCACATGATCGACAGACCCCCCCCCCCGTGACATCATAAAGGTAGCAAAATCTAAATTCAAATGCATTTACTTCAGTAAGACAGGGCACAAGAAACAGAGAGGATGGTCTCATCCTAAAGTTTGGGACTAGGGACACATATGTATTTGTTAAAAAGTGCATTTTGCAGAATACGGGACCTTTAAAAAGCAAAAGCCTTTTTTGAGGGGAGGGGGGCTTTAAGGTTGCAGTTGTATACTTTAGAGCTGAAGAGGCAGCATTTTGGAGTATGTATTGACAGTACGTCAAACTCTGGAAAGAAAATATTGATCCCCATCATCTCATTAAACTATTCTAAAACCAACTGTGCACACTGCTGCTTTTCCAGTGGTGCTCAGCAGCTGATACATTGTGAAAGCTCCTGTGAAGCTGAGAGACACTGACTGAGGCATGGTGGGAATACTTCGCTCCTGAGAGACGTCTCCATATCACGGTGTTTCCTGCTAAAGACTGCTGGGAGAAAAAGTGTGTGTGTGTGTGTGTGTGTGTGGGGTGGTGGTGGTGGTGTTGGGGTGGAGGCATAATGACAAGCCATAAAATTTTTAATGCCCCCACACCCCATCCTTTTTTAGTGAGACACTCAATTATTGATACATTTATGGTCTGTCCAAGACACTGGAGAGAGCCAGGCCAGTAGGACAGCATGGGGTTGTCGCTAAAAACAACAAAACCCCCCCCCAACAACACCTCTCCTCTTCTGTCTGTCATACCCGTCATGTATCGTCGACGAACAAGGGAACAGCAACACACACTCTCTGGTGGAAGCAATAACATTTGAATGTCAGAAAATAATTCTTGCAGTAATATTTTCTAATATTAGAGTCACTGAAAAGGCCATGAATGGCCATGGGGGAAAGGAAATGACTTACTACTTTCGCCCGTGACAGTTCATAATTCCATTTCCAATATCTTTTCCTTTAAAAGTTTAAGGTCGCTCTTGATGTACTTCTCATCTACGTCTTTTCAAACCTAGCTCCCCTTCTTTTTATGTTTTCTTTTGTCATTCAGCTGGATGACATGTGACAGCTAAAGTGAAATCTCCTTTATTATTTGCCTTCCATCTCGTGCCCCAGCATAATCACCCTGAATGAGCTGTAATTACACCTCCCCTGAAAAAGGGTATCGAACGCGTGGCTTTATTGAGAAAGATGAACCGATGAACACTGACTTAAACAGCAGTCCCCGGATCCTGCCTCGTCATGCGCCGGGGACACGGATTTCACATTTTTCGACGTCTGGTGTCCCACATTCTCAGGCAGTCGATATGAGTCCTTGTCATACCTAGTAAAAGAACTTCCACTCAAAGGGCAAACAAAGAAGGTCCCAAAGGAGCTGTGTTGTTGAATTACTAAGCAGGAATTCCATCTCCTGCTAAAACATCTTCAGGTGGATGCATCATCCTCGGATTCACAGTCATTTTGAAGGAAAAAAAAAGGAAATATCCAGTTTTCCGTAACATGGTGCAGTGTAATTACTGGATTCTAATTGGAAATAGAGTGGCCCTGCTCTGGCTGCCTCCTGTCGGTGGATATGCCACTTGTAATGTACAGCATCCCACCCACTCACTTCTAGATCACACCACGGCTCAATGTTGAGCTTGTTTTCCACATCGCTCGGGCACGTCGGCTGGCCAATTTACAGCTACAAGTTCAAACAGCTGCGTTTCCTCTCTCTCGTCTTTCTGTGCATTATCTGAATAAATATTTGTAACAGGTTGTAATTTCAATTAACATGTCCTTTTTTATGCTCGCGCACTGTAAAAGCTTTTTTTTTTTTTGCCCTCACAACCTGAATCACCTCTGGATGATTTTTCTCACTATTACAAAAATCATGGATTTAAACATATTCACAGAGTGCAGAATAAAACAGTGGGGAAGCGTAGCAGCATCGAAATCAGCCGGCTGAGGAGAGACTACATGAATGGGAGGCTCAGACACGCATGCCCTCAAGACGAGTGATCTTTCACTGGATGCTGACACTTGCCAATTACGAACCACCCACATCCCACTTGTTTTTAAGAGTAATTAGTCAGGCCCAGTGTGTATTCCAGGAGGGTCTTGGGAGATGAGAGAAATCTGCCACAGGTCAGCCAGCTCAGTGGAGGGTTTAGTGCTTAGAGAGCCCCTCTCCATTCAACTCTGTGCTCCAAATGTGTGGGCTGTATTGAAGTGGAGTAAAGGAGTGAAGGTTCGGCACGCTTAACGCCCCCAGGGGTCAGCCGCGATCATCATCAGACAAGAAAAAAAACATACACACACACACACACAATCACTGGGAGGGCTTTCCTTTCCTTTTAATGCTTCTACTACAGATTCAACATGGCAGAGGGGGACAGGGAACAGATCTACATGTGGTGCACAGTCAAACTAGGCTCAGAAGATAACTTCATATTCCACTTGCGTAACAGATATGAAATATTTCTGACACATTTTAATAGGTGGGAACATTCAGCTCTCGACCATATGGCTTTCTGCTGATGAGAGCAAAAGTGAAAGTGTGACTCAGTGAGGCGGTTATCACTGGCGAAAATGAGCGATGGTGACTGGAATTAGTTGTCTGAAGCGTCATGCTGTTTATAAAATGGGGACTTTAACGGTAGCAGTGAGAGAGGCTGCAAGCAGGGGACAATTTTTCCAGCCGAGATGGTTCTTTTATCATCTATGAAGATCAAGCTCAGATTTGAATGTCTCTGGAGTCCACGTACAGTTGCTGCTGCTTCTCCCAGTGAACGTACATTTATCAATCTAACACACAATCCAACATCCTTTTTTTTTTTTTAAGCACACCAGTGTTAAAATAACATTTTTACCAATGGTGTGTACATGGCGTATGGCGATGTTATAACAATAATCCAAAGTCCAACCCTGCCATTATTTGAAATGAAATGTGAATGTGAAACAGACAAATGGGTAGAAAAAGTGACTGCTCCCAGGTCAGACAGTGAAAATGGGAACTGTGCTTTTTTACATTTGAATCTGAATTACGTCTTGATTTCCATGTCAAATAAAACGAGCAGTTTGTGTTTTCATTTGAACAATGGTCAGACCCC
This sequence comes from Pempheris klunzingeri, assembly GCF_042242105.1. Lineage (NCBI taxonomy): Eukaryota > Metazoa > Chordata > Actinopteri > Acropomatiformes > Pempheridae > Pempheris > Pempheris klunzingeri. The sequence continues at coordinate 9,131,850 of NC_092034.1, forward strand.
CCCCCCCATTGTAATTCCAACTTTGCGCAGCGGCTAATAAAATGTCACTTTGATTGGGCCATTTATTGGAACGTTTTCAGTCATCGTTGACTTTGAATAGCCGTCCGCGTACAGGTGGAGGAATTCAAGCGAATGGAGAGATTTCATGTCACACAAACGGTCAGAACCACAGCGAGAGAAGCAGGCAAAGGATAGCAGGAGAGAAAAGTACTACGGAGGTAAAAGGAGAGTTATACAGCTGGAGTCTAGCATATGAATCATCCAGCCCGGGGGGGTTAAAAATGAGAACTACACTTTAAACCATTTTTGTAGAGGGCACTGGATTACCATTGTTCTATCAGAACTAGATAAACTTTAGTCAAATGAGGTCTGTGTTAAGGTCAGCTGTACATTGGATATATTGTATTTTTGCACTGTTTTGTACTGGAAACGGACACTGAAAAATGTGTTAATTCTCACAGTCCTGGACTTTCATTCAAGAAGTATTGTCCAACTTCGGAGCAATTTTCCCTCAGCTCTCTGTGTTAGAATGAGACGACACATTAATCAACTGTAACTACGGCCTGAGCCCAGAAAGTCTGACAGTACACACGGAGGATAGTAACAAAAGTTGCGAGACTTGCCTCTGACCTCCTGTCGCGGCATGATAAATACCTGCCTGTGGATATAGTCGGCTGGAACAAAACCGGGGGATTGTGGGACACTGATGGGAGCTTTGTTTCAGCTCGGCACGAGGCGTTGACTCCCTCTATTTGTCCCTCTTGACCCCCCAATTCAACATATTTACTGCATTTAAACACAACAGATGGCGGGCTTGCTCTTGTACAAAGCAGGTCACAAAAATAAAATCTCAAGGAGCCAGAGAGCAATTTGAAATCCTCAGGGTGTTATTTAGAGGAGGGCAAGAGAAATGCTCCATCCCCATTTTGTTTTTTTTTTTTTTTTGCTTTTAATGATGCTTGAAAGTCTACTTTCAAGGATCTAGCAGAAAACCAGAGCAGCCTGCGTGCTGGTGAAGATGAGAGACGCATCATCAGTGTTGTGAACATTTCCTAGTCACCCATCAAAGTGCACCATGTCCAGTGATTGTTGTTTAATTGGCAGTGAAATGTTGTTTTCTGGTTTGACAATTTACAAAGGACCATATGCGGGGAGTGACTTCACTGATTGCACTTCTAATGCTTATAAAAAAAAAAAAAAACAATTGCTGTTTTCTGAAAACATACTGCTTTATAATAAAAATGCTGCCAGGTGTGTAATGGAGGATTACTTTATGAGAGAAAAAGCATTGCTATTTACCATCTTTTGAGGTTTCATGTGACCTTTTGCCCGTGCGACTAATGCAGCAGAGTGAAAAGAAAGGACAAGGATAGTATGTGATGTGAAAGCATAGCTGAGAGCTGTTACACACAAAATGTATCATATCTGTTGTTGGCAGAAAAGTACAGTAAACAGCGCTAATTGTGTTTTTCGGCCTCATCTTGACGGAACAAAACTCTGCTTGTCAGATGTTCATCGCAGGCTGTGACAGTCACCCTCGCTTTAGTGTCTCCGCTCAAGGCCACTGAAACAAACCAAGCAGGCATCGAAATCAAAAAACGGTCTTCACACTGCAAGGACCCCCCCCCCCCCTCTTCTTTGAGCTAGTGCACTCCACCCTCTTTATCTCTCCTTCCATCCCGCCCTCTCTCTCTCTCTCTGTCTCCCCCCTCTTGCTTTATCAAGGCAGTGCGACCCCCTGGGAGGCTCTGATCTCCAGCGCACATCCTGAAGAATTAATGACTTCTAATGTACCAGTTAATGCAGAAAAGGCGGAACATCCATCATAACTGACAATTTAATGGCGCTTTCATAGATGGGCCACTCACATCTCTCCTATTCTCCTTCACCATTTTTTCCCTTCTCCTGTCTCGCTGACAGACACTCTCTCATAGAAATATCGCACATGTACAACACATACACACAAGAGCAACATTATCCTTCTGACTGACTTCATGGTTAATGTTTCTAAAACGTTCTTAGGGCCGTTTCAATACATTAAATCCGATGTGCTTACCATTAGCAATGAGGTACACAAAATCCACAGTAGGTACCAGTGCATGACAAGGAACCAATCAGGAACTAACTGATACGTAATGAATAGTTAACAAATAATTTGCACAACAAGAATTACAGTAGGTAAGAGTAACACAAATGTGGATCACAATGAACATTTTCTTAATGAATCTTTCCTAATTACTTCTGAATCAGACGCTCCACGGCCCCATAACCAGTAATTAATCATTACTTTCCTACATATTAGACACTATTTTTTGTGTCTCCTTTCCCAAAGTGGTGCATCATACTGAGTTGTTATGAGGAGTGTTTCATTACTTCATGATTACCTCACCATTACTTATGAGTAATGAACAAGCCTTTGAGTTTCTAATGGGAAATGCATCATTAGTTCATGGATGACACGAGCTAGAAACCGGAGAAAAAGTAGGAGAAAGTCTTTGTTTTCTGAGCATATTCAAATTAACATGTGCTTCACAGTGACTGTAATATAAAAACACATTTCCAGAAAAATCCAGATAAATTAAGATGCGCTGATCCAGGTGTCTGTATTATCATATTATCAAATGACTGTATGTGTAATTAAAGAGAATTAACTCAACACTCTGCGGAGCGCCTTTCAGCTCATTGTTCTTTACAACTTTACTGTGATTCATTTTTTGCAGCATGAGCAAGCATCAGGCATTAGGCGGCAGTGGGAAAGAAAAACCCTTTAGCCCTTTAACGGGAAGAAACCTCAAACAGAACGGGGCTCAGAGGTGGGCGGCCTTCTGTCAGGGTCCGTGTTGGGTGTGGGTGGGACAAAGAGAGGCTCAGAAACTTAACTTGTATTTCTAATAATACTTGTGATTGTAACGTGTGACTTATTTGTTGAGATCTTTATGCAATTTGTTCCCAAATGCAGGAGAGATCTTGGTCTCACAGAGGTCCTGAATAGATAAAGCTGAACTAACTGCTTTGATTCAAAATTAGTGATTGATTGATAGAATATAGAATATAGAATATTTATATTTATTTTGCTATTGCTATTTTTTCTTTTACTATTGCTTCTTTTCACTCTCCCTGTTCAATTGTTGCTGCTGTAACATGAGAATTTCCCCCTATGGGGGATCAAATAAAGAAAAGTCTAAAGTCTAAAGAAAAATTCCTCCCAACAGTTATGATCATCAGTTCCTGACGTAAGGCATTCTTTAAGCACTAATGGACACCGAGAACACTAGTAACCACTTTGAGGAAATAGAAATTAAATAACTTGTTATTAATTATCAGTTTATTTATGACATTCTTCTCTTGGTAACTATGCCAGTCATATTCAAGTGCGCTTATGGCAAATTGAAATTTTATCCTGCACAGTGCAGTCCCAGGGACAGCACGGTGGTGCTGTGGTTAGCACTGTTGCCCCAGTCCGGGTACTCCGTCTTCCTCCCACAGTCCAAAGACGTGCAGGTTAGGTTAATCTGTGATTCTAAAATGCCCGTAGGTGTGAGTGTGAGTGTGAATGGTCTGTCTCTATGTGGCCCCCGTGATTGACTGGTGACCAGTCGAGGGTGTACCCCGCCTCTCACCCAAAGTCAGCTGGGATTGGCTGCAGCCCCCCCGCGACCCTGAAGGATAAGCGGTATAGATGATGAATGGATGGATGGCCAGTACTGTCCTCTATATATCAAGATATGGAAGATGATTCCTGGCTTACAGACTTAGGCGATGCGCTGAAGCACACTATAATATATATATATATATATATACCTTCCTCTGGTGGGCCTGCCCAGATGTAGAAATCAATTGGATGATACAACATAGATTTTTGAACATTTAATGACTGATTTAGTAAAGAAAATATCTGATGGAAATTTAAGTCAAAAAATCAATTTTCAAAACACGAAGGCATTGAAACCTCTCAATTATTTCAATTATTCAAGCACACAAAAAATAATGGGGAAAACATGTCAGGTAGAACTGTGCCATTAAGTGACAGTTGCTTAATTGTCACACTAATCACACCTTGAAGTGAAATGTGTGGGTATGCAGTAAACATAAGAACCATTGTATATTAACTTGCTGTAATACGGCTCACTGTCACTGAGCAGACTGAGAGAGAATTTCTTGGCTCACCAGCCTCTTTGACTTGATGTAGAGGACCAATATTCCCTGGAACAGCTTGCACAGGCAGCTAATGTCCCTTTCAACGTCTAAAATTATGTTCAGAGGACTGTCCAATCAATGGGATTGTCCAGCGATGGGAGACCGAGCCACCTTGCAGCCAAATGAGTCGGTGTTTCATAATGGTGAGCTAAATTTATTACAGCACCCGAAATGATCTTTGCAGGGTTTAGTCTGAGAGGAGGAGGAGGAAGCAGATAGTTTTCACACTGCTATTTCTAGATACCACAAACATAATTGAAAAGTGCTGGAGACGAGAAAACACTGCAGACTGAAGTCTCAGTATATTGGCTTGATAAAGAAATGGAAAATAGTTAATGAAATTACTGGAAGGGGTACAAGAAGTATACACAAGAAGAGGGTTAAAATACAGGAATAGCTCACAAGGTTCAGTGAAGACTAAAATGAGCATGGACAACTCACAGGACAAATGAGGATGAATGCACATGTTTATGGAGGAGGGCATTTTTAAAAAAAAAATCTTTAGTTACTTATTATCTGAGACAAACACTGGATATGCAAAATGTAAGAGGAGTCTTTGTAATTTGTATCTTTTATACTATTAATATCTAAAATGTTAAATATTCTTCTTTAAATGTGCACTAATTGATGTTTCAGCTGTTTGCAGCATAACAAGCCGCAAACACAACACACACGTTATTGTCTTATATTAAAGGTATGTCAAATGTGTTAGCAAGCGCTTGTTAATTTACAAAACAGACACAAAGCCAAATTAGCATTTAATTTGAATTGTGTTTCTGGTCACCCAACAAATCGAAGTTCAGTATTGACTCTCCTGTTAGCTCTGTTTTGGTCTCCACCAACTGTCTCTTCATCAAATGCTCGTGTTCACCAGCTAAAGTTGCTAACTTTGTCTGTCTATTTGGTGCTGAGCAAGTTGAGCAGAGTCGGTTTATTGGAACTTTTTCACCGGAGGCTGCTGCCGCTGGAAACTATGAGAGCAGTGAAAATGAACTTAAGTAGTGCAGTTGCAGGCAATAAAACCAAGACAATGAGTTGGAAGGGGCTAAAATGCTTTTTGCATCCATTGTTGATATGAAAAAGTAAATACTTGCAGCTTCCCTGCTTCTCTTTAACTACGTCACCTCCTCAGTGACTGTATGACCTTTAATAATGGGATCCACTAAGGGTATGAATTATATTTCTGAGCTGGATCTACTTTTTTGTGAGTAAGCCTCCAAAAACAAAAAGCATTCAGAATCGACAGTCTTCGGTTTAGCTTGCAGGGTAGCAATCCAATAGGGACACCTCTCTAAAACAACAAGCATGCAGCTTGACATGCGAAGACAGATCCTGGCACAAGTGGATGCTGGTATGCAGTGAAGCACAAACGCTGTATAAAAGTAAATTCGTGAAAGTATAGCCAAACAAAATCTCCACAGTCACACACATCCACAAGTTTGATAAGTATGTATTTTGTCTACTTGGATACCAGTCACCAGATTTTGATCCAGAATAATTTTAAGTTGTCAGTTTCTATATGTCAAGCTTTGACCTCTCAGAGCTGACACCAGAGTCAATAAAAAGAGTGTACAACCGAGCCTTTAGAGAATTTAGTTTCTCCATGGATAATTTAATCTGTGACAGATGCCTGTTTTTCTGGGGACATCGCTGCTCACAAGGCTGTGCAGGTCAAATGTACAAGATAAGCATGTTAGTATTGAGCAGGCAGATGGTAAGAAAAAAAATCATTGTCATTGACCTGCAACAAACTATCAGATACCCGAGTACAGCAGCAAACTGATCAGATTACTTGTTACTGTACGTGCAATAATAAGACCTGCCATGCGTTAAATGGGAAACATTATCACTGTGGTGGAGTCAATTACAGATCTTTATTTTAGCTCAGGATCTTAACGTGGTTTAGTTTGTTTTCTTGAGGGGGAAAAAAAAAAGTCTGTCTCCTGCCAGTCTGCCCTCCAAAATTCAAACCTGTTCCTCTACACTCTTTTAAAATGAAATGCTGAAGCCCCTCGTGTATTTTGCGCACAAGGTAAAAAGTGAGCTTCTAAGGAATCACAGCGAATAATGAGAGAAAGCAAAGTCTGGCTTTTTTCAATTCTACCGGCTAAGTAGCAATCTGAAGTCAAATAGCCGTCGGTAACCGGTGGATGATGTTTAGCGCCAGCTCATTTAATTTTCCTTTATTATTTCTCAGCAAGCTCTCTGCTTCAGAAATCACAGGAAATTGATTCCATTATCTGTATCACTTTTCCTCTGTGCATAGCACCTGCATATGAAATGCAACACACCCGCCATCTTAACATCTCTGCCACTGAAGTGACATTACTATTGTCATGGCAACAAACCCCCTTCTCCATAGAGGAACTGTAGAAAGCAGTATCCTGTTTTTGGAGTCAGGTACACCAGTTTAAGATTGGTACACACTATAAATCATGACTTTTTACCACTATTGACCTCCATCAGTATGCTGTCGGTTGTACATCAACCTGTAGACCTTTAGAGTATGAACATCAGCAACAGTTTGCCGGTTCATACAGATGAAGTGGCATTACAGCAGTTTGGCTGCACTGTCTTTATGAGCAACCATGAAATATGGTGCTCTGGAAGAAACTTCAACTACATTTACTGCTCTCATTTACTGGATCTCTACATATTCTGTGTTTTCTGTTCGTGTGACACCTCCCTCCATGGACATGCTCTGACATTTACATTGTGAAGAGACAACCATGTGCTGATACTGTCATTTTTCTTCACATATGGCCCTTTAACTATAGTTTTAGATAAGGAATTCTTCAGCTTTGCACACATCATTAGGATTAGGATTAGGATAAAGCACATACTTTGACATGGTTTAAATTTTAAGTTCATCATACATACATCACAATAAAAAAAAAAACATACACAAACCACACCCCTGCTCCCGGTTTCATGCTATTCTGCTGACAACAACTGGCAGCGGTAACGCACTAAGAACGCAGTGCATCAATAAAGGCCGCGAAGAAGACTGCTAGCTTGCAAGCAATGCAAAAATTGACTTTGCTAATGTTTTATGAGAAAGGAAATGCAATGAGAGGCCTCAGACAAACACACAATGTTTTTTTTTCGTGAGAATCAGTGAATGTAAACAAAACTTTTGTGCGTTTACAAAAACTCCACAGCGCACCTTTAAAACCTTTTTGGGAATAACTCACAAACCCGAACACTGTTTGGCAGACACTTATAGACAAATAATGGTGATGCACAATTTTAATGTGTATTTAATACTGATGTAACACAATAACATTTCGCAAAACAAAATGTCAAAGCTATGCTTGAAAAAGGCTCATTAGTGATTACCAATGCTGCCAATTTCCACAGCAATAAATGAATGACGAGATCCTCTGTATTGTAGAATTGAAAGAAATCATTACATTAACAAATGTGGCAGTTAGACCATCAAAAAGCCTCTTTGCTGTTCAATTTGCTGTTCATTGCAGATTTTTTGTTTGTATGTGTCAAAGAAAGGACTGAGTGAGAGTGGAAATAAGGGACTTTTGATGTGCCTATACTCAAGGACATCGACACAGCACCTTGCAAAATCTAATTTCCAAAGTGTGAAATTTCCTCATTCTCTCCCATGATAGCTTCATTTCATAGTGAAAGCTAATTATGGGCTCTATAATTTGTTTCAGCAGCCAAGTCATCAGCCGGTCAAATACAGAGCAGCTCACCAAATGACACAATATAATTGCTGTGGCAAAACAAATGCTCTTTAAGATATTGGAAATCATATTTAAGATATTTTAATACAGAGATGCTGGAATAATACATGCTTATGTTGTCTGGGTGTGTGTATGTGTGTCGTTTGGGGTTACTGAAAACTTTCTCACTTTCTGTGTTTTTCCTCACATCATACTTTCTAATACTGAGCCTCTTAACATTGTTTCTCCACTGGAGCAGCTGTCTCTCTTTCCAACCCCAGTAAAAAAAAAAAAAAAAAAAAAAAAAAAAAAAAAAGGAGAACAACAGTTTTACAAGCAAAACAAACAGTCAACCCACCCCTTTGACATTGTCTTGTTAAAAAAAGGCCCAGCCAGATTTAAGATTCACTGGGGTTGCAATCTGCATGCTAAGGCCCATCAATTTTTCATGGCTCTCACACTATGAGCACTCACAGCCAGAAGGGGGTAATGCAAAATTGATTTGTGTATTAAAACTGCTTAGCCAAGCAGGCATCACTAGGAAATGTAGTGATTACCCCCTTGGGACTTGAGAAGGCCATGTATAGCCAAAGTGATGGAAAGGGACTCTTCTGTCCACATACATAAAATAACGATGTAGTACATTCTTAAAAAAAAAAAACCAATACAATAAACTTCTATTATTTCAAGGCAGCATATTGATACTGCCTGTAGGAAACCTATGTTATATATAGTTCAAATTATGATTGGTGCTTTTTTTTTTCTTTTAACAGCGTAGAGGTGATAGCAGCAGGAAGGATCAAACATCACATTGCAGAGCCAGCGCAGTGATGTCACAAGTAAAATGACAACAGCGATGTCAAAAGCAAATGTGGCTTCAGTGATGTCACACTCAATATGACACCATCTGATGTCACGCACAAATGGACGCAGTGATGTCACAGGGAATATAAAACCAGTGATGTCACAGGCAATATGCCACCAGTGATGTCATCACAAACAATAGAAAACGAGTGTCACAAGCGATGATGGGCACCAATTTTGATCTCAGAATTCTGCATGATGGCCTATAAAATGTATTATATTATCTCCATGACAACTGCCTGCCACTTACTGGTAAAAGCTCTGGAGAAAGCCAGGGGGTGGGCTTCATTCATTGGTATAATAGCCTTTAAACTCTCGCATGCAACAATTAAGTTGAAGTTTCAACATTTGTAAGTAATTACCGTTAAGTAATACATAAGTAAAGTTTTAAGACTCAAATGAGATCTTTGTTTCTTTCTTGGCTAAAGGGGCAGAATCACCACAGCCTCACGGCGTAGCTTTGCAGACATGCATACAGCATATTAAGCATAAACAGCCGTCAGTTCCATTTTGGCCTTTGGACACATTTCCTACAGAACATTGCCTAATAGCTTTGGCGGATATTATCTACCACAGGTAATATTTTTCATTTTAACTGGTGAAAAGGACAGCCAGTACCTGAGTGTTTGGTACATCATTCTAAGGGGAAAAAAAGAGCAGGGAGAAATAAATGTTTTAATAAGAGATTTGTTAATTTGGGTATTTTGCCGACCTGGAACTGGATGCAAAGGGAACTGGTTGGAACCCACTTACTATTATAATGCTTCCTTTATTTTCAATAAATAAGGAGTTAAATCTCAGAAGAAGATTCATAAGATCATATCATTAATCAGCAATGTCTCGTGATTTGCTAAAAGCACACACAGGTGATACATATCACTAATGCAGATGTGAGACTGATGGCGCCTCATTTAATGTGCAATGCATTCATACCCTCTGGCTGCCGTGGTTGTGACAAAGGATTTCATCCTCTCAGAGGTCACCCTATTCAGCACTGGCGGGAAAAAACTGTCTAATCGCCACATGCAACAACATGACCCTCGTCCTTCCCGGATTTACAAATGCTCACCTTTGTACAGTAACCTTGCCTCACTGCACAAAACATGACTAACACATACATATTTATCAAAGCACGTTTGTAGGGGGTCATCAAACAAGTTGTGTGGACGCTCGCTCAGCTCCCCCGTCGGCTTATACTAAATATGTCCTTGAGTGTCAGAGGAGGTGAATACCTGCACTTGTGGAATATTTACCAGGCCTTGATTTGGCAGTTCTCGCCATTATCAAAGGGATCCCTAATGTGGTAAAATGAGCTTATGTTACAAGCTCTGTGGAGTGAACTGACATAAAGGAGCTTTTTTTCTTAAATACAATCCTGGGTTGTTCAACAGAATGATTAAAAATGCAACGCTTTTTTGCTTACCAATGAGCTGCGAGAAAGCTAATTTCTTGTGAAGAAAAGCTTTCATAAACTTTAGAATTTTCAGGGTTTTCTGTCTGCACCAATGTGAAAACAAATTCACAGCATCCCCATAAATTACATACCCATCAACTCACCCTCCCACATTATGCTTTGACAACTCTTCAACTCTGAAAAGCACTCAAAGGTCATTTTTATCCCGCAACATAAAAAGCTCTCTCCAATAAAAGTAATTTAATCATTATTTGCAAAAGAGTTGGCACACGTCACCGGAGCCGCCAAACAAATGGTGAGTCATAGTCAGTTAATGGTCAGCTCAACAAGCTGAGTTTAACACAAATGGAATGCCATTTCTTGATTATTGCGAGTGTCATGCAAGCGTTATTTAGTGCTGACCTGCATGTCAAAACATGTCCTCAATTGAAGGGCCTCCAGTGAGCCAGTGAGAGGTTGAGCTGAGATTGAGCCGATTAGGTGGGCTACTGTATGCCAGCACGGGAAAGAGGTGGCTGAAAGTGGCCAGGGGCATTCACACGCAAGATAATCCTGTTGCATGCGCACACACACAGGCACACACACACACACACAGGCACACACACACACAAACTCCTAAATGACTTGGGCCAAAACAAGCTCACTAAATTGCATCAAATTACTGCCAAGTTAAAGTAGATCTATACGCTGCTGGGAAGTTTTAGTGAAAAACACGAGTCACACTCCTCTGGCCTTCTGATGTTATCTCGTCTGGGCTGTGTAGAGAGAAAGAAGCTCATTCCTGTCAAGAAAAGACTGCAACCTGTGGTTGACAATGCGCCTGGAAATGGCAGCGTGGCTTTTTATCCATGTTTGAGGAACAGCTACTGACCTTTACGACTGAGAGCTCAAACATGCTGTCTGCTACATCTGGGCTTTGGGCCTGGCAGTCACTAGGCTTTTAGGTGATTATGGAAATATTTGTAGATGTCTCTCCCCGGAGAGAGCCCAGGGGAGCATTTACCAGGCCTTCCATCATGCCTTGCCCTCAATCAAACTCCCATCTCTGTACTGGATTTCTCTTTGTGTGGCTTTGTGGTTGTTTCTCAGCCTGTAATCATCTCCCTGACAAACTATCTTGAGTAAAAGTACTGCCATGGGGACGCTTTTGTTTTGAAAGTAAAATGTTTCTCTTGTATCCAACAATCATAACATCATAAAGAATAGGAACCTTTGTGCACAATATTCCTGTATGTACCAAAAAAAAAAAGAAAGAAAGAAAACCGAATTAGAAACAAATGAGAGACTGAGGAACAGATCCTTACAATATTGACAGCATAAACTTTTTCTTTATATTGCTTGAATTTCTTCTGTCTGTTTTGCCTTGTTATTTCTTTCGTGGTCATTTTATGTTTATTTCCTTACCCCTTCTGTGCAAATGAAAAATTATAATAACAATCACAACAATCAGACATACATCTCCTTTTTCATCTAAGTGGCTATTTGTGTTTTTTTTTCTTCTTTTTTACTGAAAAGCACATTTCCTTTATGCTATACAATCACTGTAATTGTCAAGTAACCTATTGTGCTTTGTAGGCAAACAGACATTGAAACTCTTAAATGTAAATTGATGAAAATATGAAGTAACAGCAGCAGTTCTGTTATATTTGTCGCAGCCCCATGCTTTTAATTTGCAAATAGCATTCAGAGCGACTGAGTGAAGGCACGACATATTCACACCTTGAATGCAGACAAATTGTTATTTTTTAAACTAAATTAACTGTATCGTGTGTCTCGAGTCTGCCTGAGCAACACATTGCAAGCCACCACGGCAAGTAGAGGGCATTTTGTCTCAGATGTGACACTTCAATACCTGTTTCGACACTTCCGAGCTCAGAAAGATTTCATCTCTGGCTGTTCTTTTAGCTGAGAGGTCACATTCAAAATCTGAGCCATTCAAATTTATTTTTCACCATTCAGCTCCACAGACAGATCTGTAAGTGCACTATCTCCAATACGTGGGAGGATCTTATCTAACCTTTCCTGCCTCATGAAAAATTCAGCATCCTGGCTACCAATCTCCGCCGTCTCAGGATGTTATGTCCGATACAGAGGCGGAGGTGCTGGGGAGAGAGGAGGAAATTGCTTTGGACTCCAGCACTGTATGATCAGTATTATGACGGCGGTGAACCTCATTCACCCACATATTCTATAGCGCCCTTTACTGCGAGCATTCACAGCAGTCAGATCTCATTCCAGCCGCGGTGGTCTGGAGTGTGTGTTTGTGTGTGCGTACCGTAAGGCCTTGGCTTTGTGACGGCTCTTTGTGATAGGGGTGGCAGGTTACGTAACAAGGGGGAGGCAGTGGTGGGGTGCAGAGGAGTTGAGCGGCAAACTGTGGCATGACAGCTCTCCGAACGTAGAGGGAAAGTCTAATGCGAGCGAGTGACAGAGATGTCGAGATAAAGCTTCCTGTCAGTCTCCAGCAAGTGTTGCCCACCACCACTACCAACCCCCACCACCCTTCCTCCCTGGGGGGCCTCGGAGACAGGACAGAGCAGATCCTGAGCTTCTCAACATTAGAAAGCCAAACATCTGCTTTGTGAAGAGACACAGGGATCTCTCCTCAGCTTTTTCCTCTTTCTCGCCCTCTCTCTCTCTCTCTCTTGCAGCCCGACAGCTACTTTTTGAGGAAAGACAGACTTATTAGGAATCCATGTTATCTTTTAGGCTCCAACTTCTGTCCACATGCTTACCTGTCTGAAAATACTATTATTATTTTCTTGGCATATTTGAAGGAATACCTTGAAATTTTGGGAAATACACTCGTTAGGTTCTGTCATTTTTTCATATTTGATATTTGATTTGACTTCTCTGTTTGTGTATGGATTAAAGAAACAAGTAAGATTGGGCTAATTAGTGTTAGAGGTGTTGGTCAGTGTAATTTTGGACTAGCTATAGAGAAATGCTGGCTGTTTCCTCTTGCTTTCAGTCTTTATGCTTGGCTAATTGTTTGATGGCCGCAGCTCCATATTAAGGGAACAGCTTGGCACTTTGGCAATTCACTGATTTGTTTTTTTGTTGAGACTTACATGAGATGATTGATAACACTCTCATTTCTGTCTGTTGAATATAAGCCTAGCTTTCCTAGTCTAGCAAGCCTGGCTTATCTTAACATTAAGGCTGAAAGCAGAGGAAAACAGCTAGCCTGACTGTCCACCAAAGGTAAAAATCTGCCCACTAGCAACTTTAAAGCTCCCAAATTAACATGTTATGTCTTGTTTGTTTAATTTGTACAATAAGGTAAAAAAAAAAAAAACAGATCAATGGGCATATTTTCTACATCTGCATACATAACCATTCCTTCACCAAAAAAAACTGAAAGAGTGAAAAATGGAAACCTGCTATAGCTTGATCCTCCACATGTAACCATGCAAAAGTATTTTACATGATTGTAGGCATTTTCTTGCTATTTATTTGCTATACATTCCATTTAAACTCCTACTGCTGCTGCATTTTGAGGATTTGTGAGATTAAAATCAAGTTTGCTTCTCTCTAGTCCTTTGACAGCACTTTAGTTTGCACAAAGAATTACCGGAGACATTCATGCAGGATAAAGGAGGACGGTTACAATGGCTACTACTGTACAGTGGTTTAAATTTAAGCCTGAGGCGTGAGCAACCCACGCAACCCTGCCAGCCACCAACTGTATGTTTGCTTGGCTTTGCACACAAGTGTGAACAACACCATCGGTTGCACGATCTCACAGTAATGCCTCGGCCCATTAGATGAGAAGTCACGCTGCTTTTATTTCCACCCCTGCCTCCGCTGGGCGGTGGGACAACCCCTGTCAGCGAGCACCACCCGCAGCCCACCCACTGAGCCAGACGACAAGGAGCAGCCGCGCCAAGGCACCCGGCCAGAGGCTTGCCAGCGGGGGTGCCTGGCTCGGCCGAGGCAGCCTCTCTGGCTGGATGTCCACCTGGGCGATAAGCTCCGCAGACTCCACTCACCCCTGAGGGCTCACAGTAGGACGTGGATACAGAGTCGCTGCTGCTCTTCTCAGCAGAGCCAAACCCCAAACGTAAGAACAGGGGAATCAAAGTACAAATGAATGTGAAGGAGATACAGTGTTACACATTTAAACTATCCCAGGCAGTTTTTAAGGTGAAATCACAAAGCAGAGGTGAGAATGAGAATAACAACCCATGCCTTCTAATTGAGATGCTGCAGAATTGTCACAAAAAAATATTTTGGTTTGAGACGATCCCAAATTTCTTCTAGAAATGATCTCTTGGTTTTGGTGGCACAAACCTGTAAATTTCCTTTGACCTGCTTTACAGCTGAAGCAGCAGAGGATCTCCTATTTTCTAAACAGCCCTGAAGAATGAAAAAAGAAATACAAAAGAAACCAATAATTTAGCATTGTATTCATATACACTGGAAGCGACGGATTGAATTTGTTATGCAGTGTTTCCATCAATAGCAGCTTTAAAGTTCTTAAATCAGTGACCATTCATGCATGTGTGACATTTAGAGTGTGAGCTCCGAAATACCAGTTGGCCGTGGCTGCATTTATTATGTAAATGTGAGATGTGAAAATCAGTAATTATAACATTATTTAAAAACACATTTTTCAAATTACTGCCTGTCTCTTGTGCCTGTGTTATATGCAGAAAAGCATTTAGTAACTGCTCCTATGTAGTCTGTGAATGTAGCAATCAATGTATGTTGGTTGCCATGGTTTCTTGTCACGATTTGGGCCGTGCGTTGTGATCTACATTTGAAAGTGGGCTTTTTAGTGATGTGGGGGCATTGTAGTCGAAGAAAAAAAAGGAGCATTTTGATTGTGATGCATGTTCACAAGAGAAAAAAAAAAGCCTCCGATTGTACGGGAGTTTTGTCGAATATGTGCAAACGTTAATGGTCTCGAAGAATTGTTTGTGTGACCTGCTTTCATTGACACAGAGCATCTCAACTTTATAGCTGATTATATGAGAAAAGCTTAATAGCACACAGTATACTAAGACTTTAATTAATACCTGCTGAGGTAAAGTGGCCCGAACCGTAAAGTGTCCTCACTGTGAAGCACAGACAGATAAATTATCTGAAGGAAATCAAGATAATGACTTTCATTTACTCAATAAGCAGATATTAATTATCTGTCTGACAGATTAGGGGGCCAGACTTATTGAGAGCCCTGAGATAAATGGCTTTCTGATCAAGATATAATGAAAACCTTTTTAGGTCCTCTAACCAAGCACTCGCAAATTTCCATACTAATTCCTGCCCTTGTTTTGGCGACTACTGGAGATGTTATTTTAATGCCACACCCTAACAGCCCAACAGCACGCCACTGTGTTTTGTTTTCTTCTGGGAATTTGGTGTTATCACAAACATGGTGTCACCACTAGCCTCCTCCCCACTGCCACCCTCTGTGGAAAAGTAATGAAATGATGAATTTGTGAAACAACCGCAGGGTGACTATGATGAATTTTGTGGTATCTCTCAGACTAATAGCTCTGTCAACAAGAACAACTCTCTATAGACGAGCACAAATAGGCAAAGCAATCATAGTATTTGTGGTTTAATGTACAAAACATGAGCGGCGGTTGCTTAAATCAAGGCTGCAAATATCTCTCTGATGAGAGAGGTTAATCCAGGATTGATAACTGAGGCCACCATGTTTTCTTTTCCCCCCACAAACACTGAGATGCAGCCATCGTCCCCAACTGTGCCTCTCCTCAGAACCATATTTGCTAGAGGGGCGAGCTGATTTGAGGCGGGCCGATTTGTGGCGGCGATTGTGCGTTTGGCAGTTATCCAGTCATTTAACCTGCCAATAGCAGCGTGAACTTGGAGATACTCATGAGAGCAAATATTGCCCTGCAGCCTAGCTAAGTCGGTGGCAGGAAAGCAGTCTGGTTAGGGTACCACAAGGCGAAGGAAACCTTATCTAATAACTGCCAAGGCATTCCTCAAGTTGGCAAAGTATTGGTGGGCACTAAACTCACAAACACTTCTCTGGCTGCTAGGGGACGCTCACTGGAGGATTTCTCTGAGGCTACAAAACTCAGACAAACACAGGTCGCTTATGTTATTACTGATATTTAAACTTTGGTGGAAGGTGAAACTTCTCTCATCTACAATGCAGATACAGTGCGTAGGTGGGAGCAACCTTTTGAACATCTGCCAGCAGTTACAGTACATCATTGCTAAGAGATTCCCTGATAAGCACACTGAAAAATTATACTGACAGATACAATATCACATTGAAGTCATGACTAAATCCCAAGACTGTATTAGCTAGCTATTATTATCAGTACATGTCACTGCATTTAACCTTTACATTATCTGGGCTGTGTTGGAGGGAAGGTATAAGTACAAATAGAGTACACTGAATTCTCTGGCAAACAGTAGTTTATCAGCTCATCATGTCATAATGATCCTATCGTGTCAACACTGCGCAAAGCCAGGCCATTGTTTCCAATGGAGGCATATAGCAGTGCACACTACACTGGTTTCCCATCTGTGGGAACCTGACACTGACGGGTGGTGTTTCGAATGGACTTCTAATAGCACCAAATATACAGTAAATGTTCAAACGTCTATCAGAGAACACTGTCAAAATATATACCGTATGATATCATTCAACCAGGGAATCATATATTAAAATTGGAAGAAAATCTCTGTTATAGCTTTAGATTAGATTCAAGCACACAGATGTTGGTGTGATTGCATGCATTTTCTTTATCCTCATATAATCTTACTGACGTGATAATAACTCCAGCGATACTGCCTTGTCCTCTCTTGTATCAAATAGAATAGGTTTCAAGAAAGGATGCATGTTTGTCCATATCAGTTTAAATATGTATATGAGCTCTGGGTGAATCAACACATGCACGCAGACAATTTTTGGGGGGTAAGAAACAGCAAAACAGAGAAACCCCACTTAAAATGCGCTAAACATCTAATTAACTTGGCACAGCGGCATCATCTTGCTTTGTTTCTTTGACTTGTATGTGTGCATGGGGGGAGCATGTTTGCACACACGTAAGAAAAGGGCCAGCTGCTGACGTTTTTCTTCTTCTATTATCGTGTGTGTGTCTGTTGATAGCCTCCCTGGTAACCACGGCGATACCTCGGCAGGGTGCGTGTCTGACCACATACCAATCAGTTGCCTGGATAATGAGTATAATTGATTGGAGCCTCATTCAGATTCTGTGGAATAGAGCATGCAAATTGTCCTTGCCAAGTCATAATGAGGGCCCTCTTTAATGGCACAATCAAAAATTTCGCTTCTAATTTTGCAAACTGAAGCGAGTGCTCTGTGTTGATTGCATGGTCGGGTGCCAGCATCAACAGCACGTAAATAGATAGGTTGGTGGTTTATCTCCATTTAATGACAAAATATGCCACGTGCATATATACCAGTGGACACAAGTTGAAGACCGAGCTTGCCCATAATCCATATCTAATTCACTGGACTTTTTTCCTCTTTAATTTTGCCATTGATTAGCTCTGACGCTCATCGCAAGAGAAGTTATTGTTTGTTCTCCATTGAGGGCCAACTGCTGAGACCCTTTTTCACCACAATGTGTACAATGTCAGCATCACAAGCACCTATATCATCCACCCAGAATCTATATTTTCCTCAAGGTATTATTCACAGTGAAACCTGGCAACATAGACAGCACACAGAATTTTGATGGCAAGCCCTTTATTCAGCCACAGTGATGCTATGAACACTTTCATTTTTCGCATTGCATTTCAAAATGAAATCTATCCAATATTGATAACATCCCACTTGGCAGAATGTGGTAAACAGCTCCCCTTAAGTCATTAAAAGAATTTTGTCTTTGGTGTAAACTTTTGCAAACTGAGCATCACACTGTCTTTAGTAGTCTTGTCATTCCTGGACTAATGAATGAATTAACAAATGAAAGAGGATTTGCTTGTCTTGGGCTCTCCCTCAGTGGAAGGTTAATTTCCATTCAATATGCTAAACTGCTTAGAACCCAGGACTTTATCCAAGCACTAGCCTTCTCGCAGCAAATGCACTGGTCTGCCCTGCGACCCCTTGGCCCATCCTTAATCCTTCAGGATCCCGTGGTCAATATTCTAAGATTGATTCACCTCTCCAGTCAAATAAACTATTAAATCCATTAGCGAGACGGCTCAGGCTTACTTTACATTTTGATTACAATCAATTACTATCTTGTGCTGCAGATCTGATTCTGTGGTTCCGTCCAAATGCTAAAATGCTTAACTGTGCAGACTCGGACGGCAGGTTTACAATGTGAAAATGCCTCAGATGAAATGTATTATTTAAGGGCCTTGATATTCTGTGCATTTACGGTTTTGCTTAGCGACCCTAGGCACTGATCATTATCTTGCTGGCAATGGAAGTACAAAATGAAATCCCTGAGGCCTCTAATGACAAAGATTTATAGGTGGGTGTAGTACCATATTTATCATGGAGTATTTACAGATAGATTCTCTGTGATGAGTGTGGATGATGTGTGGGGAGTGGAGACGTGGCACATGAATCAGTCCTAGCTGGATACAGAGCTTGGCTCTGCCACCAAGGACAAAAGTCTCAGTGTGGAAGATAAACAACTTCTAACTACACATGTCCGTTTTACTTTTCATGTCACTACCCAAATACAACCCATTGATTTAAAGCTTTAAGCTGCTCTGCTCAACATTTTTCTGTTAAAGCTGGAGTAGGCAGTTTATTTTTGGTGTCATTGGGCAAAAATTCCATTCCAGCAACTTTGTAATTCAATTGGTCTGAGAGGAAACTAGACTTCTGTACCACCCCTTGACTCTTGGTTTCATTGGTTTCATTTGTTTCAGGCTTTAGAAAATCTAGCTTGTGACGGAAGACTCTGGCCAATCACAGGTCCTGTCAGAGCGTTGCTAGATGCATGTGCACGTCAGCCTGATTCAATGGTGGAAAATCCTGCAGAAAAAGTTCCTATTCCAGCATTGGCAACAATTATCTACACTGCAAAGCAACCCAAACAAAAAAAGACTGAAAGAAAGGCTGATGACAAACACAATAAAACACAAGTCAATGTTGGTGAAGCATTTAAGAGATGAAGAGAACCTTGAAGAGTGGCTATGTTGATAATAACAGGCTAACCGTAACGCTAGTACGTTATCGTAGCATACCATACATTACCATATGTTAATGTACATTACCATAGAATACCGTACATTACCACATCTTACCGTAGAATAGACATTACTATACGCTACTATAGAATACCGTACATTATTATACATTACTGTAGAATACCGTACATTACTAAACCTTATACCAATGATGGTGTGGGTGAATAATGAATTCTGATTGGCTTTTTGCAGTGTATCAGAACTAATGGTCTAATGAATCAATAGGAAGCACTTAAAGGGCCATGCATGCACAAAACATTGCCACTATGAGCAGAAGCCCTACTAATGTAACTCTTGGTGAGTGATAGGGTAAATCATGCAATCCTGAGGAGGCGATGAAGTAAAAGACTTCTAGTTTACAAATGATTGTCAACAATGATTAGTGTTGTGCTTTTAGTTGCAGTGACTGACCAGCTCTTCCAGTATATTTTGCCCTGAATTGGGTTGTACCAACCATTTGTGAAATTACCAGTGTGTTCAAACTCAAGTTCTTGGTAGCTACTAGTTGAACTGGTTATTTACTAAATTGGGTTGACCAGTTTGAACTCAGACGTCTTTTTTTCAACCGCTTTCACTGTAATCTATGCAAATGAACGGTCTTTAACTATTGTTCATGTCGCCTGGACAGTGGACATTTAGTAGCTCTAGGGTTGTTGTTAGATTGAATAATTGACTTCAATGTAATGTAAGTTTAATGTTAAGTCAGTTATTCAATTGAACGACAGCCATAGAGCCAGGAAATGACCAATATATTTCCAGTTGAAGGACAACAAGCTGTAGAAACACTGGATGTGTGTTTTAGTTAACCTATTTGACATTACTACTTAAGTCACTTACACTTAATCTAAAGTTAACGGCATACTGTTTTGTAATTTCAATCTCCTTTTCCCAGTTTACATCATTATTAAACAGCATTTTTAATCAAGTCTCATATATTAACAGTTCAGCTAGCTAATTCAGTTAGCTACACAACAATACAAAAAGCATTAGTTGGTGTAAATTGTAATGCCAACTTAATAGCAACAAATCTTTTTTGTTTTAATTAATTAGTTGTGTAAAACATCTTGTAGTCTTAAATGGCATAAATGCAAAGAAAATATATTTTGCACCAGTAAATGATTTAGATACATCATATTCTTCATCCATTTTTACATATTGGCATGTAGGACACTTGTTAAGGCTATTTTGGCTCTCTTGCATGTTTGCCTCTAGGTATGTTACGGCATCTTAATCTTTGAATTTTTCTCAAAATAGCATCATAAGCTGTCTCCAGTGAAACACTTTGTGTCTGTCTCCCGTATATTCCGGGTGATAGAATTTCTGGTAATCCTTTTGGATTAAAATGACTTCTTCTAATACCTGGAGATGCAAGTCAACCACACTTAGTAGGTAGTGCATGTAAGACTGTGTTGCTGCATGAAGAGGAGGAAAACAGAGTGTTCGTGATGAAGAGACAGAGAGGGAGAGGGAAGGAAGGAGTGAGGGAGGAGGATAGAGAGGGAAAGGGAGAGCTTTAATGCCGGTGTCCCTTTTAGACATGCTTTTAATTCCTCTACAGGAATATCAGCAATATTTAACTGGAAATGTCACAGAATGTCAAGTTGGAAAATGTCACTGGGGAAGGACTGGAGGGTGACCTCAAACCTCCCCTTTAAGATGAAATAAATATGCCTCTGTGGTATTGTAAAGACAGGGTTTTTTTTCAGGGCATGATTTCTCCATTTTACGGGGGCTATTCATTTTCATAGCAACAGAGGGACGAAAAGGCAGAAGACAGGCCAGGGAGAGATAAATGAACTCATCAATCGTCGTGAGTGAGGACACGGGAACGGCTGAAGTCTACCCTGTCATTTCCACCATCCGTTGGGTAATTGTTGACTTGCAGGATTGCCGCATTGTCGGCTATAGCCTCCTGTATGTGATTAGTCTGGCAAATACTAAAAGGAGTGGTTACTGTTTCCCAAATGATATATTGGCCAAACATTTACATAAGAGAGCATATATTAAGGGGTGAGTCACTCCCCTGATGAAACATTCACTCTCGCTTCACTCCAAAGTCAAAGCAGTTGCATGAGGAGAATAAGATGGTGAATATTCTGTATTTTAACCTTCACAGTACAGCTGAGGTTATATAAATAGTTAAAAACATAGTGATTCGTTCATGTCGACCTTGTAGAGTATAAAAGAGGTAAATTATGACAGTGCAACTGGAGACGTTTCTGCCTCTGCTGGCAAGCAGGGTAACCTGACACTTCAACAAGGCCCACCCAGCGCTGCACTTTACTTTCAGCCATGACAAAGCAAAGATGTGATGGATGTCCGTGCTCCTCCCACCTCCTGCGTCAACCTTGGCACACATTTGATATAAAAAGCACTTCATATACACTGCTGAACAGTTTAGTGTTAAGAAATTTGTGGTGACATTTGAACCAATGCAACACAGGACTATAAACAGCCCTTGGGCTTGATGAACTGGAAACCTGGTATCTCATTGTACCAAAGCACGAGATATGGGGAAACATAAAGCGACCGTAATCCGAAATCAATAAAGCTGGAGACAGAGAAAATATTGCATGAACAGTAAGAGAACAGGGGACACAGTTCAGCGGAAAGGCACAAGGATTTTGAAGTCCCTGTCTTTCAAACTGCACCAGGAAAAAAATTCTAAGGGCAGAAATGATCCACTTATGCCCTACCAAGACATTAGCCAGGAGTGCTAGGTGTCAGATTAGATATGCACTTGCTTCGCTGCAGTGCATCAGAACATCTCTTTCCCCTTCCCTCTTCGTCTCTCAACTACATCTCCCCTTAGTGCTTTTAACATTAAGGAAATTGATATTAACAAGATTCAGTCCATTCTCTGCTGAGTTTTATAGTTTCCAATAATGGACCTAATGCAGATCATTACCAAGGGAGCCAATCAAGTTATAATCTGGCTGGGAACACACATCCAGCTGACCCCAACAAGAATAGCAATAGCTTATACATGAAGCCTGGCAGCAGCAAGCTAATGTTTCACAGGATTTCATTAATGTTGGAGGCTTCACCTTGTACAAACTGTTTCTAGAAAGGAATTTCAACAGACATGCACTAGGACCAACGTGCTTTGAAACATTTTTTTACTGGCAGGTCATATAAAAATCTCAAAGTTGGCTTTTTTTCCTCCATACCTTTTTCTTTAAAAAAAAGTGATAATCCCTAAGATTTCACTACCAGTGATAATGACAAGAAACTACATTTGAATAATGCAGAGTTCCATTTGAAATGACAAACAAAGAGCAACTATGGTATCTATTTAACAGCACACTCAAAGAAACCCATGACCTGAAAAGATTCATAGCAATAAATTGTGTAAATAAGAAACACTACAGACGATTGTTGGTCGTCAAACACAATACCACTGAACAAACAATCAAATGTTGTCTTCAACTTCACTCGAAGTGCATCGACTGCTTTTTGTCTTTTGCATCATGTCCAGTAAGCACAGAACATTGGCTCCCATAAATTACTAATGCATGGGTAATTTGAATTCAGGGCGGGCAAGGCGGACTCCACCAGTATCAATGAAAGCTACTATATATAGAAGCAATTACAGAATGGCTTTTGCTGAAAAAAAAAATGTCGACCATGAATACTATCAAAAATGGAGTTTGATATAATGAAACTCTCAAGGACTTTAATTTTAAAGAGCATTTTAACAGCAGCTAACAATCTTGTTTCTTTTAGAGGTCAAAAGAAGTTTGACTTCTCACCTTGCTACAGCGATGTAGATGTGTACTCAAGGGTGTGTCAGTACACTGTGACATCACTGTAGGGCATGGCTACAGGTTCAACAGAGCACACTTCTGAACACACCCAACCACACCTCGATAGAGTGCTCAGACGTGCAATAGACTCTGAAACTTTCAACCAGAGTGGGCAGTGAAATACTACTCTTGAGCTTGGCATTTAGTTATTCTTTAAACACCAAAGCATATAATTCTAAGATCATTTATGCATTGAGGACAGTATGTTTTGATGTAACTTTAGACTGAAACGTACCACCTATATCAGAATCACCATGTGCTAGTGTCACTTTGTAGCCTGGGTTCAGACTTCTGAACTGTTGCCCTCATCTTGTACTGGTTGGCAGGAATCATCTTCCTATTTAGCTAGCTAGCTAACTACCAAGCCCAAATACCCAAAAACCAACCCTACCTATACCCTAGAAATTAGCTAACATGAACACAATGTCAGGCTGAGTAAAGAACATTTAATAAAATCGTAAATCAGTCTGATTATCCGAGTAGAGACTAGTGTTATTATTGAAACTATTTTGTTTTTGTGCAAACAAAGGCGCTGTCTACATTGTTTTTATGATAATAAAATATAATACGTTTTCCAAAAATATTTTCAGTTAGACTGAGGGAGGCTGTTAGACATATTTTTTTTCTACGATTTTTAAACTTAAGAAGAGTTGAGAATTGAAATAAGTTATATTATCACTTCTCTCGACTTACCTTAATCAATATACCTTTCGAACCAATTTTACAAAGCTTATCAAAAATTACTGATAAGGAAAAGACTTAATTAAACCGCTGTGTCTCGGATTAAAAGCCTTCACTTCACCTAAGTTCACCAATTCACACGAAAACCAAGCTTAACAGGACAAAAGATTTAACGCCAGCAGAAATTCTGAGTGGCTCACTGAGGGTCAGGCCTGATATGAGGTGACACTCAAAAGATGTGTGTTTTTTTTCCCTTCCTGTGCTATTGGCGGGTAATTATATTAGAGAAGCATTATTTCAAGGTCTCAGTCCTTTAAATGTGATAAAGTGTAATCTGCTGTCTGTGGCAGCTAGCTGTGTGTCCTTTTCTGAGGTCAGCCTGTTCCTCTGCCTTTGTCTGCAGGAAGTTTTTCCATCTGTCCAAAAAGCCCCTTGAATCAAAGTCCGAAATATGACATGTTAATGGCTTGAAATACCTAGAAGATGAGAATTCTCTGCACGTTGAAGGTGCATAAAAATGCTCTCTTAAATTGCACCATTCCTCAAAGCATTTGTTAACAAGTAGGTGGTCTGGAGCTGCCATTGGGAAGCGTGGGATGCAATGCTTTATGTAATCAGCAAACAAATATGTTATGCAAAGCTCTTTTGATGAAGTTACTGTCGACACGCAGGCGTACAGTGGCTGGGACCTTGAACCGAGGCCAAGAAACAGTGAACGTCGATACCTGATGCGTACAGTGGCACTGCATGTTCACATTGTTACCTCTTGAAAGCCACCCACATCAAGTGGCCATAACCCACTTGGAACCCAATGATACTCATTCAAATAATGCCTCCTATTACTTCAACCTGTCAAACCATGCAACTTAAAATATGCCAAAGCTTTTAGGTCAAGGGCAAGAAAAATTTGAATTCTGTGACCCACCAAGTATTCTTTCGTCTCAGTGTATTGCTATTAAAGTTGAATAATCCTATGAAGACTGAAAGTGTTTTTGAACCTATTTACCAGAGATTAAGCAATAAGGAATGCACTTTGATTCTAGCTGACAGTTAAATCCCCCCCAAAAATTATTGTTTAACTTTAATGCGTACTCAATAAAACTGTACCTGACATCCTCAATATACTGGCATTTTTTGGCCTCAAAAAACCAGATACTGCATTATGGCTCAGGCTCTGTCTGTACCTGATTCATCTTCTTACGGCTGAGTAATGTCAGGGCACCGTTGCATCACTTCCAGAGGAGAATGAAATGCCAGAGATGTTCCTGACCATGTGCACTCCATCCCAGTTCCCGTTTCCATCAAACCTTGTGTCCCCAGGCTCAAGTGCTCCTACATGGACTGAGAGAACAGGCATTAACCTTTGAGGACAGGGATATGTGTCTTGAAAAAACACACACACAAATACAATATAAATATATAATATATATATATATATATATACATTCAAGACAAAGGAAAAATAGGGCATCTGCTTCTATTGATTTTTCCTATGTCTGCTCTGAGTCAGTGGCCAAGTTTTGAGAGTTTCATATATTCTGGCTCCCTCTCAAAACTACTCCACAGATCTGTTTTCAATGCCTGAGGGTTTTATTAAATGTTTTACTTTCAAGAAATCACAATATGTACTTTATGTCTTTTGTACCAAATCCCATCATTGTCCTCCTTGTCCAGCCATATCAAAACAGTTTAGTTTTTCTGCTGCATTTAGCATTGCACTTAAACCTACAATACTCTTATTATTCACAGCATTCATTTGAGTGACATAGCAGTAATTTCCTATCTAATGATTGCATTGTCCTCTCCTCTCTTCTCCTCTCTTCATGGACATTAACTTTTATTGTATAATAGCTTGCCTTTGACGCTACACTAAGTTTGCCTTTATGGTTGTTCATAAACATTGACCACAGTTGCATATTATGGCCAACACTTTTAAAGTGTTTTGAAATCATCCGTGATGGGAGTGTTTGGATCTGCACAGATCTTAGGTATGTGAAACTAAAATCCTTAGGAATGCAATGGCTGTAATAATTAAGAGTGGCGATAAAGGTCCAAGAGTTTATAACCATTGAAATAGGTGCACAAACTTGAGGTTGCTTAAATAGCATCTACAACTCTTGCACTGAAAATGAATCAGCACATAAAGCGGGATTCAGCAAAAGCAGGCACAGATTCTGAACACAAAACAAATATTGAATTGGGGTTACAACCCCCATGTAAGCATGACCTTTATATGATATAAGCTCCATAACTGGGTAGCACAATTACAAGTGTGTCAACTACATGACAACTTAGCAAACTCCATTCACTGAGGAAGACCATGAGATGTGGTTGAACGGTCAGGAAAAAGCTAGTAAATGACAAATCCAAAATCTGTCTTTGTCATAAGAATGAGTATTATCTAGAAATCATATAAAAACAAATGGTGCATTTGTCTCAGAAAGAGAACAGAATAAAATATTTAAGTATGTTTTGGGAAATATGCATATAGGGATAGATGTGCTAAGAAAGGAGCTGGAACGAATAGGCAATTCACTTAGCTAGCTAGACATATCTAGCCAGGCAAAATATCTACCTAGCTAGCCTCTCCAAAGCTCAGATATCTGCCTACCAAAACCTCTCAAGCCAACTAATTAGCATGTTTTAAAATGTACAAAATCAAAGATGAAACAAGATCATCCAGTTGTAGAGGTGAACTTCAACTCTGCAAGTGGAGACTTCCCATCTTCATCCTAAACTAGGCTTATTGCCTCCTGGATTGACTCCACCTCTGTAGCTGAAACACGGCCATGAGTGGTACCGACCATCTCATTGAACTCCCAGCAACTTATTAAGTGCATTTCCCAAAATGTCAGCCCATTCCTTTAAGAGGAAATAGTGAATGCTTAAAACCTTGCATTGCGTTGCATTTGGCATTGCATAGTTCATGAGATTCAGAAGCTCCAAGTTACTACTGCATTGTTTATGTGCTCTCCTCACTAGCAGTAAAATATGTACAACACTGACTAGGCTACTGTTTTCATTTGCTCCTGAGCATCAAGGCAATAAGTAAATGCGTGTAGTTCAAAATGAGCAACAAAAGTCACATGTTCTTAATTTAGTCTTTGTTGTCATTATTGTTCACTAAAACGATTGGCTTCAAACAGTTTGTTGTTTCTGCTTTGGTCGCTTCCCTGTGAAGTCTGCCACTGCTTGGATTCCAAAATTTCCGTCTACCTCCAATCTGCAATTCAAATGGAAAGAATATGCAGAATAGGCCAGATGGTGTATCCCAGCCTGCTATTCCCCAGCCCGTCAGCGAGCCCTTTCTGTGCCTATTCTTTTGCAACCCCTTAAACAAAAACTTTCAAAAAATTTTAAAATCTCAAGATGTGTCAGATGAACTGATTTGCACATTTATTAAAGTAATTCATAATCAGTAGATTGAGGTAAATGCCATATTTTTTCATGCATACATTAAAATGCACATGCTGTGATACAAGAGTTGATATGCGTAAGCGTTTGTGCCTGATGTTGAGCCAATCAGAACAGTAGGGTTGCCATTTTCACCAGACCTCCAATTTCAAACATATTGACTTTGACCTTGTCTGTTTGTTTGCATGTACTCTGCCAGTTCAGTCATAAAAATCTGTCAAACACACGTCCATCAACGCACCCAAAGACGGGCCAGACATCCAGTATTACAGCCATGAATGCTTAAGCTTCTGCCAACCTTGGGCATTCATGGAACAAAAAAAAGCACAGGAAATGATCATTTGCATCTCTGCCAACCTGTCAAGTCAAACTCTCACCGACAAAATGAACGCTGTCAAGCCCTGACATGACGGGCGATTTTGCGTGCACATGCCAAAGTGTGTCAGGAACTCATCTACCCACCTGTCCTTCAACAACGCTACGGGGTGCCATCTTACTTTTACTCACGCTGGCTGATGAGAGGGAGACATGGTGCCGTTCCCCTCCTGATTCCCCTAAAATAGACCCCAAGTCTCGTGTCCTCCTTGGCAGCAGTGAGTCTTCCTTGTCATGACACACTGTCAGAAAGCTACGTAAAGTAGCAATTTGCCCAGGTATCTGCCATCCAAATTTTAAATACGAGCAAGACATGATCCCTCTAAATTTAGATCAAATCCCATTAAGCTTGCAAACATCAGTGACACACTGTTGGGAGGGTGTGGACTAATACAAGTCTGATACAAGATGTTCACGCACTGCAATCTTTAGAAGCTACTTTTTTTTTTATACATACTTTATATATTTATATTTTTACTTTGTGTTTGAAGTTTATTCTTATTCTTTTGGAGCTGTGTGTAACAAAAAGCAATTTCCCCCTGGGGATTATTAAAGGAATTCTGATTCTGATTCTGATTCTCTTGAGCTTTTTGTTTTACAGTTCACACAGGTCAGCTGTGGTTATTCATCTGAGTTCAGACTGCAGGACTGATTATTTATGTTATGGTGTTTAATGGCATATTTTTATTATTTGTGTGTGGTTTTCTGAAAATGTGACAAATCTCGTAACAGAAATAGATGTTATTTTCCCTAAAAGTATTTTGCAGTGTTGTGAGTGAAGGTAATGCAAGTAATGTAAGCATTATATGTGTATGTATTTCTGATGGAATTGCCTTTAAATATTGCTTTTCTTGGCTGTGGTAAAGCTTACTGTACTCATATTTGAATTAAAAGACTGTGTAGAGTAGACCACATCAGCCTGACATCGGGTTTATTTGACCTATAAGAAGCTTTTCACACCTGCTTTAAAATTTTCACAGTGCACCTTAACAGCTCTTGATAAAGGGTGTTACTGTCATGCCGCTGGGGCATAGAAACAAGCTGTTAAAAAGCACTAGGAACACCAATATCAGTGGCGTTCTCCAGAAACTAAAAGAAACATGTCCATTACTGCAGCGGCGAAAATAAGATCAGGTGCTTTGTATTCTCTGGGTGTTGTGATGTCCTGTTTTCGCTCAGAGATCCGACTACACACTATGTAAAGCCCATAAAACGAAACCCATAAAGCGAGCCAGCCCCAGATTCTTGATTAAAAAGAGTAGATTAAGAGCCAGCTTGGCTGCTCTGTAGACATAAGTCATACTCTCTGCCGCTGTGTGAGAGCACTATGGGGGAATTTGAAGGCAGGTCTCCCACCCCTCCCTTTTCACATATAACATGGCACTCGGGGGCCTGCCTTGTACATATCATTGCTGCCCTCTGCAGTTCTACACCCATTTGCCTCTTAATGAAGATGACACAGGCAAATGAGTTGATAAGGCTATAAGGGGCTGCTGTGTGACACTGTCGCTTTTCTAAATTGAACAGATTTTTACTGAGCCCATGGTGGGGTTTTTGTGGATAGTATTATTCATTTATTCTTAGAATATAAAGCAGCCATTTATAATGATGTAATATCAGCTGTGCACACTCTTTTAAAGTCCAAAATCTTAAATCCAACAAATAAATTCTTCAAAAAGTTCCATTGCAATCACATATCCAGAGCTTAGCTCTTAACTTTAAGCTGTTTCTAGGACAAGTCTACCGTCCTATTTTTTATCCACTAAAGCACCGATCCACAGTGACATAAATGTTCAATCCACACCTGTGGTGTGATGTGCCTTGTGACACACAGCTCAACTCTTCCCCTTGGGCCTGCCCGCTCGCCGGCCTGCCTGCCGCATAACAAGAGAATGCAATTGATGACAGATGGCCAGGCGATGACCACGTCCTTGAGCCGCGAGCCTTATTGGCACCTACTGCTAATTATATCACATATAACGCAACTAAAAGCATAATAAATCTGGGAGAGAGTGGAAGGTTTTATGCAAGCCCTCTCCTCTTTTTCCAAGTGGTAAATTGCTCTGCTCTTGAAATATCTACAACCTTATGACACCCACACTGCATTAGCTTAATTGCCTTTTTCTCTGCCCAGGTTCTTCAGCCCTCAGAAACAGAAGATGAGGGGAGAAAAAGAAGCAGCAGCGCTTAAGGAATTGAAGTATCTTTACACTGATTAACAACAACTGCGGCCGATTAGGTGTCATCGCCTGCTATGAAGTGATTCGAGGAGAGAGGGCATGAAATTATGATGTGCTGTGGCAAAATTGTCAAACACTGTTAAAGGGTTATTAATTTCATTCCTATTTTCTCACTGACAATGAGATCTTCAGTACATCATATTATCATAGGTTTGCATGATATTTAATTGTATGATGAATATCAGATAGATAGATAGATAGATAGATAGATAGATAGATAGATAGATAGATAGATAGATAGATAGATAGATAGATAGATAGATAGATAGATAGATAGATAGATAGATAGATAGATAGATAGATGAGTAAAAGTTAAGACTATGAAACTCCATTAATGAGGACACTTTATCAGCTCACCTGAGGAGTCCCAGAAAGTCTGGCGCTCACACGTGTCCATGTAGACAGCTTGTGTCACTGCAGGGTTTTTCCCTCAACACCGAGTGGCACTCCCCACCCTTACCGCCCAACCTTCCCATCTCACCCCGGGCTCGTTATGGGGAGAGTGATGACGATGTCTTGGAGCAGCTGCTGCAGGGACAGCTCCGCCAAGAGATGGGAGCCAAGCTCCCCTGCCAACGTGCCCAAAGAATCCTAGACACGTAGCCACGTTGGCGCAGGCTCTCAGGTACATGAGCTAAAATATCCTGCGTCACAAGGACACTTGACAAACCATTCAAATAATCAGAAAAGGAAAAATACAGAAGCTCGCCTATATCATGACACTGGCTACAACCCACCCACTTACCGTGAAGCACTTCAGATTTTCATTGCCTATCTCAAACAAAGGTTCGTGCACTCCACACATGTCCAATCAATGGCTGATATTGACTCAACGTGAACAATGGGGGCCAGGCACGTGTACACCAACACAACCAAGTAAAGAGTGGATTGATTGGTTTACCTGCAGCTTTATTCAGCAATTGTTTGTGAGTTATTAGTTTTTCTTTTATTATCCAGTAAAAACTTGCGGATCATGGAACACAAAAACAGATATTATCTGCTACAATCCCATGCAAAGGCCCTGTGGTCACTGTAAGAGGAGGTGTATTCATTAAGATCCTATGATTTACTGTACATGCAAGACAACAAAATTAATAATCACACATGTCCAAATGCTTCAAATTGCAGTATGAAAGTGCCTCGACTCTTCTCTCCCTCGCACTTAATTTCCCTCACTCACTCTATATCATCTGTATTTTTCACAGGCTTATCTGCAATAGACTCTCGTCCCCTGTGATAAATTTACCCTTAACCTGACGACCTAGCAAATTAGTCTTAGCCTTCCATCCCATTGTAGATTATGCTGCAACACGGGCACGGTAATAAGCCGTCAGACAAAGTAAATGCCCACGACGTTGGGAACAAATCTTATTTGGCTCATGCCAAAGTCCACAAAGAAAGCTGAGTCTGCAGCGGGGTTGCTTACTCTGAGCGAAGAGGGAGATTTATTAACATTTTTCATTAAACATATTGAACAACTACGGACCATGGGTTTACATGTTTGAATGCAGGAGTTATCTTAAGAGAATTTCTAGGATTTGATCAAAATGGTAGATTGAGTCCAGAGGATGGAAACCATCATTATCCCTAAAAGGAAATAAGTGTTTGTCTTTCATTCCAATGAATAAAAATGGGAAAGTACAAACGAGGACATGTCGGACGCTTGATGTTTCATAGCAAATGGCATGTAGATACATATATGAAAAGTAGAAGGTTCTTTCTTTAGTGTGCATAAGTTCAGGGAGGTGAAAATCTCTATGACCAGTCTTTTTCCTCTCTGCTAATTTCATTCAATTTTCATGAGGGTGCGGTCATCTTTATTTGCATTAATCAAAATCAATTTTCTCATATCCAACTTCCTCTAAATACTGCTTTTACTATTTTCCCAGTTTGAGATCTGTTTAACATAATATCTGCATATTCACCACTATTTATCTAAACAAAGCAGCATTTCTGAAAAGTATTGAATAGGAAAAGAAATGACTAAGTGGACTAAGTGGACTGTAGCGTTGTTTGCTCAGCTGAGTAAGCACAGCGAGACAGAATTCCCATCTCCGCAGAGGGGAAGTGAACTGGCCAAACTAACCTTTAAAACCACTGAGGTATAGAAAATGGGTGGAGTCGGACCCAGCACCCTCGTGCCTGCACTCATAAGCGCACGTGCAATTAAACTCGCAGCTCCACATGTGCTGTGAAGAAAGAGGATTTCCACTGAACTCCAGAATAAAGACGAGGCTGTGGCGTCATGTTGGAGTGAGGAGAGAGGAGGGGGAAAAACACACAGATGGGGAAATCAATAAGGGTGTGTGAGAAACGTCTGAATGGCTTGCATTTCCTCACTGGTCATCAAAAGGTTATTTTACACCCAAAAGCATGTATTGATTGCACGCACTCGGCACGGTCTCTCAGAGAAAGCTGAGGAATATCTGCTGGGGGAATTTACACGGTATTTATTTTTTGCATTAGGATTAGGGTGGGCGTTGGGGACGATCAATGCTTGTTTAATGTAGCTGCGGGGATCAAGACATGAATCACAGGCTCTGGGGCTATTACATTTTATTTGGCATTATCATTGGTGGGCTTAAGGGCCCAGCCATCCTTCAGTTTAGTCAACATATGGAATTAAATGTCCATGTCAACTCTTATGATGGTGCCAAACAAATCTGACATCAATGCGGATGTCCATTCCAGAACTGGCTATAAACCGTTAGTGGCTAAATATATGACAGTCGGGCTACAGGAACAGATTTAGCTTAACAAAATTAGGCACCATTTTCTATTAAGTTATACAGTGTTACTAATGTTTTATGAATTTGTAATAGATTATAAGCCATTAGCACAACTTTTGGGTTGTGGAAAAGTTGTAAGAGTTGTAACTAATGAATTATTTTTGTTACCAATTAATCTGCCACTTATTTTATTAATTACCCGATTAATCAGTCGCTCCATCAAATATAAGCAAATAGTGAAAAATGGAAATTACAATTCCAATGATCATGAAATTGTTTGTTTTGTCCAAAAAGCATTCACAACTCAAAAACATTTGCTTTCATATCTGATAAGGTGAAAAATCCCTATGTTTTAGAAGCTGGAAATAGTGAATCTTTGTTATTATTACATGAAAAACTAAGAAAAAATCTTGATTAACAAAGTAGTTGCATTATCATGTTCTGCCTATTGACCAATCAATTAACTGACTAATCAATTCAGCTCTAGAAAAAATCCCTCAAGGAGAGTTTTAAATCATCCTAAATGGACTGTTTGACTCACTAGAAATATATATGGAGAATATTGACCACAATCCATTTATTAGCAACTTACTTAAATGTACCGCAGACCCGATGGAGTAATGTAAAAACTTGTTATTAATGCCATAGTAATATTTATAAATGAACTTGACCCTTTAGTCATGACTTCACTACTAATAACTCACCAGCCAGAGATTTTTCATAACCTGACCACTGAAATATTGGTTCTATTGATGGCTTATGACTACAATGACATATGGTAAATGATATATGAACCATTAAAAACCATTAATTACAACTCAAAAACCTCAGTAGAAAGTGGTACCAAATATTCTCATGATGAACTAATACCGTGACAAAAAAGACGAGCCTCCTTATTAGCATACCGCCTGTCAAAAGTGAGAATATATGAAAAGAAACCAGGACAATCAAAGCTTCATCTCAAAGACAATGACAGTGTCACCCTGTCAGGAACTTTTCCCGTGCAAAGAAGACCTTTGGATCAATGCTTCTGTCAAGCAGTTGGCAGAAATTGCCTTAGCCTTAGTGGGTTGAGATGATCAATTCCACCAAAACATGCATCATCGTGACATACTACTTTATTGCTACCTGACCATGTTGAAAATGTTTTATTGTGCAATGTGGTGGGCGATGAAAGAAGCAATGGTGGATCAGGGCCAAGATCCATCGTGCTGCTAAAGAACAAGTGTAGCATTTCCGCTGATGAAGAAAAGATAGCGGACAGAGCATGGATCATTCTCACTCTCCCATCATCGCGCCATTCCCAGCACTCGGCCCGTCAGCCCCCAGACAGTCATTGATGTGGACCACATAGCCAAGCAGCAATCCTGTGGTTCAAATGAATAATTCAACCATAACCAATAAGCCAATGTTCCAGCGCTCAGCCTGTGACACAAAAACGATAGCATCCCCACTTATGTCTGTTGAAATTACAGAGATTAATAAGAGCACACAAACGTCGGCACACTGACAAACAACAACCGCCATGTTTGATTTGCATGGATTTGGGGGAGGAATCTATTTACGAGCTGCTTTGATGTGGCATACGAGGGGCAGAGAAATCTGACACACAATCCCCTCAAAAAGTGGGTTTGGTTGATCTGATTTAACTAAGTGAAGATGCGGTATAGTTTCTAACAGTCATGCAGCAGCTAAGGGAAAATGTTTGCCCTATCCTAAAGGGAAAGGTAGCTAGTTAGCACTGGCAAATATAGAATATATTAAAGTATTATGTTTGCTGAACCTGCAATAAAATAATTCACATTATTGTAATTACATAGGTGGTTATGTAGGTATTTTGTCATAATCAGGAAAAATATTGGACAAATATTATGGCAGTAGATGGAAAAGACAGTAAAAGTTGATAAAAACTTTCTTCTGAGAGGAGCATGAATGAATGTCTGTACCAAATTCCATTTGTTGAGATATTTCAGGTTGGTCCAAAGTGATGGGCTAACTGACTGACGGCTAATTGTGCCAAAAATGCCAAACATTTCCAGCAGCAAATGTCAGGATTTGTGCCTTTTCTCTGTTTCATATAATTAGAAATTGAATATCTTGATGTAATGAGATTTTTTCACCATTTTGTAGACTACACCCTCCATCCATCAGCTGAAAAAAATAAAGGACAGATTAGTCAAAAACGATCACTACATGCATGTTGTCTCTCTCATTTCATTTCTCACTATCCTTCACACACATGTACACAGCTCTGATGAAAACGCTGATCTTCAACTGTGATGACACCATAACCGCCCACAGGAGACTGTTACTACATCCTTCTTATCCTTATTTGCTCTGCTGCCTCATAGCACGAGTGGGTTTTGAGCCTCAGTGAGGTTGTCTCGGGCCTCCCTGCATGGAGGTCGCATGTTCTCCACGTGTCCACCCTAAGGACATGCATGTTATGTCTTTGCCCTTGACCAAGATGCTGGCTTCAGAGCTGGAGTTGCTCCCTTGGCGCTGCGCTGTGGCTGCACCCTGCTCCTACGTAGCAAGGAAGGGTCAAAAGCACTAGAACAAATTTCCCCACAGGGGCTAATAGCAGTGCAATTTTAAACCTATAACTTGAACATTAACTCACACATAGCGTGCCTGCAGAGGAATGCAAAGGAAAAAAAACAAATAACTGCATATTAAAACAGACACAAAACCTGTAAAATACAAAATGTAGTAAAGTTTTCTCATGGGACACTTTTAAAAAAGTCCAACGAAGGTTTGTGCAATTGTGTCCATCTAAGAATTAAAGTTCAGGCGAAGGCAGACCACAGCGACAAGATGGACACCTTAACGGTAATGGTAGCTGACAGTGTGATTAGCCACTGACAGCACCATTAGCTAGAAGAGTCGCCCACTTTAAGGGCCGTCCTCACTTTCTTTTATTTTCTTGTGGCACATCTGAGGCCCTGTGTTACCTGAAATCAAACATGTTTCTATCTTTACACAAGGGAAAAGTGATACTGATTGTGCAACACTGAAAGGTGTTCTTGCTCCTTAAGCATGTCTCAAGCAATTTCTGATATGTTTTTGCTGTTATTGATACAGGAAAGGCCGCATGCATATGACAAACAACTCAAGTGCTTCAAGCTGCGGTGCAGCTGACACACTCAGAGCTACCGAACGCTATAGCTATGGATCAATATAGCTTTCTTTTGACAGGGAGTGATTGATCACTGACCGACATGAGATTTCAAGATGAAAACAGCAGGTGTCTTCTCTGGAGGAGGATGTCGAGTAACAGAGCGATGCACCCGCTGATGAAACCGACAGGCCGGCAAAGACATAGAAACCAGAGCCTTCACTCGCCCACGCACCATACGTGACTAGAGAGACTCAATTGAAGAGCCCGAGACTGTGGATGCAGCAGCTCTTGCCGCTGCTGCTGCCTTGGAAGTCTGCAACCCCAGTCTCCCGCTGTTTTGAAATGATTTCCAATTGAGGTTTTTTGGTGTTGTGTCAGTTGCAGA
Organism: Pempheris klunzingeri; assembly: GCF_042242105.1. Taxonomy (NCBI): domain Eukaryota; kingdom Metazoa; phylum Chordata; class Actinopteri; order Acropomatiformes; family Pempheridae; genus Pempheris; species Pempheris klunzingeri. The sequence goes on from NC_092034.1 coordinate 9,167,918, forward strand.
GCGACAGGCCCTGACCACTGTTAAAGTGAAGCTCTTTTTCAGTGATTATGTGCCTTCAAAGTGTCGGCTTTGATGGTTTTCAGTGTTGTCTCAGGATCAACTACATGTTTTACGTTTCAAGGATTTTTATGCTTTATAAAGTGAAACATTCTGAACATGACGGACATGGTGAACAAGGACACCTTGACATTTCTAAACTGACTAATCCAAATTTATTCTTTAACAGGAGGCGACTGTTTTTCTGCTTTCTTTTGCTCTCTGTTTCTCTACTGGCGTATGGATTGCTCTCAGTCAGATATACACCTCTCTAATATACCTCTCTCTGCCCCTTTAAATCATGTTTCTTTCACATCAGTCACAGAAAAGCTGCCTTGGATGTCCCTTTAGTGTTTTAACCAATAGACTGTTTTAACATAGAACCCTGTTATCACTGCAACCGCCACTGATAAGGCAGGCTTTTATCACAAAGCAGATGTTTTAAAGGGACAAAGCATGTAAGAATTCATATGCTGCACATCTATCTCCCCTATTGTCCTGCTGTCTGTGTCACCCTTATTATATATCTATAGAAATTACAATGCAAGGAGCGTTTGGAGCATGAGGCATCCATACGGGATTGATTACATGGGTATCACATCCCATCAAGGACATCAGTGGGGTCCTGGCAGGCTTAAGTAATTCAGCTGCATGTTCAGACATGTTTAGGCAGGCTTTTGATACTTCAAAAAGGTTGAAATGTTTGTGATAACATCTCTTGACATCTATTCATGTGGTGGTCTGAGTCTGTGAATGCAACGTGTTGCATGCTTTCTAAAGGGCAGCGGCGACCATGGAGAAGCAGAGGCATGTTTGAATCATGACATTTCATGAGAATTCATGACAATACGGACAGCTTTAGTAGATGTGCGTGCTGGCTTTTCACTCGTGCTGTCACTTTAAGATCTTTTTAAAACAGATGTATTGTTGGGGAAAAACACCACTCGTTCAATTGATATGCTCGGTGAATTAGATAGTTGTTATGCTTTGCCTTGTGTCGCGTAGCCACATGCAATCCTGATGAGATTTAAGACGCTTTCATTTACACACATTCGTCTCTGTTGGTCAGATCACTAATCTGATCACCTGTACAAATGGTTGAACTGATCACAGATTAGATAAACTCTACAGCAGTTCGCTCAAAATTCCTGAAACCCTTTTTCCCTTGTTATTTTTCTTTAGCAGTTAGTGGTATGTGATATAAAGCCAATTCTTTGGCTATATATCACATACCAGTAACTGGCTACTTTGCACATAATTTCCACTATTTTAATCATCTTCATGGGTATGTGAGATATGTGGTTTGTGATATTTAGTGCTTAATCTCAAATATCACAACCAAACAGAAGCACAGACTCACCAATAAATAAGTGTACTTAACAGTAAATTGATGGTACTTCAAGGTTCAAGGTTTTGAGGCTGTACAAACTGGATTACTCCATGAAAATAAATCTACTTTTGCACGGTGGTCTAAATGTGTCAATCATAACTTTTTATTTGTTTAACAATGCCACTGTTATAGCTGAGGAGAAAATAACAGACCGATTGAGTGGATTTTAGCCCTCGGAACTCAAACCTTGATCCCCTTAAACCTAACCTAACCTAACTAAGTTGTTTTTGTGCCTAAACACACTAAACCTTAACTAAAGAATTGTCACATCACAAAACAGAGTTGCTTTTTTTAACAAAGACCTGTAACCTGTAAGGCATTTTCTTGTTTAATTTGGTGGACTTCTTGGTCATAAATGTGCACCAGAAAAAAACATGGCAAAATGTTTTTCATATTTTTTGTAACAAGTCCATATGACTGGTAAATAAGCAGTCAGCCACCACCTATTTACTTTTGAAGAACAATCCGGCAAAGTCTGGAGGTCAACGCACAAAAAGCCTTTCAGTGTGCATGGCAGAACCTTCTTTGTGTGAGTAACTATGTCTGCCTCAAGCAGCACCTGAAAACAACACTATTGTGCACATTACGCTCACCAGCTATGGCATTCACAGAATTGACACACATGGTAAAATGTGCAAAGTATAATAAAATATAACACCTTTTTTTTTATCCTTGCTGCATTAAAGTATTGGTTCCGAACTGTTTCACCATGATTTAACCAATTCTGTAACTAATGACCAAATAGTTGCAAACCGAATGACATTCCCATCAGGCTCAGCTGTAGGCTGCTTTGCTTTTAGCACCGATTAGCAAAAATTATCATGCTAATGCGCTAAAATAAGTTGGTGATCACTTTGAGCGTTCTACCTAATAAACCTCAGCATGTTAACATTGTCACTGTGAGCAGTGTGTGCATATTAGAATGCTGATGTGCATTTAGCTCAAGCACTGCTGTAAGTGAGTGCAAGATTAATCTTTTGATCCATTAGGGTACAACATTTTAGTAATCTCAATTAAAAAGACAAAAAATGCCTCAAAGCTTCAGGTCATGCAGAGAAGCTTAAATCATCAATACATGCCTGTTATTCAAGCTACAACAGCCTGTAAATAGCGACTAGTATCAGTGGCTAATCCTCTCTATTGATTAAATATGTGTCTGCTGTATCATAATTCTTCTGGATCCGCTCATTTGGAGATTTTTCACATACAATATCTCAACTTAGCCCGATCAGAGGTCAACATAAACAACCCCCAGAGAGTCATAAGGATCTAATACATTACTGGAGCATGGAGTCAGGTTGAACTTGTTTAGTGGGAGATGAGTTCCCACATTGAGAGGGTCTCCTCCTCCTCCTCAGACAGGTAGGGTCAAGGTTGGGAGGTAATCCAATAAAGCTGATTCACTGTGTTGCTGTAATATGGGGTCACAGTGTTCTCAGACGCTGGGGGAAGAAGGAAAACCAATGATTGTCCTTGACAAACACTGGTCGAGTAACGTGCATCAAGTCAGTCACGAGTTATACTGATGACATTATTACAGACCGGCAATTAAAGCGCAAAACTTTGCTGACTCTAACCTTTTAAGAAATTTAAGTCTTTGGCTTGTTGACTTTCCAAACGAGTAAATGGAGAACAGCGCTAAGATGCATGGCAGCGCCTTCCCCAGTGCTGTGGGACTGGCCTTGAGGGTGCCAATCGCTCTGTTATGGAAATTACATTGGCTACTTGTCAATGGTGATGTCTTGGGAGGCAGGGCCACCTAATTGGTTTAAAAAGTATTGTGCCAGCGGGGAGAGCATATCAATGCTTGATATCCAGACCTAGATTGAGGATTCAAAGAGTAAGACCCCATGAGAGGAGAAGACGGAGTTGACATGATGCAGGAAGACAACATATGTAGACATGAAACCATTTCTATGCTCATAGCTGCATATTCAACTAACTCAGAAGGGAGAAAATGCAGAGATGAATTAATAAAACAACAAATGAAAAATATATAAAACCACAGCCTATCAGTGTGCAAATTTCCCTGAACAAATTGTAGATAATGATCACTCAGAAGTGCACAGTTCTTAAAGGAACCCAGCACTTCATATTCCAAATTAAAAAGGTCATGTCTCTCTATCTCGGTTTTGCTCATCTCCCTCCTCGTTTTGCTTTTAAATCTTTGTAATTGTTTTCTGTTCTGTCCCACTGCTTCTCCTCCCACAACATACAGTAATATCTGAACTAAGAGAAATTGATTATGCTGCCCTTTCTCTAGATAATTTATATGTTGGACTCGGCTAATATTCGGTAAATTGAGGTCCAAACTTGTAAAGGTCACAGATCCCAGTACCTCACGAGGATATCTGTCCGAGCTCATCAGTGCTTAGGGTTGGCACACCGGAGGTGACAGACAGCATGGGGGTTGATCAATGTGCCGACACCTATTAGGTAAGTGAGGCTGAAAGGGCAAGTGTGTTTAAGTAAGCCGCCAGGGAAAGCATGGTTCCATCCCTAAAATTGAACATCAGCATTGAGATTAGCTAGTGATGGTGTGTTTACAGCCACAGTCTCAAATCAAATATTAGACACTGACACAAGCTCCCTCTTTCTGACTGGAAGCTAGTTAGCCTTGCTTGCTAGTTTAAATGGTCTGAGTGGAGAACAAACTTAACAGCATGATGGGGCTTCTGAAATTTTGTCAACAGGCAGACATCTTAAAATGCTAGCGACATAACCACCACTGTGCGGACCTGTTGAAAAAAGGGGAAAAACTTCTTGCAACAAAATTTGTAGTCAAGTCTATAACTTCTTTTTTAAGCAATTTTTAAGCAATTTCCCCCTGGGGATTATTAAAGGAATTCTGAACTTCCACCAGTCAGTGGCGCACCTTGGAAGTTGACTACGCGTCTCCTAGCAACGGTAGTTGACTTGCGCGTCTCCTAGCAACATCGGCTCTCGCTCAAATGTCAACAGCTGCAATGGGAAACGCCCAACCTGAGGCCTGAAGCTTAAACATTGTTAAAAGGTTTCATCCTCTCTAGCACAACATCAAAACATGCACAATATCTGCAGTATCGTTACAGTTTTTAAACAAACAAGTGAGGAGGAGGATTAGTTGGGCTTTAGAAGGGAGGTTTGTGTGGTTTGTTTTCATCGTACCCATCATCTCCTCGACCAAATGCAGTATCAAGGCCTCTCTTGCAAAAGAAATATAAACTTCTCTGAAACCAGCTCATTTCTCAGCACCGCAGGCCCATCTGTGGCAACTGAAAGCCCAAAGCACTATTTCTAAATTTTAAAAAGGTCACAAAGATGTAGAGGAAAGGGCAGTCATGCCTTCCTCTCATCACCCTGTCACTGATGTGTGTCCACTAGGAACGGTAAAGGACAACTGGGCCTGTGGCAGCGTTTGATTGTGCAATGACCCCCATAAGGGATCTATGCGTGTTAACTAATGCATTCGACAAGAAATCCAAGACAAATGGCAAATTAATCAGCCAACAAAGGCAGCTCTATTTTTTTTAATCTTTACTTAAACACATAAGACTTGTAAAATGGGTTGCAATAATAACTGACTTATAAATGATTGACACAGGACAATTGATTCCCATTATGGATGGTGTGAGCGAGACCCTGAGTCAGGTCACATGGGGGGGGGGCTTACGCGTTAGTAAATGAAAACAGATGCATGGAGGAATTGTAATTTCGAGGTATGGGGGAGAATGGAAAAGGAACAATTCAAGGTCTCAAGAGAATGAAATAAACTAAGATCCATCCCAAGGTCTCTATGTTTTCCACAAGTGAAAAGAAAAAAACCTCAACCTGCAAGGAGCGTTTTATCACAGTCGAAGCACAACATGAAGCAACTTTCTGCTTAATGAAAATTTTCTGAAATCAGGTTTTGTGTCTAAAAATTTTAGGAATGTACTATAAATATACTACGTGGGATTGGTATCGTTACACCCTTAGGATCATTAATCTGGATCTGGATTTCTCAACGAGATATCAGTACATATTAGATACTGACAATAGTAGTCAATACACTCAGTCGTTAAGGCTTAGACAGGGTCATTTGAAACAGCATTCTTCCACGTGTGGGTCAAATGACCTGCATTAAAATCAACAGTTTTGTTATTAGTTTTGCTCAAAATAATCACTTGAATTCTCCACCAGCATTCTGCAAAAGCCCCTATATGTTAACCAGTGATATCAAGGTGAGGTTAATTAAATTCAAATAACACAACTCAGTAAATATGAATTAGGCAAAAAGAAATTTGAATGGAGGAACATAAAAATTAAAAAAGATTTGACAATGCCTGGACTATGAAATACTGAAAGAGTTCTGTTACAATAATACTGCAATAAACACCACTACAGTATGCACTTAGGGTTACCTTGTGTCTATTCATTGGGGCCATATCACTCAGATTTTTAATTTCAATGTTCACTATATGTCTGTTGCCTCATTCCAAAGATTTTTCTTCAAGATTGTTTTAATGGATTTCAAATTAAAAAAGTTTGAGGTCCATCCCTGAACTGTTCTCACACCCATGGCAAAGATCATGACGTCTGTACAGTGATCATCAAAATAATCAAAAGAGACAAAATTAAACAAAATTAAACAAAATTGAAGAAACTATGGAAATAATCATCACGTAATTCCCTGAAATGTCCTGATGTGCCCTCTGTTCATTTCCAACCTCATACCTTGTCATGACCCAAGCTGTATTTATGGTAAATATGATCTGATCTGATGTGACTTGAGTCGCAGCAGTGGCAATCTAGCAGTTAGTGGTGTCAGTTATTTCCAAAACACAGGGGGCCGGGGCTGCCAGCTTTCACTTCAATCTGATAATTGGCCTGTCCCAAAGATCTGCAATTACAGCACATCATAATTAATAGCCTTCTGTCTGGAAATGATTTAACTTTTGTCCTCTCACAGCCTTTTTCTTTGTCTACAATTAAAGCTGCCACCTGAGGAAATGCAAACGCACAATTTCAACAGACAAAAAGGATTGGTCATCACAGGTCAGTCTAATTTCAGTACTCATCACAGGCGATGGGTAATATCGTAAAGGCTGTCCTGTGGAGTTAGGCTGGCTGTCATAACGCTGGACATCTTTGCCATCATGTATGACACTGATGTTACAGAACAGCACTATGAGGCCGCCAAACCCGCACGATAGTCAACTGAACATCCACTGCCAACTTTCCTTAGATTCTTGCTTTCAACAAATCTGCACATGGCAACTATGGTGAGGTTAAGGTCATGTCAAATAAAATTTGGTATTTGGTTGATAAGTATGGTTAGGGTTAGGCAACTAAAACGCTTAGTTATAGCTTGGGCAAAGATCTTGGTTATTGTTAATCACAGGCAAACATTAATTGTTCTGGTCACTGGCATGAAAGTGTTTTATGAAAGGTACATTACTTCACTGCAGTTGTATTGCTCGTAAATCACAAGGTATGGAACTGTCCAATATGGACATAAATACCTATGAATACAGGACTGAACCGTTTAGTTTAGACAATCACACTTTACAGCGGTTTAATTTTACCATTGCTTTATGGAAATAACCATTATAACCTCAGGTTAGAAGCAGGTCATTAAGATGAATTCATTTGTTGCCTCAACTGAGCTACATTTATTATTGTATGAGGTATTTTCATAGATTAAATTAGCCTCCAATTCACTTAAAACTTGACAGTGATATAAAAACTGAGCAGTGAATTAAAGCAAATAGAACTGTGATACAGTAATTAAAATGGTGAGTCAATTTACAATTCTATGACAACAGAATTTACAGCAAGACTGAATCCAAGAGGATTGGGAATTGAGAAAATGAACAAATTTGGACACAGCTCATGTCTCCTGTGACATCTGGTGGAACACACCAGTGCACTGAACATGAATCACGTTGCTGAAGCTGTTTATGCAGTGCAGGGAAGATGAAGCACATATGCAAAGTGGAAAATTGGCCTGGACATTAGGTAACCGACCATTTTTGCTGCTTTACTTTGCTCTATAGTGGCATTATGACTGTGTTAAAACTCCCGCAGTTCGGCTCACAAACATCAACAAAACAAGTTCTAAAGTACAAAAAACAAAACGGCACATCATTCTGTTCCATTTCGAACAGGCTTCGTTATTGATTTCTCCTTGCATCAATCAATCAGGCATTAGCATTAGTCAAGGACGCCATCACGCCCTGTCTCATTCCCCCTCAAGAAAATAGGCTGCAGCTGCTTAAGTGGCCAAATCACACAGAGGTAAACAAATGGGCGGCGTCACATTTAGCGTCACTGTCGCTAACGTCGGACATTAATGCTTTGTCATGCTGCGAAGTGAAATAACTCAGCATAAGTGATAGAGACGAGGATGAGCAATGATCTTCAAAATAAGGTGAGTTTGATGAGTGCATGTGCGTGTTCATTTGGTTGAGCGATGGATGTTCAGCACATAATTTATTCAATGACTCACTTGTACTCTTCAGATTCGGCACAATTACATGAGCCTCCATTCTCGGCATCAACACAGTGAATTTTTTGTGCCTCATTTCGTTAAAGTCTGTGGATACAAACCTAATTTCTAAAAGCACTGCGGGTTGACATCAACGTCTACCTGCACCTCAGCTTTTTGACTATGAGATCACTGAGGCCCTCTACACATGATCGGCAGTATGAGCCGTGCTCAGAAGCAAGGCGGGGTGTAGGGCGCAGTGCAAAGGCAATGTGAAGGTTTCCATCACTGTGCACAACGGAGCAGGAAAGAACCTGGAATTTCAAAAACAACAAAACAATGAGCCTAGCAAAAATGCTTTTGTTTCCGGGCAGGATGTGGAAATGGCAAAGTCACCACTAGTTGGCAGCGCAGGTAGGATTGTTTGCCTGGGTGCAGATACTTTATATCTGCAATAGGTTTGAGGTGCCAGGTGTTGTTTGTGCTCATTTGACAAAACACACAAACAGATCTTGGACTCTGTTTAAAACCATAGTGGTGGAGAGGATTTACTCTGCAGCTCCAGTAATTGGGCTTCACCTCATACTTCCATGAGATTTCACCATCTGGATGTGATGGCCCTGAGTGTGGAACATGCTGTCCTGTCAGAAAACGCAGGTGTGACCTCCATCTCTGCCAACTTCCTATTGATGTTATATTATTTCCCCTTGTGAATAGTTTTCTCTTTTACCCAATTCAGGCAACTTAATATGACTCTACTACCACTCTGGTTAGCCTAGAATAGAATTGAGGGAATGTATAAGTACAAATATGGTTTGGCCCTCCTAGGGGATTTTGAGAGACCGATAGGTGTTACTTCAGACTTCACACTAGAGCTGTGATGTTCTCCTGAATAAGTGTTACTTTCCTGAGCTGACTGAAAGGGCACAAGCTTTGTTCTCTTAAGCACAGAGAAACCCTAATATCACTTAGTTTAAAGATTTAAGGCCTAAATATGCACACTAAATCTAATAAATGCTCTGCTGCTTAATTGCATCTTTTTTAAATACTTTAAAAACAGCAATGCCCAGCATACAATCTGTGTAAAAAATCGATATCTCCCACTTGCTTTATCAGCCTGGACAGTTTCTGAGCACTATACAAGCTTCATTCAGAGTCTCCGGCTTGTCTCTTCCATTCTGGCCGCGGTCCATCCGGCCCAGATCAGCCATTCCATCGGATTATCATTGACAGGAAGTCTGGACCTGCTGAGAGAGGCACTTTCCCTCCTGATTCTCGATCTGACATTGGGACGGACAACAAACAACTCTTTTCCACGGGGAGCGCAGTGCTCCATAATCCATACTGACCTTCCCTGGCTGCAATTCAGCTTTATTTTTAGTCAGGCTGAAGAGGAGAAACCTAACAGTGTGTTGTTGATGCAGAGAACATTGCTGCAATTTTCCCAGCAGCGCTCCACCTTACCATCGCTTTTATTTGATGAATAGCAAGAGATTACTGATTTAGTTCCTTGAAGCATAAACCTGAACTCTCTTTACGACTCAAAATGTATCTTCATCCTCTTAATCACAGTACATACTGGGAGGTAGACAGAATAGCACAAATAAAAATAAAGCTGATGAAACAGGACATACAGTAAACTGTTTACCATGCTACAAAGGTCATATCAGGGTGAATGCCAATTTACAATATGCCTATTATACTGACTACTGATTATATTGACACAGACCTCCAGTGGTGGCCCAAAACTATTAAAACACATCATCGAGCCGCAGTGTTGAACAAGGTGACATTATTTAGCAACTACAAGCATGGACACGGTAGTCAATTTTGAGACAGTCCCGCATACATCTTTCTGCTGCCTTTAACACTCACTAATGAACCAAAAGTGTGGTAGTCCGCAGGTGAAAATAGTACCCAAAAAAAGCAGTGTTTGCTCCTGTTAAAGCAATATTTGCTCAGCTGTTCCAGGCAATTAGTTAGTCCACTTTTAAAATGAAACTTAATATATGTGAGATTTATCGACTTGGAGTGAACAAATGAGCTGGAGGTTTGAGATACACTGACAGATGGATACAATATTTACAACAGCATATCATTGGTGTAATTATGGTGTGTTGAAATGTGTATATCATGGTGTAATTACATTACGCACCGTAGTATATCAAGTGGAAATGCAACTGATTTACAATTTATCGATAAACCAACCAGGTAGAGTTTGTTTTCTGTTAGCACAGTGAATTATAAGCAAAAGGACAAGACAAGATGCACATTGATGCAAAATGTCTGCAAATGCATTTGTCCATGAAGCAGTAGATACAAGCAGAGTTATTAGAAGACAAGATATAGTGTATAGAAAAGAATCTTTTATGAATTACATATTTCTTTTGTCTCAAGGTTTTACATATTCATTATAGAGCCCAACCCTATATTCATTAGTGTAATAACGTCAAATACAAAGTGATACGACTATAATTCACTTAATTAACCTATTTACTCTTTTAAGTATGGATGTAGCCGTCTCAGCCACACATATTTTGCTTCGTGAATGAGCATCGTTCAAATAACCCGACACTGAGCTCAATCTCCACAAATGCGGACACATTAATCTTCAGACTGATTATAATCTGCTGAAAAAAACATAGATATCCATTTTAGCAAATCCCCCTGTCCCAAAGAATGACAAAACATCTGTTTGTCTTTGATAATGCTACTGCTAAATCTCCTCGGCTCACTTTAGATGACAACATGCTTAAAAAAAGGATGCTGTGTTAATGGTTATGGCGTGTTTTGCTTCTTTAAAAATCCTTTAATTATTACAAAGACTCCTCTGCTATTTGCATACTTTGGTTGAGCATCGGGGATTGTCTAGAGACCGGAGCGCCTGGAGCAAATTAAATGAAACTTTGTGCCAAAGATAATTCAGTGATTAATATTTTGGAATGTTAATATCAGAATAAGTAGGTAAGGAGAAAAAAAAGGCGACTTTACCTAAATAGAGTAACTCTATTGCTGCCGCAGTGTGTGTTTGTGTGTAAAGCGTGAGTATGTGTGTTGTGTGTGTGTGTCTGTGTGTGGTTCGTGGCTGTGTGCTTTCAAGCAGCTGCAGTGCTTTCAAGTCTCAGAGAGTAGAAAGTACAGAACCAAGAAATGGAGAACAGGGGGAGTAAATGTTAAAATTACCATATTGATGGATGTTACAAAATAGGGGCTTCATCTTTTTCATCTGAATTTCAATGATGCATAATCATAATGGTCATTTGCTTTGCCTATTTGCATAGTTCCCAGAATTATTCAATTTTTAGGTCATTTTACCAACAAAGAGAAATGAAGACGGAAACTATGTTTTTATGTGGGTCATGATTACGTGTCACAAACCACCACTTGTTGCAGTACACCTGATGGGGTGAACACACTGTATTTTTCAAGACGTTAACTGACTGAAAAGAATTACAATCACACGTTTAAACGGCTGATTTTTGCAGGTTATGAACACAGGCAAACACACTGTTCAGATTTGTGCCACCGATCGCCTCAGCTACGCTGTCAGATTGCATTTGGAGTCGAAAGAATCAAAGTGAAAAATCAAAGAGTCCGCGCTGACCTGCCCTTTTTACATTAACCATTGCTCTCTCTAGAGTCTTTAAAATCACACATCAAGGCTGTATTGTGCTTAGAATTGGGTTTTAAATGTGTTACTGCCTTGACAAGAACATATTAGATTAAATAATGGCTTTGAATTCTAATTTGAGGTACTACTAACTAATATGGTGACATCCACTTGGTTGATATTTTGGTAGGAAGTCCATTGGCCTGGAGTCCAATATCTTGTCAACCAGGTGCCATATGATACTCTATGAGGTAGAAAGCTATAAGCTGTATGTATGTGTATAGTGTTTAATTACCAGCATGGACTCCCCATTACTTCCAGCTATCGCACATTCCCAACCAACTACCAGAAGCCGGGCTAATCAGAGGAGGAATACCAGAACAAAGCTAGTCAGATTTTTTTTTCAGCTTCTGTGAAATCAAGAATATCACGAGCATTCATTTACAAGCACACTGCTTCCACTAGATGCTGGTACCTCTCCACAAAGGGGTTAAGGGGTTAACCTATGCAAAATCCCAGGCCCGTAGGCTCCCATCATCAACTGCAAGACATTTACATTTACCTGACTTCAGAAATGATAATTCTGAGTTACAACTAAGAACCTACACTGGATGTTTGAGTCAAATATCAATTTTCGAGGTTAAAAAAGTGGATGATATACTGTACATGTACATTTTTTAAATACGTTTGTCCCTTAAACAGTAGTGACCAAGATAAGCCCTGTGCTCGTCATTTCACAGATGAAAAAGATTTACGAGTCTTTGGCCATGCTAGCAGGATGTCTTAGGCAGAGTCGTGCTCTGAGCTTTGATACTAATCATCTTCATTTAGTGTTATCATGTTAACATTTGCTAACTGGCAACACACACAAAGCACTGAGGCTGTTGTCATTAGTTTTGCAGGGAGTTATAGCAATTCATCTAAAGGGGGACATGAAAGTTTGTACCAAATTTCATGGCAAAGCACTGAAGACATTTTACTTTAACCACTACTATATACAACCAATGTCTACCTCATGCGAGATGCTAGAGGTAAAATCAGGAGATCACCAAAGTCATTAGGATTCATTGTCTGGGCTGTGACAATATCTGTACTAAATCTAATGTAATGCATTCAATAGTTTGTGAGATATTTCAGTGTGGGTAAAAGTGGTGGACCAAATCATTGACCAACACAACAACATTGCCATCCCTAGAGCCATACTGCTAGGGTGACTAAAAATACACTTGTCAATGCAGCCTGGTAGACAAATTATGTAATGCTGACCACAAACATTTTAATACAGTACATCTGTGATATCTGCCAATAACATTGGAAGGCCAACTGTTTGGTCAGGCTTTAGTTACAACTGAAAAATAAATGTCAGCGGAATCATCTGCAGACAACATTGTTTGCTTCAAGGGGTCACATAAAAATCCCACCTCTTGGCACAATCGAGTTGACATAGCCATCGCATACTGTACCACTTTTCTGTCTTTGTATGTCTGATTTGGTAAGTTCCCAGTCAAAGAGATTTCCCATGCGATATTTCACCTCTGAATATGATTCAATATTGTCAGTGTATATTTCATAAACAAGATTTTGTCACACTGCTCCTTTGTTTTAATCAAAATACCCAATGTTGCTGAGGCAGTGTTTAACCTTGCTGCCTTTGATGTTTTCCACAAAACCGTGCCATAGATACACTCATCTTTGTGTTTGCATAAACTGTTCACGGATAGGCTGCTGCAGGTTCCTCGCTAAGGTCTCCATAGCAACACCTTGTCATCTGTGTTTAAGTCAGTCGGTGTAGCAGTAGTGTCACAGGGAAATACAGCCTCAGTACCCATCACAAAGTGACAGTGCAATTTACTTTACTCCCTAATCCTGTTTTCCCCCCTCAAAGAAGCATCAACACCTGCATTACAAAAAGAGAGCATCACTAACTTTAAAAGCTTTTTGTGTCAAAATTGATATTTCGGTTTATGACTGTAAATTTAAGTCCATACAGAGTCAGATGGATAGTATTCTGAACACTGTCTTCTTTATCTTCTTTATCAGCCATTTCTCCACACTGCATTTGCAGGTTACCTATGGCGGTCCAGAGGCCATTTTCAAATTCATAACAATAACTCATGTCACGTAAATAGATGAGATTGTTGTCATGGTCTTATATCATGGCGAAGGCAGCTCATCCAAACGCTGCAAAGTGAATCTGCATAATCTATCAATATGCTGTAAAGCTTTGGGCCTTCAAGAAGACTCAGGAGATCAATACTTTGCTGCAGGTATTGACAGGACTTTTAATGGTGGCTTAACACAATGTGCAAACTCTTGAAACATTTTTCACAGTTCCCCCATTATCCTGTTACACATTTGTTTCAAAGACACAGTCTATTCAACAGCAGCCTGAAGTTCTCTGCGCGGGACTGAGGGCACAAACGGAGTGAGTTTTAAAGGGCGAGTTAATCAAAATCTGTTCATCATGTCAGGTTGATATGAAAGGCTTCACTGAGCACTGAGTGGCTGTAATCAAACACGCATCATCCAGAATTTGCTAAATCACCATAATGGACCATGACTTGTGTGTCTCAAGGATCAAAATGAGTGCTGGCAGAGGTACCTGATGCAAGAGCAGTCTAGTTTTATTGGACACTGGCTTTTTGGATAAGCTTGTGACAACAACAATAACAACAACAGTGTAGCCAGCAGTGAACGAGTACCGACAATCATATAAAGGATAATTTCAGTTTATCACTATGTGGATATCATTTTTGTAGGTTTGACCATTGTTTCTGTAGGTTATGATAACACTGGATAGGATGTAGCAACATCATCAATAAGAAACAAACAGGCAACAAAGACATGCAGTCAGATGTACAGAGTCAGACTAAACTGGCTGCTATGTTCCACTGCTGTACTACACTGTAATTCATACTATGTTATATATGTATATACAGTGGACCCCAAGGACCAGCTTTGGGAAACGCTGGCATAGTGTCTTGCAATCAATGAAAATTGAAATTAACATACTTTACAGTTTTATATTGGGAATAAATGATACAATACTTGCAGCATCAGATGCCAGTCAGACTGTAACTTGAAAACATTACTGCCAATTAAACTTCAAAAAAGTCCCAGTAAACTATTTTTGTAAGTTCTTTATATGCTCCTGCAGCTGCTTCACCACCCACCGCAAATTAGAATTTTTCCAGCTCCTTCATTTCTTTAGTGCATTGCGATTTTGGATAAAAGTGTATATGAAAAACAAACTGAAAAATCAACAAGCCATGCTAGCAGTGTGGCTCCATGTATGGCCATGCCACTTTATACAACTATTATATGGATGACAGTGGAATATTCATGCTCTCCAGGTGATGAATCCTACTGACTTTGGTGATGCCCTGACCTTTCCGGTAGCTACATCATGATGTTGATATTTTGGGCTCACAACAACTCTTTCTTCACAACTACTGGAAGGATTTCACTGACATTTGGTACAGGTGTCCATGGTCCACAGAGGATGAATCCTACTTACTTTGGTGATTCCTTTGCTCTTTTAGTGCTACCAGCAAACCAAATTATTGACTTATCATATGATATATCTAAACATCAGTAAATATATCAACTTAGAGGGGTGAGGAAACCAGAAAATGTGTATATTTAAGAGGTTAGGTTTTTTTATTTAATTCAAAACATTACACAAATCAATTATCACAATAGTTTGCACTTTGTAGTTAGTATTAATTAGCAAATGTTAGCATGTTAACATCCTCAACTAATATGGTGAAAATGGTAAATATCATATCTGCTTAGCATCAGCATGTTACCGTTGTCATTGTGAACAATATGCATGCTGATAATCATTTAACCAACTCTAGTTTAGGATTAGGCTGTTAGTCACCCCTGTGACTAAGTACAGCCTCACTTCTGAGTAAATTGTCGGTTGTGCAAAAAAACAGCTTTTCTCAAACACACATCTCCCCTCAGATTGCCATTTTGGAAGGTCATTGTCATCTCATTATGGGCTTAGCACCATGATAATCACACAACACAGGCTGCTTTTTACATTGTCCAAGCTTAAAAATGGGCTTTGTCAGACTATTCTGCACTGTTACAGAAAAACCTGTGGAGAACTATCCGGATTATCAAGGCTAATGCGATAACATAACAAACAAGGTCCAAATTTATTCCATATCAGCTCCTCACTAAAATCTTGTAAAAGAAAACCATTTATCAAGAGTTCAATTATAAATTCTTCCCATGTCAGACTCCTTAAATAAAGTGCCATATTGGCAGCTATAAAATCCCAAATTGTCCAGTCTTCTGATTTCTTACGAGGGTGAAAGTGTACAACATTTGAGGACTTCAAGAGATTACTCCACCATTAAGGCTGTGCAGTCAATATGTAATAAAACTAATGGTTTAACAATGAATCCTTACAGATGGGCTTTTTTAGAGCAGTGATGAGAATGTCATGAGATGATGGTTACAAATGCTGGTGCTCTTTTGAATTAGTGGCTGAATTTGGTCAGCTTACAATTCACAGTGACAGATAATAATATTATTAATAATTATTAATAATAATAAGCAAAAGGGAGCAATATAAAGACATTCCACTCCTATCCAAGAGGTGGAGGTAATGTACCTAAAAGCTGTTTTCCAATCACCATTTGACAAGAAGAAGAAGTAGAAGTAGTAGAAGAAGACAAAGAAGAAGAAGGGAGGATTTGTGACAGGAGATTTGTGACATCCCACAATGCAGAGTCTGCTTGTTTCATTTAGACACCAACAATAGAAAGTCTTGTGATTTGTAATTTTACGTGGAGAGAAAGCCAGACGCTGCTTTGTTTTGTGTGTCGTCAATATGCTTCGAATGCCACAAGAGAATCAATAGCTTAATTACTGGGACCTCAACAGTTGGCCTGATGCAGATCACTGCAAGCGAATGTTGTTTCGATTCTGACAATAGCATTTATGTCACTGACCAATTCTTGAAAGCAGATAACACAATAATTTTTTTCCTTTTTTGTGAGGAGGTGGGAGGAATGTTTTTGTTCTTTGCTTAATCTGCCCAAGTCATCAAATGTAACTTCCATCAGTTCATGGCGTGTGTGTGAGTGTCTGTGTATTAAATGTGTATGTAAGGGGGAGAGAGAATATGTCAATATATTTTTACATTTGAATATTTATGTAATCAAATTAATTCAAAAAATCAAATCAAAAATTCATTTTCCTAAAAAATCATGCTTGAATATTGTAGATCTTGTTTTATTATTCTTTACATCCAGTACAAACAAGACAGTGGTTTATAAAAAAAATTTGAGTGACTGTTAGATTTTTGGAACCACCAGTGGTTCATTTTCAACCCTGGAACAGAAAGAATACAGCAATTCACCTTCAGCTGCCTTTTCTTTTCAGTTACAATTAAATAAGAGCTTTACTATGAATGCGCTGAAGCAGCACTATAAAAAGACAGCCATTTCTTATTAAATGTTGAGAATAAATAATTTGTCAACAATCTAACAATGTTCTGTTTTAATAATTGAAGCCATTCTCTTCTCTGTTTCTGTCAACCGTTAAATGAATTGTTGAAGAACAACACATCACTGTGCTGCTGTTTGAATATAATGTTATGCCGACCTGTTGCTGTTTGTTACCTTGTGCTTTATCATTTTTTACTCTCTCAACAACAAAGAAACTAATTGATGTCTAGTAAGGAGACAACAGGCATGTGACTAAAGAGCTTTTGCCAATGGACGTAAATACTGGGGGGTGAGGGTACTTCTAGGACAACACAAATCTCCCACGTTCATCTCGATTATCGACACTTAATTATTATTTATCTACTGTCAAGTGGTGCAAATTAACATAATAGACAGCACCAATTTCTCCGGTGGAGTGCTGTGTTTGTTTACCCCAAAAGGTCTAATTATCTGCAGACTCTATACTCAGCCCTCTCTCCCAGCCTTTCATCAATTACAGCTTTTTTGTCTTATTTTGACTTTGTGCTATTTGTTATGTTGTGTGTCCCAGAATGATGCAGACCCCATTGAGCATGATGGGCAAATAAGCGCAGAAAAACATCTTGGGCCAACATAAAAGGGTGCGGAGTGAGGAGGAATGTCTCGATCTGGAAATGCTGTCTCACACGGTGAGAGCCTCAAGGTATTCCGCACTTGAAAAGACTGAAAACTGACGACTTCTCCCCTTTTGCTGCCTATGATGTGCATCTTGCGAGCTTCTAAGCACAGGCAGTTTAAAAGGAGTCAACAAGAAGCCCAATGGGTCGCCGTTGAACTAGTAACAGCAAAGGCTGTGTTGAGGTGCTGGGGGAATATAGGCTAAGTAGGATATGAAGGTTTGGAACACTTGAAAGTGGAATCTGGCAGGTTGACTATTTACATATCTGGATGGTTAAAAATGTGTGAAAAGACAACGTTACAGTAAGTTATATTAAATCGCATGGCTGATCAAACATTATGAGCCTTGTCTCTGTTTTTGAATGAGGGTACAACAGTTGGCAAATACTGTAAAACGCCTCTTTTTAACACGTTTATTGAAATGGCTAAGATATCTCAGAGAATATAAATGCTTCAAGGAATAGAAGTCCAAGTTCCACATCATCACAAAATAAGGACACTAGTTTGAGATTGCAACCAAAAAATATTTTCCTTATCGATTCATCTGTAAATTTATTGTTTGGTCTGTAAGATATCAGAAAAGGTGACATCTTCATATTTCTTGTTTTGTCCCACACACAGTACAACAGCCACAGACTTTCAATTCAAGATCAAACAATTAAATGTTTGATAAACTGCTTAAACAATAATTTGTCAAAATTGTCGACAATTTATTGACTTTCAGCACTACACTAGTCCCAGACTATTTGGCAACTATGTTGTTTCTTTATAAGAGGTTTTATAGACTATGTCCAAAATCATTTACTTGCTACTTGCACAATATAGAATGCTTTATTTTCCACTGTTTTATTTAAATCAATTTATTTATTGATATTAACAAGGGATCAAGTGCCTGTCTAATATGAAAGAGACTGATTGTAATGATGAAGACCCCAGAAATGATCACGTGGAGCGTTTTAGCGTCTCTCAGTTAATTGTTTTGGGTTTAAAGTTTAATCTCACTGCTCTCATTAACCTTGTTTTGAGACATCGCTGGCATTTTCTTTTCAAGTAAAAAAGCTCTAATAGACAGGTAGCAACTAGCGAGTGACCATAGTAGATCATTCAGCCACTGATGTTTCACTCAGTAATTGGTGGAGACCAAAACAGAACTAAAAGGAAAGGCGACATTGGACTTATTTATTGTGTGGCCATGCCAACTTTATAAGGTGATTCTTTATCCGTGTTGTGTTTATAACTTGGTGCGCAGCCCTCAAGTTGCCATAAAATCAATTAATGTGTCTAAATTTTAAAATTTGCACTCTGTAGGCAAACGGCCTCAATTATTCCCACAATCGAAAGGTGGACATCAAAAAAATGTCCACCTTGAACGTTACTTTTGTTCAAAATCTGATAATGCAATGTGTCACCTTTGATGGATCCATGCATCACTATCACCTGAGTTATAGCTCAAAATGATGGTGATTCAAAAGTGTCATGAATCCTATTTTACTGCTATCTGAAGTGTAAACTGAATTTAATACGTAGAGAGTGGTGAAGGCGTGAAGTAGGGACTGATTTCAGACACATCCAGTCATAGCCTGCGCACAACCTCTGTTTCATACTATAACACCCTTTCAAGCAAGGAAAACAAGGCGACTGAAATGTTTTTGGAATGTGACAAGGTTAAAAGCAGATTCTTTTTTGAAGCTTCAATGTCACTTGGACTATTTCAGCATTTGACATTTGAAGGAAAAAGCCACCACTTTGCACTGAAACCTCAAAATAATTCAGTGATGAAAACAAGCTACCGCTAGTGTGTGGAGCCTATGAGTTTTGTGATCGACAGCACCCCTCTTGCATTGAGCTGCCTGCAGCCACTGCTGTGATTATGGGCCTACACAGGGGTAACAGTGGGGCCCTTGATTCCCCCTGTGCTATAGTCATCAGAAAGTCTGGCCTTATTCTGCCATATCCATCTCCCACTTACTGGAAACCTCTTAATTGATGGATGAGGACGTTATGGGAAATGGCAGGAGTCGTTATGCTGGTGATTTTCCTTCAAATGTATCTGCCACTTGGCTGGTGGAGGAAGGGATGAATGGCAACTTTCTTGGACCCTGAACAGGCAGTGAGGCACGTGGGCTGGCGACGCGACATCAGCAGGGGGTAAAAAGTGAAGAGTAGATGATTGATAGAGACTTAAAATGGAAGAGGGACACCAACCTTCTCTCTCATCATGCCCATAGCCACAGTGTCTGTAATTTCCAATGGCTAGAATCAGGATGGGTCTAATGAAAAAGGACTGTGCTCTTTTCCTCATCTTTATAGGCTTTCTCTATCTCTATGTCTCTCTGTCCTTCCTTGTTACTCGCACCCCTCCACTTTCTCTGCAGACGATTTCTCTATTGACAAAGTGTACTAATGAAATGTCACCTCCGACAGCTGGCCAGGAGGATTGATGTGCCAGAACTTTTTTCACTTTATTTGAATTTTCCTTCCCTGCACTTTCTCTTCCTCACATTTTCTCCATCGATTTTTTTTTTCTCCCTTCCATTTTTTTTCTCCCATCCATTTCACAGTAGAAACTAAATTTTTGCCCATGCCCATTTGTAAAACAAACTCACTGCATTGGTTCAGAGATATCATGTCATGCATACATGCATGACAATAACATATTTGGCATTCAAGTGTCGGAATATTACTTGTTTAGGAAGAAATGTCAGAAAATAAGATTAATTACTTCTATTCCACATGTAACCCATGTAGTTGAGATTACTATATCCCGTTAAGCGAGTTCAGAGGCCACAAAATATGCAGGATCATGAATTCTCACTGCTTAGTACATTGTTTGCTGGAATAGGACATTATGCTAAAAAGATAAAAAGCAAGCAGCAGTGGTAACAAGCACAATACCAAAGTAAACACCGTGACATTTCCAGTTTACATAGCAGAAAAATCCCCCCAAAAAATTGGGCTCAAAATAGACACATTGTATGTATGTAAATATTTTTTCAGTTCAAAATTAGCATAGGAAATTTTTATTTAAAGGTGCAACTTTATTTCCTAAAGTGCAGTACACTATCTCTTAACCCTCTGCTGCATACTTTTGCAATGAGACAAATGAATGTCTTGTTGACCCCACCACCCTCCCAATACCTCAATGATGGGAATCTATTATAACATAAAATTATGACTCTGGTCAGTTTTTTTTTTTTTGCTATTAACTGCAACTTATTTCCAATTGTGGACATGGTGTAAAGAGGACAAATGAACCTTCGTGAGTGCTTCAGGTAGACTAATAATGAGAACAGAGTGTTTGAGGGCAGTGGCAATGAAGGTGAATGGAGGCACTTATATAGGTTTTCACCAGACTACACTCAGAAAGCACAGATTATATTTCTGAAACCAAGAATAATCCATTGTTGGCATTTATGATTACAATAACAGCATATTGTGAGATATATATTGTATTTCTTTCGCTCTATATTTCTCACACAAAGGCAGTGTACGGAAAATGTGATGCTCATGTCTGCGTCATGAACAACGTAATGCTGTCGACGCATTACATTTCTTTGGGAAAAAATGCATCTGGACTGATGCATTGCTGTCATTTAAGCCTCACTGCTGATCTGGTAATCATTGGTGCTCTGCAGGGGTGGTTATACAGGGTGAAACTGTGTGTAACCGCCAAGGGAGCTTGCCAACCCAGCTGCCACCCACCTGCTCATGTCTGAAAATTAAATCCAAACTTTCTTTTAGCACTGGGTCCCTGCACTGCCTAAACTCATGAAATAGGCACAAATAGGCGGGGGGGTGATCCATAATTCAAGATGCCTCTCTCTACAGCCAGCCCACCAGTCCCCAGAAATCTAGACACACCGCTGCACAAGACCACTGCATGTGCTGCTTTCTCTCAGCCTGTTAGGAGAACTCAGCAGGGAAAACAGTATGACTGAGTGACACTTGAGAATTGCTTTGCATTGCACGCTGAGCTGCATCTCAAGGTGAAGATGCAAGTTGTAGCTTTTTTCTGGGCAAAAATTCAATCAGAATCAAGGCAGCAGCGAATGTGCTCGGAATTGGATTTGGTAATTACAACATTTCTATTAACATAGCAACAATTACCTAAGTAGACGCAATTGAGGTCAAGCTTTTGTCACTGGATTTAAAATAGCGTATGTAGTTCATCGAGTCTCAAATTTAACTGCAAATTGAGTCCGTTGTACAATTGTTTTGAAATTTTAAGGGAATCAGCGAGGAGATAAATTGACATGCCTCCCTGTTAATAATCTTCCATTGTGGTCCAGCATTCAGAGCGACTCTTGTACAGGGTT
Organism: Pempheris klunzingeri; assembly: GCF_042242105.1. NCBI lineage: Eukaryota > Metazoa > Chordata > Actinopteri > Acropomatiformes > Pempheridae > Pempheris > Pempheris klunzingeri. Next base: position 9,189,840 of record NC_092034.1, read on the forward strand.
AGACGTTACATTTCCAATTATCGACATCCAGAAATAGCTGTCTCTTTTAATTAGAAGTCACTGTTCGGCAGTTTCTTACCATAAAAACGCATGACACATACTTTGACATGCACTACATTTTAAATGTAAAGCTGGCACGTTGGCGTTATATGTCCTATTCTGAGTAGATAATCAATTAAAACACGCTACAGTATTTCAACTCTTGCTCATTACCAAATAGCGAATCAGCGCTGAATCACACTGGACAGAACAGTGTTGCAGCCCTGCTCTGTAGGCGTCAAACCTTGCCACAGTGTTGCACGTCTCACCACACCCTAGTCATATGTCAAAGCAGGTGTTTTGCTTCTGACAGCTGATGGAAAACACCTGCTTAAATTCAGTGGTGATTTACCATTAGAAACTCCAGACAGGAAGCGTCAGGGGATGCGCCGACGCCTCAGGTTTTCCTGCAGCCACTCAGAACAATAGGTGCAATTGTTGACACCAGGGTCCGATGCTGTCTTCCTGCCCAGGGCTTAAATGCTGCCATCTGTATTCTGTCACTTTTATTTAACCTTGAGGGGAGGAAAAGAACTGCCAAATAATGTTACATCATGACTTATCCCTTTAATTTGCTCTCTATATACAGCTACAACACAATTCCCTATAGATCAAAACTGAATTATGTCCAAATCTATTTTTTAGAGTAAGACTTTCTCCTATTCTGAAGGCTCGAGGGGCCATCTCACTTTAGTCCCCGCTGCTGTCTGTCCAGTGTGCTTGCAGCCATTCTGAACATGATCAAGTACATGAATGAATAAATGGAGAAAGAAAGGAATGAATTTATCTTACTCTGCAGCTAAAAATAATACAGCCCTGGATGGGGCTGGATGATTAATTGAATTCAAACCGACATCGCAATGTGATACGACACAATTACAAATCCCAAAAACTGCAATGTAAAAAAAAAAAGAAAGGTGTTTGTTTTTCTAACCTGACCCCAGTGGGCTTCATGTAAACATGCTGCCGCGTCGAGCAAGAGGTCACTTTGGTGTTGAAAAGGAACAGTTCATTGGTTGTCTGAGGTGGGTATTGTGCAGAACGTGCTTTGCTACTGTAGCTACAAAGTGAGTCAACACTTCAAATCTATTCCAGCATATAAACAAGCGTTATAAGGTGCATGTGTATGAGGATTGCGTTGCTACCCGACTACCAGTGTGTCAAGGATGGACTTGACTTAAAAGTTTGAGAGCATAATTCCTTAAGAACAAGATTCAAAATGGCACCACAAAATCACCCAGGGGATGCGATCCATATGTTACACATTTGCAACATGGCTTTGAGTTACCTAAATATTGTGGCAGCCACAGTCAGTGTGCAATTAAGTTAATGTGATTGCATATTTACTTTTTAATATTCAAATCAATTACATCACACTGGGCCTCTGATGGGTTGGGGAGAAGGGGTTGTTGAGATTTTATTCACCAGACAAATCCACATGCTGACATTGGGCTATAAGTTATCAACACAGCGATGATCACGTGTTGAGATTTGCTCTTTTTTTTATATTTCTGCACTTTAGTTTGTGTGGTTGTTGGTGTGACTGGCTGGAGATCATGTTTATCTTTCATGTTTTAGTGCTCACACCCTCCTGTTGCTCCGCAGTGAATTGTTTTTCTAAAAGTGAAGCTCATGATGATCATATTACATGTTTACAAGACTTGAAATTATTAGTTTCCTACTGTTTCTACTAAGTTTTTTCCAATTCTCTTACAAATTAAGATGTTATTCTGCATTCATGCAGCAGTTAATCTCATTTCATCTAAACATGTGGGCCTGGCCTGGAGTATCCAGTATCCAGTGCTGTGTTGGTCAGACTACAGAATGATTTATTACTTTTGTATAGTGAATAATATAGCAATGGCAATACTGGTTGAAGAAAATGGAAATTGTGATGATTTTTCCATATCATTCAGCCTTAATCCTGGTTTTTCTAGATCACTGTTTGACCTTTTTGCTCAGTTAATCCAGTGTGTCAGAATTATTCCTCTTTTTTTTTGGATACATATGTTTTCATGCACTTTGTTAAAGACACATCACCTTTGTACATAGCCTCGATTTGCATGGATAGTTGACTTCATTAAGCAGCGGTGTCAAGCGCAGAGAGCCGGCAGTCATCCTGATGTCAGATGAAAATGATGTTGTCAGACTGGATTGAGATATTTACAGAGCACCTTACTGCGAGACAGCAGCATAATGTAGTCAAAACCCTGCAGTGCTGTCAAGTGCCGCTCTGACCTTTCAGACATGAGCACATTTACAAAATTATGTGAAAGTGACCAAACAAAATAAACTTAACAGAAATGGAGACTAATATAAATCTGCATCCCAGTAAAACACAAGGTGTACTTTGTCTTTTTTTTATCTTAGCTTACCGGTTGAGCAGAGCCACTTTAGATGTGGTGAAAAGAACACTTTTAAAACAGAATATGTGCTCAGAAGATCCCAGCTGACTCTTCCATTGTCCTTCCACCAATTACTATCCACCCCATGTGAAAGTCAGCTTTTTACAACGCTCGATATAGCCCAACCAGTCAACAACAAATCCACTTCCTTAACTTTAACGGCCCCATTTGTACTATTATCAGGTTATCGTACTTTGCTGTAAATGTCCAAACTCCTCTATACAGCACCGGTATAGATGATGCACATCAGTCACAAGGCTGTTCTGCTTAAGCAAGCAGGTTTAGCACGTCACTGAATGAACAAAGTGCACATAATCCACAGTCAACAAGCTACGAGCTAGAACTCTTCCTGTTTCAGTCATGCAGTCGGTGCATTCAGACTCAGGCAACATGCAAATCAACCTGCTCCCACACTTAGAAAAACAAAGGAGGAAACATTTTTGTGCTTTCGTCTCTGACTGTTTTATTTGTTTACAAACTGCTCCTTCCCCCCTTAATTTATGTTATTTGCATTTAGTGCAAGGTACTACATGATAATAATGACATTTTTATTGCTAAGTCTCTTTGGCACTCTCAAAGCGGAGATCATAGGCACATCCTAGGGCTAAAGAAGGATTACTCTGTAGTGAGGCACCACACAGCAGACATCACATTAAAACACAGACACCTCCAAGGATGTTATTTGCTTGATTTGTTTCTTAGATGGAAACATACAAAGGAATGGGGCAATAAAAAAAAACGAATACAATAAAAAAAAATGAAAAAAACGTCTTTGCTGGGATTTGATTTCCGGGGGGGAGAGAGGTGTGTGTGAGGTGCCCCTGAGTGACTTTTTGACAGCTGTTTGTTTTTGAAGAAGAAGCGCCGGGGTAATTTATTTATTTCTCTGACAGATTGTGGATATGCAAAGCGTCTTTGCTCTCTTTGCTCTCCGTACGGAAAATTCCTTGAGCCCTCTTTGTTATTCATTGTTTGAACAACAGCAAGACGTGGTGTGCAATGTTAACAAACATTTCCCCTCTTAAATGCACAGACTCTTAAGGAATAAATCTGCTGCAGGTAATATTAAATAGAGACACATTTCGTCTTTAACTACAATATCATAAAAGATAATAAATTAGTTAATGTGACCGGCGCATACCACACCCACTTTCATAATGCTGCTTAAAAATTAACTGCTTCAGTTGACTCTCGGGCTTCAAAGCCAATTTGCCGTGGTAATTGAAGGAGATGAAACTCTGAGCACAATGGACTCGAGGCAGCATGTTGATTAGAATTGATGACTGCATTTAGTGTCTGTACATTTCTTGTGTAATGAAACGGCTGCAGAGCGTCACTTGTTATGTCGAAGACGGTGAAAAAGTGAAAGTTTACGTCCTTAAAGTTCAGTTTTAATCCTATTTTAGTAGCATTTTTCTCCTCCATTGGAACACATCAGACAATGGCCTCATGTTTTCATGGTAATTTTCTATAGAAGTTTGGGAGACGGTGCTCTAATTTCGCACAGCTTCAACAGAAATTGTCCCACGCTACCTTACTTACTGTCGTCTAACATCCTAAGATACCTAATGATGGTTTTTGAGAGTTAACTTAACTCTGATATTAAGCAGCGCTGTAACTCCTGCTGGTCTGTAATCTTCTCAATATTTAACTTCTTTCCAAGTTACACCCTCAATCTGTCAGCTATCTGAATACTTTAAAGTGGAGTCAGTGCGTGTTGCTCTGCAAAAATGTTACAAGCTTGCACAGGCTGATAGGAAGCTTTGTGAGAAATAAATAAATTACTTGACTGTATGAATTATATTTACTGCAATTCCCTCCTATACAGCCTTTATCTGCCAAAGGCTTTATCGATACAGCCGTGACTTTTATTAATTTCAGTGCTCCACTGAGGCATTGATCAGAGCTTCTATCATTCCTATGATCTCATTTCAGGCTGTAATGTGAAACAAAAGGGTCAATAAAGACATCTTATTTAATCCCCATATTTAGCCAGTTCAGTGGTTTGAGGAACTGAAAGCATGCATCCCTACAATAAGCATCTTCAGTTTCATTTAAGAGCTGGTAATAGCTGCTGCCATGGTCTGTGTTGCAGAGATGTTTGCTTAGTTTCAAATGACAAGTCCCTTTGGACGGCACTATTTTTGTCTTCTGTTACATTACATTTTCTCCATGTCCTTGCAATATTAAGTGTCCTTTTCAGTTGGTGGTGGTCACAGACAGATTTTGTATTTCTATAAAGTTTTCTTTGAACATAGTAAACACTGTAAAACACTATAAAAGCTGGATTTATATTGCAGAATATCTTCCATCTGACTCAGAGATGTCAGTAGATAGTGTCATAGAGTCTTATTTGGAATTAAGATATATATCTATTATCAAAAGGTCTGGTCATAAACGTATACCTTGGAAGATTATATTGCATCAAGCCTTGAGGTCCAGCATCATTCATCAAAGCAGCTGAAGTCTGTTTTTGTTTGTTTTCTCTAAAATAACATCTCTGGCACTGCCACCGATGGCTATAAACTTTAATTTCCTGCCCAAAAGTACATTTTATACAGCTTTTCCATGTCACTGTGCACTTTTGTCTTTTCTACAAAGACAAAGATTAAAGAAACGGAGAAAATGCACAATGGAGCAGATAATGGCGATAAGCTTCATATTAACTGTAGGGGGAAGCCTTGATATCACCACACTCCATAGCCTATTCTTTGTTATCAACACAACACAGTATCATATCGCAAAACAAACCTCAGAGAGGATTCTGGAGACACACCGTTATGTACGATAACGCTGTAGCGAGGTGCCCTTTACTTGCAGACAGGGCTTATAATGAGGTAAAAAGAGGGAAAAACATTGGATTAATAATACATGGGTCATTTGTAAATCAATGGAGGGGCATCAGGCCAGTGAATAGGCTTGAGGATTTATTCTGATTACAGAACGGCAATAAAGGGCCATTTACAACCTGAATGGGACAGCTAGTAATTAAGAAGCCTGCCTTAAAACAAAGGGAGAAGGAGTTCTGTGGGAGTGCGCCGTTAACTCTGGGGAGAGCCACTGCATGTTAATGGCCATGCTGTATTTCACCTGCACTTGGTGGACAAGACCAAGAAATCCAGTCCTCCAGGAAAATGTGCAGTAGCCATCCATCTTATTATAATATTTGGACCGCACTGCAGTATAATACCATTGGCCTACAATGGATTTGCTGCATTGTGAGGTAGAATGCATTGGAGATTAAATGAATGGAGTCAGAGGGGACAGTGAAGTTGTTATGCCCAACCGGCATTGTTAAAAATTTACACCTCACGAAAAAATAATCCAGGCCTGTTGTCATAGTGCAGCCATTTTCATACCAATCATCTCCTTCCTCCGGTTACTCTAATTAACTTGCACTTTATTGTACACAGATTGCAAATACACCAACATATCGACTACATTAGTGTCGATCTGATTTTATCCCCGTGACAGCATGATGGATTAAGTGCTGGTGGCAGCAGTCAGCCACCTCTTTAATTGGTTTGTCTAAATGTTTTATGAAATCAAGATAAAATTCAATCAATCCCTCAAAACTGCTGATTCATCCTAAAACGGCGGCGGACATTTTGATTTATATCACTAGCCAAGGGGGCTGCAAAGGTGATATGTGCCCGTGTAGCAACAGCTCAAGGTTAAACGGCGGTAGCAGGGTTTTTTTTTTTTTTTTTTTTTTATGACAGGAGGAGGGAAACGCCAACGCCCACACATGGAGGAGAAGCCTGTGGGTTTTACTGCAGGACACACTGCAGCTACAAACGCAGAGCACAAGGAGCTCTACAGACGGGATGAGATGCTTGAGACATTTAGAAGACGGATTGTACAGTATGATCAATCTCAAACCCTGCACTGAATCGACTGTGCTCACCAGATGAAGCATTTCACAATCCGTTCATTCATTTCACTATCAGACTTCCAGTGGAAATCAATGGTCATCAAGCTTTACCAACAAAAAGCTGCTTTCTTTATTTTTCTGCTTGGTTTGGCAACTCTTTATGCAACGCTGTCCTCACAATTTGTCATGTTTTAAATCATCTTATATGTCAAACGGGTTTCACAGAAGTCACAACTTTCTCAAAACCTCAGTTGGGTTCAAAGCGACATTCACATATCTAAGAGTATAAAAAGACATTAGCTTGAGCCTTTTACTTTTCTTTTTGTTTGACTTCATTCTATGATGCTGTATTAACTACAAGCTAATGATAATGACTTTGTATGTTTGAGGAATGCCGTCGTCCTGTTTGCTAAGTTAGAGAACAGTTTGGCGGATTGATTTCATTTTACATTCTGTTTGAAAAGCATTTATTTCTATTTGATTCAATTTGATTTGATCCATGCAGTTTTACAATTCAATCAATCAATCAATCAATCTTTATGTATATTGCGCCAATTCATAAGTGTCATCTCAATTGTTTCGATGGATCGATTGAATGTGATTATGGTTTGCCTTTGCTGGTGGGTGCGTTTAGAAAACATTTGAAATCTGCTTTGGTGTTTGCTTCATATTTCTGCATATATTTTTGATAACTGTTTTGTAAAAAAAAGTGTAGTGTGCGTTCGGACCAAAGTGGTGGACCAACAGATCCCTAAAAATAACGATTTACCACGAACATTGCTGCCGATTATGATTCTGTCTATTAATTAATCTAATTGTTATGGCTCTAATGATGTTTTAGTCGAGAAAATGACACAACGCCACTTTGCAAAGAAGACTGAGAAATGCTCTGTTTTGTCTTGATGTGATTTTTAGTGTGAAAGTCTAATTATGCTTTAATGGGTTTTGTAATTGCGGATAAATTGCTTATTTTGAATGAGGATTGATGTTTTTATTCAAATTAGATTGATTTCTAATTAAAAGCTAATTGAGCGTAAATCAGGAAATCGTCTTGTATTGGAAGCAACCAGAAATAACCACTGAGCTCTCCTTATATCTGCACATTTTGCAGGTTGGGCTGTAATAGGAGTTTGCTGGCTGCCGACAGCTGTGATTCACAGAATCCTTGCATAGATATTTTTCTACAGTGTGACACATGCTATCTGGGATGTCAGCTGAAATGAGAGGACGGCTGAAATGCAAAGCCATTTCGTGCTTGTTCCATTGTGGAGCTCAGCCATGTTGCTTGCCTATTGTATGGCTTCCTCCAAGTTATCTGTCAGGCCTAGCAAGCACCCTATTATTTTCTGCCATTTGACTGTCCCCTCTGCCACAGTGCAACACTTCTGTCGTGCCATGTGATCAATCTGATTCTTTTGACATCCAGCGAACAGTATCTAGTGATCTGTAATGGCGGTAATGTTTCCTGTCAGAAAATGGTCCCAGGAAATAGGGTGTGGGAGAGGGAGAGAAAGCTAAAGTGAGAATAAGAGACTGAGTGAGAGGAAGAGGAGATAACAGAGAAAGGCAGACAACCTTTATGGGAAATATCACAGTCCAGTCTTTCCCCAAAGTCAGAGCCGCAGCAGAGTTTTATTGTTGTTGCTTCCTCTGCCTTCGCCTTATATCTGCAGTCTCATCCCATTTTTTTTTCTACGCCTGTGAGAAAGACAGAAAGCCAATCACAGAAACCGGCTGTGTATGTGCACACCACAACAAAGCAACATTGTTTGAGAAGCTGTTAGTCCAAAATGACTTATTCCTTATTGATTCTTTGAAAACTTGGAGGTAAGAGACAGAAAAAGCAAACAGAATTGTAATTCCACTGCTGCTACTTACACGCTGCTTTAAGGAGACACTGTGGCCAGTTATTACTCTATATACGACATCCCTGTCACACCAAACTGACAAAGCTGTAAAGTGCCTCTTGCGGCCGTTGCTCTTTTTGATGTCACAGAGAAAGGTCGGCTTTGAATAGGGCCTCAATCACTTCCAGTTTCTAGAAATCCAATGTCAGATCAGACTGTGAGGACAAAAGTTGAAAGAGAATTTTCCCTACATCTCATTTGGCCAAAAGTTTAAAGAGGAAAAATCCAGAGCCTGATTATGACGTATGCCAATTTCTACAGGACATATAATGATTTAGTATTCCCTAAACTGTGTGCATAAGAACATACAATTATTGGGTGTATTGGTACATTTTGTACTCTCATGGCTAGGTGAGAATGTTGGCTGTGTATTGTTATCTAATTGGTTTCATGCCTGTCAAACATTTATTTCTGTGGTACATTCAGCTACCCATGCAGGGGAGAAGCTTTTTGTAATTAGTTTAGCTTGCAATGGAAATTCTGCATTCAAAAGTTGTCACAAAGGCAGCACTTGGAGGAGAAATAAATCAACAGTAAGTAAGCTAAGGTGAAAAATTCTGCAACATTCCTAATAATGGCAAACTACCTCGGAATGGGGCATGATACTTCCTTGTGTGCTTGCTAGCCACTAACTATATCTCACTAGCTGCTATAATGATGTTTTGTGTTGCACTACACACTAGTGAAGGTCTGCAAGACTGCATGACAATAAACTAACTGGTAGAAATTTTGATGCATGTTATAATATCTACTGGAAACACAAAGTCCTCTAGCAAGAAATATCATTGAGACGGAACAGAGCAAACAAAATTCATCTGAATTCATATCGTTTATGTTATACTAATCATTATTTTTAGGTTAACAATGGAAAAATGGCAACATATCACAAACATATCACTTGTAAACAAAGGTGAGAACCATCTCCTGACTCTGCAGGTCCCCTCTGCTGTCCGAAATGATTTAGCATCTTTCAGCTCATTGTTTTGGTTTTAACGCCCCCAAATTTTGCTGTCGTGTCTCAGCCGCACCACTCTAATCAGCATTGCTTCTTCCATAGCTATCATTAGCAGAAAAGCTTAAATCAACAGTCTGTGCTCTGCCCACAGCACAAACTGTAGTCAGGGAAAGTTAGCGACTAGCAACTAAAATTGTCCATCTGTTGGGGACTATTTTCGGGCGCGGATTAATGCACATTTGCTTTTCCATTAAGTATTTCCAGGAGCGAGGCGGTGTCATGTGGGACTGATTAACTGCTGTGTCTGTGTGTATAAGTTACGTTTAACTTGCGTTTTTAATAGCTGAGCTTCTGTAATACAGAGGAATGTTATATCAGGCTACAGCCTAGTGTTAATTAATTGTTTGTTTCATTTGGTAATTTCATTCGATTTGTTGACAATAACAACTTAATAGCCAGGGTAGCTGTTGCCTTCTTTTTAGACTTATTGTGAGACGAGACCTATAACATGAAACTATCATTAAACTTGTTTCGCATATTGGAAATGATGTGTGGCACTCTATATGGAGGGAATATCATTTTGTTTACCCAAGTGCAGAAAAAGATACAGCCATCGAGCTCATAAGAATTCAATCCGAGAAAAGTCTGCAATCTAAAAAGGAAAGACATGAACATTGCAGCAAGTATTTTGGACTGCATTCAATTTTGTGGAACTAAATAATGAAGCTGCAAGTAATCAGAACAGAGCAGGAAATAGCTTGTTTTTTTCTGAGCAGGTTCCTCAATCAGTTATTTCCCTTTTGGTTTGTCTTTATAGCCAAAGTCACTCAGATTTGGGAAAGTACATATTCATAACACTGGAGCAACAGTGACCAAAGTTGTGCAATGTAAGTTTCAAGAAAGATCCTGAAATCTTAAATGTTTCCAAAGTTTGTTTCCTGTCAACACATTCTCTGCCCCTCTCTCTCTCTCTCCGTTTCACAATGACAGACCTTAAACATTACATCCAAATTGGATCTGGGAGATGCAAGCGTAGTCTGCATCTGCTCTGAGAGACATATACACTGAGGCGGCTGATCGTTCGAGGAGGCACTGAAAATTGTGCTGTCATGGTAGAAAATGCTGAGAGATTAATATGGGTGCATTTCGCTGCCATCATCTCGCTTTCATTATCAAGTAACAAGAGCTGGAGAAAAAAAAAAGACGCTGCTCCACCGCTCAACCTGAGATGTGAGTGTGACATTATGTTGACAATTCAGTGTGTGGGTACTGTTCAGACAGACACAGGCATATCAATGCAAACCATTACTGTCTATAGTAGATTGGCTTAGCTTTGTGCTGAGGTGTAATTGCGCAGCTGTCTGGCATTAGTCCTCACAAACAAATTGGCTTGGGTAAGACTGCCTTCCAAATGTACCAGCAGAGATACTGTATGATGCACACTGGGTGCTTTTGGTTTGCTTCTAGCTACATATGATTATTGTATTGTATTATTATAATCTTTGATGCTCTTTTGATAAATAGGTCACAATATTAGGACTGCATGACATTGTTGCCGACTGGCCATGACAAGGTGAACCTGTGTGGTCGACACTCCAGGAAGTCTATCAATATGCAAGATGTTGGTTTTACATCCTAATATGGGTTTAGGTCTGATATGCTCTAAGATCTCCTAAGATGTGGGGGTTGACAGTGTTAATCTATTCGTGATCATGCCGTTAAGGTATCGTACAAAGCCCAGGTGATGTGAGATGTTGTAGAAGGGGGATTGCGTGTTCCTGGTAAGTAATACTTACTGTATCATCTATTGGGAATATCTGTCTTAGCTAATGCAAGCTAATAAGAGCGTTAAAAAGCCCTCGCGGCTACACAGAGAAACCTCATGCATGAATGCATGTGTTGCTTGGTTTGTGACACATTGAACAACCGTGTAGCTTTTTCAGTCCTAGCAGTGCAGCTTAAAGTTGATACACCTACATCTAGCTAACACTTTGACTCAAAGCAAGATATTTAGACACCTGTAAACCAGAAATCAATGAAATTAGGTATGAATATTCATGGCCCCAGGAGGATTAATTATAATCATTTTGGTGGCTCTTTTGGCTTTTGTCAAGGGCCAGAATTCCCACTTAAGTTGCAATCTGAATACTGGATTGAGATTGGATTCACAGGAAAATGTGCGGCGTTTAATTAGTCCCAAAAACCTTGCACATAAATACCAGGTGCATGCACATGAAAAGCATCCTCACAAGGCTAAATTTGATGCTAATAAATATGACAGTGGCATATTCCGTCATAGACTTCCCATGTGAATTTCTACATCCATCCATTCCATCCATTGTCTATACTTTACAAATAGTGGTGTATATTGAACATGGCAGCCTATAATGTCTACACATGGTACTTCAGTATTTTAGTCCTCATGCTTTTTTCCTGTGCAGTGTTATCGAAACTCAAGGCAAAAAAAAGGAAAGATTTTATTTTGTGGCAGAATTTGTCTGCAGTCAGCACAAGTGTGCTTATTAGAAAACTGTTAACTGGAGAAAAAAAATGATCAAATGGGTTTCTATGACAACTTCAAGTCAGCAGTCTTTTAACAAATCAAAACATGATTAATCTCTCCCATAAAGTCGGTGGAATGGAGCCTCCCTTTTTATGAATGGACCTTCAAACTCCTCAAGAGATGATTAATCAATGTCTGCTGAAGACAGAAAAAAAACTTTCATTTTCTGAGAGAAATGCGTAACTTTTGTCAGCTTTGATTCTAATGAGTTCCGCTGAAGAATTGCAGATTACAATTAAGGTTTTCTTTTACTTTTCTTCTGCCTTTGTATTCGCCATCATTACTTGACACACATATTGTCAAATACAAGTGTGAATTACAATATAAACTGTAGTTTTAGTAATTCAGTGTCTGAGCTCACATCTCAAAGGAATTACAGAGTGAAACATTGAAGCTGCCTGAATGAAATGTGCTGTTTAATTAATTTAATTAATTACTTTGTGACTGTCCAAACAACAATTAATCAAAGCAGATTAGGCATTTGTGATTATATATTAACTTGCAGGATTTGGATAAACAATATGATTTCATGATTTTGCAGTATCATGACATTGTTTTTCTATAAACCTATACATATTTACAGTTTTCTTGGAAATATAATTAAGCACACACTCATTGCAGTTATTTCCAGCTGATTGCAGTGATCATAAAATAAAAAACATGTATACTGTTTCATCAGAAAATATCCTCACTCTCTGTAAGTTCTCAGTCAAGCCCCTACCCACTGGACTGGGCAGTTTCAGACCGCTTAGTAACGCGGCGTGAAATGTAAATTTGGAATTTTACTTTCAAAGTAGCTTTGAGCATTAAGGAATAGCAAACTGTGCCTATGAAAGTTTTATTCCAACCTGCTGACGGTAATCCCTTTCTCATCACTCCTTTCAACGCTTTCCGTGCAGTTAAAAGAGGAACAATCGATAATGAACTGAATCTGGCCACATTAGAGCCCCCATCTGGGATATGAATGTTCTCTTTCCCCCATAAATCCATAACATCACTGGCGAAATGCAGTGACAGAGTTAATGAGAGAATATGCTCTCAGTGCAAAGAGCTTTTTTTCTACAAGCTGAAAACAATGCAGCACTCTCGACTGTTTAGGAATCCATTGGTATCCATCCACTGAGCCCACCATTATTCCTCCATCAATGTCATTCAGAGATGTCATCTCAATGTGGAACTGTCTCAGGATGATGACTGAAATCTGTTTTTTTTTATGTCACCTCATTTTTCCTCAGCTCATACGCCACCACGTAAAATAAAGTAATTATATAACATTACAACGCAGGAAGCATATTCTCCTTAGCACTCTTAATCTGTGTTCCTCTTTGGCTTTACCCATTGCTCATTTCGGTCACGTTTGCCCTCTTCCCTCACCTGTTTCCGACACGGTTATATTCCACCACAGTTAATTGAGTAATTAAATATTTTTATATCCATGCTTGTGCGGGTGGGACAGCCATATAAATACTGTAATAACAGGGCAGACTTTCTGCTTTGAAGGTCAAGCGTGTGTCGCACACACTTCTGTCTGCCCCTTAAATATTTTATCACTTCAAAATGAAAAATTGTACATCCAATTCAAACATACCTGCAAGTAATTCAGAGAGGCTTTTAGATACAGTGTTCACAATATAAGCTGGGATGAGTTTTTATTCTTTTTTAGAATCATGTTTAGATCATTGTTTTTATTTGTTCACCTCTATAATCCTTGAAATAGAGATGTGATTCATCATCATTAGTGGTTCAAATTGATTTGATCATATGAAGGTTACAGGCTATGCACTGAATCAGCCTACGTTGATGGTAAAATGGGGCATAAACAACAAATTCTGGACAAAAATTGTCATCTTCGGAATATGTTTTATATATGGAATATGAAATGCCATTGTCTGCGTTTCCACCACATGCTACAGACCCATAAAAAAGCCCCTCCTCCCTAGCTCAGCAAGCAAGCAAGCAAGAAGGAGAGAGAGCAGTGGTGGTCAAACGAGCTGGTGAGAGAATAAAGAGAGGCCGACATTAGCAAGAACAGGCAGCAAATCAGAGAAAAAACATTTTCTGTTTTGATCTCCTCCTGTACCTTTCATGTAATCTGGTCCCTACGTTCCATCAGGAATGTTCAGCACTGCAAGACCCACAACCTCAGTTCCACTACTTCTGACAAGTACTACCCCTTGAGAAGGGACTTATTGGGGGGTAAAACAATGTCCTCGAAACTTAATCTAGACCCGGGCCCCTGCTGTGGATTGTACCGAGTTCCTCCAAAGGTTCAGAGTCCCCGGGGAAAGTTTCTGCAGTGGAAATGTGGCTTATGACAGACAAACACACATGGCCCATTTCCCTTCCTGCTGTTATAAATGCTCCCCTTGATTCAATAAGCAATAAACAAATAAATGAAGAGACAATTAAATGCTGAATCCAATGTCAGCCCTGATCCCTCCCTTGACCCCACCAGGCAGCCGCTCACAAGCATGCTAAGGTTAACCCAGGCTAACATTAACACTGATCAGGCTGCAGCCTTCCTCCTCACAGGGTGCCAGGCCCCTGCTGTCCAATCTCCACCACCACGTTTACCTCGGTGCTGTTCGATCATCCACAGAGTAAAGACCCCAATGTTTAGCATTAATTATTCCAAAGGCCGGGACTCATTTGACTAATCAGCAGTTATGGGACTGAGGGGCGCAGCCGCCTGAGTGGCAAATGCCAATATCCACTCTGTCGGTAGGAGCAAAGGGAGGGGTGACTATGGATCAACAAGCCAATATGGAAGAACTGATCCATCATTTTGTCAGACATTGTCCAGAGGGTGAACTGCGTGTTTTGCCAATGAGCTGCAGCAGCAGTGGTGTGGAGGGTCAACAGCTACGCCTCCTTGATGAATGTGTGACCATGCTAACAACTGCCACTTAAAGCTTTTAATTACATCAGAGGAGAAGGCAGAGGTGAGGGAGATACATGCTGCTCTTTCATCAGTATTACCACTGTGCAAAACCCTTTGGTGTCACTGATGGCGATCTACCAGTAATGTGAATTTTATTAATTTGTTTGAAAAGGCAAAATGAAGCAAAGGCCACATGTTGCCATCATCAAGTCATGATACCTAGCTATCAAAACAGTCCCGGCTCATCTGAATGATGAGTCTGTTATTAAAGACACCGGATCAAAGGGTCACTGAACTCATCTTCAAACAGATTGTGTACATGTTGAACCCTGTTGAATCAAAGTGGCAAAGAAAATCACAAAGAGGCCATATTTCAATGGTGCATAAATTATAACCCTCTTTCCTAAAAATGCACTCAATTCCATTCCAGCTTCCCACGCTATACAAGCATAGCCTTTACAGAGAGCTTTTAACCGATTGCATTATTTAAAAAGCCACCCCAACGCACAAAAGCAATTTGGTAGAATAGCAGCCGTAAAATATAGCTTTCAGTATTCCGTAGTGGGCACAAATGGTTTGTCTTTCATCAACGCTTTTTCCTGTGACTGCTTCTGTCCTCTTGTCAGACATGGCATCCACCACCCCCACCCCATTGCAGAGAGCATCATAAGTGTTACTGCTGCACTCCGATACAATTGATCTCACATCAGGTACACTTGAACCCTCCAACCCTTCCCAATTTACAGAGCATTTTCTAGGGCTCTATTTGAATTGTTTCATTTGATTTTAAGCAATGCCTTTAGAGTGAGCAGTAGATGCACAAAGACACCACAGATGTCCAAACTGTCATAAGGTCAATGACAAGAGTTTGTCGTGTTTTGAAAGACTAGAAGCACTACTCCCATTTTATAGGATCTGCAATTCAAAGACATCTGAGAAGTGGATAGAAAACTCGACGGACTTTTCATTGGGCTCATCTGGTTGAAGGATGGAGAAGGGGAGGGGAGCTATGCAGCTAATTAAAATGCTGAAATGGTGTAACCTTCAGAGTTTCTATGTTTAAGCATGGCTTCTTGCTCCACCAGAAAGTGGCAAATTAAATCAGGTCTGAGCAGTGACACGCCGTGAGAGACAAGTTCAATATGTATGATTTATCTACTTAGACAAATGAAATCAATGTCAGCTTATTCTTGCGAAAAGGTTTCAATGTCTCCTCCTTGGGAGGAAATGCAATTTGTATCAAATTTGATTTTGTCAAAAGTTTTTTTTCTATTTCCCCCAGTGGCCCATGGGAATGGCAAGTGGCAATGGCAATGTGAAGTTATGGTTTGTTTACATACAGGACAACTGCAAATGGATATCCACTGGCATTACTACAATACAGTGAAGGGGCAATCTTACTATGTATAGTTACTCTCATCTAGTCTGGAAAAAATACACTTGAAACACATTTGAAAATCAAATTTGAAATTTAAAGTTCTCATCTTGATAAAACCTTGCTCATGAAATCTATGCACAAAGTTTCATATTTGCTTCTCACAGCAGAAAATTAGATCCTTCGCTGTGTCAGGGAATAATGAGAAATTAAAGATATATTATTTTTGAGACGACCCTGTCCCTCCAACAGCTGCACTGACAGTGATGACACCCTCAGTGATCATAGGAATGATGACTCTTGTCTCTTGGGAGCAACAGAGGAAGCAGTTTGATGTTGTTATACAGTAAAGCTACAAAGTCTGCTGAGGGAGGAGGTCAGGATGGACAGACGGATAGTGCTGCTGATAGATTTTTAACGTAGTGAGTTCAAAGGGCCAACAGGTGGTGATTTGAGTGGGTCCAAGGGAAATTGAGTGGGTCCCCAATAAAGTATAAAAGTATTTATAACCCTCTTAGATCAGCTGCAAAATGCATTGACAAAAAGCTGAAACCAGGCTGCGTTTCTGAGCTCATGAAAAGTTGAATTTTTAAAGATATGTGGCTCTCACAATACAAAGGCATTGTGAGCTTGATGACCATGATGCATTGCTGCAGATTGAATGACTCAACGTAGATAAAATAGTGAAAATTAGCACAATTTTGCCGCAGCTGCAGTCAGTTCATGCTACTTGCTGTAGTTATCTCAGGCTAAAGTAGATTAAGTGAGCCTTAAACCAGAGGTCTCCCAAATACGGTTGCGAACTCCGGAGCTGGAAGCCATAGGTAGCGTAACAAACATGATCAGATGATTGATTTTTTTGAGAATGAAGTTCCCTTTGTTTATTTTTTATATGATTTCAACACAGATTTGTTGTTAACAACGTAGCATTATCAGGGAAAAAAAGGATTTCAGTGGGTCCTAGGGAAATTTAAAACCCCCCTGGATGGCAGCTGACTGATAATGAGTTTACTGCATCCTTTCGGATATTAAGGCATCAGAGATTCAGAACACAACATCGCTGATGGCCACAATTGTTCCCTAAGGACTGGACTATTCTAGAAAATGACGAGTTAGTATAATGTTTTGTCTGGCCACATCTGAAGGCACGAGTGTCATAACTGTTCATCATAGCAAATGTTTAAATACGGCAATAATGGAACACATTTTCAGACATACAGTACATTGTGTTGCGCTTTGAAATAGATGTCTAATGAAGGAAAAAAGAGAGCTTGACAGAGAAGCTAAAACCCTTTGTACTTTCTCACCTCCGAACAGCTGGCCAATCACTCCATGAAATGGGTGTAAATGGTGGATTCTTGGTGTCATAAAGTTAGAGCGATCTAATACAGATGACTGATGCCTTAACCTTCACCGGGCGATTTTCATTCTAACTATGATGATAAATGGATCGCCAACAAATCGGAATCGGAAAGATAAGCGCTGTGTACGTTTGCTGATCCAGCTACAAATGTTTACCCATAACTGCAGAAAATCATCCTGCGTCATCTTTGTGGCTAATGGAGCTGTATCAATCTGATACCATAAAAAAAAGGGCTTGGAAAACTTTGTGTTATCATTTCTCCCCACAGGCGACAGAAAAAAAGTGTATAAAAAGTGCTGACAGTGGATGTGTTAAGCAGCCAACCCTTTCTAGTTTTCAAATGATGCAACTGTCAAATTCATTAGTTCCAACCAGCCTCTTTCAAGTAGTAAATTTGAAGGCTTCTTGGATGTAGTCTGCAATGTGAAGAGTGATACAGCTCCGACTGAAGCAAACGCGCTTTGAAATGTGTAATCTCGGGATGGTTTGTTGATATCTAATGCCGTCACCTATGGATACTGAGCGCTTGAAATTATTTACTGACCTTTTCTTCAAATGTTCAATTATATAACCATTTATCCAGCCACACTGAAGACGCCTAAAAAGAAGAGCTAACAGATGTAATGGCTGAATTTAAGTGCTTTTCCCATTTATCCTCAGCCAGCCTATTTAGATCCCCTGGTGTCATCATTTCCTGAGTAGCATCCTTAGCGGCCAACACCGGTCTGAATGATAACAATGAAAAATGTGCTTACTTTCATTCTGCAATCACCATCACCTCCAAATCCATAGTAATTTTCTCCAAAAAGGATATCCACATTAGCTAACTGAGTGATTTATGAACTCGTCTGCACAGCTTTAAATACAGAAACCACAAAGGGGAAGTTGGATAATCCTCATTATATCTCTAAGTGGAACTCTTAAGTTATGTGTCCATGCACTTTTCAAAGCAATGATTCACTGAAAAATGGGAATTAGGTAAATATCGATTAAAAACATCATGTGAACAGCAACAGCAATATATCTGAATACAGTAACAGGATACTTAATATAATACATGTCCTTTGAGTCTTTCAATTTATTGAATTATATTAATTTTAAATGTATTTTAAGATGAACTGAGGAATAATACAAACTGATACATTATTTATCATAATTAACTTCAATTTGACTGTTTTTCTGTGTGATGAGTACAGCCTTTTATGATAAAAGATAAAACAGCAATGACCTTGCTAGTTTTCATTGACTGGATATAAAGCAATCCAAATCCAACCACATAAACAATCCTGAAGTAATGAATAAGAGGGAAGGACGTTTTAATTGGAGCTACTGGCTATCACTTAAGGTGACTATATAATAGCAACTATTGTATCAGCAGAACTTTTGTTCATGTCTGCATAAATGAACTTCCTTTTAGGATGTTATAATACCTTTGCCAAGGTCAACGTGACTGTAAAGGAAAGAGTTTAAATGCTCGCAGCAACAATTTTGATTTAAACAAAGACACTTTCATGGATAGATCTTGTGCACCAAACTGGTTTTGCACATGAACGAGAACAGGAAGGATGCAATTATTGATGAAGCGCAACAGAAATATGGAGAATAAGAAGTTGGAACAGACAGGTGGCAGGAGAACAGATACTATTGGCTGGGAAACTGTCAGCACTAGCAAAATACCAGACAAAGAAATGTCACATATACAAATGAAACATAAATACAACAGAGTAGCATCTGAGGCTCAGCAGTGAGGCTGACAACCCAGGGACGGCCCTGTGGAAGACGGTGCCAGGAAAACGCAGCATCTACATCCACCACCTGTTCATACAGGCAGACGTCCTGGCATCACTGCTTAAATTTAGTCATAAAAGGTAAATTCCAGAGCAGCTGACAAGAGCAACCAGAATGGTTAAAAAGGGAAGATACTGTAAAGCAGCCTAAAGTATAAAATCTAATGACTAAGACGGTTGCTTAAGTGGGAAGCTCCATACCACCTTTCCTTCATCTTATATAGTAGTAGATAGTTACTCTTATTGTATATGTGAACAAACTATAGCCCAAATGAAAATTACATGAAATTATAAAGTCACTCTGGTGACACATTAACTGTAACACTTCTAATAAAGCTCATTCGGGGGCACCCCCAAGGCTTAGGGATTAAGAGGGCAATCATGAACTACAAAGTACTCAATTTGAATCAAGCAGGACCCTTTGCTGCAACTCTGTCTTCCTCATTTCGTGCCATCTCTCCACTATCACTAAAGGCACGAAATGGCCAAAAACAAATTGTGTATTTGAATAACCAAAATTTCCAAATTTTACCCGAGAAAATGTATAATCTGTAGAGCTACAATGGTAAATGGGCTAGGTAGGCTGATAGTAGTTTATGGTAGAAACCAGATAGCATCACTTCACTGTTATATGAACATTTGTGGAGAGATAATCCATATTGGTTTTTTAATGTTCCTTCTTTGTTGTTTAGTTTTGGTGTTATTCCCAATGTGCTAATTTGCATTAATGTCTTGCAAAATCAATTAAATGCTTTAAAATGCAGTTTTAATGATCAGGCACATACAGAGCCGTAGAAAATGAATAATGCTCTTTGTCCATTTTAATGTAGATTCAAAGAGACCCAATGCATACCCTGATTCAGCGAGAATTGATGACAGCGCCTGCAAACAATGCTGAGGTGAAAGGAAACACGCAGAAGTTCATTTTGTTTACTGAGAATCCTGATTCGCCTCTAGTCCTGCAACTACTTTTCTTTTCACAATGCGCCCATCCATACTTGAGAAAGCAAGGACTGTAATTTCTAGCTGTGTGAGAGTGATAACGTGAGGGACTCTAAGTTTCTTCAGTGCGTCCAGTTTGTTGCTTTTTATTCTATTATGTGAAGGCCCAGGCTAAGAGGTATGGAGTAGAGGGATATAGACTGCCAATCAAGCTGTGGAGGCGGTAAGGTCCAGATCTCATCTGTAAGTACCCACTGGCTGACAGGGGGGACCCTGTACTACAGATAAGCAGTATTGTGACCTTAATCCCCCAAATGGAGCTTCCTGTGGCCTCAGGAAGTCAGACGAAGTGGTGCTCCAGCCAGTCTACCTATACCCACTACGCTCTCCCTACAGTATCACTCAGCTGTAGCTTAATTTTTCATGAGGCATCCTGCCAGTAAATGCTTGATAAAAAGCGATGTAAACAAAACGCTTGGAGAAAGCTCTAGGTCTAATCACAATTAGGGATATAATTGCTTACTGGTGACTATTTTCAAAGCAGACAAGTAAGGCTTTCCAATGAGTCTTAAAAAGCTAAAAAGCAGCAGAAGTTGAGCTAAGCATCAGTGTTGAGGGGATACTTAAAAATGCCCTCAAGATATCACTCTTTTCATTGCCAGCAGCACATTAAAACCCATATTTACAGTGCAGGTAATACACTTTTTATTTCCAGTGCCATTTAACTCTCTGTCTCTTCACACTATTTTAGCTATGACGTTTGGTCTAGACATACATAATATGGTGTTTACAGGCACTGCAATTATATAAAGCATGTGTCCTTTTGTCTAAATTTAGCAGATCAACCAATGGCATAAAGTTCACACTTTCCTTTTTGCTCATATATATTCGAAAGAAATAAAAACAAAAATATACAACAAATAAAATACAAAAGCTTGGCACTGAGGCAGAATCCTACTAGCACATTATGGTTTCCTCTCCAGCTAAACTACCCTGAAGGAGACAGTGTTGAAATACCATCCAGTAGGGGTCACAAGTGTTCTGGCAAGGATTTGCCAACTGCTTTCCACTAGTGAAAACTGCCAATTGTGTTAAATAAGGACCACTGTCAGGTATTGAGCCTCAGCCACCGCTATTGTGAGACCCTTTTCCCTGCACTACGTGGCCCCTCAATCAGCACTTCAGCTGACTTCACTGACTAGCTCCCGCAAAAGTCCACCAACCCTAAACAGCAAAGTAGGCGATTTGTCATTGCCTTCCAAAATTAGTATTTACTGATTTGATGCCATTGCCACATGTTCCTGGCATAAAAATCATGCATGTGGCCGTTTTCTGATCCGACATCTTTGCGGTTAAGGTTCAATCAATTTTATGCTACAGCAGTGATCAGCAGTCACCTGTGTCCAAGTCCTCCTCCCTAAGAGGCTTTGCAGTGCTATGACAATACCCCACTGCGTACACCGTCACTTTTGACACTTACTAATGTCAAAAGAGGTCCTTGTCAAAAGTAGGTTGTTGTATGTGTTTGAACAAAGACAGAAACTGACATTTTTGAGGAAAGTCCCCTGCTGTAACTGCAGCCTGAACAGCCTACAAATGAGTACCTTGAACTATGGAAAACAATTGCACCTAATTGCTACACATAAATGTTCATAGAACAAGAGTTTTAAGTACATGTTCACACGTTCAAGTGTGTAACTTCAAAAAGTTAAAAACTCTAATTGAGACACTGAAAACCCCCTCAAATGTTAAACACAACTCCTCTTGGCTTGTAGTCAAATGTATGCAATGGCTTATTTGTAGATAATGAAACTTACTTGAGAACAATTAAGAACAATTAAATCTATAATGGGCAGGTAATGGATAATCTGCCCGTTGTGGCACCCTGAAAAGTCCAATCAATTCTCAGTCCATAATTACACTTTACCTTACATTAATAATTGCGGTGGGCTTCCAGTGGATGCAAGCTTGAATGTGTCTCCAGATGCGAAGGTAACACTTCATTATCTATTCATTACTCATCATTAAGAATTATAGTAGCTTACTTAATACACTGATTGTGCCTGTAGGTAGTATTATGAGCAAATATTGTACCAGTCCAACATTTCTCTTGGGTTTTGCTCCCTGGATTCAGCAAACTGTGAAACACTTGGGGACTTGCAAACAAGTATGACATTTTCACCCTGCGGGACTGCTTACATTAAATATTAGCACTGACAGGTGTAGATTTTCTCATGCCAGCAAATCATCTTGGGAACTGCTCTCCTACATCCATGGGAGCAAGGGCTGCCAAGAAGTCAACCTTAGTCATGTGCAAGTCACCAGACCAGGTCCAATCAATTCTGAATCAAGACCAGGTCCTGAGAGGATCAAGACCAGTCCAAACTGGGGCCAGGGAGACCCCTGAAATATGAATACCAGCATTTAAAAAGGCAAAAGAAAACAGCATCCATGGCTTTTCTTATGCTAAAAATGTGATTTTTGGAAGATGAACGATGATACATGAATATTTGTAAAAACTCAAATCTATATCCTTCAAAATGTAACTAATAAATCAGGTCAGTTCAGTGTCTCAAAGCACCATGATACATTAGCAGGACATGTATATACTTAATCATGTACCCCTAGTATACAATAGTGGCAAGCATTGTTATAATGTTCGCTAAATGTTTCTATTGGATCTTTGCTCTAATTAGCAAGCTTCTTTGTCACATTGTTAAACTGTCACTTTTATATTACTGCCCATCTTTAACCTACATAAAACTGTACCAGACACGTGTCAATATTGTTGCCAATTTCTTGGTTGCCGACAGAGGTTGATAAAGTCATAAATTACTCAGCACACTCTGTAAATTGTTTATATTGCTGGGAAGAAAATAAACAGAAGTGAAACAGGTGGAGAATAGATCTATGCAGCTCTTGTGATAGGCTGGTGAAGCAGAAGTCATAATAAGCACAACAAAATAGACATGACATGTCAAGACAAGGGATTGTAACGCATCTATATGTATATGTACACATGTATCGAGCATTTTGGAGTGAAATGTTATAGAAATTCCTGACAGAACACTGCAGCTGCCTCCCGGCAAAATACAAATATGCAATCTTCACAGCCCACTGTCCAGAGGATCTACTTTTTGTGTATGCAGTGGGTGTTGGAGAAACCTTTTTTTTCCAACTAATTTGTTATTACAGTAAATTCAAATTAAAGTTATTGTTTTAAAACACAAGTTGTTTGGGCAGCATGTTTTAAAGCCAGTTTGGGGCAGATGTACGGTTTAGTGAGAATTAGTCTGCACCTATTACAACAGGTATGTTTTATTTGAATGGCACAAAATAAACTATTTATTGCTGTTTCCTTCAAAGAATGCAAATGGAATTTAGGGTACAGGGACAGAGAGACAGAGACAGTGAGATTTTTAGTGTTTGAAAAGTATTTTAAAGACATCTCTGATGTATGTAAATCGATGCCTCCTCACTCCTTTGTGTATCTGAAAGGACAGACAGGCTGTGGCTGCCTCTAGAAAGAAGGAGGCACCATTGTTATGAACTCCTACACTGCCCCCTGTTGGTGAAACCAGGACATGCACATGAAAGCATAGATGAAAGACTGAGCTGGTTAAGCGCTTATAGAAAATGGCTGGCTGGATGGATGATGATTTTGCCATGCATAAAGAAGGAGAGATATTCTGACCACATGTGCTGCTTTACATGCTGTTCCTGTGCAATGCAAATACTATAATGTAAAAATAAATCATGTCTGTGCAGCACATAGTGTCTTACTTCTAAATCAAATATTGGATGACAGGCTACTAGGCTCTCACATAAAAGCAACACAATCAATTTGTGTGCTTGCCATTTAGAAATTAATAAACACATTCACAGGCTTGTTAAAAATGTGGCTTTCAAAGACATTGTGTAACGCGGGCAAATCAGAAACTGAAAACCGTATCTTGAGGGGTTGGGGAATTTTCATTTTATGGGGACTATTGTTGCTTACTGCCTGAGCAGAGTGGATAAATCAAACCAATGGCCTGGGAACACTCCTGGTCAGTCGCAATGGGAGAGCGGGGAGGGGATGGTCAGAGTGAAAGCCCACACATCGGAAAATGAACTGCTGTCTTTCAAACCAAAATCCCACATGATGGGAAAGCAGCGAAGTGGCACTACACTGTGACAGCGCCTTGTTAGTGACTTTAGCTTAAGAACTACTACTGCATTTGGCTCCTTCTGAGAGGGGAGAGAGCTGGGAAAAATGAATAAAAAGAAAAATCGTGTGGGGGAGCAGAAAGAGAAGTTATAGTCGAGGGGGGGAGAGAACGGAGGAGAAAAAAAAGGAGAGGGCGAAGAGAGAGATATGGCCATGGATCACCGCTCTTCTCTAGTTCAAGGAAAGTTCATTGGAACTCTTGCTCGGATTCATCTGTTTAGCTGTTCATTGGTCCCGGGGGTACATCTCTCTGCCTTTACAGTCTGTTCAACTTGACAAAAGGGCAGGAGGCTTATCAAATCTCCAGCAGCCAGGAACAGGTTCTCAGCCAAGTTACATATTGTATTTCAAATGAAATTCAAAACATCAATTATGGATCTCTCCCAGTATGGACAAAGCGGTTTTGGTTTCTCACTGGCAAAAATAAGCATATGATGGTTTGGTGCTTCTGAAGGAAAAACAACCAGTAATTTGGCAGACAGTAATAGTAGTCTAATTACAAACAGTGCCTCTGTCAGTGAGTAAGTGGGCATGCAGAATGGTATGAAAAATTGCTCCTTCTGTCTTTGTCCAGATGACTGAAAAGCAATGGGAATACAACGAGTCATATGTAATTGCTACAACAAATGCCAAAATGGGAAATGGCTGTTGTCAAATGAGAGACATGTAAACAGGGAAATTAGGACGAAGACAGTTCATAGAATCAACTCTCTTGAGAAAAAGTATGTGCGAGCTTAATGTATTAGTTAAGTTTTGTATCAGTTCTCATAGTCAGTGAAAGTCATTACCAACCTATGTTATTCACTGCCAAAACAGGAACACTATGTGAGAAACAACAACAGCTTCTGATTAAGTTAACAGTTCTGAAGGCTGCTACACAAGTGAGTATTATTCAATTTAATGTTGAGGCTATGTTTAAGCTATATGGCAGGTTTTAGTGTCCTTCAGCTCATTGTTTTAGTCTTACAGCCTGCAAAAGCATCGTGTTGGTCAAAGAACTCAGCAATTTTTAATGAAAAAAAAAAACTTCGCTAAAAATCCACTGCTAAGCACCAAATAAGAGACAGAAAATGTTACCAAAAATCTGGTGAACTTACTGGAGTGTTTATTAGCTAGAGAGTAAACACAGAGCCAAAAGACAACTACATTCATAAAGTGAACACAAACATGACTCCAAGTTATGCCTAGTAAACAAAATCTAGTTCTGGCCAGTCGTCTTGATGCAGAAAAGTTGTCTGATAGAGTTAGCTGGCCTTTTCTGTACAGGGTGTTAATAACCAACTCACTAGAAGAATACAATTTCTATACAGAGACCCAAGCACAATGACCATCTGAGGCATACGCTGGGGCTGCAGGTGGAAATGGTATAGCTTGCTATACTACTTCTTATCACTACCCGTCAGTATCCCAGAATCTCAGTTTACAGCATGGGTTAAACAGATATCCTGGTTTATCTTGACAGGAGCTTGGCCAAGGGTAAAATTTAAGACACTCCAAATTGACAAGGAAAATGGTGGCAGAGCACTGACAACTCCCAGAGAATATTATTACATCGGCCAAATGAGATACATTGTCTATTGGTGCTCCCCGGAGTAACAACATGGAAACACACTGAGCTAAATCTGGGCTGATCTCAACCTCAGGCCAGGCTAGGTGGAAAAGAGTATACACACGAAAAGGGAGAAAATCGTAGAGGAATTTATGAAAATATTGTCAAAAAATATAAATTAGAAGGAGACAGCTTGATTTGGCCTCCTCAGACCCCAGGTTCAGACCTGGAGAGATAGATAATATATTTGCGAGGTGGAGAGAAAAATGAATAACAGCTGTATGTACATTCACAGAGAGAAAAACTGTGGACCTGTCCAAATATTTACAGCTAAGACATTTCTATGATACAGAAATTAAAAAAGAAATTTCTGCAGAAGGTAGTGAGGTGATTGGAGTGTTGAAAGGAGCACACAAACAAATCCCCTCAAAGATTGTTTCTAAACTGTGCAGTAGTGCAGTAGTAGAAATTCTTTGTATGTAAAACTGAAATGGGAACTAGAACTGCACATTAAGCTGGAGAAGAGTGATTGGCAATCCAAGTGCAGAACTTTTAGTAGCTCTAAAAGATGGAGGGAATTTGGTTGCAAGGATTAAATCCAGTTTTTTTTATCAAGACCCATATAAAAACTGAACAACTGTATGTACAGCAGCAATGCTGGAGACAGTGTGGGCAGATGTGATGAATTACTCACATATTGTCTGGGTTATTCAGATTCCTAGGGAGATTTTATGCTACAAGATTCCCAGGGATCCTAGGATTGTGTTCCTGGGATTGATATGTGGTGACATAATTACAAAGAAGGACCATCTTTCTCTTTAAAATCCTGATATTTGCATGTAAAAAGGCCATCACAAGAATTGGGCTGAGATGTGACCCTCAAGACCAGGACAGTGGTTGGACAACGACTTAGGCAGGAACCCATGAACTGCATAAGAGCAAAGATGGGTTGTGTTCTCAGTTGTGATAAAAGGAGCCAGCTGCATCCAAAGCAGCTGTTATTGCCAGTTTAAATGAGCATTAAAAGATGTTATTGACTTGCAGTAAAATAACTCCTAGCTATATGAAAACCATCGCTCTTGATAAGTAATTAGCTAGTCAGCAAGTTGTTGTTGTCAACTTTAAATTTTTTGCTTTGTTGTGCTTTTTGAAACACTGTCGTAACCTCATATGAAGCCCTTTAAATTAGGCTGTGTTTGAAGTGACATATGGCAAACTGTTTAAAAGATGCAATACAAATAAATGTGTCTCACCCTGCTTTTTTTTTTTTTTGTATTTTTTTTGTTTTTGCAAACGTATTCCTCCCACCTTTCACCTCCTCAGTTCTGACCATCTTTCTCTTTATAAAACCCTCTGCATGCATGCAGCTCCTTCCTTAACAGCCCGCCACCTGTTCAGTGAAAAATAGTGCAGGCTCAAACTCAGAGTCAAGGTCATGCTGACTTTAAAAGACCAGCTTTAGACCATAAACGCAAGAAACTGAAATGACGCTCAGTTATTTGTGCTATAGAATAGTCTTGTACTTTCTCTGTTGGTTTACTTCACCTTTATTCATGACGCCTCAGTGCTTTGCAAGGCTTGCCCTACTTTGTCGTCTGAGTGGGCATAAGTTTCACCGTGGGAGACGAAGAGGAGGATGGATGGAGAATGGCTTAGCTGTGAGTGTAGATTGCTTTCTAATCTCTATAGCATGTATCACTTCACCTCTGTGGAACATATATAATTGGTATTGAGGATCTGGCACTTGTAAGCCATAAGTCTACCATAAAGAAACTGTTTGGAAACTTCCCATTCATTCCCAAATGGTACAAAAACATTGTAAACTTTTAAAGGTGCTTCATTACTGTAGATCAGAGGCTACTTGACGCAAAGTTGTAGCATTTGCGTTTTGTTTTTCTCATCCTCTGATTTTCACGTTTTCATCTTCCAAATGAAACTAAAATTCTCGGTGGTTTCATTAAGACCCGGCTCCTGTCAATCACAGCACAGTCATGCCCACACACAGACCCACCTCTCCAACTGTAGTTCATAAAATTTGCAAGAAAAGCTAGATTTCACACAAATATCATGAGCATTTTCTACTGGGAGTGCCTCTAACTATGTCACTTTTGAAGAAATCAAGACTAATAAACCAGAGCAAACAGGTTGGAAAAAAGGATGTAAACCACGAAAACAACGTAGGAAATAAGCCAACGCTCCCATACACACCAGAATGATCCTTTATGGGAATTCCTGGAGTGTGGAGTGCAGTGCAAATTTCTGCCTCCTTCATCACTGTAAGAACTACAAGTTTTCCTTCCAGAGGGATGCTTTAACTTCCCACTACGCACAGTTCAGCACTTGTACGACATTACAAGGAAGAATGAAGCTGCTCTGACGGCCCTATTTCTTGCTAGGTAAATAATATTCAGACAGTATATTGCCTCCTCTTTCCATTACTTTGTTTACGACCTGCTGTATCTCAATATCTCATTATGAGATCCACATGTATACAACCTGGGGCGGTCTAAAACTACATAGACAAACAGAGATGATATGTTATTGAAAAGCTCGCGATGTGACGGTTGAAGACAGATTACATTTCATTTCTATCATGTCTATAATGCGCTGCTGCTAAGCCTCAAGTGCCTCCAGACGTTCAATAGCATAGCATTCAGCATGCATGCAGTTACACGTGTGAAATATAAACAGCCCTCAAATATACCTCCTGGTTGAGTCAAATGAAAAATGAAAGCTGTTAAAATTAGCCTCCCCATTCGTTTTATTATTCTGCTTAAACCATGCGGCAATGTGATTAAAATAACACCAAGTGCCGAAAAGGCTGGGATAATAAACCAAGAGGTTGTGTGCATGTATCATAATGCTTCATTTAGGCACTAATTCAAATTGAAAAACAATATAGGCTCATAACGGTGACATGATTTGCTCATGCTTGTTTTCAGCAATGGCTTTGCTTTGAGCTGAGAACCTCTTAATTCGAGGAGCTGAGGCACTTTACATATTTCAAACAAAAGCAACATTATATTGCTCACAAAACCTAAATACAAAGCGAGCAGACTAAAATGCATACATATGACAATTTATCAAATGCTTCTCTGCTGGAAATGATATATTTCGGAGAAAGGCCAGAGAAAATTGTATCTAATTTGTCCATCAGTGCTGTTGACATGTTCACAAAGAAACCAGTTCTTCAAAGTTGACTTCTTGTAGAGGTAGTTTGAGATAAAACACCCAATGTATTATTCCGTTTAGTTTTGGAATTACTAACACTTGAATGATACCTTTCTCCCACTGGAAATTACTGAAAGGTTGGAAAGCTCAATCATTTTAAGCTACAGTTTTGATTATATAATAGTACAACCACAACAATACTAAAATGGTAAATTAAACTGTCTTAATATTTTAGGATTAGAAAGGACAAACACCTTTTATCTAATGCCTTAAATTGCACGTGTGATGATGATTAAACTCACTGATTAAGACTGTAAGACCTTACAAAGCTGGAAAAAAAAACTAGTAGTGGTGGTGTCTTTTTTCTAGCCTCTGAAAAACCAAAAGCCACAGTTGTTAGCATGCTTACTTCCTGCAGGAGCAACACAGTGTTACATCCAGGTTAATGTAAAATTTTTAAAACGCCTTGGGCACAACTTGCACATCCACTGTGTAGTACTGTGCAAGCCGGTACAGGATGCTATCAGAGTTAATAAGCATTCACTGCCCACAGAAACTTGGTGTACTTGGAGTCAAGTTATGGAAGCACTAGCAACAGTCAGTACAGTGAATCAAACCAGCAACCTTTTCAGTAAGCATGAGGCCGGCCTCCCTAGCAAACTTCCCAGCTTGCTTACTATTCTGTTTGGGTTGCCTCCACGCTTCCTTTTATTGAACAATTCATGACAGCCCATAAAGGCCATTATAGAGCAGTTTAAAGTGACAAAGCATGTGATGTGAACAAGAAGCAGGGATGCCATTATCACTGTCTAGGGCCAAGCTGTGGTGCCAAGTCCAGCTGGTACCCGCAGCCCCTCGGCAGTGCCCCCATGGCGACTGAGCGTCCGCAGAGTAACACTTGGGTCTCACAACTGTCGTGGAATACCGCCGAACATCATCAGGATTTAATGAGGTGACAGTGCATTGTATCAAAAACTGGCGGGGGGTCCACTGCTGCCTTCCACTTTCCTCTCATTAAAACCCTTTTAATGGGCTCTGAGGAGCGCAAATCTCCTCTAACTGGCTTAACGCTTGTTCAGGTTGTCAAGGAAAATTATTTTTGTTTAAGGACAAACTTGCCATTCAGCACTGAAATATTGATTCAAGTAAGCAAGGGAGTTGCTGGCCGGTAATAGCGCAATGAGATAGTGTCTATGGAGCTGATGGCTTTCAGAGAGTTAAAGAAATAAGAAGCAACACAGACTCGACTTTAAATGTAGTGAGCTGCGTGAAAAGTAATACTGGAAGTGGTTGGAAAGACTGTAGTGAAAATTGGCCCTTGACACCCTTTCATGGCCACTCGGCAGTCATGTCTAAGTACAGCATGAAGTCAAGTTTAAACAAAAAAGGAAAGGTTAAGGTGAACACTGTAAATCGTTTGGGGAAGGTTTGACATTTACAGGCAGGCCTTTGCAGGAAAACTGATGGTATTTTCTTACAATAACAGCACAGCATGGTTGGTAAACAGATCAGATCAATCAAAGTATATAATAAGTTTAAAGAACATCCCCCACAGCAGCTTTTCATGTTTATGTTCATTATGTGCTTTGCACTTTTTGAGTTCACGCCTCAAAAGCAACCCTGGAGCCATTCAAGATGAATATATTCTCCATTCAATGTGACAGCTTATGGAAATCAAACCGGCGCAGGCATTACAGCCCGGGATGTAGAGTGGGGGTTTTTGTTGTTTTTTCAAGAACAACTAATTACATCATTAACCACATTAAAACGACTTTGCATTTCAGAAAAGGGCGAACGACTTCTACAGTAGAGAATGAAATCTGTTGGGTAGTTTGCCCGTCATAGTGCCATGGCAATAGGAGATGGTAGCTCTTTGAAAATTAAAGACAGGGCCAAATGACACGTTAATTAGTGTGACAGTAATTGTGTATTTACCCAGTTAATGAGTGCAGATGCTTAAAAGTAGATAATAGGCCAATATGTCCTTAAGGTACTGTAATTAACATAAAATGAGCTTTCTTTTTCCAGTCAGGCATGGCCACACTCCTTATCAAGGTTTACGACACAGCCATGAGCCTCAATGGTTATCTAATACATTGTGTTCAGTACTACAAAGCAAGCTAGCACACATGGATGTAAACACTGCACGATTTAAAATATTTACAAAACACACAAAGACTTAAAGGACACACTGAATGTAAAAATGTGTTTGTTTACAAGAAAGCTCCAAAGAGGCAGCTTTAAGTTTCATATATTTTTCATGCTAAAGGAATCTCACATTATATATGTTTCTATTTTTCAGTTTAAATGAGGGGATACCAATCGACTAAAGTGGCGACCTACGGTTGTATTTCCTACATTTCTAAATGGAAAGCATTAGCATTACAGATGGATGTACAAAAATGGAGGCTTCACTATCAATTGACCTCTGGACAGTTCTTACAGGTAACGCTGAGAATGCAAAGACTGATGGGATTCATGCTGCCATTACAATTTCTGTCACTCTAAAATAAAAAAGCCCACGAAGATGACCTCCATACTGGTGATTCTGGTGACAGTGAAGGACGAACCACTGCTAATCTTAAAAAAAACGTAATGAATCGCTTTTCCACTGACTGTCAGACTCAGTAATGGGGACTGACATTCAAACAGCCTTGTCAAAAAGTCTGGAAACAAAGTTTAGGGATGCGTTTTTGTTTTTTTCCGTTTTAAACAAATGCACATTTATCACGAGTTGTGCTCAGTGAAATTGAGAGACAAACCTGAAATCCCTGAATGATTTTCGCATAGAAGCACTTTCTGTGATGTGAAAGGAAGCTATAACTCTTCAAAACACCAGTTATCCCCAGCAATCTATAAACATACATCATCCAGTAACAACACATTCATCAGAGAATGGCAAGAAAAGAGCTGAGGAAGAGGGGGTTTGCGTAATACCTCTGATTAAATCTCGGGAAAGCGGCAAAAAAGTTACATTCTCAAGCAAAATCATTTGTTCTTGGCAAATTAGTGTGGGCAGGTGCTATTATTCTCCCATGAACTCTTTGGCTTTGGGAAAGAAATTCATCTTTTCAGAAATAGGAGTGAGCAAATCACTGTGAAGTTATTCAATCACTACCTGGTGATTCAAGTAAAATTACCTTTTTGCTTTGTATGCAACTACTGAGCTTCAGTGTAGATGGCATTTAGAACAATGATAGCGACTGTCAAAAAGTCCTGGTTCACAGCACCCAGGTACTGAAGAAATATGAAACTTAGTGGACTCACTGTAACTGCACAATTTCACTTTAAAGCTTCATTTAGCCCTTTGATGAATAACCTATTGCTCCCCTTGCAAGGGCAAAATGCCACTGCCCACGACTCTGCCTTTAAACTTGTCAAATTTCCACCAACAACACCTCAACGTGTTTAACTGACCTGTTCTTGCAAAACCGCTACTGAATGCTGCTGCAATATGAATAAATAAGCAAACATACGCTCATCTTGTGCCCCCTCACACAGCGTACAGTTCTGAACTCAATTTCACACTCCACTGCTTTCTCAGACAATTTAGACAGGCTGATGCCAACAGCAGAAAGTGAAGAGACAATGCATTTATTTATCGACTTTTTGGCAAAAGGGAGGATTTGTCAGACTGTGTGTGTGTGTGTGTGTGTGTGTGTGTGTGAGTGTGTGTGTGTGTGTGTGTGTCCATGTACCTATATATGACAGAGACACATTGGAGGGAAGCAAGAGGAATGTGATTCAGCCCCGAAGAGACACAGAAAGAGCGCACGGGAGAGGAAGAGCGAGACAACAGGCATATCCAGGGGAATTGTTTTCTTAGTCACTCATCCGGTGTTTGTCCCAGTGCAATGTGTCTGAGGAGGACATGAAACGCTCCACATCCACAGAGAGACAAACTCCAACGTGAGAATGCTGACAAATAAAAATGACTGTGGTGAAGTTTAAATACAAGTAGGCCAGTTGTCAAAACAGCCCAATGCAATTACTGTACAAAAATGTATGTTTCTTACATGTTTTATGTGCTACAGACACTATAGTCAGTATATTGGTCCAGCTGTCTATACACTGTACACTGACACTCAACCTTTCTTGACATACACTGAACAAAATAGTTCAGGGAGCTACAATGGGAAAGTGAGTGTTTTTTTATTTTGACTAGGGACTAAAATTCAGGATATAGTAGCCTCTGCTGCTTCAGTTTTAACCATTTTTCCTTTTTTTGCATAAATCTGTTGCATGTCCTCAAAGTGAGCGCGAGGCTAAATTGATGGAGTGCCCTTTTAAACCAATAATTCCACAGTGTGGCACCACGGAATAAAGTCTATATTGAAAAAGGAAGCACATAAGAAAAGTGAAAAATGCTTTTTGTTCTGTCTAACAGTCATGAGACCATTACTCACTGCATTTTTAGCCTCAGCCTGTCACTCTCTTTATGTGCAGGGTCTAGGAAAAGCAGCCCGGGCTCCTCTTAAAAGAGATCTTTAAGTCTTTATTTGGTATCAGTTGCACACACTTTGCAAAGTGACGTCAAGGACAAAACCTTTAAGCTGGCAGGGGGAAAATAGAGTGCCTTGCCAAAGAAGAAATTCTGCCTGGAAATTATTCAAAGCACAGTCGTGTACAAAATATCCAAGCATTCCCCGAGCAGAACTGGGGGTTCAGGTTCACTGAGCAGTTTGTTATCACAAAGACTGGGTAATTGACTCAGACATATCAAATAAACTTTCTACAAAATTCACAAGTAAGCAGGTATGACATTCTAATGGGCTTCTTCATTAAGTCTTTCGGCAGGGGGTAATGTGTTTGAAATTAATGTGACATTTTCAACTCCAAAGAGCTTCAGTCTTCAGTTATTTCGCCCCGCCTAATACTCGCTGTGGATGTAATTTATGCACAGTTGTGATCTAATACAAAGCTGTGTTTTCTAAGCTGCTGGAATCCGACATCTAACACCGAACAACACGCACATGTGCGCGCATATCAGCGCCGGGAAAAGAGCAACAGAGTGCTTGTGGGATATAAACAGGTATCTGATTTGAGCAGAGGTTTCTCACTGCACGGGGAGTCACCGGGTCAAAAAGCCTTCCAGGCTGTGGCAGCCACTTCTTAAAGCCACCGTGTGAGCAGTTGTACATAGATATTTTTCATTTGTATGAAGATTTCCAACTATTTTCTACAAAATATGCATCCACCACAAAGAAGCCAATTTCTTTCGTGTGTCAGTCTGGATTTACAAAACAGTCATAGGAGCAAAAACTTTCACAATTAAATAATGCTGCACCTTATTTTTCAATAGCTGAAGGACTGTATGTAGGGTGTGGCGAGTTTTAAAGAAGCACTATTCACCAATCTGACAGTAAAAACAGTCAAGAAATATGAATATATCTGACCATCTCCACTGTGTCTCCTTGTGCTCTTTATTCTTGAAGAGTTACTTTCACTGTCTGACAAAAGTGCGACACGTGAAATGATAAAAAAAAAAGAAAGAAGAAAGCAGTGAGTACAACATGCTGTGGTATGGGGAAGCAGGGGAAGCAAGTTTTAAAAAAAAACGGCTGCAAATGAAGATGAACATCATCTCTTTTCCCTGCAATATGAAGGGGTTAGTCTTCCCCGGTTGAGTTTTATCCAACACTCTGCGCTATTATCATCATTTCCCACTAAGCAGAAGCTCCCCAGATACTCCCCAGAGAGCGGCATTGAGCCGTAGTAGCGCCTTTGCCATGTTACCATGGAAACATTCCCATGGCATAGCCCATTACAGAAACAGACACTTACACATGATTTCGGAATGAGCTTTCGGGGGAAGATTTCAACCCCGGTGTGAAAGCACTGCAACTGTCTTTTGCTCGAACTTTAAACCTGAATCTTGCATTACCTGTGCAAGAACATATAGGGTGCTTTGTTGGAGATTTTTTTTCTCTGCAACATTTAATGCTGTCATTCCAATGTTGGCATCCCAAAATGTGAAAAACAAATTACACAGAACTCTTCTTTTAATACAGAATAAGAATGAATCATATAGGAAAATGTACTAATGTAATTATCACTAAACGGCTGATTCATTTGATTAAGCGTAAATTGAAAACTAACAAACATCCCCCGTCAGCAGCCCCCCGCCTCAGCCTCTGCGTCCTGCGTCACCTAAATGAGGCCCTTGATGAGGTTAAGTACAACAGTAGCCCCTGTCCAACTGATTCCCATATTCAGTAGTGGGGAGCCATTATTCTGGAGGCCTGCTTGGTTCTGAATAAGTCATGGTATATTATGCCGTCTCTGCGCCCGTGTAATGAGTCTGGCGTGAGGATGATAAAGTTTTGAGAAAACATCCAACATGGCCGTTATGACTTCTCAGCTTTCTAAAATAAATAAAGAAGGCTTTGGTGAATGCGAAGTCTAACTCTCACAGGCAGGATGCTGTTTGTTTACCTTGGGGGAACAGAGCAGAGAGAGATAGGGTGGGCATCTTTTTGGTCCCAACTGCAAATACCAAAGCTACTCCAATCAGACGTGTGCTGCATCACGTCTTGCATGTCTTCGCTCAGTCATCGCTCACATCCAGAGCACTGATTGCTCTATTATGACATATCATTACGTGTGTGACTAATGAGTCACCTAGGAATAGGTTGAGGGGAGGTTATCAATATTGAGGAGCGCTTTAATAGGTGGACCTTTGCTGTGAATACACAGTGACTCATGATGGATCTCTTGGTTTTACAGTGTTGATTTTTGAAGTGACTCATCACTTCTATATGACCTTTAATTGTGCAAAAATGATGGCTAATTCATTTTAGCAGCAAAAACGGCACAGAAGCTCAATGGTGAAGTGTTAAGGGGGCTGCCTTGCTTGCTGTTGATTAGTTTGGGTTGTACCAGATTAAACTGAAGGGAATGTTGATTAATGTTAGAGTCACTTCAAACTCACCTTGATTAATTCCACAGAAATCGTTATTAGTGCTGAACTACTTTAGCCTCTGACAAACAAATAGTTCATTTCCTAAGCTCATAATCACCAGCGCAAATTCATCTGACATTGACATTTTTGCTCATCAACATTTGCAGCAAATGGTTGTGTTCTCATTTGTTATGAATACACATGCTGGCATCGTTTTCCGTTGAATTATTTGCAGAGGACAATGACTGACAATGTGCAGCCACACTTTGTGCAAACTTACCGCTTCAGGCAGGCTGTGCAGGTCCTCAGGAGATGGAGCCAATCCAGAAGCTTTAGGCACTTGGACACAGAGATAAACAGCCACCTCTTCTCCTCCCAGCATGCCGACTCCATTTACCAGCAGGCCCAGTAACACCTGTTCCTGCTGAGGTACGTATCAGGAATGACATTTTAACATCTGTCCCCAAATCCCTCATTGAAGCTGAACTAGCTTTAACATTACTGATATGACAACGCTACTTTCAAAGGCAAAACTTGAGAGGTTTATTAATTAAGCAAGCACAATAGCCATTATTATCCAACTAAAAGAACTCTGATTACAATGAAGGGCACAATAACTGAACAATATGCCACCTCAATAATATGGAAAATACAATTATTTTGTAGTCTTTAGTTTTTGCTGGGAACCTCGCCATACTTTCTTTAAAAAGACAAAGATATGAAATAGTTCTTAAAATATAGATGATGTGACAATTCACAAAAGATACATTTCAATTAGCCAGTTGTGCATAGAAAGTCTGGGAGATGTACTGCAGTTAATTACAATCTATTGTACTAAATATGGGCAGCCATAATAAGAGTACTATATTTAACGACAGGATAAAAAGTTAGAATAAACGCTACTATTGTGTTAGGTTCATCTCTGCAAA
This sequence comes from Pempheris klunzingeri, assembly GCF_042242105.1. Lineage (NCBI taxonomy): Eukaryota > Metazoa > Chordata > Actinopteri > Acropomatiformes > Pempheridae > Pempheris > Pempheris klunzingeri. Next base: position 9,226,691 of record NC_092034.1, read on the forward strand.
CACTTCCCTCTGTTCTGATTCAAAATAAGAAATACGCAAAGAGCAACGCTTGAAGTTCCACTGCCACCTGTAAAACTATTTCTTCTGATTGTATTTTCGTCAAAAGGAAATTTAAGTTGCAAAAGCACTGTTTCTGTATAGCTCCTCACAATAAGAGCAACGGATAAGCGCAAAGCAGACACTGGCTGCTTAATTGGCTGTCAAGAAGTGCAACTGAAATAGCATTCCATTCAAATGGCGTGATGAAGAAGAGAGAGTATGGATGTTGGGACTTGAAGTGGCGGTGTGGGGGTAATCTTTTGTGTGGCTCGGTTTATTGGTCGGATGACTCATGCCTATTGTATAATAGTTTGAGCGACTTAGACAACAACTTCCTATGTCTGACTTATTACCCTCCATAACTTTAGGATTTGGAGGAATCTGAAGGTTGGGTTCTACCAAGAATCCTAAAAGTTATCTGCTAACATTCAAAAGTCAGAAATGACACTTGCCCTACTTGTCATTGGGAACTGTAAAAAAGAAGGTATAATTGAGGCTGGTGCCACCAAACAGAAGCCAAGAGAGACACGCGAAACCTGTGTTCAAAACTGTTGCTGTCAGACTTAAAATGCAATGAAAAAAGAGTTAAGATTAATTTTCACTCTTGTATCGAGACTATAGCTTCACCCTGGAGAGCTACATCCTGCAATGTAGTTAAAACACATGACAGGGCCATGAAACGAAGGCAAGGAACGTAAAACCCTGATGGAGAGACAGACAAAGACTCACCGAGCGATATACTCCTCTCTTGACATTCCTTCTGACAATTACTTATGTAATACAATTGCTTGCCAGCTGATGGTGGGAAGCAATTTGACAGTTTTATCACAACTTTGACAAAAGTAATTTACTTGGCTCAGTCCTTCTGTGCTTCTGTGGGAAATAAATCATCCAAATAAAAATAAATAAAGGGCACCCCACCAGGATTTGACAGTTCAATGTCTTCCAAGCCCAGCACAAATGGTGCAGTCTTCACCCAGCATCATAAAAGTGAGAGTTACCAGGGCTGTGTGCTGTGATCCATCATCTGTCTAGGGGACACTTTGGTGGTCCATTGCTGTTCATTGGACAGCTGGGACTATAACCATGCAGCTGTTTAAAGCTTAGCTTCACAGAAAGTGTGATTAGTTTAAAGAAACAGGATTTAGAACGGCTTTAGACTTGATTTTCACATTAGGATCGCTGTGTATTCCACTACAGTACACGGAGGTCTGTTCCTGATATATATTTTAGGGTTAGTTGGATCGCATCGCATCTTTTACAGTAAGACTTCACTCAACTCCAAATTCCAAAAACATGTGAGTAGAAAATAGTCAAGTTAGGCATGTTTGTATAGGTATGTTTTAGTGTCCGTACACATTTATGAAATGAGATAAACCGTATATATACATACACACACACACACATCTTTGCAAGCTGTTACGGATTAGGATTGCAGTCTGCATATGTATTTCAGTGAGAATCAGTGACGTTGATTTATGGAAGATGAACCATATATTACATGAACATTTCAAAGCCACACAATATAAACCTAAGCCTAATATAAGTCTATTAGTTGTGAAATATATTCACATCAGGTCACCATCCCCAGCATTTCTGTGAGAAAGCAGTGATATCACTCGGATTGGGTTTGTTGATCATGTTGCAGTTGCTGCCGCGGTGGGAGTTGGCTTTGATGTAATATTGTAATATTTCATTTGATTATGCTGATTTGATTGTGTGAGGTCATCCATCCTGCCTGATGCCTCTGATATCCTTCAAAAGCATTTTGCTTTATTGGCTTGCTGGTCTACACACCAGAATTTCAATGGTTGTTTGATGGTATTAATGCACCATTTAAATGCAGACCCTGGAAGTTGAGGGTGGTGGGGGTAGGGGGGGGTCCCACATGGAGAGAGCATGCATGGAATCTGAAAGTCAGATGTCAGAGGAGTCAGTGGAGGGGGGAAATTTTCTCAAAATGCAGATACTACACTGGAGTGGAATATCAAATGTTCAAATCTCTTTCAGGGATTTTGTAGGGAGCTCTTCTCTTTCAAACAGCACCAAACTCACAATCACCCACTTCACATTTTTCAAAAAGGGTTCTGCCAAGCTTATTCCTCTTGGAGAAAAGCCAAGCATGCATGCATGCACGCAAATGACATGAATAGTGAACAGATGTGCAGCACACCTGAGATCAAACTACAACCATTGTCACTCTTTTCCATTCAAGGGAACAAAAGGATCCATTTTTCTCGAGCCACCACTCAAATTCTATACAACAGCAAGGCTAGAAATGAACACAGAGGAACAAGTTAGCCACCATTTCTCAAGGTATTGCTCCACTTAAATATATTCCACAAGTTTATTACATTTTCTACAGTCTTTGAGATGGCAGTCATGATTATTGCCAACTAGCACTATTACAAACATTTAATCAACGCAAACTGCACTAGGATTAAACATCTCCTCTTCTACTCTGTTAAGAAAAGCAGCGTCTGAAACTCGAAGAAAACAAAATGTGTCCGATGAGTCATTGCTTGGGGAAATCAATTCATTTAGTCATACAGAGGTGCTAAGTTATTTATTGCCTGTCGGTGTGAGCTGTTAGTTCAATTTAATTCCTTGCTGCAGAAAGAACAGAGATGCTACAGAGGAAATTTGAAGAGAACTACTTTATTTATGCAAACAGGATGCGTTCGTAAAAAAAAAAAAAAAAAGAAACTAATTTTTCAACATTTTTCAATGCCTTTTTTGTCCCTATAGTGTTTCCCTGTGGAACCACAGTAACTATATTGGACTAACATGTTATCTTTTTCACATACATGTGCTTCTTCTGCTACTTTCAGTGGCTACAACACACATTAAGAGAAATGCACCCCAAGTTATTGAGAACGTGCTCAAATTTAAAAAATAAAAACATTGCAAATATGAGAACACAACACAACACACACACAAGCAGAAATGTGCACAAAAAGAGAAAACAAAATTGCATTCAGGTGCACTTTACTGATCCCCAGCTGTACTTACACTCCACAGTAACTCTAAACACTAATGTTGGCATCTCAAGCACGCAACATTATTAGCCTTGAATTACAACTGACAGGAACATTTTCATGTTAAACGTCTCATCATGAACTAAAGGTGTTGGACAAGTGGATATTTTTTTAGTTTGTGGCAGTGCTTGGTGAAGCACGAGGGTCAAAATGTTCATACTCTGAGGACCATGGATGTCTGATCAAATATTAATGGTAATCCATTCAGTAATCGTTGGGATATTTCATTCTGGAGGTGCCATGCTGGTAAAACTTGCAGTTTTCGTGCTTTTGCTTTTGGTATTTGTAGGTCTGGATTTGAGTTGCATTCCTTTTTTCCCTTAACTGGGCTTTGCATCACATCATTCTAATGTACATTTTAGGGAATTCGTCTCAACATACTTGACTTGACGACTGTAGCTCAGAAGTTGAGCGGGTTGTCCAACAATCAAAAGATCAGCGGTTCGAACCCCCCCGGCTCCTCCAATCCGCACGTCAAAGTGGCCTTGGTCAAGAAAGTGAGCCCCAAATTGCTCCCAAAGCAGTTTCTCCATGAGTGTGAGTGAATGGTTTCCTCCTGACACCAGATTGGCAACCACCCATCAGTGTGTGAATCTAGATGCAGTGAAAAGACGAGAAAGGCACTATACAAGTGCAGTCCACTTACCATTTACTTTGCAGTGCCGCAGTTGAAATCGATGACGATGACTTCCAGGGAGAGAAGGTGATTGCGGACAGCTGGCATTTTATGACACCCATTAAGTATTCATCACAATAATAAGTGCACCAAACCTATCAATATATTTACATCCAGCTAGAACACAGTTTATAAAGTTCTCCAGACAGTTAGTGATCACATTATGGTCACCGTTTTGCTGCAGAACTAGAATTTCTTAAAGTTTTGAGAGACTGTTACATAGAAAAGGTTATCAAATTGAGAGGACAAACCACACAACAATTACTTTTGAGGACAATAGTATAATGAACATCTAACCAGATGCTTGGTCACAACACCAAGGAAAATGACAGGTGCAGTTATTACACAGATGAGCCCCTGGGCACAACTTTCTTCATGACCTTGTTTTTGACTTTCATAATAGCACCGATCATGGAAGCGTCAGACCCCGCATGGTTCATGAGGCTCATTTGAAAACCAAAAAGTACTCTCTCAAAAAACACAGTAACATCTCACCACCTATAATCCATTTTTCAGCCCACTCATTTCCAGGTCTGCTTAAAAAGCCATTTATCTGCTCACACCAAATCATAATTGGCATTCTAATAGCAGCAAAATGACACAGATAAATACTCACCAATCATTGACACCACAAGCACTTTAGAGTCGTTGTATCCCCTTTTTTTTTTTTTTTTGCTAAAGTGAACGTTTTCCTCTTCAAATCATCAATGAGTACAAAGATACCTGCACATAAATGCATACAGAACGTCGCATTTAACCGTCCCCACCCTCATTCCTCACATGAAATAACCCTTTTAAATGCAAATACCCAGGAGGCAACTGGCTTCTTATCATACATTTCATTGTCTGCTTTGGGGTAGCGGGGTAGAAGGCTGTTTTGCTCTGCATCTGCATGTAATTGCACACACACTCACTGCAACCTTACAGTTTATACAGGAACAAAGCAGCTTGAGAATAAATTACAGCAAAAATGCTTCAATATAGGGCGAGTGGATGTTCTTAATTCTAACCACTAAGTAGAAGTAGAAGAAAAAGAAATAAAAAATCTATTTTAAAGTTGGAATAAGTGGATAAGACTGGAAACTTCCTTAACTTGATGTATGAGTGACAACAGCTGGTCAAATGATCTCAGATTTATTTCACTTCATTTTGACTGTAACGCCATGGGAACACTTTTTGTCCTCTTTGCCTGATGGATATCCTTCTTAACCTGGTGTTAAGAGGCGTCAGTACATGGTAATACCATGCATGCTTCACCCTGATCAGACAAACAGGTGTTCAGTGAAAAATCACTGCAGGCATGGCTCCTGTAAAGCCAATACGACACTGCTGCCACCTACTCAGGCTTTCAAAGCATGGCTCCATAAATAACATATTTCTGATACCCTCCAACATCGACGCAAGGACAACCTCAACCACCAATTTTCACCCTAAGTGTATTCCTACATAACATCATTACTAAGAAAACTTGACTTTCATGCTGCCCTCACCATTTTGATTGTAACATGTGCAAATAAATCATCTCTTGCTCACCTCTGCACAGATTCGACACGATGTACCACGGCAGGTTAACACTGCTATCTAGTGGCCAGAGAGAAAAATACACTTGGAAATATTATGTTTATCAACCCACAAAACATTCATTCAGTGACAGGCCTTCGTGTGTCTCATTTTGCATGAAATAGTGTGTAAAATCAATCCAATATGGAGTAATAACACAACGTGGTTTGAATGGTACACTCACAGAACAGTAAATTAGAGCTTAAAAAGAGAAAATCAGTGTCAATTAAATCATTCACCATCATTCTTCAACGGTAAAGTGAATTATTCAAGTATAAGCCATTAAACCATAACAAAAATAACAAATAAAACGTGCTAAACATTTTTTGTTGTGCAAGGCCTTTTCCCATCACTTGCTTTCATCAGGGCCTTGATGGCCCTCGCCCTCATTTCCAGTTCCAGGAGCTCCAGCTGCTGGATTGACGGCTGACATGATGCAGGTGCACGATTTGACACCGGTCCGCTTTGGACGGGCGGACTAACATCTGTAGCCTGCGGAGGCGCTCTCTGTTCTTTAGCCGCCTCTTTGCTGGAGGTGGCCGAACATGCCAAAATCTCGCTGACGCTTCTGTCTATGTCGCTTTGGATGTCTTTCTTTGCTTCCACCCGCTGAGAGGCGGTCTGAGGTTCGTGATTTGCTGGGACAGGGTTTACCGCTGGGTCAGCGCCTTCCCTGCAGCTGTCCGCTACTTTAGCCGCCCCGCCCACAGCTTTGACAGCCTGCTCCTCTTTGGGTCCCTCTATGTCACTGTCGTAAGTGTCTGCGTTTATGCTCAGGACGTCGCTCTCCTCGCCTGACCCACCTCCCTCTGTTAAAAATAAAAAAATTACACCGAGACACTTTAAATGTAAAACGGTCCTTTTATAGCTTTTCACCATCTTTGAAGTTTTTGATTGAGTGCCTGGGGGGGAACGTTCTTTCTGCGCATTACACATTAATTACCTTGCTTAGGGTCCTCAGTTTTTGCAGTTTCTTTGAGGCAAGATGTAGAGTCCACATTATTGTCTTGCCTTGATGTGGAAAAAAATGAAATAAACACATAAAAGTATGAGAAAAGCATTAGAAGGCACCCTACTTTCTGTCTGAAATTGTGCTCTGAATAAGTTACCAAACTGTTCACTCACTGGCTTTCCAAGGTCTCCTCTTTGTTTTCGTCACTATTTCCAGATGTCAGTTCTTCGCCTGAATACGAACAACAGCTCTGGGTGAATAAAACTGCTTTGTTTGCAATACTAAATTGTTTTAAGCCCCAACAATTCAGACATTCAAAAAATGGCCGCAAGTCTTACCTGCTAAGATCTGAATAAGATTTTTCTCTGAGATCGGCTCCAGTTGCTCCCAGCACAGCTTTTTGATTTCTGCTAAACTACAGTCCTGAGAACCACAATGTGTTTAAATAGTATCTCTGATGATGCGTTGCTTTAACAGCAACAATCAAACAGCAGGAGCTTAACGCTTTATTTCACTATGCTTTATCATTTTCTAATTATAATTACATTTCATTTCACACACTTTCTGGAGTAGGCACAAACATAGATATACTCTTAACTTTACTTTAAGTTTCTATTCAGCTCCATAGCTAATTTATAGCTATAGGTAAAAAAAACAACATACCAGCAACTAAACACACAGTATGAAAAATAACAGTGACAGCAGCAACTTTCTACCCAATATCTGAAAAAGTAAAATGTGCATAAGGTGACTTAGAATAGAATGAAACACAATTCATCGTGTGCATCATAATGCAGTATATGCCTACAAAAAGATGGGACAAACCTTTTCATGAAATGATCACTACTGCTCAAGGTGTTGTTGCTTTTTCAGCCAAAGCTGGTGCTACTGGAATGTAGCCAACAGTTGAAAATGTGGCCATAGATGTTTGGAGGACAACACTTGCCACAATGCACAAACTGTGGTCCATAAAACCACATTAGTCTGCGTCACGGCAAATAAGACTTTTAAGTTTGTGGCGAATAGATGTCTTTCACGCAGTGTTTAAAGAAGTAGAGTATCAGTAGAGTTTGAAGAAGTACAAAGCTACAATGCAACTGTTATGGTGAGCATCTGTGCTTTGGCCCACGAATGCCCAATGATCAATAGTTCATAAATATTTTCTTCACTGAAAAACATCTGGATTTTATGTGTGAAAACCTTCAAACACTGAGAAAATGTTATTAAAAACTGACATTTACATTCAGCTGGTCTCTGCCAGGCATACTGAGATCATGAGTTTAGAACTGCACAACATGCAGTTCACATGATGGCACGCTTACCTTGAGTTCATCAGGCAGCATTTTCCTCAGCTTCTTGTCCCCCAGCACATGAAAACACTGCTCGAGCATCTCCTGCTTAGCAGTGACATAGGCAGTGATGGGCTTGAAAGGCAGGCTGAGGTCGAGTCCCCCTTCTTCAATGTCACTGCCAATCCTGTCCAGCTCCGGGTCAGCGAGTTCATCCTTGGAGTCGTGCTTTAGGAAAAACAATATGTTACTCAGAGACTGTTTTCTTTGTTTGCGACTTTTACATGAATGAATGCATGAAATCAGCTACTTTTGTTATGTGTCAAAACCTTTTTACATCTTTATGTTAGTTTTATTGTGAAAAATGTTAACCTTTGGTGTTGTTTAAATAAGTTCCAAAGGATAGCTTCAGTATTTTTAAACCTGGGCCCTGTTTTTAAGTATTTTTGAAATGACAGGTAGGTGCAAAAACATTTGGAATTATCTACTAAATCACCTCAGCCACTATACACAATTGTGCTACGAACAAGCTACAACGGCTGCAACATAATGCTTCTGGGCAACTGTGACAGTCAAAGTACATCCACAAAAAGTCCTTGTTTTCACCAGTAACAGCTTCAGATTATCATTCAAAGTGTCTGACAACATTACAGAAAGGATCCATTCAGATATAGACAAACAAGATCCTTTCTGGCTAACCAGAAACAGCCTTAAGTCGCTTGGATCAAGCAGACTGTATTGACAAAAACAGGTGGTCTACTGCTGCCTTGTTTAGTTTGTTATTGTGTTTGGATACTATCTAATAAGTTAACTAAATAACAGTTTCTTGGAGGTATAAACGTTCTTGTCACTGTTGAGTCTGGTGGCTTTGAACCAAGTGATCTAATGGTTACAACCTACACTTGAGCAGACAGCCTGTAGTACAACAGCCCTCCGATAAATCCTAATCCATTCATGAATAAACAGTGTTTGTGGAAATAATAATTAAAAAAAAACATTGATTCAACTTCATGGTCAAGCAGAGTCCATGATTTGTGATGATCTGTATTGTTTTACACTGAAGTGTTTCTGACATTTTAACCACCTCACATAAATATTTTACATTCACCTAAATATGATGTCAAACATCTCAATTTCTTTATTTTACCTAAACTTTCTGCTCTGTAGTACAAACAATCTTTATTATAATTTCCATTGATGCGCACAATGAAAATTAATACAGAAACCCAAAGTTTAAAGTTTTATTTTCTCTGCTTCCTGTTTGACACATCTAATATTTTTTGACAACCAAAACAATATTAGATGTGTCAAAGTATTACAAACCCACATATACATTTCAACAGCTAGCTAGCAGTGTTATCTGCACTTAAGTCACATAGACTGTTTGTGGTTAGTCTCGAACCCAAACCAATAAAACCACTAAACTTGTTGGCTGCATTTCACAATAAAGTTAATAAAGAAAAAGAAAAACAGCGCTACAGTGCTGCAGTATTAAAACGATGGAGCAGCAGCAGGGAGACTTCCCATGAAGTTAATTAGTACATTTTATCAAGCTTGTTGTCAAATTAACCTTTGTATATAAACATTATATTTTCTGGGGAACTGTTTCCTGTCAACGTCTGAATTCCGTATTCTTCTTCCGCCAAGTTAAACGTCTCAGCCCAAACTGACGTTAGCATGCTGCTAGCTTAAACATCTCACCTCCGGCTTGGACTCCGTGCTTCTGCGCTTATTGCCGTCGAGTCGCTCGTCAGACTGCGAGTGTTTCCTTTTCTTTTCAGTGTTGCTTGATTTCTTTTTCAGCATCTCGAAGGAAAAACACGCGGCCTCGTCTCCTGAGAACTGTTTACGCCTGAGCTCACTCTCTGAAGTTGAATGTCGCGGGAGAAACGTGTCATCAGCAGGCGACGGCTTCTTCTTTTGAAACACCAGCTTGGCTGTTTTGTTAGCGCCTCCTACCGGGCTGGGGTGTTATTGCTAGTCTTTTTCTAAGAAATCTAACAAGGTTAAGACTAAAACTTCAGCTATTTCACTGCAAATTATCTCGTGCTAATTAATGTAATTAGTTAATATTCAGTTTTTTTTATCAACCCCACAGGTTTAGCAGTGTTTTTAAATGTTACAGCATTTACTAACAGCCTTATTAAATGAGCATTGCAAGGCTAGAGTACAACAAAATGTCCATAATTGGTGTGCATACCCTCTAGATTCCCACATTCGAGCAAACAGGTTCTCTTCCAGCCACAGCTACAAAGACTGCCAGTCTGGCGCTATATTATATTCTCTGACTCTTTCAGCTGCTCAGCCGTTTGTATTTTGACTGAACCTTGAGAGAGGTACCGTTCCTGTGACCTCTCAAGCTGTTGATGGAAGTGCAAATACATTCAAACTGTATCCCATCATCATTTTACACTTCAAAGCTTGCCGCGGATTAGTTGTGACAGTCAATCACAAGTCCTCTTCCTGTATTTCACACGGTCTTGCCATCTCCCAGTTCCCATCTGCCTCACCATTTCATCAAATACAGTGTGTATCGGATTCATTACTGCAAAAACCTTCAAACCCAGCGCCGCTGCTCATTTACATCATTCGGGTTTTTACATTTTAAATCAGCCGGCACTATCCTCAGTGTACGTTTGTTTCAAAGGACTTCACAAAGCAGTTTGGGGTCACATAATAATGACACAAAGGTCACAAATGCTTGTAGAGCGTAGGCTACACTAAAAATAATGCAAAACAAAGGGACATATATGAAAATGTATCTGTATCTGGAGTGCATTATGTACGGCCCATTGAAAATATGTAAAACAGTGAAATTATTACTTTACAAAGGTAACATATGACACAAAGATGTTATTTTGCAGACAAAATTCCACGTGAGGCTACACATTGTTCTCAAAAACAAAACCCATCCTCTGACAAAAACACACTACTCAAGACTGAATTAGAGGCATTTACATACAGCTTCTCCCTCTGAAACATGACTTCAAATCTTTCTTCAGACAAGTCCATCGTGTATTCTAAACTATCCATACAGAGCATTATAATAATCCACGGCTCTGTAGAGAGCAGCTTTGGAACGTAACTAAGTACATTCACTCAAGTACTGCTGAGTTTCCCCATTTGATGCAACTTTACATTTCTACTCCACAACATCTCTGGGGCAAACACTTGGACTTTTTGCTCCTCTACATTTGTCTGACAGCTTTAGTTGGAGGTTTTTCATCCCCTTTCCTATCCAGTGAAAACCACGTGTCTGCAAATTTGATGAGTGTTTGTAATAAACTGAAGGATGGGAGAAATTCTTATACATCTTTAACTATATAAACTATTTAAAATCCTTTTGGATTGGTTGGTAAATGCATCGTCACAAAGGTGTTTTTCTCATGAAAAGTGGACTATTTAGCTCACTCTTTAACATCTACAGCAGTAAAATGCATCAAACATATTGATGCAACTGTAATATGAATCCAAAAACACTAACAGGGAACATTTCTCTGCACAATGAGTACTTTTACTTTTCATACTTTACATTCATCTTGCTGACAATACTTACATACTTGTACTTATATGAGGCATGGTTTGAATGCAGGACTATTACTTGTACTGGACTATTTCCACAATGTATTATTAGTACTTTTACTCAAGTAAAGGATCTGAATACTTCTTCCCCCACAGGCAGAGAGCAACTTTATACTCCTACATCCCCTTAACTAGCTGTAACGAAGGGAGAGGCTAACATTAAACAGGCGTCCCATCTGGAGCAGAATCACATTAGCTACATGTCTCCAATAAACAACTCTGCTGTTCTCTTCAGCATGCCCTCTTGACTACCACCCAGCTAGCCATGCATTTTCTTTAGCTGGACCGAGACACAGGTTTCAAGGTGGTGACGACACAAGCAAGCAGTAAATCACTCTAATTGGCTTCCCCGCCTCTGCCTGAAATAAGGCGGGAGCCAACGCGATGGCTGCCCAGGCGCCATGGCGACAGCTGTCTCCACATAATGCAGGTTGTTATCCTGATGCCATCCGCCAAATTATGCAGTGGATATGGTGGGAGGTGCGCATCGATCACAATCACGTCACAATGTGTTTTCCTTGCAACATCTGCTCCCATGTGTCTGGATATCACCTCGTTAAAAGGGCAATGATGGAGCTGGCGCTGTTGAAGGGGACATCGCATTTGGGAGCCATGGAGAGGGTCGGAAAAACAACCTCAGTCTGCATATGAGTGTGTAAATTCTGAAAACTACAGTCAAGCCAATTCTCAGTGAGGTATGCTGTAGAGGTTTGTGATAGGAGACTTTTCTACTCACAATAGCACATTATTGCTTTTTTAAATAAGAGGGTGCTCATGGAAATAATTCTTATTTCATGATTCTTGCTTTGTCTTCAAAAGAGCAAGAGTATCTGTTGAATACACATCAAGGCTCTGTTGTCTAATGAGGACATTTTTGCTAATCAAGAGATGTGTTACAATGAGTTGAATGTTTTTTTTTTTTTGCTATTCCTCTCACTTAACTCAGTTATAATACATGGAAACGAATCACAGAAAGAGAAGAATATTTCAATAAGTGAAAGTGAGACTGAAAAGCTAGAGGAGCTTATGAGAATGGCTCAAACAAAAGCAAACAAAGGGGGAAAAAAATAAAGAACATAAGTGGACAAGAAACTAAATGAAAACCTACTCAACACAGAGAAACATGTGTTTAAAACAGGAAATAAAGCAGTTCAATCTGATCCAGCAAAATACATGAAACTTACAGTTACAGTATAATATATTGTGGTGGTGGATATGTGTCTGTGTGTATGGGAATCAACATTGCTTTCAGGCCATAATACTTTTCATTATTTTAAACAACAGGTCTTCTGTTTGAAATTTGCATTCAAATAAATAAAATAAATACATTTTTGGCAATAACAGGCTTTGATTTCATTCAGTTTGTTACATCTGGGCATGCTTACATGCAAACAATAATGCCCCTTCCATGGTCTTGGTGCTACATAATTACATAAACTAATCCCAAAACTGTGCATTGTCATTACAGATTGCTTCGATAATGAGACATTTTCATATAAGGCTTTGAGGCTAATTATTAGAGTGCTGATTTAATGTGGAGCGCAGAAATCAACCTCATTCTACAGCTTATCTAAATCCACACCCATCCGATCTACTCATTTCAGCACTTCTGGCAGTTATGAACAGCTTTCTTGAAGCCATATAAGTTCCATGTGTGAACACACTGACTGACAAATCAAAACTCATTGACAGTGGGTTTTTTTTTAGTGTAGAATAACAACTTCTCTGCCAGCTGAGATAGGTGTGCTTTTTTTTTTCTGATTCACATGACACACATGTGAGATAAATAAAAATAGTAGAGTTTTTGACATCTGAAAACTTTTCTATTTCATCCAGTGATGCAGTTCAAAGAGTTCTTCCATACTGTAGGCGTCCTGCTTGCTTGCTCCACCAGCACTCCTGACTGCTGAGACAACACGGGACGCTCAAATGCTATGACATACATGTAGTATTTACATACAGTGAATTGTGAGTTTAAAGGAGAGAGATCACGCTCATTTTCAGGATCAAACTTACATTTGGGGGTCCTAGTAGAATGTGCTTACATGTTATGTTGAAAAAACATATTATTTTTCTCATACTGTGCATACTGCTCTCGCCAGCCTCTTTCTGAATGCTCTGTTTTAGGATGCGTCTCTTTAAGGCCCCTCCCTCCAGTCTACTCCGATTGGTCAGCTCCCACAATCCTGAGCAGGCACCGCCCACCAACTCCCCGCATTAGCTCTGCCGTCTCTGAGGGGGAAACACCTTAGCCGAGCAACATGCCAACACAGACTTACCAGCCAAATAAACCACATAAAACGCGCAACACTTACAGCTTCCAAATCTGAGGTCGGGTCACGGACAGGTCACATGATCAACAGATCCCTGCGTGATGTCACACATTCACTGAAAGATGGAGCAGGACAAAAAGAGAGAGGATTGTCTTTTCTTATATTCTAAGAGTCTCTAGATGCATTTATTTGAAAAGACATGGAAAAAGTGCCTTTTACATAATATGTCCCATTTAAAATCAAAGTGAGTCGGCAGCTAAGAGTTAAGCATTGCGACGTATTCCCAAGCGAGATAGCAGAATTGTTAAATGAATAGATTAGACCTGAACCACATTAATCTGGAAACGTCTACAGTTTCAGCCAGCTGAAATCCAAACACGCACCTCTGTGCTATGCTATGCTAGCTGGCCACCCAAGCTAACATTCAAGTGTTGTTTTATGTGATGTAACCGCCCCCAAGTTCAAGATGAGTCATTCAAATCGTTAAGGAGCGATTTTTTTTATACAAAACAAAAATATGTATATATTTTATTTTTTGACACACATTGTGCATACAAAAAGAGATTAACAGTGGCATAACATGATTTAACATGGAAAATGTATTTTTCTTTCACCCTGTCTTTGAAAGCACATGACTCACATTGATCCAGCTGTACAGCAGTACAACCAACCTGACACATAACCTTCCACTTTAAGCGGCAGATAAATCTAACCAAAGCCATGTCTGAGCCTACATATATCTAACATCTCATACTTAGTGTCCTTGGAGATTGAGTCCTGTGTGAGACTATTGGCACTGAGACACCTTAATATTGTGTTACAGGTCCAAACATGTAGTTATACAGATAATGGCCATCAGTTGGGTTCCTAATCCAGCCCATTTTAATGGCTGTCCAGACTGTCCCTAACTACGCTGTCATCCCTGATAACAGTTTGCTCTATAAGCTTCAATTATCCCTACACAGCTTTGTGCAGCAGGCTGACAGTTGTCAGCAATTAAATTTAACTAATGGATTAGCTGTCAGTTGTTGTAAAATTATAACCAAAGGATATAAGTCTTAATTACTACTTTTTTCCACATTTTAGAAGTGCCTCTTTTAACATGAAGCAATTCATCTACCACTAACCTGCCTTGTTTAAATAATCAGTTTTGGGCTCCAACACTGTAACATGTGAGGCAGGTGGGCCGGTATCTTTGGGCTTGCTGGGGTCGCACAATGACAAAGAGGTAAAACAACTTCCTAAATACAGCTAAAATTCTTCAGTTTGCTTGGATTTACAGGAGTGACTAATGAGCCTGTGTTGCAATAAAAAGATGAAATGGTTGGAAATAACCAGGTATGTAATAATGAACAACAATATTGGTTAAATATTCACATTCAACAGTTTTAGGTCACATCTTTAAAAAACAACTAGTAGCACCACATAAAAACACTGAATAATAGAACTAAAGAACTAATCACTCTCTTTTTGGCACAGGATCACAATACAACAGCTCTCCTGCTTCCCCCATTCAGCATGTTGTTAACTTAAATATCAATTGTTCTCACTTAAGCAGCAGCTTCTCTCCACAGTGCTGCTAGGCAGCTTGTTAGAGGATTGCAAAAACAAGGCAGTGTGTACACGGTTGTTGCCTTGAGTTATGAAAGCAAGTGATGTCTATTAAAAATCTATTCATTGCCTCGCACTGACTTCTAGGAGTAATGTAGCTCGTCAAAAACAGCAGTAACTGTTGAGTGAAGATGTTTTAAATCAGGTGGGATTCAAAAAGAGGCAAAACAGGAAAAGAGAAACTCTTCTAGTGTTGCCTTTTGGCATATACTTGTCAGTTCAAGTTCAGATTGCATATTGTCAAATGTACAGCAATTACAGCGAGACAGCTTACACTAGCAGAGGCATCTTCAAAATATTAACAAGCCCACAGAGGTTTGAATGAGACATGTTAAAGCCCACCACGTGTTTAGCCTTGTTGGAATGAAACAAACAAACAAGAGCTTTGAGGGATCATCAAGATTAAAAATTTGCCAGACAATACTGTCTAAAGAACATGTGAGAAGGTACAGTTGCAGTTACAGTAAATCCAGAGTATACAACTAAAGTACTTCGAGCCACGTTGACTTTGCCCCTCTTGGATGAAACATTCACCTGCAACAAATAAACAGATAAAGATATAATGTTGTGGGCCTTAAGGAAAGTCAAACATTTTAAAATAAGTTAATACTGTAAATAAAAAAAATAAAAAAACAAGAAGAATACTCAGGGTTCACTTATTAGCTTCATCATGTGCTTTCAAACTTATTTCATGGTCTTCATCAGCAGATTGAGTTTGCCATGTTGCCAGTTGCCATGATATGTTTATGTTCTCATCTAGTTGACTTAAAAGTTGAGGGCATTGTGAAGCTGTTAAAAGTTTCAAAACCAGCAAAAGAAGTTAGTGGATGTTGAGTATTCATGGACCAGTGCAGCATGTAATCAAACATTACTTATTTTATATTAGTTTGGAGTTGCAAATATTATTGGCTGACTATTGAAACTATGTGAGTTTGTTTGGCTGCACTACATTTCTGCACTGCATTTCTGACAAAGCAGCTGCTTTTAGGAGCTTTAATATCAAACCGCACTTGTTAAATTAACCGGGACTGAAATCCTCAGGATGACAACTTTAAACTCTGGACTGAACTGTCAAGCTCGAGTGGTTAACGAGTGGTTAACACATTAACATTGGTTAAGGTGCCCAGAATGACAACGGAGCGGGAACATGTTATATGGTTGAAGGCTCCAGAACAAGTGAGTCAGTGGACCTCGATTTAAGATTTGCTTTGTGTTGTGATGTTGCTTTGTCAATTGCGGTTTCCAAGGTCAAGAATGCTGTCAAACTCAGTAGTAACAATTTTGGTTTGAGTGGTGTAATGTATATAACATAATATTTTTTAGTATTGTTGGTTGAATTGAGAGTTGATTTGACACAGTAGTCTGTACTCTTGCAGTCATGAAATTGTTTTTCTTAAATTTTAAGAACGATTCCAAAACGATGGTGTATCAGGGCCATTCTAGGTAAAAAAAAAATAAATAAAATAAATGAATTAATTCCAAGACTTTACAAGAAATAGAAAAGAAATGTACAAGAAATAAACTCACATATTTAAGAGAGTTGATTTTCTTTCCTGTAAGCTGTAAGTTGACATGACATGCAGTTACCCATGAACCATATAAAACACATAAATAAATTCAGACATGAATAAACAAATAAATGTGAAAATATCTGAAAATTCTCGTAATCATTTTTTATTTGTCTTGATACTTCCATATTTATTCTTTTATTCGCATCTCTTTATACATTCATTTGTTTTATTGTTTTTACAAATGTATTCTTTTTTATGGCACTCCTATGACTTCTTATCCATCTATGAAAAACAGAAAGATAAATAAGGCTGCATGACTTATTGACAATTGCCAAACACCTAATGCATTTCTTTAACAGAGACTGGCTTTCATTATGTTTTTTTCTCATGAGAGTTGGAACACATTTACGCCTTATCTCTCCATCCCAAGCAGAAATCATCCTGAGAACATCCATCTTAAATCTACAATGTGTCCAAGGAAAATAAAAAAGAGGCTTTTTTTCACAGTCGGTGTGCATTACACATAAACCTGTCAAGTGATGTCAGTCATATTCACATTCCAGCTGTCACTGCAATAGTTCTTCTGCTGGCACAAGCCACCCTCTATCTATGCCATAAGCTTTTGTGTTTAATAAATAACAAAATGAAAAAGTAGGGGATAGCGGGATGAAAACGGCGCTGACGTGTCTCATCTGCACACATTCATCTGGGAGCAGCTTAGGAAAAAGCAACATGTAAAGGAGTGAGTGAGAAAAAGCGGTATGGAGATATCGGAAACTCACCCCATCTGCGCTCCTGCCAAGAGAGCAATGAACTTTGATGCTTCTTTGGAGCACAACCAGCAGCTCACTTGCAAGGTCCCCAAGAGCTGCGCTCTGTGTGCGTTCGAGTTAGAGCGAGTGAGAAAGCAGGGAGAGATAGCCTGTCAGGTCTAGCAGGGTGAGATGAGGACCAGACGCAGGATGGGATTCGGTCTTCCTCTCGCCTTTGATTCCGTAATTGAGGGCTAAGATTGGGAGGGAAACTGACAAGCTTTTGGCCCTCAAGGGTCAACCCCTAGCCTCCCAGAATCCCCAGGCACTGGTTCATTCCCAGAACACTCAGCCTAGGTTGGGCCCATACATTTCTCATTTAATATAGAACAGAAACTGAGAGAAATGAGTTCATTGTTATCAGCTTGCTTGGGGATTGTCTCAGGCAATACTTACCACCTGGCTGCCTTCTTTAGACAAAGTCAGAGCAACTCATCAGGGCCAAAAGTGCCTAAAAGTAAAGTTTGCAGACTGCAGGAAGGAAGGGTTAGCTGAATGTTTAGAACGTATCATATCCACTCAACATGAAGCCTATTGTTTACTTATTGAAATGACATGTTAATGTGTACATGGACGCTTGTTTGAGGTTTTCCACATCATGTTATCAGAAATATTGTACTTGTACAGTAATCCTCACCGTACTAAAATGTAATATATCCTAATGTGTGCCCTACAAATTCAGTGGCAGCAATTCTGGCGACACAGAAAGGTTTGATGCATCCCAAGGTAGCTTTGAGGGGACAAACGTTTGCAGCAACCTCTAAGTATGATTGACAGCAGCCAGGCCTGACATATTAGCGCCATTTCTAACTGTCAGAGGGATATTTACAGTCACATAAGCCCTGGATTTATCCATAACTAATTTTTCGAGCAATTTCTCTCTCCCTCGCTCTATCTCTTAAATGCTCTCTGAGAGAAAATCTAAATCAGGTCAGATAAAAATATATAGAAAGTAATTCAAGCAGCATCATTCATAGACATTCGTAAACCTATATAAATGCCTGCACATGTTATATATCCTGCGTCAGTATTTCCACAGAGGATGGTTGCATTAACGCTGCCGTAGATTTGTCTGCATTAAATCCAGGCCTGACACTGGGTGTTTCCATAGATGGCACTGTTTCATTGCAGAAGAGACACACGGGCTCTTTGCTGCCCAGAAACAATGATGCAGTGGCAGACATCAGTTCAACATGAGTATGATGTCATGCTGTGACAAGCATCAAATCAAAATTTCTTTAGACCATGATAGGTGCTGTTATTTTACAGTTACGTTTAACCGAAAAAACACATGTAATGTTTATAGGAGAAGTACTTGCACGCATAATTCAGTGGTTTTTCTTTTTCCCCTATGATCTGTTCCACTAAAGGATGTAAATAGGTTGATTTTTTTCATGTCTTGCATGTATAGTAAACCTTACATATGATATGATTCCTGTTTAAGAATCTGTACGTGTCAGAGACATCCAGGTAGCGGAAGAGAACAATTATTATTCTCCCATGAGTCTCTGTATAGGGGAGAAGTGGGCAGAGCAACTCAGGAGTCTGGACTGTCTGAACAAAACTGTCTTTTGTGAGTCTCAAGTGTATATTAAAGCCCGTCTATGCTGAATATTAACTTCAGCGAATCATTCCCAATTTAATTTTGATTGCACAGAATGGCTGTAGAGCACTTTTAATCACGGTGTAATTGATTTACTTTATGTGTTGACTGCGGCTGAGTGCTAGGTGATGTGAACTGTGCGGGGGCGACTCATGGCGTAAAGACCTCAAAAGGTGACTGATTTTCTGTACTTAAAAAATAAAACCAAACCTGATATACATATGAAAAAGCATTTTGGCTCATTGTAATTCTAACTGAAATATTTTCTAGCAAAAGCAAGTCTGCCTTATGCTGTCAGTCAGTCAGTCTGCATTATGTTAGCCATCCGCAACAGCTATATTTTATGTTAAGTGTTAATTAGCAAATGTTAGCATGCTAACACACTAAACTAAGATGGAGAACACAGTAAACACTATAATTGCTACACATCAGCATGCTAGTATTGTTTTTGCTAGCATGTTCAGGGAAGCACCTAAAATGCCTCATTTCAATTAGGGAGAGTCAATGCAGAGATAAATGTGAGGCGGTGAGTCTGACTTTGCCAGCCAACAAGTAAACTAGAAAAAAAAAAAAAAACAGCAACAAAAAAATGCTTGAATGCAAAGAAAGTTGAGGCCCAGAGCTGTCGCTACCCTCAGTATTGGCTGTTAAGGTGCCCTTGAGCAAGTCATTTGGGTCACCCGTTCCTTTGAAGCAAACAACAGCAGGCGGCAGTGCAAGTCAGGAGATGTGTGTGAAGGTAAAGCCGGGCGTCGGTGCTGAAGGAGTTTGCATGCTGCGCAAAACTTAACAGGATGTGTTGAGGTTAAACACACACACACACACACAAGACTCACACACATAAACACACTGACATTATAGGGCAATATCAAATAGGCAGGACCCGGGACTTACAATGTGAGAGACTGACATGCACTGTCAATCAGACGCCCTTCAGCTCTTTGGTTGGAGGAACAAAAAGGCCTCCAGTGAGCGGGCTGATGACTGATTATGCCTGACAATAACATTTCAAAAGCATCACGCCTCCTAAATATGACAAAGCAAAGTGTTGGGTGTGGGCTGCTGCAATCCCCAAACTACTTTCAACTTCAACTGAGTGCTGCAAAACTACAAAATGCAATACATCATTGATGCTTTAACTATTGATGTTCTCCCGTCACTGGTCCACTGTGTACCCTCATCATCCATCACAAGTTCCTACCTGTCTCTTCTCTTTCTCCTTACACCTGTACTCTTTACAAATGAGCTCCCAGGATGCAGCTTGTCTATTCCACCAATATCAGCCGTTTCACACTATTCCTCACAGTGGAGCTGAAGTGTTTGCTCAGATAAAACAGCTCCATACCTGCGCCCAACGGTCAGATCAATAACCAGGACGGATATGAATGCAGATCATGATTTTGCTTCACTGTGAAAATAAAAAGCTTCACAAATGAAGGAAAACAATGAGCATTTTTGACTCTGGTGGGACCTGAAACATCCCATCTTGGTTTTCTAATCAGAATTGCAGATTAGACATTTGCACATCTATCAGAGAGAAAAACATATGCATATTAACAGTCACATAATTTCACATTTTGGCAGATTAGCAGGGTAAAAGTTAAGGTTACAGACAAACCTGATAATACTTCACTAGATGTGACCTCATGTGTTTCTGCGCCTACATGGAGCCAATCAACATCTGAATCTTCTCTGCTGACCAATATGGAGGCGCATCAGACTGTCAAGTAAGGTGTAAAATTCAGATGTCTACGGTGTGAAAATGTTTCCTGGCAGGGATAGTCCCTGTGGCGTCTGGTGTTACGCTCACTTTTCTCTTTTTCACACACAGAAATGGTGCAAATTTCCAAAACTGAGTATGTATCAAGCACAATAGAAGGCAAAGCTCTGGGTTGTGTGGTGTTTACTGGTGCTTCCATGTCTGGATTTGACTCGATTTCCCTCATATTCTAACATATGCTGTAGTATTCTGTCCATTTAGGGGTTGAATACTGTAAATCTTTCCTCAAAGGCTGAGTTGTTTTAGCTTTAGAGGATAGGCTCAGTTATTGGTTGATGTGATCGCTCCTCCTGTTCCGTCCACACTACCCTTCCTAAAGCAACTACAATGTAAGATATGCACGACAAACTCCACATGCAAGAATGTATCAGAAATATTTTCCTCTGAAACTAATTTGAGGCTTTAGCAAGTGAGTTACAAAGATTGAGTTGGTATTTTTTGTGGGTCTTTTTTAATACAAAATTTACCTTTTTGATAGACTTAAAACAACATCTACAATATGAAAAGCACTACAGTGTGTTCTGCATCTACATGACCCACTGCTGACAGTGGGTTCTCCTTCCTCAGACAGCTTTCTGTCGCGGTCACACTGCAAAGTGACATTTGCTCACCGATGCGAAATAGGCGGGTGACATAATGAGTACTCGTGGGGCTAACTGTTAGCTCAGTCACAGTAGCTCCCACAGCTTCTCGCTATTGTCTCTCTGCTGTTCAATTCAAAATACTACACAGACGGCACTATTCTAAAGTAGAATCACACAAAATCTAACCAGATGTTCCTCCGGTATGTGATAGATGTCGCTTCACGAAAGCAGATTCAAGCCATCATTTTGTATGTGCTCTAAAATGTCTAAAATGAAACCTTTTTGATACAAGAACCATCACTGATCATCCTTGACTCATGTGAATCTTACCTTGAGCTCACATACTAGATGATAACCTCTTTCCCAACCATTGAAAAGTGTGAGAAAAGCTCTAAAGCTTACATTTAGATAAGACTCAGTTTGCTTTAACGAACAAATTCTTTAAATTTGACCCCTCATTATGTACCATTTAGCTTTAACCTGCATTTGAATATTTCAGAGCATCATCAGTATCATAATGTAATGAGTGAGTGAGTGAGTGAAGGTATATCTGGAGTTTGGGTGGGTTAGGGTGAGCTTCTCTGTTTTCTTGTTTCCTTGCTGAGCTTCAGTGGGGGGGCGACCACTTCATTTAGTTCTCTAGAATTGTTGATTCTGTCCCTCATCTCTTACACTCACGCTACAAAGGCATCACTTCACAGCCAGTAGAGAGATGATGATAGCCACCTGACCAGTTTGGCGCTTTTAGACCAGTAGCACTGCTTTACAAAGTAGTGTCATTTTTTTCTGAATGAGCACCAGCGTTGGGATCAAACCCCGTCGTTACCCACTGCACTGCATGCCACGAGGCGTGGCCTCGCCCCATTCACATGGAGGATCATGGCTTTGTTGGAGCAACCTCACCTATGTCCCTGTGTCCTACACCGCTTGGCACAACCCGCTCATTAGCAGGTCCAAGGGTCCAAAGCTGCCATCTGTCCCAAGGCTAAGGTTCAGAGGGCCCCCACTGTGCCCCATTGCACTC
The DNA here is from genome assembly GCF_042242105.1 of Pempheris klunzingeri. Lineage (NCBI taxonomy): Eukaryota > Metazoa > Chordata > Actinopteri > Acropomatiformes > Pempheridae > Pempheris > Pempheris klunzingeri. Next base: position 9,249,025 of record NC_092034.1, read on the forward strand.
TTCGTTGCCCTCCCAGTCGAGATGCCAAGGAGCAGAAGGTGACATTCCAACTTTCTGTCTCTCCCTCGCTCAACTCCAACTCCAGTCAACTCCGGGTTAGGTTTATTCTGAGAAGGCTTGGATCCAAGTGAGGCGCTGCACTGCCAACACTGACTACAAAAGGAGGCGGAGAGAGTTTGGTGTGCTTGTTTATTTTGCTTACAATGTGAAGAAGGAGCAGGGGAGAGTGCGTCTGCGTGAGTCTCAAATCGGCAGCATCTGGCTTTGAATGTCTCACTGTGCTTTTCTGTGTGCATGCACTCCCTGTGCACATTTACTTGTAACCCACTGGCAGTGTGTGCAGGGGGAGATGGAGATGGGCAGGAAGATGTTCAAAATAAACAGCTTTTTTTTTCCTTTTTCTTCTTTTCCCTAAAATACTTCTCCAGGGGGCACTGATACTTGATAGAGATGTGGAAGCCAAGCTCAGCATGACAATGTTCACTGTTCTCCTCTAAAAGTCGCGCAGAAAGGCCAGGGAGCGGTACACAGAGAGAGGGATCAATTGTGGTGGGAGGAAAGAGTGAGAGATGGGAGACAGTGCTGCAACTCTCCTGTCAGAGCCTGAAGCCTGACTAGCGCTGACGCTCATCTCATGTGTCACCCAGACTGAAATTAGGACAGGCTTCGACAGTCATAAATCAGCGCCCGAGCCTTCGCAACTGTTGCGGCTATAAATGAATTTCTCCATTTAATCACTTTTAATCTCCCCTCTCTGCAGGTACATCTCTCCTCAACTGGCCTTTAACTGAAAATAGATTTTATAAAGAATGTAAGTGATGTCTTTAAAGGAAGGCTGTTAAAGAATAGTCCAATTTCTTTTCCTCACTCCATTAGACGTAATGGTGTTATCCATTTGTTTTCAATCACAGTAATGAAAGATTTGAATGCTACTGTCTGTAAAAAAAAGAAAAAAAAAGTAGGTTGAGGAACAAAGTGTCCTTACAGGAAGTCTTTTATCTGCTTTGTCGGCATATGAATTAAATACAGTATGTCCTGCTAAATCATTGGCAATATAAAGTACATCAAAAACATAACATTTAATGTATGGGTTATAAAGCAGAATTGCTTATAAATTTCCCAGCAGAATAAAAGCTTTGACAATTTGACAATTAATGGTACAACTTCCATTCAAAGTAATGTGAAGAGTAGGATTTTAGACTATACATATAAGTATATCTAAATCATGTCACATAATCTTTCCTGCAGGCCATATACAGACACCTGCACAGCACACGCAGCACATCCACACTTCTGATACTGCAATCTGATTTTCTGGCCTGAACCACTAGGGGCCAGTAACAGAACATCTGATCAATATGTACTCAGCATTTCAACAATACAGCATGCGCCCTGACATTGCTCACAGTTGGACAGTTCACCAACATGCTATTTCCAAAGTGATTATCTGAGATATACAAAAGCACACTGACAGCAGGCACTGTTCTGCTGATGGGTAATAATTATAATTTACTGTCTGATGTTGTTCATAATCTCATGACAAGAAAAATTATGACGTCTGCCATAATGTATGTGATATACTCTGCTGGAACACAAAGGCAAGTTTTCCTCTCAGGTGCCCCAGCCAGACCTGCAGCAGGGTGAGATGAGGAGTCACTGCAGCGAGGACGAGGTGTAGAAGAGAAGGAATAAAACATGGCGTTAATGCTGTGTTGCAAATGACTTCATGCTGCATGCCTCTCCAGTGAGCGTTTAACATAGCCACCTCTTTGTCTTTCTCTCTCTCTCTCTCTCTCTCCTGTTTTCTCTCTGGTGACAAACTCCAGCCCAAGTCTTATATGTGAAGTTTCTATAGCAACCCTGTTGCCAGCATGAACTCATCAGTTAATTTCCCCATAGGGTGTCTGACAAAGAGAGAAAAACAAAAAAGACTTTGGGCATCAGGTTGACTTTGCGGGGGTGAGGTCTGCTTCTTGAACTGCACTTCTACTCAAGGTTTAATCTGCTAAATGACTGTCACTGCTGAATTGTAACCAGAGGCAACCAATCAGGGGAGGAGATAAATGTTTTCGATCAATTCTGTGACCTAAGACTCACTTGCTGTCACCAGGTGGTGAGAGACATTATTGTTTTTGCAGAAAAAACAATGTCAGCAATCACTGCAAGATTGGAAAATGTGTGTTCGGGCTTACTGTAGGCGCCTAAAGGCAACAGTGCCACATTCGTCGGCTCTTCACAGGAAGTGCGTGGTGAGGACACAGTAAACAGTGAGCAGAAAAGACCACGAGTTAGAGAGCAGAGGACAGGGCACAGCCTGCCTTGTTAATGTCTCCCTGACAGCGGGAGATACCTAATGTGGGTGGAACACACACAGCCTCGGCATTGATGGGCATTCGAGGGGGCCGCTCACACTGCTGGAAATCCGGCAGCTTTTAGGCTCTGACTGTGGCTCCAGAGGTCTTTGGAAATGTCAGTCATGTGCCCTTGGGCCACATGCTGGGACCTGGACTTTACAACATAACTTGGCACTGCAATTCTCTCATAATCTAAGACACCTCAATAGGCCATTTCTTCTAATGGCAGAAACGCATTAAATGCATTAAACTATAATAACTCTGAGAATCTTGAGGAAGTGACCCACCATTGAAGTCCTATGGCATAAAATCCTGACATACAAAATTAATCCGGGTCATTTTGAGGAGTAACTTTCAAGACTATACTGATTCTTCAGACACGTATTCTTAAAGGTACAGTCAGACACTTCTGCTGCCTGAGAATGGAAAGGTCAAATGAAAAGATCCACATAACTGTCTGTAACAAATATCTGTTAGTTATTTATGGAGCTACAGCGATGAGACAGCTATCTTAACTTGGCTGGAAACAGGTGGAAACAGCCAGTCTGGCTTTTTCAGTATCAACATACACTTGCCAGTGCCATGAAAGCATGTTAATTACCATATTAGATCTCTTTTTATCCATACAAAAAAACCCAAAAACAACTAATTGTGGTTTTACAAGAGGTATCTTATGCTGGACTATGTGTCAGCCATGAGCAGTGATGTCCTGGATTTGTTTTGTCTTTGACCAGAGCCAGGCCAGTAGTTTCCCCTGTTCTGTGTCTTTATGCTAAACTAGACACAGATATGAGAGCAGTGTTGATCTTCTCATCTAAATCCAGGTAAGAGTCAGGAGAGCACATTTCCCAAAATGTTGAACGACACCAAACGTGAAATGACACCAAATAAACAGAGGCGCGTTTCCTGATTTTGATATTTCCTAATTGTGCAATACAGAAATAAGACAAATAACAAATAAGAAAGGTTCTTAATTCAGTGTTTCAGTGTCAGTGCACAGCAGGTCTACTGAACAAGCAAAACTGTGAAATGTGTCACCAGACAAGTGTAAAATTCAACATTTACAGAGAAGTTTCCAATAATAAGTGAATGAATGAATATTTAAAGTTCTCCTCCACAGATGTTTAAAGACACTTGGAATAATAAGTTGTGATTGATATGGGTTTTCAATAAAAAAAAAAGTTACCTTGTGAAAAAATTCTTATTCTCTTCTCTCTTCTGTGTCTTTAAGGAAGCCCTGAGAGGCCAGTGAAACAACAAATGTGGTGATCCATTTTGTCAGTCTGATCTAAATTGTTTTGTCTCCTGTCAGGTAATTAAAAACTGTTTTTGCCATGATAATCCTTCCACAATCATTCTTATTATCTGTGAAAACAACAACTTACGATAACTGTCTTGTTGCTGTACTTTCATAATTAACCAACAATGAGATATGTCGGTCTTCTCATTCAATCTTCTCCTCTGCAGGAAAGCAATATTTCCCAAAATGGGAAATTGATAACTTTTGTTCAGATTTTTTTTTGTTTCTAATTTGTGTCTCTGTAATTCTGTACTTTCTCCATTATAATAAAAAAAAAATCAAATTCAAAAGTCGCCTAAAAGCCGGATGTTTTGTACAGTGTAAAGCACTTGCACAAGAGACTTGTGCTCGTACTGCGTCTTAAATTCAGATTTAAGGAGTTTAAACTCTGCACCTACGATATCCTGCACAGAGAAGCTCAAACATCCAAGGGAAGCAACAAAAATCAAAACATATTTTTGACTGGAGATTGGCCTTGAATAAAGCTGCTTTTAAGGAACTTCCTGTCCTTAATAAATGCAACACAAGTGACTAAACTCAAGTAGAAATATATTCCTATTTTTGCTACAATTAGTACTAAATTACAAAGAGCAGCTGTCCAATGAAAAACCGCTGAGAAAATTATGAGCAAACCGAAACCCTGCTTCCTCTAACTAGACACATTTTTAAAGGAAGAAGTAAGTGCTTTTAAAACATATCTCTGTCATAAACTAAACTTAAAAACACTGTAAAACTTGAGAAAAGTGGCTGCCAGGTTGAAATGGTCCAATAATCCAAATCCAAATGCAGGCCAATATTTGTTGCGTTATTGATTTTGCCCTGCTGTTTATTTTTTTATGAGCTTTCCCATTTTCCTGCAAGTTGACAAGAAGAGACATTAATTCGGCTGTGTATAATCACTGAGGCATCTATTCGTTTTCCCATATATGGCCTAAAGTAATATGATTTATTACAGCTCAATCATTTTATCTACGTCTGTAAACATTTTAAAACATCAGTCTGCCACTTGTCATAACCGATGCAGCCTAATAAGTTCAGGTGGAGCAGCCAGACACTCACACAGACATTGATTTGCAGTTCTAATAAACAGCAAGGCTAAATGTTTGTGCAAAAGTTATTACTGCTTGGTATGCTGAAAGCTGGAAATGCAAGCATCCTATATTAGGAATGAAATTTTAATATTGGAGGTTTAACCAGGGAAATGTTCTGTAAGTAATAAAAATGTTTTTTTTTTTCCTTTTCAGGTCCTGAGCAAGGACTCAACTGTGGACAAGAGTTCCCACAACTAAAGTTTGAACTTTTGCTGACTCTGGCAAACATATTTGATTTATTAAAGGCTGCTTTATTTTGTTTCTTAAAGTTTGACCCGTTCTGCTCAAGGCCTGGAAAGCTGAGCATGTTATTTGTCTTTTGAACACACTTTTCCACGATCTTGAGAAACGCACTCTCTACAATCAAAGTAAGCACATCCCCAACGCCGTGCAATCTTGCCATTCAAAAGCTTTTCCTGCTTTCCGACTGACTGTGAGGACAAAGATATTTAAACCATCTCGTGAATTGTTATTGCTCTTTTGTCCTTGCTGGAGTCGACTCAGAAGAGAAACAGAAGCTGTCACCTCAGTGGTAAAATGCTTTTCTGTGCGACAATGGATGGATACCAATTCATCCACTTTGTCTGAGCAGATTAAATGACCAGTTATATTAAATGTAAAAACGGCTCGTTCAACAATGCAAATGCGACACACAAAATGTTTCCTTGCAACAAATAAAGCAAAAACAAGAACTATCACTGCTAGAACTATACTGCTCAATCTGCTATGAGTTTAATTCAAAAGTTGATATATTCATGTTGTGTAACTCCACCTGTTTACTAATGGAAGAACAGTTCTTTATAATGTATGAGCTGCTGTCAAAGAACACCAATTAGTAAAAGCTGTGGTTCAGAAGGAGGCTAAGTTTGCCATTCATCTTCAGGATTGCTCTCAGTCGCAGCAGTTTTGGTGCATAGAGCAAAGTCCCTTGAAAGTCTGCTGCATTTCTAGGTATCCGCTTTCACAAAGTGCTCTCCCCTCCGCCTGCGAAGAGGCCTAATATAATCATATCTAGCCATGACAGTACTTCAAACCAAGCAGAACAGACAAGACTAAAATGGCATCAATGATATTCCAGCGCAAAGGGGGACAGGAAATCTTCTTAAACTTTTACATAAAGATCCAAACAATTTCATCAGGAGCCTCATTCGGTCATGCCAGGTAAAAGCTTTGACATTGTCACCGGCACATCATAATATAAACTGCAGGCTACCGGTGTGCCTCTGCCTGTGTGGCCGTGACACTGCCATCTCTATCTTTGTGATTGTGGATGGACCTGCCACTCAGCTCACCCCGCCACCTGTCAATCACACGTTTCACCGACACATTAATGACCCTCATTAGGTGGTGTGTTCATGAGGCACAGCGCTGTGTGTGTGTGAGAGCACGTACGCCTGCGCCACCGCGTCTGCTCTGCCGTCCTGAAAGCAGATTGCACTGGAGACGAGGCCAAGCTCTTGGTCACCTCCCTTAGAATCTCATTGCCGTGGTTACGCTGACAGAGGAAATATGGCTGCGGAGCTGGGGGGCAACTGTAATGGACTCTTTGCATCTGCTTCAGAATGTCATCCCAGATGTCCCCTTCTGTCCGGCAGAAGCGGGAAAATGAGCAACGGGCAGAGCCAAGTAATCGCTGTGTGAGGCCACTGAGGGGTGACTGGGAGGCTCTGAATGGTACTGAGGGTGCAAGTCACAGTTCTCAACCTTTAGATATTAAGGGTGTCCATCTTTGTGACAATCATTTCTGTCTGAAAAAGGGCTTTATGTGGGTTCTGCAATCAGAAAACAAATTTACACCTCAGATATCGCTACCCTACAGAGGAAATTAAAAACTGATATCGATTTGAAGATTGGCCCAAGACATGGAGACCTCTGCGTCTTTGGGGTATACACACAATTACAAAGTTAAACTGCTTTGTAATGGCAATTTATCTCCTTACTGGAGAACTTTGGAGGAGATTCTCTCAGACATTCATCCATTATCTATACCACTTATCCCTTAGGGGCCTAATGGGGGATGGGGCCAATCCCTGCTGGCACTAGGCGAGAGGGACACCCTAGACTGGGCACCAGATCTTATAGAGGGCCCACTCACAGAGACAATCATCCTGACCTGCATGTCTTTGGAGCGTGGGAGGAAGGAGAGAGCGTGCTAACTCCACACAGAAAGGTCCCGGTCAGACACAACCAAGGAGGCTCAAACCCAGAACCTTCTTGCGGAATTATTGTGTTTGAACAGGGTGCACAGACTCAGCCTGTCAGGACATTCACAGTCCACAGTTTTCCTAACAGACGAAGCTAGCTAGCTTCCGTGCCTGCGTGTTGTGCAGTGCAGTCGCCTTCGGGGCTCATTTTAGATGGGAGGATAACGTTCCCGTTGATACGATGTGATTCAAGATTCGATATGAAGCCAGGACTGTGCGACACCGACAGCTGTTGTAGTTCTTTCAATGCACACAGCTGCTTCATCTGATCCACCATCAGAAGGCGGCGGGTGACGGTACTGCCACCAGAAAAATTCAGCTCAACCATAACAACTGTGCACCTAATGTTGACCAACTTCCAAATTATTCAGCATAATGATTTTAATGATGAGAAGCAGCATGATGGAAGTATTTATTGTTGTAAGGCAGCGTGGCCATCACCAGCTGATGAGGCAAAATGACTAATGTTAGATGGCAGAAGCACTTCTTGTAAAATCTGTTGTATGAGAAAGCAGAATTGGTAACGGTAAAAGCTGTCTGACTTCTGAACTGCATACTCCGCCTTTTCTACCGGCTTCTCTTGGCAGACCTGCGTTTCAACCATAATGGTAATTGAGCAGCTGCTGCACTGATGGTGTGGTGTGTTATTATGTACATAAAGATCTTTTTGCTTTCACCGGCATATAAATCGACCCTCATGGAGTCTCTCTAAGAGGGCCACTCACAAAGGTCACAAAAGACCCTACGAGAGAGAGAGAGAGAGAGAGATGCTGCCTCGTCCTCCGACTGTACCTGCCCTCCTTTCCAGAACCAACCACAAGATCACCGAGGATGATGCAGCTGGCCTGTATTTCACATAGCACAGCACAGACCGTCAGTGTGAAAGAGCACATGCGTTCTACAATTTATATTCATATGAATCTCAGCCACAGAGGTAACGTACTCAGTTACATTATTTATTCGTGACATTTCTGAAAAACATGGTAAGAGAGATTTCGATGAAATCTGGTAAACAATTAACTTCTTGTTTGTTTGTTTTTTTAAGTTTTCTGAATATTGCAAGAGAGCAATTTACATTTTGCACTTTTCATTTATGGTTATTGTACTCGGTCGGAAAAACTATGGTCTGTGTGTATTTTGATGTAGAGCCAGATGCTAATTAAAAAAATGCTCTATTAATAAAATATTGAAGATATCACAGCTTTAGCTGGGAATACGCTCACTGAGTGCTTTCGGTTTTAAGTGGGTCAACTGGTATGTTTTCTTTTGGTGATGGTACATCCACATGCATATTTTCAAAGGCCAAATCTTGTGTCTTGAGTTTTGGTGGTGGGACTAATTCTTAGTTTAAGTCTTCTTAAACTTTTTCATTCTCTCACAAAACTTTAAGTTGGGTTCGTGTTCAGCCAGGCTGTGGTCAGAACCATGTAGACAACCACAACACTCACCGCTTTATTAGTTAGTAAATAATTTTAAGGTAAATTCCAAATAATTTTCAGTTCTCTGGTCTTTTGTAAGAAAGTGAGCAGCATTTGTTGATGGACACTGACAATTGTAGGAGGATGTTTTAAATACATTATACAGACTAAAATCAATTTAAAGCCACCTAATTTGGAGAATTTGTGATGGGATATTGGTATAAGTTCTAAATTGATGTGATTATTTAGACACTGTTTAATCTCATTGACTTTAAATGTTTTATCACATTTATTAGTGTTAAACCTGACTTTTTTAAAGATGTAAAATTCCCTCACAAATAAAAGCATTTGATGTGAATGTGCTGTAATGCTGTAATCCAATTTTCTTTTTTCTTTTGGACATTGCTTATGTAGCATTTGGAGTCTATGGTCCATGCTGGCCTCCACCAGTGACCCCTCTATAGCTCTGTGCTCCACTCCTTTTTGCATTTTTTGGCAAGTGTGGCTTCCATCTGTATACCTCACAGTACACAATGTAGTACTTAAAGACTACAATTCCCAAGATGTGGAGCCTCTACCACTATGGGGTACATAGGTGTGCTGCATGCTGTCAGTGATTGGAATGGGATTGGTTACCTTTACCTGCCCGTCCATTGTTGTTTCACGTGTGCTCTGATGAAGGTCTGACAGACCAAAAACTCAAACATAAAGCGACACACTGCACAGATCTCTGTGTGGAAACAAGCGTAATAAACACAATGGAAACATCTGTGTTGCTAGGATGCCGATTCATTGTGGCTGTGATTAGACTGAACTTTGCAGACTGACTTCTTGCTGTCAAGATCCAACTAATACTGCTTTCACATTACAGTATGTTTTGCTGAAACAGTAAAAAGTAAAATCATACTTAAACTGCCAATAGTATTTTTTTTTTTCTTTTTTGTGAGAAAAAAATTTCTCAGGAATTCTCCTCCAACTCCCTGATTAAGCTGCCTGTTAATTCACAGTGAGTCTCATATTTAATTATCTGCAAAATATACCCTGATAAGACGTTTTGAAATTGAAATAAATATTGAAAATTAACATTTACACACAGCTATTTATTTTGATTTGGATTTATGTGGATTGGCTGAAGCACTTAATGAGAAGTAGGGTTACCATTGCTGCTGACTTGCGGCTCATGATGCCACCAGCTTGTTTATTTTTAGATCGCAGTATGAATGCTACATATTTCTCCGTCTCCCTCTTCAATCGGCCCTATCCTCAGAGACGACTGTGCGCAGAGGAGCATCGCCCCCTCCTCTCTACTGTCAATGTATTCCAGTGATGTGGGACGCCAAGTGGGCTGGAGCGCAGTAATCAAAGCCGCTGGAAACACAAACAACCAGCTGCAAGGCTGGGACCAAACACACAGAGTTTTCCTCTCACACAGCCAAGAGCCATTGTGCTCGGTTTCAGGTGATCCATTTGATAAGTAAAGGGGTTTGATTAACTGTCTAACAGCGAGGTTGAGATAAGAACATGCACAGGTTGTAACACTCGGTGAATTAGTCCAAAATGTGGTTTTGGTTGATAACAAATTACCCGACTCTAAAAAGCAATCAATTACTGGCGATCATTTAGAACTACTGTGTTGCTAATTACATTTTAGCCTATTTTGTCTGTTTTAGTGCATCTAAATTAGCAGAATAAAGTATTTTTGTTGCAAATAATCAACTCAGTGCTCCTCAACAAAACACACTGTTGGATTTATGAGATTTGTCTTTAAATACCTGGTGTTTTATTTCATTCAAGAAAGCATAGAAATGTAAGATGATACCACCAACGTACGAGTGAGCATTACTGATTTTTGCTGTGGGTATTGTTGGATCAGAATTAGAATACAAATGGAGACATTTATTTACTCCTAGAGAGCTCAAAGGCTATTTATTTCCTTTTACCTACAGGCATATTAGAAACCTTTGTAACTTCTATAAATAAATCAGTCACTTTAGCACAAGTCAAGAACAAAAACATTAAGGTCCCTACTACGACTAATGCTGGGATCTGAGGCAAGAAGCTAAAGTCACTCACTCAGGCTGTGTATCTGTGCTCAGGCCTCTTGTGTCCTTACGGGCTTCAGATACAGTCAGACAACTTGAGGGGGTAAACGGAGAAGACATGCTGAATCCAGAAGTCCACACTCGCCCAGAGTTGCTGACCTGCGGGCTTTGCAGAGGGGTTACGGCGGGCCTTTGCCAAAATTCATCTAATCTGTGAGGGCTCTCATGCGAATATTTGGTGTGGGCTCCACAGAGTGCACACTGTAGCCTGTAGACTGTACTAGTGAGATTTTTCACAGTTCACTGCTCTGCTGATGTGATCATATAAGACATCAGGTAACAGGGGCTTGTTCTTGTCTTTGGAATGAGATCTAGAACAAGGTCTTCAATTCCCGGCAATAATAGCAGGGAGCTAATAACGTCCATCTGGTGCTGGTGTGTCGAGTTGACAACCAAAATATCTGGGAAGTTGCTATATATATATATTGCTTTTGACAGCTTTGCATAACTATTAAAATGTGTTAACATTAAATCTGTATTTCTCTCAGTGACGCGAATGTCAAAGAGAGGAAAGACAAATCCTTTAACACCCCTAGAATCTCTTGACCTTCATCAAGGCCACATTTGTCCCATTCAGCCTCCCTTGCATCCCTACAAACTCACACTTTCACAATGAGCACTTCAGTCATTGTCAGACTTCCTAGAATCCCAGTCCGCCAGGGCTCAGACTGCACATACGATGTCTGGACATTTGAATTCACCAATAGAACAACCACGGCACAAGAAACCCACAGAGCGTAGAGCAGCAAGCCAAAATGTGCTCTTTGACTAAAGCTGTTAAGCCCCTGCTGATCGATTGGCCTGGCCTTTTACAAGCACTGTACACACACACACACACACACACACACACACACACACACACACACACACACACACACACACACACACACACACACACACACACACACAGTAGGACGCTATTCTCTCTTGCCCATACATGCATGAACAGGCCCAGATACAAGCATGCACATGTGGAACAGTGATATGTAAATTCCTACAGACACTCCAGATGTAAGATAATATAGTTAGTTTATACTTACATTTCTTCTTCCTCCCTACTTCTGCACCTGCTTTGCTCGGGGACCAAACCCAAGGACTCTTGTTGCTATGGATAACTTTCAACACTGTCTTCACCACATCCAATGTCTGTTAATCACATATTCAAGTTAATTCATTGCAGCGCAAGTCAAGTCTCAGTAAGATCTCTTGACAAAGGTTGCATAGATGAAACACTCTTGATACTGAGATGGAATTGAAGTGAGAATTCAAGTTTGCTCAATGGGTTTAGGTCACATCTAAAGTTATATTGGAGCAAAGCAACCATTGACATATGACTATAAGAATAGTCAAACTAGAAGCAGTAGGCCCAAGACCATTTAGCAAACAATATCTTTGTGAGAATCCATAGTAGCCTTGACTATTGTGAAGTTTTCTAACACTGATTCAGTCACAAAAAGTATCTCAAGTGGATCTTTTTTCTATGATTTAACATATTTCCATTTAAAACATGAAGTTGGAGTGGGAGAGTAAAATTGGCAATGAAGGTTAAAAAGTTTTATCTGATGGATATAAAATCAAAAGATTTAGTTTCCAAGCACTGAGATTTTGATACAGCAGTTCAGCTTATTTTTGATGCATTGTGCCATGTTGTGCTTTTATGTGTGAGACTTGTGGTCAGATACTTCCAGTCATTGGTTACGGCTATAGCAGCTGCTGTCAGACTACCACATCAAAGTGCCCTAAATGTCTAAGCTTCTCTCTTCTCAAATCTGTTTTGGGGAAATGTGCTCTTGAAACAACAGTAGTGTTCATTTCATATATCCTTGCCCGTGTACCCAAACAAAATTAATATCAGAGCTAGTCGTAGCTAACGTGGTTATTGTTGGCCTAACTTTAGCCACCATAGCCAGTCCTTAAGAGAAAATAAAACCCCACATCATGGAGCCAGTTACTCATTTTATGTACTTATGGTGAACAATAAACGTCATCTGTATGCTTGGTTAACGTTTTGCAACATGAAGTTTTATGCCATTATGATAGCAAGTGGTTAGTCATTAAAAATCATCTTTAACTAATCCAGTTAAGCTGGTTAGGTCAGATGAGGGAAGCGAGTTCCTTTAGTAATCTAATAAGAAAATGAAGATTACTTGAATGGTTTGTCTGGCTGCTGCAGCGTTTTGAAGGTCAGCCATTTTGTGTGTCCTTAACATTTTTCCCTGATGCAGCGGAGTATAGGGATGGTAAACATATGTATCTGTTTCCTTTTTAGCCGACTGCGCTTATCTGTGGGAGTGCAGGGTGCTGATACTGTTAGTTTCCAAGCTGTGGCACCCTATTCAGATCTGGCTTTAAACAGGGGCCCTCTTTCTCGCCTACTTTGTATTCCAACAACAGTAAGGTCAAACCTCATTTGATTTAAGTGAGGAGAAAATATATTGAAAGAAAATCCCCTGCCTGTGCAAAATTTAGGGCTCATATTGCCACAGGCCTTAGCAACAGGCTGCTGTCTGGCGTTTCATGAAGAGACTCGCAAAGGGATGGCAAGGTGGTTCCTCAAGTGCGGTCCTGAATCGCTCCGTCAAAATAAAGGCCTGGGTAAATCATTCTGTGCTCAATGAAGCTTTGCAGATCAGTATGCACCTGCAGGCGGATGTGTGTGGTGCATTAATAGGTTATTTCCTGGCTTTCTTTTTCACCCCTAACCCTGCACTGCATAACAATTCAATTTAAAATCAAAATTAGTGTTTTTCATTCCCTACATGGGCTGGGTTATTCCAGCTGTCTTTGCTATCATGTCGACCCCCCAACGACAATTTTCTTGAAAATAAACACGGATCACAACCCCAACTTACCCATTTCTCTTTCAGTTTATTTACTGTGAAAGTCTCCTTAGTCAGTTGCGGTTTGATAACAGTGCCATAGCTACAGATTCAAGCATCTGCTCATGCTCCCAGAACAAGGCAGGGCATAGCTGCTGGTTCATAAAACCCTGTCAAAGTGAATAATGAGGTGGTCTCCGAGGCTGAATCTGTGCCAGACCAGGTAGGTGACGTGCTGAGGGCAAAGCATGCTGGGAGCCGCGTGGTTCTGCCGACAGGCTCAGCAGCGCTTTGTCATCTGGCGAGCTGGCTTGTGTGCGCACTCCGAAGGCTTTGGGCTGTCAGCGGATCTGGGGAAGCCGAAACCCTTCATGATGTCAGATAAACACTGGGAGTGGAGTAGCATGCCTGGCTAAAAAACAGATTGGAAAACGCTGGGAGGCATTAGGAAGAGAGAGAAGTGAAACAGTCGGGCATGTGAGTGTCTGGGCCATGAACTCTCCTTCAGTTTTCTTTTCCGTCTCTTTTACTCGTCTTTGCCTCCTATAGCAACCTTGTTGGCAAACCGAGCCTCTCCACAAACCCATTAGACAGTGAGGTTTTGAAGTGGCAAGAGGCAGTGAGAGCCTGCTTGTTATTTCGCCTCTATTGTCAACGAGATCAGTGGTGCCCTTTCAAGCGAGTGCATCACTTTCCAGACAAGATTACATACAAAGTCACAAACACTGTTGAGACTTCAAGGCACTCTTTAATGGACAAGACAACGCAAAATAAAACAAACCCTACGAGATGATAGAGGGGGGCTTTAGAATGAAAAACTGTCTGTCAGAAAGCTCTCCCAAGCACATGTTAGCATGCTCACAATGCCGTTAACATAACATAAACTCGCCCTAATGGAAGGACAAAAGATATAATTAAGATATAAGATATAACATTTCTTGCTAAGGAATGTCTTTGTATGTTCTGGTGGTGACGTCGGCGTGCAAAGGTCCAACATGCATTTCTAATGTTACAGGGACAAGACTGAGATTAGTTTTAACTCAGCTAACTGCCAAACCCTCTAACCTTTCTGGATGACAAGCTACACGACCTCTGTCCAACAAATGAATTAATTATGAGTCCATCTGAGTTTTACTGGGGAGACCTGGTTCACTTGTGGCATTTTGAATTCAAACAAAAACAGAAAAAAAACTGAAAAATGAAATTAATCAAGATGATTTCACCCTGTCTCCTAAACAATTATATATATAGTCGATATAGTAATTGACCATTTTACAGATACATTCATGAAATAATTCCTTATTTTGCCTTACACTTCCTTGAAAACCCATTTGATGTTGCAATTTAGCAGTATAGAAACATAATCTTAAGTAGCCAGTGATATTTCATTCAGCTCTTAATATGTTATAAAATGACCCAGCTCACTTATCAGCCGGTTTGAGCTGAGAATGTCACAAATTTTATAAGAAACGAAGCTTTCAGTGACAGCTTTTCTTGGATAAATCAAATGTATGTGAATGCAATGCAAAAATAAAATGGACTTGACATTCTCTTGGCGAAATGTGTTGGTCACCTACTGCATTTTTTTGGGTGAATACTTGAGTGTAGGGAAATGGAGGGAAAAACTTGGGGAAAAAAAACATTACTGAATCATATTTATCATATTTAATCATACAAGAATTAGCACTTAACTTGATTCAACTGCTGATCAGGTTTGTCCTCAAGGTGTCTGTGGATGATTCATTTCCCCGTATTATTATAGAGGGATAATAATTAAATTTCCCCCAAAAACATGATTTTATAATCGAAGTCCAAAGAAGACGTGATGTAATGAATCCATAAAGAAAGTAATTCACCACTGATTGTAAAGGTGACTTAAAGAAAGCTAAATTATCCAAAATGGCCATCATCAGTCAGTGCACCAGACAGTTCATGCCTGACAGTGCAGGGACAGTGAACCCCACCTTCCCCAACTAAAAACCCCCAACTAAACCACCTTCAAAAGACAAGCAACACTTTGGAGACGGCAGCCGGACAGGAAATGAATTGGTGCTGAGAAATGTCTCTGACTTCTCAGCGGTGTCGCAGCATTCATCCCTGTAGGAGGTCCTAAATGAACACCAATCAAAAGGGAACAGGGGCCCTCACAGCAAGCTCGAACCCTCATCATCCCTCAGCATGGTGCCCCAGAAAGGTGGGTGGCTGTTAAAAAAAGGCATCTGGTGTCGGTGGACTAAAAGTGCCACAGCACTTGGTCACCATAGCTATTTCTGATGCAATCTCGCCCTGTTAAAGATCAGAGATTCGATCAAATCGAACCCAATCAGAGTGTGTCATCACAACCTCCTGGTACCTCAACAGCCACATTTAGTTCCCAGAATTACTCTGTGAACTTGCTTAAAATAGTCCAAAGCTGTGTATACGTATCACTGAATACCCACTGGGTGTGAGCTTTGCTGCATCTACTACACGTCAGAGAGGAAGTTAATAAAAGCAGAAATATCCGCGACAAACACTCAGAGCTGTAATAGCAGCCATAAAAGGGAGCATGTGAAAAAATATTTTTGGAAGCTCATGTGAAGAAAGAGGAAAGAAGAAAGAGGAGCTGGCATTTTCATCCTCTAAATCAAAACCGGAGACAAGATGGAGAGTTTAGCGTGGCATGTATGCATAAAAATGTCAACAAAGGCAATTAAGTGGAGAAAGGGGGAAGCTTTTCTACAAGGCAACACAAGCAAACGTGATATTTCACACAGGTTTTAGACAGGGGTCTACACTGGGGTCTGCTCTTTGAAAAATGCATTAGTTCAGGCACAGAGTCCAGCATTTATTTTCCCCTTTTCTTTTGTCTGCTGGAAGCCGCTGACATTAATTTCCACAGCAAATATACTGCCTGCACACATATTCCTGCAAAACATGCAAAATGTAAGTGCATGCCAGATTTTGTTTAGGTTTGGATGATACAGGAAATGTTAGTCATCAGGAAAATTACCTTCTGTACATGTGTTATGCAGAATTCAGAGCCTGACATCTAAGCCTGTGGAGTTTATGTTTTTTGTTACAGCATTTATCATTAAAGCACAGCTTTTGAACTCATATTACTATTATACTAGAAATTAATAAATCAGTACGCATGCAGGTGTCATGTCAAAATGTCCTCTGTGACAAGAGTCAACAGGATGCAGCAGAAAAATTACTTAAAGGCATTCAAATATTTTAGCAAACCACTTTCATTTCGCAAAACTGAGAGAGCAGATTGACACCAGCTATCAGGAGTCAGTATTTATTTCTGTTAATAATAATTAACAGAAATAAACTTATATCACATTTGACTTTGGGGCACCGCCCTTCAAAAAGGAAAAGTGATAGCCAATTAAATCATTTAGTCTTGATCTGAAGGTTGCTACGGAGATCTTGATTCATGTGCTGCCACTGCAATACTTCATACACACAAACCATGTCGTCAAGTTCTTTATAAAAAGAAGGGCTAATTGAATTACATGCACGCAACTCACAGCTAATAAAACACACATGGATGAATGAATGAAATTATGACTGCAACAATTATGAAATGCTCTGAACACAGCGATCAACAATTAATGAATGAATGAAGCCATGAATATTGTGATGGACAAAATGAATGAGGATCACCATAGACCAGATGAAACATGATATCTTAACCATTAGTTAGTGGCGACCCAGTAAACGGAAACTTTAACATTAAACAGTGAAATTCTCTTGAGGCAGCATTCAGCAGCTTGGAGATACTGGATGCCAAAGGAGAATATAGATATCATAGAGTTATCAAGTCATGATGATATCATTCTATATTACTGGGAGATCCAATTTTGAGCTAACGCTTCTAAAGTATTCTTGTCCATCTATAGCAAAAAACCCCAAATCACAAGCTAAAGCTCCCGTTCACCTGACTGTTCACATGGGCCGGGGAGCATTAGCTCTGGAGGGAAAGGCCTCTCTAGTGGTGACCCGGTCATTTGGCTCCATCTCTCTCAGCTGGCAGATCACACACCCCCACTTGTGCGGAGGTCTTGTTTCTTGGGTTTGACTTTTTGTTGTGTTGGCACATAGATGTTAGCAGGCTTCTTTCAGAAGCTTCGTGCTTTCTAAGTTGGTGCGTTCTGTGCGGCTTGAGCGCAGCTGACGTCCAAACGGGCAGTTATATGCCTTTAGGTTTATTGTCCCTACATCAAAACATCAGCATGTTACAACCAATCTTTAGTGCTTTTCAGACGGTCAGTTAAACATAGCATATTAATTAATGTACACTTTAATTCTGCATGGCAGAGCCAATGTCATTTGTCTTTTATTGTGTCCTGTATGAGCCCTGAGGGAAGCCAGAGACCACGGGACACTGGTTTTTAACAGAGTCAGAGTTGGGTGGTGCCATACACGATCTGTGAGAGTAAGTTGAGGTAAACTGGTGTGACGTAGCTTTCCATCAGTGTCCTCTTAGAGTCTCTGCATGCATGTTTTTGAGAGGTCATGTGGACCAAAGTGTTCAGGGGTGTTCATCAGTTCTCTGTGAAAAATGTCAAAATCTTCATCGTCACCATTTTCATCACACCACAAAGTGTTTATGGAGAAAAGAAACTATTTTCCCTTCTCTCTGCCTGAAATGTTTATCACGTCTTTTCATTCTTATCGATACTTTTCATTTATAGTAGAGAGAAGATTAATGATTGTGGAGTGATAGAATGCGTGAATATAACTAATATTCATATAAAGTTCCTCCTGGTGCATAATTACATCCCAGCTGCCTCGTTTCATATGGGAAAAACATCACATAAGAAAATGACAAAGTTAGGACGTTTTACATGACCACATTAACCAATACCAACATTTACTAATAACATTGTCTGGATAAGCCTACTTCGCTCCTGCAAGATGGATGGGGGATCCAAATAAAGAAGTAAATAAATAATGTCAGACATAAATAAAAAACATCAAACAAACAAATACTTAAAGTAAGCTCAAAGTTAAAAATAAATAAATAAAGCAACTCAGAACCATAATTAGGTTTCAAAATAGCTTTCCAATCACAACAAAGGCTTTAAAAGGGCAATTTTTCAAACACTCAGATTTGGGACTCAATCCCCAAATGTCAACTACTTTCTTTTAAGTGAGGAACAGCTTCAGGCAGCACATTGTTATTGCCACAGGCCATGTGATTCACATATGTTTTATACTTTAATACACGTAAAAATATGAAAATGTAGTTTAGTAATGAAGCCTGCAAAGACTGTCCATCTGGATATTGGATTAAGTTTCCTACTTTGATAATTAAAGAGTTTTTTTTTTTGTTTTTTTTTGTGAAAAATTAAATATCAAAATCCACGTCTGCTTAACACCTTAATCAGTAACAGCATGACGCCAGCTGAAACATTATCAGCCCATTCCTGTCACTATGGAGACCTCTCAACTATTCAATTGAAGAGATGCTTTCATACATTTTTAAATTACTGCACGGGCAATCAGTTCAAGGATTGCCAGTGTGAGAGTCAAAGGGCAGCATTTGAATGTTGCAGAGTAGCCATCATACAGTATTCAATTTAAAGAAAAAAACACAGTGCAGCACAGTGAAGATACACAAACAGTTAAAGTCTCACCAAAAAATCCTATGTATTTTGTCTAGATTCATTCATATGTTTCCTGTTGCATAATGTCTAATTTATCGATATCTAATATTGATTCCAACTGTGAGAACACATCCTGTTTTTAACATTTTGCAAGATCTATACTTATATACTTACATATTTCTAATGAACGAATGGTTAGTTAAGTTGAGTCTGCAAGTAGGACAAAACATAAAAAGACGATCATTAAAATAAAATGAAAATGAGAAAAAGTAGAAGATAATTTTAAAAATCACTCCAGACAGACAAAAAGTACAAGTTCCTGTGAAGTGTCTATAGTGGTTTGACTGCAGTGAGATGAACAGAGGCATTGTACCAATTACTACCTATTCTAGACAGCCTATAACAAGTACCCCGAAGCAAGAACAGCAAACTCAGAGTACAAAGGGTGATTACAGTCTGAAAGGGTGGCAGAGATTTCTGTAAAGCTCGCCTGTCGAGCAGATCATTGAATCTCCTCTAACGCCTGTAATCTTCCCATTCCGACTGACAACGTCTTTTATTGTATTCTTGTGTTTGACACAGAGGTGGGCAAAATATCAAGTCATGGGAAAGACTACTGTATATACAGTATGAGCCCTAACATCACAATCTGTGTAATATGTTGTTTGTGAACTTATCATCCAAAAGCACAAGTTCGCCGATTTTACAAAAAATCTGATAACAAGACGAGGGTGCACTGCCTGGGATTGATTTCTTTTTAGAAGAAGCAATGACAAACTTCACTCCAAAAATACTGGTGCAGCATTCAGTTCCTCAAAATGGAAAATAACTTTTGTGTGTTGTTACCTGCTGTTCCTGGGTGTATTTTTCCACTCTCTTTCATTTCATGCCAAGTAATAATGGTTGCTGCAGCACAGAAAGTGGCTATCATGCAGGAGGCGGGCAACCAAATAAACATTTAATGAAAGGCCTCGAATATTTTGGTCTGTGTGGGAAAAATCAGGTGTGGCCCTGCTATTTTAAATAAACATGAACAGTTCTGCACACTTAACCCTCCTGAACGTGAATGTAACCTCTGCTCATAAAGCTCCTAAGTATTACACCAGGACGAAAGGTGCGAAGGAATGATGGGGGAATGTGACAAGTAATCTTACCTTAAGACTTGAGTTTTATCGCCTCTGCGAAGTTCGTGGCCGACAGATTGCCTCTGGCAGAGTGCCCCTGAACTCGACGCTCTTGTGAGTAAAGAAAGACAAGCAGATACTGTGCATGCAGCAAGCCCAAATGCTAATTCAGGATACTCCAGTTAAAGTTTGCCAAGATTAGGAGGACGACTTAGGTGGGGAACATGAGCGGTCTGATGGATTTAAGGGAGCTGCTGAAGAACGAAAGAGGTCATATTAGAGCCATTAAAACCAACATGAATAACCAAAAGGCACGTGAGTGTCTCACATATACTCTCTATACATACATTTCAGCTCTTCATCTAGATAATCTTTAACAAACATTAATCACAGTGCATTGGCAGTGGAATTATATGTAACTGAGCGTATTTATATCACACAACTAATCTCACACCTCATCAAACAAATTCACAGATAGGAGATTAGTATATTTTGCATTTTACGACACAACTTGGTAAGTCATTAACACGTGAGCATGACACATACTTACCTAAATAAATGAATCAAACTGTGGCTGCAAGTCGTCAGAGATCTTTTCTTTTTCTCCAACTGCCAGAAAACAGCGAAACGTCCTTAAATGTCCATAAGGTTTCCAGCGTCCGCTTAGTAATCCAAAATCTAAAAACACTCAGGCTTAATGATATAAAATAGAGAAAGCACTGCAAACTGAAACGGGCAAATATTTGGCATTTTTTAATTCATAAATGACAATCCATTATCAGAATTGTTGTTGATAAACCGTCTGTCTATCATCTGTGCACGAGGAGCGTTGTTCGCGGGATCAGAGACAACTCTGATGTTTCTGTGGTTCAAGAGGAGTCTCAGTAGATGCTTCAGCCAGGTGAAAGACAGCAGAAACTTACAGGAGGGGTGCAGCTATCCCCCTCTTCACGTGACTGCCACTCACTAGCACAAAACAAACAAATCCATCTGCACTTTAGACAACAAGCTGAAAATCCATATACGTTCATCTCTGTAATAAAGACTGAAAAGTAGAACAGATGGATGAGGTTTGATTGTCTAATCCTGAGGGGAAAAAACAGGAAATTGGTATTGGAAATGGTTTCAGCGTTAAATAAAAATGAGACGTCTTAATGAATTAGTGGAGGACAGGCTGTTCAAAACAAGAGCTACATATTTTGGTGGTACTGAGATGAAATTGAGAAAAACAATTGGTTTAACCTTAAGACACACCAGCTTTGAATTTGCTGGAGGAAAAAAAAGTAAAATAAATAAGAAAAAAGCACTCACTAAGTGTCTGTCTGATAGTTTGACAAGAAAATGAATCAATTCTCTGGCATCTGGCAGACAAAACATCTCTTCCCCTTTGAGAAGGAGCGACTCCACCAAATAAAAAAACCTTACCCACTGTGGTGCAGTCTGTACTTTGGCATCCCATGGTCTCAGCTAAAGAATAGACCATGAGAGACTCAACAAATGTGAGCCTGCAATGAAGACTACACTCAATGTCAATGCCATGAAGGAGTAAAAAGAAGGGCGAAACAATAAAACAGCATGTAGAAGGTTGAACTACAGAGACTTTCAAACTGGGACCATGCGAATCGGTGGGCAAATACAGCAATGGGCAAACATTAAAGTCAGAGTCGCATTACAATTTGTGCAAATGTTTAATCATTTGTCTTGGCGTGAAGCAATATTCAGTACAAATAGGATTCATTATTCTTTGCAACGGGCATGATAGTAATGTGAGGACTTAACACTGCATACAAATTATGTCAAGCTCTCAAAGTAAACCAGAGCGCCAGTGAGGGGCAAATTGAAGAGGTATTTACATTCTGAAGTAAGTGCCAAGTAATGTATGCTGCATACGTAGGGGATTTGAATCGTTTGGCCACTTATAGTCTATCGATGTAAAATAATAAAAACATAATTGTGAATAACTCTTTCCATTTCCATGCAGATATCCCTGAGTCAAAACTGCATATAAAACATTCCTGAGATAGGCACTATTGTGTTTGCCCACTATGTGGAAGCCGGCCCTGGATGCCGTCACTGTTTAAGGCTGAATGTTACAGGTGAAAACATAATGCTAAAAAATCTGAACAAGTACGTAAACTAAGTAGGCAAAACTAGTTATGTTGCAATGAAATAACAGTCTAATCGTACATTTATGTGATCATAATTACATTACTAGGACTAATTAGCTCCCCACTCAATACAGAAGCACAGCTGCTCCTTCATTTAGTTTTATTTGTCTTCTACTTTTAGCATCAACTTCACTTCATTTGCAAGAGAAGGACTGCTACATTCTGTGATATTCACACTGGTCTATGGCGGTCATAGATCAACACAACAGTGACAACACTGGCATGCCATGTGACCAAGTTTTCTAAGGATTCTACAAAGAAAATGTGATAAATGAAATATTTTTCACAAGTAAACGCATTAGAAATCTCATTAACTATACATCTGTTCTTACACATTAGTAATTCTGTTTCTGATGTGTGTCCGCTTGTGTTCATGATCGCCGCGTGTAACCCAGCTGCAGTTGTCAGTAAGCTGTGGTTGGTGCACACATGGGACGCGCTGTCTCTCTCGCAGACCCAACATGTTTGACAGCTGGTTGACTCTGACTGGCTCTCTATTGTCCCACTGCTGTAACCTCAGTGTCATTCATTAAGCACCATCTACAGCTGATTGGAGGCTCATTCAGACATTCAAAATCAACACACTGACAGAGTTGTTATTATCAAGCCATCGCTAAAGTGCCTGTCAGCCAATTACCATGTAAGGCTGCAGCTAACTGTGGTTCAGTGCCAAAATATTCTTACATGCACCGCTTGTTGATATTCTTTGATGTGCCAACAAATGTCAACGGAAGTGATCCAACATCTGACCCTGATCACCCGAACACATCGGGACAAGCTCTTCTCTTTTATAGTATTAGGGTGAGGGAGACAAATCGTCATGAGAAACAACAGCAAATGGAAACAAATGTAAAAATATAATTCGATTAGAAGCTCAGTCCTGAGGTATTGTAAACGCTGTGCAATGTATGATGTATGTATGAGGACCATTTGGTCTTTTCATTCTCCTGAGGTATGCTATGCTCAGCAATATACCCCAAACAGATCTGAGGTGGTGGGTCTCAGTTGTTGAACCTTTGTGATAAAGTATTCCAAACGTGATTGTACACTGAAATTTTGTCATAAATGTCTATTTTTCAAGAAATTATTTCAAGTATTTTCTGAAATTCAGTTTAATTTTTCTTCATTCTAGTGCAGCGAATCTCCATTTTCATTCTTGTATCAAGACACTCAGTTCCAGCAGTTGGATTAGAGATGGTTAAGCTTGGGTACAAATGGTTATGAAAGACAAACAATTGGTCATTGTTGACCAATGCCAGGCACTAGTGCGCTTGGGGGCTGAACAAGGCTGCGCAAAAATACTTTGACAAATTTGGAAGGTCAGCCAAGGCACAATATGGTGATTAAAGCCAAATACTGCACCTTATTTTGGTCATGAACGCATCATTCTCCCACCCATTCAAACTTGTTTGAGGTAGTCTGCTGGCCTGCTGTAAGTGCAATGTGTTTAGCTTTTCTTATGGGCGCTACACCTTCTCTGCGCTTTGGGAAGTCTTCACAATCGCAAATGGCAACTCATCCGAAGTGTCCACTGGGTTGTCATAGGCCTGAGAGTCCTTCTCCCCATGCTGGTGCCTTGCAAAATTCACAAAGACCTGGAATATCAATGCAGAAAAGAAGGTACTCAGAGGCAAGATAAAGAAAAAACTAAAAAAAACTTATAACTTAAAATACACACAGTACTGAAGGGCCTGTGGACATTTCTCTATCCATCTCATTTGCTCTTCCCCACCCTCTGCCTCTAAAACAAACAGAAATAGTGGTACAGACAACGGGGTGCATGTGAATGAGATGGCAGACAAGGGCTATGAAGCATCAAGTAAGCGTCTAGGCTCACACAGTGAATGTCAGTTTGACATCTTTGACCAGCTGAGAAAGAGAATAAAACAATCATTCTTCTCTCTGTGATGCCCATTTAATGTCAGAAGAAATCAATCCTATGGCGTTCATAAAAAGCTGTGTGTATTTCATTGTGTTGTAAACATCACTGTAGTCCAGGCTTTTTATTCTCTTAGCATTAGCTGTCTGCTGTGATAAAGCTACACAAAGATTTTTACCCTTCAGAAAAAAAGCAACACAGAGGGTCATATAAAATGATAAGAGCATTGCTTTTTCATTAAACGATTCTTAGTGGCTGTGTGAATATAAAACGATATGTGAATTACTAGATTGTATTTAAAACCTAAATGGAAAAGAAATAAAACATCTTTAAGACCAATTCTATCAAAAACTACTCAGACTCCCTTGCCAATAAATTAAACAGGACAGAGAGTAACAACATGTTACAGAGCATGAATAAACAGGGATAAACAATAGTGTCCTTTCAAGCTTTTGTTTTTGAGAAGCTCGAATAATGAACACAGGGTAATAAAGATCTATCCTGTCAGCCTTTGAGGCTTCTGTTTTTAATTAGCCAATTTATATAATCAGTAGGCTTCTGATTTAATGTTAATGATAAAGAGAAAAAGTCTAATTAACATCAGTAAATTCAATTTTTTGGGAAAAGCAAGGTGTTCCAATTTCTCTGATGTAATTATTTTGTTTCTACTGTCTAATATGTTATGTCCTTGGTGGCGAAAATATAACCGGGAGGCATTTCTGTTGCTCATGTAATAGGCTGTATTGATTCAAATACTCTGACACCTTTAAAAAATAGTTTCATATTTTGAGAAACACAGAATATGGAGCTTGAGCCTTGAAATGCTTAACTTAACTCCCTCTGAAAACATAAATTGTCATTTTTACATTTCTGTTTATGCACCATTAATTAAGTATGTTTCTAGAGGTGCTGGTAGGCACATGTTTTAAAAACTTTGGACAGAACTGAGCTTGCTGTTTCACCCCGCTTCCTGTCTTTATGCTAAGCTAGGCTAATTGCCTCCTGGCTCTAGCTCCATACTAATGACTTCGCCAGAATGGCATTGATTTCCTCATCCCATCATATGCTAATTTACTATCTCTGCAAGATGAACAAGCATATTCCCCACATCTATTAATGTGAAACTATATGAGTTAATTAATTGTTACTACAATGTAATTTTATAAAAAATCTTGAGCACATAGATATAAGTGCGATTATGTCAAGTTGTCAGAACTCAAGTCCTGCTCACAACCTGTATTTTATAGTTCTAGTCCCTTCAGAAAACCTTGAGTGTTATTACAGCTTATATTTCCTACATTTCTCTTTCTTTTTTTTTTTTTTTCCCTGGATAAGTTTACTGTACAAATACCCATTTGCTGGAAAACCCTGCTCCAAAGTCACTCTTGGAAGCAACCCAGTACAAACATAGCATTACTGTATTTGTTGGCCTCAGCTGAAGCAAGCTGGGGGTTAAATGCCTTGCTCAAGGGCAGCTCAGCTGTAGTAATGAGTGGTGGCAAAGCCCGCTCTTTCACTATTCCCAACTCGTTTTAACTAAGGAGTCACACTGTTTACACGAGGGATTTCATGCAATCAAACCGTTGTGCTTCCAGTAAGGAATTGTAATTCTACAAAAGCGGATTATACTCTCTCCAGTCCAAGGTAAAATGGGCTCCAAGGTAAAGCAGGCTTTTGCCACTTCATATACCGTATTTCCAAAGCGTAAGCAACAAGTCTTATTCAGTCAAATAACACTGTTTGTTCAGCTATCATTTTATTGGAATTTGGTACCTACATATGTAAAGCTTTCTGACCCCAAAGCTCATGGAGCTGGTGGCTAGTTAGGTGTATAAAATCAAAACAGCTACCTTGTAACTGAAGAGCGAGCTACGCCTGCAGAACACCCGAGGCGACTGCATGCACCGATGTGTGTGATGTCAAACCATCCGCATTGTGTATCAAGGTCACAGTTGTCAAGGCGTCTTATCGAGGCAGAATGAGTAAGAGTAAAAGAATGACAGTAGCAGCAAATACACCCTACGCCCATCTCTCTCGGCCTCTGACCCTGCCACTGGCTGATATTGGCTTGATGTGCTGAGGCATGCACAGCATTTCATATTCATAGTCAAGGCTGTATACTTTTCCCATAGAATTTCTAAGTACTGTCTGTATTCAACTTTCTGCAAGAATCCTTGTATGATAAAAAGTGTTTCAATGGTGCATTTGACAGCACTTCTGACACAAATGGCCATTGTAAATCCATTCCCTGCTTTGTGATGAGGCTGTCTCGATAACGCATACTTTCTGCATTTAGCTAACCATCCATTCGTGACCTGAACATCGTGCACCAGTGCTGGTGAGTGGCATTTTCTTAATAACAGATGGATCCAGGCATTAATTACATTACAGAGGGTACATTTGGGTGTTTATTTGATGCCCATTCAGGCAGAGCAGAGTAGAGGGAAGGGAATCACCCAATTAACCTCTCCTGTTTATCAAAGGAGTCCTTGCAGAATGAGGAATGGCTATTTTTACATACATGTCATCCACATGTGTATGCTCTGCCATGATGCTACACTGACCTTGAAAAATGGTCTTTAGAGGTACAAGATCTTGCTTTAGTTTTCTAGTCTAAGAATGGACAAAACAACTGAAACTTTTGATCTCCTTAAGCCCCTGAGGGAAATCTTTAACTCTAGACAGTAAACCAGAATTGTAAAGCCGTGGCCCGTAAACCCAAAACAAGTTGCTGAAAGACGCCAAAGCTGAGAAAAACTGCAGATTTGAGGGAAATCTGTGTAGGTTTTCTAACTACAAGAAACCCTTTTCTATATTAATCGTACTCATTTGACTGATTGTTAGTACATACAAATATCGTCTGGCACAGTATAAGTATTATTATATATTTAACAAACTAAATAATTTACATCTTTCTTTGTTTTCTTGAAAAGTTGCGACAGGTGCATAATAAACAGAGAAATGGTTATATAGCCATTCACATGGGCCTGTAATTATCATCACACATTATTATTTAGCCATGATTGATATTTTTATAATTCAATTTACCCAGTAAATTTATTATTTAAGCATGCATAATAGGGCTGTGTCTAATTTCCTATAATTAAGAGGTAATAGGATGGACTGTAAATTAACTATACAATAGTCACAGTGTGGGAGAGCCTATTAGCTTGTAATGGGGGAGGGAATTCAAATAGGATTGTTTCCTAGCAGGAAAAACAAATGGCATGTAAGTATTCAGTACAGTAATAGAGAGGAAGGGTTTGTGTTTCATTTACTCGGGCACACTGAGACGGGCAAACACGTCAACTTAAACCTTCTTTTAAACACACTGAGCGTAATGAAACTAAAAAGCTAGCAAAATATATTGAAGTTAAAGTACATTTGAGCTAAACATAAGGATACTGGAATGCATGCATGATAATCAAGACTACATATGTTATGTACCTGCGAGGTTATCTGCTTCAGCGGTGCAGTATCGTCAAGACTGACTGAGAACCATCGTCCAAACACTAAATAGCAAATGCTTCACATTCCTCTCACACAATCTGCTCCGAAAAGACAGTTTTGAAAGTCACGTTTTTCTTTCAAATACACCATATGCTCTGCACTGTCTCGGTCATCAGCGTTAACGCCTGAGCTCCAGGCTGTGTGGATCAATATTAATTGTAGTGCAAGTCGGGTGTTATACTATAGGTCAAGTCTCTTCTCTATAAATCACTGGCTGAAAGGTGACAGTCTGGGTCTCCACAGGTTCTCCAGTCCTCCCCTCTGTGTTTTAATACAATGACCTCCTGGTCCAAGTATGATTTATTTACTATCTCTGATCTGGTAAATATTGACCGCTGTAGAATGTGGGGCAAGTTGCTGAAAAAGTTAAAACAGAAATTATGCAAGGTTGGAGGTAATAGTATGGCTTAACACCAATGATGTGTGAAGTTTAAATAGGGCTCTGCTAACAATCCTTTAGGAGACAACAAATCTGACTTTAAACCACAGTAAGTCAAAGTAGTTAGATCTTTATAAATGTATTTCCTGTCACAGTGGTAGGCTAATTGCCCCCCTGAAAGGGACATTTCACCTAAATAATAGTGCAAAATATGGTTTTATCTTGAATTAGGGGTTATCCACAGGGGGATCATGGTGATAATTAAATGCTTAACATCCCTGCAGTATTCTTTATAAAACTTAATATAATCAAGTGCCATGGTACAAATGAATGCACAGACAGGCCACTTAGTCACCGACTCACTCATTCACATCTCGCTCTTGGTGTTTTTAAACCAAGAGAAGGCTCTTTTTCCCCTCATCATGAAGTGGACTGATGACCTCTCTGGACCGTTCAGAGGTCATCCTCACCTCCCACCTGGTCATCTGCTGCTGAGCTGATGGCAGGCTTGCAAGACCAGACACACTCACACTCTCCTCTGAGTAGGTGATTGCATCAGATCCCTGAGGCCATTTGGAAAACACAAGGTGAAGCCAGTCCATGACATGCAGGACTTAGTTTATCTCACCATTCAGGGGGTCTAGCTGGGCTGGGGGAGCTTTATATATAGAAATATATACATGTACATGAAAAAAAAACGGTCCAGATTCTCGATCAATACTGGACCTGGAGGCTGAACTATCTTGGCTACACACACTCAGTGCAGCCGTCATTGGTCAGTCTGACAGCCTAAATGGGACAAGACAATGTGTAGGCAATGATAGATCTTTAAATCTTATCCTGGACAGAGCAGACTTGCATTAACTCAGAGCACTTAAAATGCTGAATGCATTGACTGATGACCTAATGATGTGTTAAACTGAGCCAGGACTCTACAGAATTACAGTGGGACAACAGAACACGACCCCAGTTACTCTACTGTCAGCCTAAATTTTACCCATGTCGCGAATGAAATATGGAGTAAAAGTGCATCCCTTGCTACTATACAAGCCGAAAACTCTTAAAACTAATGTTTTCTCTCAAGAACAATCACAAAAAATATTGAAAAACCATTGAAAATCTTTGCTAATAATACTTCACTTGGCTTAATTTCTGTGCCTTGAATAAACCTTTAGTTTCTACAATTTAGACTATAACTACCCAAAGTAAAGCGGAAATGCCTCACACATCATGGAGCCTGTGTGTAATTGCTCGTGTTGTGCATGGTTTGCTCCTTTTGCTCTCTTGCTCCTGCCAGGTGAGGTTGGAAACATGTGTTTAACCAATGCATAGGCACAACTGGGAAAAGCATGTGAACAAGAAAAAGAAAAGGAATGTGAGTGGGTGAAGTCCTGTGAATATGATTTGCAAAAATATTTCTAGACTTTACGATGGTGAAGATGAAGATCAAGTGATCAAGAGATTGGAAGAAATGCATTGCTGGCTTTGTCTAGTATTAACAATGGATGGGGAGAATGAGAGGAGATTTCAATTAATAGATTTTTACCTTTGCCTATGAGAATGATACCGTGGAACATTGATCAAAGGGACTGTATATCCCTTTAGCGATGGCACGTTGTGTTAAGAGCAGATCAATCTTTAGTTTATACAATGTATTTATGTATTAACTCCTTCTTAACGTCCATGTCTTAAAGTTTTACTGTATGTGAAAATATCTGCAAAACTTAGGTGATGAAATACAAGTGAGAGGCAAAATAAATTCAGTGTCATATTAGTTGGGCTGAATAAGACTGATAAATAGCCTTAAGCTGGCATTTTCTCCATAATAACCAGATATGTATCTTATTATACCCTGAATATGTACATGCCCTAAAGTGCTGTCTCTCATCCTTTCACTATCCAGGGTCTGTTCAGGGCGAATTATACAGAAGTCTATTAGTAGACTCCACAACTCTAAATTGAAGCTATGCTTAGTTTATCTGTGCTGTATTGTGCTCACTCTGCTTCTGTATTGTGCCCAGGCGTTGGAAACGTGTGTACATGTTTTAATACAGTAAATAATGGCCACACTTTTTGATTTATTCCTACATCATTTGGAGGGCTTTTTAAGAAAAAGTTTTGCATAAGAAAAACATTATTTGCAATTGGCTTTTCTTACAAGTGAAGGAAACAAACCAACAAATCGCAAAACAACAAATCAGATTGTGGTTTCTTTTTGCAATTTTCGCAGACGATGATGGTGATCGCTAAAAAAGTGAAGTACCAGTCAAGTTGCTGAAATGAAACTATTAAATGAAATGAGACACACTTCAGTTCAGAAGAATAGAATACTCTGGGAAAAAAGTCCTTGCACTCATCCCATCTTTCAAGCCTTACCTGATCCAGAGTGGTCTGGGACACAGAGTAGTCTTCCACACACAGCCTCTGCTGATGGCTGGTGAAATGACTAAAGATGGTGGCCAAAGCTCCTTGTGTGTACGGGAGCTGATACTGCAGCGTGTTGTGATGCTTCTCCTTCAGGACGCTGCCTGGGAAGGTCTGCTGGATGAAGTCCTCGACTGGCTTCAATTCAGGGGGAGAGCCACCAACCCTCACAATCACCGTGTAGCCGTCACCAAATCTAGGACAAGACGCCACAGTTAAGTGTTTGGTACAAAAAAAATTAACTGCACACAAGCATGTTTGTGCCAGATTGCTCACGGCCGGTCATCTAAATAATGAATTTTTCTTTTCTCCTGTGGTCACGGCTCAGTGTGATGGATAACAGGGTGGCGTAGTGGAAGAAAGAGACGAGGCAGGAAGCAAAAGACATGACAAAATATAATTGGTCTCATATTTCCCACCGTCTCAAGCTTCCTGGATGTGGTGAGCTGCGCAGGTGAGTCATAAGCAGCTGAGAGCAAATACAGCTTGACAACAAGCAACATTACGACAAAGTTGCTAGCTGATGGATAAACTTTTTCAACATTTTCAAGTACTATAACAGTAGGTTTCAACTGTCCCCTGCACCAGATATAAAGAGCATATCAATTTGAGTCAAGCAAAAAAGCCAGAAGAGCTGAGGCAGAAATGACCTCAGACGAGGGTGAGGTATTATTTAAGGGGTGGCTGTGGCTCTGGAGGTTGAGCAGGTTGCCAACCTCCTCCTGTCCACGTGTCAAAAATCGTTTAGCTCATTGTTTTGGTTGTTTTTTACTGTTTTGGTCCCAATGCTCTCATCAACCTTATTTACAAACAGCTTTTTCAGTAAAAAAAAAAGATCTGATGAACCACACTTCTGTACATGCCACTTGCCAGGTATCGAACATCAGAGACAATGTTGGCCACAGAACAGATTGGAGCATTTAGCAGGTAAAGAGCTAGATCATTCCCTCAGAAGCTTGAGGCCAAAACAGAGCTAAAGGATGAATTGGTAACAACGGTAATAATAATGATAATGATAATAATAATGATACATAATTCAGGGTGCATATAAAGTGTGTGCTTGGGTTGAGCGGCGAAGGTTTTGCAAATATGTCAAAATGCTGTAATGGTAAAATGTAACAACATGAACGGTATCTTTGACATTAAGTATTGTCACAGATGACAATGGACCATAGCTAAGCTCTAATTAGCAGTCTGAATCTTCTCGGTTGTATGCTACATCTGGTGAGCACCAAATAAGACTCCGTGTCTTGTTATTCTGTCGTTAGCACTCTTATGACCCATTGTTTTCTGCCTAATTAATTCCCTAATGTTGGATATACTCGTAGAAATGTCCATTGTGGGCTAGTACAGAGCTACATGCAACGAGAGTCAGAGGCTCCCTTAGTGGCAATTACAGATATGGTGAATAAACTGCAGGCCTACACGATCCCAAAGGGAGTGAGAGAGGAAGTGGAGCTCTGTGCTGGAGCTGAGAAGCACAATGAGGAGACTCCATAGGTATCAGAGTCCCTTTAGTTAAAACATGACATGCTGCAGTGCACAAATAGTGTGACTTTGCATAAATTGTACAAGGAAACGCTTATTTAAATCTCATCGCCATTAAGAATGCATGTGTGTCTTTTTAATGTTACTTTTAGAATAGGGTGATGCCAAGGCACGCTGACTGGCAGGTCTGCACCCTCCTTAACTACAATTTTCTTCCATTATGATTGGACAAGCCAGAATAAACCTTGTGATATGATGTCATTAGTATATTGACATAAGTCTGAAGGAGCTGGAGATCTGAACCAATCACCTGCCACATCATTATAACCATGTCCCTAACCTGTCTGCTGCCACATATAGCTGGTACTGCCATGGAGGTGAATAATGAGCAAGTGTTGCTTAGATTTGGTGTCTCTTAGAATTGAGGTCACAATGAAGGAAATGTTAAAAAATATGCACACATTTAGATTAGCTACAATGTTTGGAGGGGGGAAACATCTCAAAATGACACACAAGAATGCAGACAGTATGCAGCACTGACTATTGGACGATTTCTCATGTTATGATGCAATTGGCCTGGTGGGATGCTATCCTTCCACAACCACATCTACGTCAAACCTACTGTATAGGGAGGATCTGAGAGTTCTGTCTGCACTGTGATCTCCTCAGGGGCTGCACACTGCGGGTGATCAAAAGCACCCCCATGACACTCAAAGGTATTTTATGTACTACGGATCATGTGGATACACCTATGGGTGCCCTGCTAGTATCAGCATGTTAGCACTTAATTAAGCATCTGCCCTTTAGACAGCTCTTGAACCAAATCGTCCAAATTATACAACATACTGACCTAACACTGTTCCCTCTGGTGGGCGTTCATTGAGTACATAAGGCTACTTCAGCTCCAAGTGCAAAGGAAAAGCAAGATCATCATTATCCTCAGAGGAGGAAGGGTCTCAACAACTCTAGTATTATAGCATAATACAAATCACACCATGGTAGCATTGCTTTGTCCTTTGGGAGGCTTTCTTCAGATAGTAGTGAAACTATAATTTGTTATTATCAAGACTACATTCATCATAATATGATTGTTGATACGATTTATATTTGCTAATGAAATTAGGCACAAAGGACTATAATCATCAGAGATGTTACAGAGTAGGACTTGGTGCTTGTTAATAGGTTATGCAATATGTTCATTTGGGCATTTTGAGTATGAAAGGTTCATGAATAAAACTGGGTTTTAAGTACTTCAATACAATAAAAGTAAAAGCACATGCACATCTATCTCAGCCTGGTGCTCAGTCGAGTAGACTTTAACTATGAATTTATCTCACGTGTTATCACCATGGCACGACTGCCTCCAAAAGACATCCAACAGTGTGTCATAACATGCTGTACGAGCTGCAACATGAGCTGCTCCAAGCTGTTAGCATGATATGTAAAGACACTACACGTGTATGAAGTGTCTACCTCTAACTTTAACAGTGCGTATCTGCTTTGATTTGCACACTCAGCGTCGCCATCTACAAGTAAATTGCACATTTTATGTTAAATACAGCCAGAAAAGATCTCTCATTGTGGAACGCTGCATAATTCTTTGATGATTTTTATAAGATGCAACAGACTACATAGTCTGTAATCAGACACCACCACCACCACCACAACATCATAGCCATCCCCACACATCAAGCTTAATTCATCATCCCATCAAGACTATGACCATAATCCCCTTGTGTTTATTATAGCTGCCGGCTCAGGAAATGTGCTTTGTCCAAGGACTGCCAAGCTCGGCCGAGATGCAAAAACATTTTTGCAAAAAATCCAATAAAGCCAGTAAGTATTGTGGCAAAAGGGTTTGGCGAAATGGTTTGGGGCGTATGTGGGTAATGAAATGCTGCTTGTCAGTGACTGTAAAAGGGCTTATCAATTAGCTTCCTCTCATTCTCTCTCCCTGCCTACCTCACTGTTATTTCCGCTCTTTCTGCAGCTACACAGGGGCTTCAGGCATCACTTTGGGAGAAATATCTTTCTTTCATATTCATCATTTTTACTCTGCCTATGTATTCACAACAAAACAAGTTCTTTCATCTTTGATACACTGTCTGTCTCAGCTCTCCTCAAATAAACTCTGCCTGTGGA
Source organism: Pempheris klunzingeri (assembly GCF_042242105.1). Taxonomy (NCBI): domain Eukaryota; kingdom Metazoa; phylum Chordata; class Actinopteri; order Acropomatiformes; family Pempheridae; genus Pempheris; species Pempheris klunzingeri. Next base: position 9,283,024 of record NC_092034.1, read on the forward strand.
AAGAAAGGTAGGCTAGGATATGTTTGAACAGAGCCTGTGCTATGCTGCATGTTCCCAACAAAAGCACGACATGCTTGAAACAATTAATTAGCTTTTAACTGGTGACTGGTGATTTAAAAGCTAAAAGCAAGATCTTTGCAATTTGGGGTTGAACCCACACGCCTTAGAGAAAATAATGAATGGATTATGTTTAAAGTCATGACTGCACCACACTGTCACAACTAATCCTTTTGTAATATTTTACATTAGAGATATGATACAGCAGCTCAACACAGCATGGCGGAGACAGTGTAATGTCTGCGCTGCAGTTCTCTCTTCTTCATTTTCATTATTCTGCCTCAATCCTCCTCCAGCCTGGTCCGCTGGAAAGTCGTTGTTCCATGTAATTTAAAACAAACAACACCCAAACACAGATAAGGGCATGACAGGCAGAAAATAATTCTGCAGCCTTCCTTCATCTGTGGGAGTCTAGAAAGGTCACCCTCACCACTGCCAAACCTTGTATTTGTGTCCGCAGGGGGGAGGCCAGACGCAGGGCAAGAGGTCACAGAGTGGCTTGGGTGGTCTGATGCTTTGATCATGCAGGAAGTCATCCAAAAAACATCCTTAGTTCCCGCAGAGGGAGCTAACAGAGCTCCAGGCACAGGCTCCAAAGGCAGTGTGAGAGTGCATGGATGGATGGATGAATGGATGAATGGAAGGACAGTTTTGCAATGTAAGTAGGCATTCAAAAATGTGTTGAATTAAAAAATATGGTGTTTATCACAACTGAAGCTTGCAAACAATGTGCTTACTCACTGGGAACCTCTAGCAATGGAAAAGGGTAGAATTATCAGTGTAAAATATTGGAGTGGAAGGTCTTCAAGTAAAAATGTAGCTTAAAAGTGACAGTGTGAGCAGTTCAAGTAACTTGAGCATGAAGTTCATTCTTAACCTTGCAAATAGTAGTTCATTTAAATTAATCTTAACTTGACGTCCACTGTGAGTCCAAAGCAGAATAAAGATGGTGAATGGACCTTGAGTTAAGATTATTGTGTGCAAATAAATCCTAACAGTCCTTAGTGATAGTTTTCAGTGATTAGCAGTTGCAGTCCACCTCCGTGTGGAGACACATTTACAAGGTGCTAGCATGCAATATTGTGTTTCAAAAGCAATCTTACATGAAGGCCATCATCTAGCCTGTAAACGTGATAAGCTTTTCAAACGTGCATACCTCAACACGGACGTAATAAAGTAGCTAAAGCCATGCAGCAATTTCTGCAGGCCATGAAGGATCAAATGTCGATGCAGATGCTTGCTTTACTTGTAGGCACCAAAAAATAAGCTATGATTAAAACTTATGTCGCTACAAGAAGCGAAATCCCACATAAATTCAGATTCTCACCAATTATCATGCGTAAAGATGTTGTATACTTTGAGTGCAGACAGCTCTCAGATATGTACATTATATGTACAGTACACCATCTGTGTCTGTCAGTGTTCTTCTTAATTACACCTACGTTGCTGATGCATTGTAAACCGTAAAGGGAATTATTTTGTCATCCATCTCCGCCTGTGACACGCACTTAAAAGCCGTAAACTATTTAGTTAATGGCACACCTGCGGCGCTGATGCACAGTGAGTAGGAAGGAGTTTATTGGACTCCTCAACGTCAACTTCAGGGGATTGATCCAAACTTTTAGACACCACTCTTGTAAAAACTCTCCAGCGCCCACACCGCATTACCTTAATGCATTAAAGGCACTTTAGGCCCCACTTTTATATCATGGCGTGCTTTAAGCAAGGAGAAAATAAGACTCCAAGCTGTGGTGTGTACTTACTGCAGGTACTCTATGAAGAGGGGATATGAATGATATCAATCAGTGAAAAAATCCTGCATTGGCTAGTGGGTGTCCTTCCAAACTGACAAGATTATAGGGGAGCTTTGAAGCTGCTTTTATTGGTTTCTCCACTTCATTTGGGTTTACTTAACACCTGGGAGCTTTCATACCAGCACACTGCTGTACTAAAGCACTATTTACAGCCTCTCGCACATCTTTTTTTTAAACGTATTTATTTTCCCCCTTCCCCCGTCAGCCTTCCATAAAATTCTAGAAGTGTGATTGATTTGAGGGCCTCAACATCAGGACAGGTAAGGAGGATGTTTTTAACAGCCATGGAGGAAGATAATGAAGGGGCCTCTTGAAATGGCCACCCTGCTGTTCATAATGCACCGCCTGAATGAAATCTTCAGCCCCTCTCACATGCTGACCACCTCTCTCGCAGTTTAAATGGGCTACTTTGGCTCATTTGGGGCTTGATTGATACACAGAGGCGGGGTAGTTAAAGCGACAGAAGGGCACCTCAGTGATAAAGACAGGGTCATCACTGATCTAAAGGGGGCAGCGTTAACAAGCACTTGGATGGCTGGGTTGGAAGCCTTGCCACCTGAGAGTAGTAGAGGGAGGAATAAATAAGGGTAACATGGTGAGAGGTTTTTGAGGGAGAAGAGGTGATGCGCGGAGTGAGGGTTCTCAAAGTAGGCGGGTGAGCAATAGGGGGTCAAAATGTGAGCGCTGCCCCCGCGGTGAGATTCTGCACTGCTTTCAGGGGCTTGTGATGAGAAAGAGATGGAGATGTTGGGGAGGGGGGCAGGGTGGGGAAAAGAAGCGGCAGCCCCAGCTTTGCAGGTCAGCCTCTCACGTCCTGTGACAATGGCGTACACCACCTGCCTCTATCGCCATGCCTCCCCCCTGTACTTCAACCCCTGCTGTCTGATGGAACTCTTCCCATCTGCAAACTGGCAACAGCTTGTGCATTTGTGAGAGTCAGCCCCTCTGTTCCCACATTATGGACTCAGATGTGGAGACAGACACAAAATACTGGATGTTTCACCCCGCAAAGCTGGATTGATAAGGCCCACAGAGCTTAATTGATGGTTGATCACATGCACATCTAGGGGAGTGCGCGTGTGTGTGTTTGGGGAGGGCAACATGGTAGCACAAACATGTGGTGGGATAGTGACGAGAAAAGAAAACAGAGAAGACAGTCCTTAATTGCCTTTTCAGTCATTAACAGGGTCCCACACCTCATGAAACATTAATTACACCAAGTGCTGCGGAGATAGGGACGCTTAATTAGAAATTATTCACTGCGTGGCAAGAACTGAGCGATAGCATTTCAGTGGCATGTAAATTGTCCGTGTGAGATCTAAAATAAGCACGGCAAAAATCGGTGTAGACGTCATGCTTATCTGGCTTCCTCTCACTTGACTGTCTTGTGAAGTGTGATTCCCTTTTACCTGATAGCATGTTGAGTGAAGTAGGACACGTGTTAACCCTCCGTTCTCCTCCCGCTTCTTCCATTCCCCCTGTCGCTCCCATGGCTCTTACCTATCCTACACCTCATGTGTGGTTCATAAATTATTTACACCACACTGCTCGTCCCCCTCCAGACAGGATGTAATTGACACAGAGGATCTGTCAATTACCCTAACATCTGGGAGGGACTGATTGGTACATCACTCTCCCACTTTAGCCCTTTGCCTCTCAACTCTCCCTCATTCTCACTCTTTTGTAGCCCCCATCTCTAGTCTCTCCATGGTGAGACAGCGGCCAATGACATGACATTAACGCTCTTGATGTGAAATACCCTTGACACTGTTGCCTTCTCCTTGCTGTTCCAGGCGTTTCCTCTAATCCCCTGCACAACTTTAAAAATGGTCTGTTCCACCCCTCATCCCAGGTGTATTGATCTTCCTCTCCACCCAACGATTGCCACCACATATTCCTGTTGTGTGTGTGTGTGTGTGCGGATTGTCCTTCCTCTTACAAGATCACACAATGGAGGCGTAATAATGTCACCAGACTGTACCTAAGGTAATGGATGGGCTTCACTGTTACATGCAGGGCTTGGAGCATAAGTGCTGGCCTTGGGAAATGTCAGATGAATATCAGAGTGCTGCCCCGACTGCTAAGAGTTGAGGGTAGGGGATATCTGTGATGGAGATGTAACAAAACGCATTAAAAGGCATGTACAAAGCCTATTAAGGGTGTGCATAAGGACAAGACTGGTGGAAATAGAATTTATGGGCCTGTAGAGAAACAAGTGTGAAATAGAGATAATGGTGAAAGACTTGGGACATTAACCTAATGCCTACAGACCTGACTGTCTGCACATTTGCCTCATATATGGATCTTTTCATGTGAAATCAATAGAATCACGTTGATGAGTCGACACTTAAAAAAAAAAACTGTTTTAGCTTAGCGCATCAAAATACAGGAGGCATACATGAGACTTTATTAAATGGACGTTTTCCCATGTTTTATGTGGATGTCCAATCAGTGTTGATAGCAGTCAGCTGAAGCAATAAATAGCTAAGTGCAGGCCATTCTGACCAAGGAAGCTGAGTCCTCCTGCTGCAAAATCTGTTGTTCTTCCAGCACCGTCATATGACATGTACGGTTACGTAGTTCAGCTCCCTGCAAACTAACTATGCTTCCAATAGTGAAAATGGCATCCCAAAATAGGGTTGCAGGGAATGTTATGGCATTTTATAGTGTTTGAGAGACAGACAAGGCTGCAGCTGCATGAGCCATGCAAGAGAATATGGCCGGCGGGGGCCATCCAGAATCGGAGCTGCCGAGAGCAATCAGCAATTGGTAGTGTCTTTGCTTATTGTCCCTCCGTTGCCAAGAGAAACCCCAAGAAAGCATTAGAAGGTCCGTGCAAAGAATCCTGGTAGATATAAGCTCTGCCACCAAGGCTCGGTGAGCAAACCTCTGCTTTCTATGTTAATAAAGCACACACTGAGGTATTTATTGCTTCAGTTGACTATATTTACCATCAACACTGATTGGACAGACACATGAAACAAAGCAAGCTTTAAGCAAAGCAAATGAATACATTATTGTGACATAGTCTCTGAAACTTTAAAGTATATATAAACAAGAGGTATATATATATATATATATATATAATATTAAAAGAATAGTTTTACATTTTGGGATACTTTCTTGTCGGAAGTTATATGATAAGATCGATGACACTTTCATGTCTGTACACTAAATATGAAGCTAGAGCCAGCAGCTGGTTAGCTTTGCTTAACATTAAGACAGGAAACAGGGGAAAGCAGCTAGCTCAGATCAGTCCAAGGGTAACAAAACCCTCCTACTAGCACCTCGAAAGCACTCTGATTGTGTGACACACATTATATGCAGTTTGTTTAATCCATACATAACTTACTGCCATGTTTTTTTAAACATGGCAAACTAGGTATTTATGTGCAGTTCATCTAGAACTGTATACTTTTTGACACAATGTGTTTATTTTTGAGTATCTCTCATTGAGTCCGTCTTAGCTGCAGTAATGAATGATAAAAGAATATGAATTTCCTCGTCTTTCCTTCCCTTCTGTGAAAAACTTGAATAATGTTCTTTCTTGTCAATATATGTGGTCTTACGTTATTTATATATACAGTAAATAACAGAACACTGCAGTGTGGGATTTCTTTCAGCTCAATTCAAGGAGCTTCAAAGATTTTCCTTGGTCTAACACAAATTATGGTAAAAGAAGGACCCTTACCTGTTCTTCAGATGCTGGATGCTCCCGAAACACTTGAAGCGACCGTTTACCATGATGGCCATGCGCGTGCACAGTGCCTCACACTCCTCCATACTATTGAAAGAAAGAGAGGGGAGGGAATTTCGCTGGATAAATGAGAAGCAGGAATAATACCAGATGCTGTATTCAAGGCTAGAACATTGATCACAGATGGTTTTTATAAAGAGTAGAACTCAATCAACTTTAGACCAGATCAATTATTTTGCTGATAAAAATCTTTATCGGTTTACTGAGTCTTTTTCTTCTCATTTACAGATAAAGTATGGGTTAAAACATTTTTACATGTCTACTTTGACATCGTAAATGGACGACAAATTTGGTAATTAGAGGAAAAGGATGGGACCATCTGTAGTTCTTATTATCTCATTTTTTCTCTTTGGTGTTGGGCTGGAGCAGGAGTCATTTGTAGCTGAGGCAAAACCTGTGAAGCCTTTCTGAGGAATGGTGCAATTAGGATTATGACTTTGTAAAACCTGGTGAATCTGCCACTTAACAAAACACAACCACCTGGTCATGCCATGGACGATTGGATGCAGCTCAGCCACACTGCCCGGGACAACAACAAATGCTTTTATTTCCTCCATGAAGGGAAAACATGTAATGAGAATAATGTATTCCAAATGAAAGAGCAGCACAGATTATTCACATGCACTGCAAGGTGCACAAATGACTCCAAAGCCCAGGCAATTTGGGAAATGGAGAAATGAAAAGGGTTGTGAATTGTTAAATGTTCCATGTCGACTTGGCCCATCAAGTTTTAAGTTTCACAAATAAATTGGCTTTCTTTTACTCACTCAAAACCATGCCCAAAACTGGCCAACACTGGGGAAGAAAAAAGTTGGAAAACACTAACTTTGCTCAAAGATAATAAAAAGACTCCAGCATCGATATTGACAATTTCTCTTTTCATGGAGGAGAAAAAAAAAAAAAAACAGCAGTCAGTCAATAAGCCCTCATGCTTCATGAAAGCTTTATAGCAGCCAGTGTGTTTCTGGCAGCCAATATTAACTGCCACGCAGGAAACAATACCTTTCAACTAAAGTGTAACTTCAATCAAATATAATTACGATATTGACGGCACGTGTTCATTTTATGGACAATTTGGTTAATCTGCTTTCCCTGGTGAACAGCCAAAATATTTTGACTTCATCTTAGTGGGCAAGTCCATCAGAGAAAATCAATGGATGAAGAGTGATGTTGCACCTGTGTGATGTGAGAACAACTGAGCGTCCCTCTTTGATGATACTCAGGATGCAGTCCCAAAGGAAGCGCCGGGCTTTGGGGTCCATCCCAGTGGTTGGCTCATCCTGCAATAAATGGAATCTCTTTCATGCCCATTATATTCCACTTCAGCACATCATTTAAGAAGGTGCCACTTACCAGCAAACATTTATTTTTGACAGATCGTTTAATGGTGTGTGTGTGTGTTTGTGTGCATGTGAATAGGCATACAGATGGTCAGCAAATAAAAAGAAAAACATGGATAAATGAGTGGAGAAATATAACGAGCAGTAATAACCAACATGAAGCATTTATCACATCTTATCCCACTTGAAACAACTATGGATTTTTGGATTGACGTGTATGACAGCTCTCTCCAAAACTACCATGAAAACACCAAAAGATGAAATATTTTTTTTGCCCAATAATGGCCCAGAGATGTGACTAATCTATGCCAAGGTGCATTGAAGCTAATCCAACACATTAATAAGACACTTCATGGTGATTTTTCCTTAATTTGTCACCCATAAGCGTATGTTAACACATAGGGGAAACAGAACTGTAATGCAAAAATAGGAGATGTATAAAAATGGCACACGCAGGTAAAGTGTGGGTTAATTCTGGGTCTACCCATTTACACACAATAGAGACACATAGTGAAGCACTATCCAACATAGCACAACACACACACACACAGAATCACAGTGACTTGCTGTTTCCTTCTCCTGAGGGCTAGTCTGTCCATGCATGATTAGAGAGTGACAGTACTCAGTCCATTGGCTGGTTTTCATTCCAGGCCTGGTTTTCCCTCACTAGCAGAGTCCTACAAATCCCCAAGGGGTATTTCCATCACCGTGCCCAATGTGTCCCTGTGCAAACCTTACGTGGCACTGCCTCAAGGCCGCCTGGGCTCCCTGGGCTAGCACACAATACTGAAACTGACACAGACACTGACAACACATTATCCCACTGCCCCAAAGTGAAGGCCAGTCTGGCTAAGGCGAGTAAATAAGGAGGTTTGGAATAGTGCAGCTCGATAGGCAAAGCACTGAGCCAGTAAACAGAAACGGTTGGAAAGATTATTTTGCAAATGTAATTTATTATGGACTACTCATTACCTGACTGATTACTCATTAAATTGTTATTAGCAGCATATGCTGATGGATTGCTTTAAATCATGCAAAGTATCACATTTATTAGAGTTTACAGGCAGCACATTCAACAGCATCTCTAACATTAAAACTTATTTATATTATATGATATTTCTGCTTTAGCGGACCATGTGATGTGTTGGGTGAGACATGGGATAATAAGTAAAGATTTGCAATAATCTTAATGAAAATATATACTTTGGTGAGTCCCCTCAGGGAGCCCCCAGTGTGATTTAAGGTCATTAAAGTTTGTCCCTCATAATAACACGGACATAACTTCCTCATGCACATTAAAGCCATTTAATTGAAAGCATGTGATGCAGTGTATTCTGAGTCATGCCTTCATTAATCCTCCATCAGTGAGAAAATGCTTTAGCGCTCAGTTTTAAGTCCTGATGAATTGGAACTTAATATGTGCAAACACAGTTCTGTGCGCTCTATGTTTTTCTAAAGGAATTGGGTCTTTCTGGAAAATAATGAATTAAAACATGACCAGTGAGTGACTCCTGAAAAGTATGGTCATCTCATCCACAAGTAATGTACTTGTAATCCTATGGGAAATTCACTGAGGATTTACTAGATGGACCAAAAATCTTGTTTTTCTTCTCCTCCTCAATTGCAAAATACACGTTGCCCAAAAATGTCTCGTCTCTATCATCATCTTACTACAGTTGAGTCTGTTTGTGCTATTAAAGAGAAAACGATATGCTGTAATCAAAACACCTCCACAGCATCAATATTGATTTCAAGTATCGCACTCTTCGGACTTAATGAAACAGCAGCATATCACATTTTCACCATGTACATCACATCAGCAAAGATGTATCTCACCAGGAAAATCACAGGGGGACAACCAATCAGTGCTATCGCTGTAGAAAGTTTGCGTTTGTTCCCACCGCTGTAGGTTCCTGCTGACTTGTTGGAATATTTGACCAGTCCCAATTTCTGGATCCCCCACTCGGCCACCTTTTGAAGAGAGAAATCAAAGTGACCAAACCCATTACAGTGTCAAGAAGAGTGCTCACGTAAGCCCTATCATCAGACTCTCCGTGATGGATGATATTTTGGCTTGCATATCCTATGTATTTATGCTCTGTGGTTTTCAAGGACATGGCATGACAGCTGGCATCACTGTAAGACCTTAATCGCAGGCTGCTGAGGTGCTTTACTGTTCTTTTTGCTATTTAAACAACCTCTAGTCAATCAGAACATCACCAAATGGCGAAATATCGCCATGTCTCAACATGTCAAAATAGGACCTGCATCTAACTTCCAGTACATTTTTTGAACATACATGTGAACATTTCTGTTTACTGATTATGCAAACATGACTACACAAGGGCTCCATTTCGATACAGAGTTTCAACCAAAAAACGGCATATCACAAGGGGCCACAGTAAAATTAAGAGTTATGCTAGCAGCACAGAACTGGGTCCCTTTCCACTGCAGCTAAGAGATCAAAGGCCTGGCGCCGGGTCTGAGGCCTACGGTCGCCGCCAGCCTCTTCTTCTTTTGATCTTACTGTTGTAGAAGCGGGCGGTGCTAGAGGAGCGCAGGGAGGCCGCACAGGGCTGGCCACACCACTGGGCATGGTGAATAATGTAGAGCCATAACCCACAGCTGCTGCTTTTCTACCACCGGCCATTTTTCATTATGTATGGCTTCTTCCATTGAGGTTATCTATCACTTCGACATGTACTTCAGCATGCCCTACATGCATTCTAGTTGAAAAGTATTTTGATGGTAAAAAAAACAATAAAAACACTTTGAGAGGAAATAAACACCCCTCGAAGTCGAAGAACATTGGACGTTTTCCCATCTTTTTAAGATATTCCAATTACAACAGCTTGACAACTAATCTATACTGGCTGTTTATGTTTAAGATTTAGTGCTACCCACGTCAGCCGTGAGCAAAACAGTAAGTTAACTCAAAAAAAATGGTTACCATGGTGACCTCTTTTTCTGGTACCCCTCGTAACCTGGCGTAAAACTCCAGATGCTCTCGTCCAGTCAGCAGGTCATCAATAGCATCAAACTGGGGACAGTAGCCCAAGTTCTGGTGAACTTCCCTCATTTCTGTCCGTATGCTGGGAATGGGAACATATCAGAGATTTGATAATGGAGGTCATTAATGTTTGAAATCAAAGGTTATATTAAATGCCTTAACAAGATGGCGAGTATGATATAAATATAGAGGAACACCAAGAAGTATAAATTAATTTATGCTCCCTTTTGTATTTCAAAAGGAACTAAGATTGAAACTGATTTACTCTGGTTTCAAAAACAAAAAAAATGGCCCTGTAATCTTTTCTAGGCTTACAGTTCCAGGCATAGCAACATACACCTTCTAGAGGAAAGTAAAATAATAATAGCAGCAATTCTGGATGCGCAAATGCCCTTTCGCAATCTATAATATTAATACTTTCCCCACCTACAGGCAACAAACGTTATAGCTGCTTTTTTCAGCTGCATTGTCTTTTATTAAAGATAATATTGGGTCTATTTTTTCCCCTCAAATGTTATTTTCCAGGAGCATTGCTGAGCCTTAGGGAGGATAAATGTGATTTAATGTGTCTAGAGGCTGCTGGATGTGAACAAGGCCATAGTGATCTGAAAGCTTTGCTGATCTAATATTTTGTTTGGTTTTAGCTTTGATAAAGGTTCATGACAACACTAAATTATGGAGCCTTAACCTTTGGGTTGTCCCTATCCCACCACAGCATTTAAATAACTATACATTATACAAAGAATTAACCTTTAACACCTTCAATTAACAGCATTCATGCTTTTAGACCCAATAACACAATGATACTAATAAGAAGAGCAAGAAGAAGAAGTCACAGTCAGCATGTAGCAATAACCAGTAAAACAGCTCAAGTTAAGGATAGAATAAAGGTAAAGCACAAAAAGGAAGATAAATAGCAGGCCACAAGGTAAAAGTTACTTTTGAGAGATGCTTCAAAAGAGGGCAGCCTAAGTTCCACAAGTAGGTTATTCGAAAAAGGTTTGATCCTTGACAGCGTAAACGTGTCACAACTGATCTTTAGCCTTGGCCGGGGGAATAGCTAACAAGGACTTATCAGAGGACCTTAAGCTACGGGCTGGTGAATAATGATTTAAAAGCTCAGTCAGGTAGCTCAGTGCCAAATCATGCAGGGCCTTAAAAGTCAAGATTAAAATTTTAAAATCTATAATAAAACCAACAGGCAGCCCTTGAAGGTTAGGTAAAATAGGGGAGGTATGATCTTGCCCTTACATTTCTATGATTTTATATCATCTCGTCTTTTCAGATTTACTTGCCAAACTGAAAATCTACCTGCTTGTGGAGTTTGGTGGGTGATAAATCCGTACCCTATTCTGATGCACGTGACTGTCGTTGTCATTGTCGTGTCTCCCAAAAACTGTCCTTAATGTCATTGTGATTTGATGGATACTTTTAACCTTTGGCTTGGCCTTTCCCCTAACTAAACACCAGCTGGCCGTGGCTTCATGTTCAGAGTACCGCAATGACATCTAACTTAGAAAGAACATGAATAAGTGTATTTCCAAAAAACAATAATTGAAAATTTGTGGATGTAGCTGAGAGGCCCTAACAGAATCACAGCCAAGGTAGTCCACTGCTACTGTCAGTTGATCTTCCATAACAACAGCCAACAGAACGCTAGCTTTCATAATCTATTCCTTGTAAGTGTTGTGAGCACACAATCACAGATAAAAGAAACAATTATCTGCAGAACTTCTATTTATGAGATGCTGCTTCTTCTTTTCTGCCGATCATCTTTCTTGCCATTGCACAGAAAGCGTAATGAACTGAAAACAGAAGTGTGGGCGTACTCACATCTGTTTTTCTCTCTTTTCAGTTTTTGTTTCCCCTAAAGGTCTCTAGGATTTTTTCTTTGATCTCCGTTACCCACATTAATCAACATTTACACTGCTGTGTTAGGCCTTGCTCTATTCAGCTCTCTGTCTTTGTTGAACACAAAGTCAATTACTAGATGTATAAATGAACACCTATAGCAACCGTTGCGATGCAAAACCAATCACAGCTCACATTCAACCATGCCCACGTTTGTTGTTTATTCCTAAAAATAAGGAGGTGCAAGCCTTCCTTCGTTCACTCAAATGCTTGAGTCTCATATTGCTGGTGTCAAGGTATTTATTTGGCATGTACAAAGATTTCTTATGACTGATTCTGTACGGCAGAGACAAAAAACAGAGAAAGGTACAGGGCGAAGATGTGAAAAGGAATGAAATATGTGTAAGAGGCAGGAAGAAAGCGAGAGCAGATTCTCCAGAATTTCTGAGAATATCGCAGCGAGGAGACATGAGAGAACCAAAGTTGAAAAGGCAGAGACGGCAGAATGTATAAGAGATATCGAAACTACCTAGCCAACAGAAAACAAAGTGACTGAGAGTAAGAGAGACAGAGAAATAGAGAGCTACGTTAGACCGAACAGGAGAAGCTGAGAAAGGGTTTGAGCTATAAAAAAACACCTCAGCTGAGTTCCCATCTGAGCAGCCATGTTGGGTGGCTAATTATGATGAGTTACTTGGTGCACTAGTGGGAGTTGGAGCCTCACCTGTATCCATTTAGGAAGGCCTCTCCACCGGAGACTGGGATGTCTCCTGTCAGCATCTTGAAAGTGGTAGTTTTACCAGCCCCATTGATTCCCAGCAAGCCGAAACACTGACAGAGATAATGGGGAGGCCTCCATTAGGAAAACAATGTTTTGTACATAGATGCCTCATTGGAGAATAGACAGGAAACAATGGTGTTGAATAACATTTCAAGTATTGTGTATGTAAATGAGTTTTCTTTTGAATAAATATCATGCATTAACCCCTTCAATTAAGTTTGTCTATAGTCAGTGTAAATGTTTGTTCACTACATACAATTGAAATAACAATTTATATAGTTTGCATGACTTGGGTGAGTGTTTAGCCAAATAAGAAATTGATATATTTCTGTACACAAACAAACCAAAACAGCAAACACTAAATCAATGCGGCGGGCAGACATGAGCAAATACTCTAAAAACCTGACTATTCCCAACAGCGTTTCTTCCTGCCGGTGCAAATTTCTACAACAAACACCATCCCTTCCCTGTCTTTTCGTCCTGATGGTGCTGATTTTACTTCCCTCTGGAGGGCATGCAGCAGTAGGTTGTCTCTGCTGAGCCCTACGGTCATGTGACCCGCCTTAGGTGCTCTGGCTCCGGCATAAATATTTGATTTCTGTCATTCATTGATCCCTGCTTGTTTGTGACCTGTGCTTGTGAATGCATAGAGGAAGGCTAAGCTTGATGTAAATAATGCATGGAAATGCAGTGTGTGATCAGCAGAGCCCCCTGAATGACAATATTCCACTGGCATTTACATTGGGCTTTGAGTAAACAGTGGCAGGAGGATGGATACCACTGGAAAGCCCACCAAGCACGAGTCCCTGTCAGCATTTGAGATTATGTTTAAGTCAAGCTTCCAGCGGTACAGTGTGTGTATGTGTGTATGTGTAATGTATGACATTTTATAATGGGAAAGGGTGCTTTACACTGACAGTAGATCAATTTTGCACCAAAATTGTGTAAGCTTACTTTGTTGTATTTAGTTAACTTGGTTTCCCACTGGTATTTTCAAAGTGTATTGAACAAAACATCATGCCTTTGCTTCCCAGACTCAGCTGCATTTCTGCTAGCCTGGTTTTGTGTTTTTAGCACACACAAGCTTGGCAGTAGCATAATGGCAGAAAACAAACCCGATAAGGAGCTTAGTGTACCTCTTAATACTTTCTCTAAGCAGCGATATTTTGATTTGACTCAGTAAAAGGGAAAGTCAGAGCCAAACACTAATTCAAATCTTCAAGAAATAACTGTAAACTGTAAATCAAAGCCCAGACAGAGAATCTCTGTCACTGCTCCCTGTGTAAGAGCAGGGAGCAGTGAGTCAATGCAGTCAATATTTTGTAAATACTATCATTAATATTCAAATTTTAGTTGATTGTGTGTAAGTTAGTTAATTGATATCCAATTGTTACTTTCACAGGCAACAGAGGATGAAATATTTTCTCCCATATATACTGATTAATTTTGAAAAGCAATAAAGCCTGTGAATGCAAAAAAGTTCGGTAATATGGACAAAAAGCAAACAGACTATAGGCTCGAAAAGTGTGCTTGTGCGATTCAGCAGCATTTGACTCACCTCTGCGGCAGGCACGCCCACACATAGCCTGTCCACAGCGGGGGTGTTCTTCCGAGGGTACACCTGCAGAGAGCAGACAATAAAATGAATCAACAAGCCAGCCAGAGAAAGAGAGAGAAAGACGGAGAGAAGGCAGGAGGCAGGGAAGGGTGGGGAGCAGACAGTGAGAAAAATAGCATGAGAAAATATGGAGCGATGGGCCAGAGCAGCAGGGAGGACTGGAGATGGAGGAAGAAGGTGGAAAATGAAGGAGGGAGAGAGAACGTGAAGGAAACTAATTTTAACAAGAAGGGATAATTTGCAACATTTAGAGCGAGCCAGATGGGAAAAGGTATTAAAAAAAAATTTAGATAGTTGCACAGGGGGGAGAGGAAGAGGACAAGAACATTAGCATTTGTGACTGCAGTGACAGTATTCATGAGGAAATCTGTCCCCACTTTGGTACCACTTCAGTACCCTCAATAACCTTCAACACACTCACAAGTCACCCATTATTTTATGTGCGAACACCAACTTTAGATACGTTCTCAATACAGAGACGTGGCACTAAGAGACCATGCTGTCATTAATCTGAAAAAGTACTTCAATTAAATCAATCAATTAAATGTGGTACAAGTAGATAACAAGTCTTAAAATTTACAGCTACACCAGGGACTGTGTATGGACGTGACACTTCCACATCCAGCGCACACAGAGCAGCATTACTGTGAGCTAATAATCCTCCTCCAGCCTCTGCACACAGGAGCTCCCCCAGGTCACGTTCGGGTCAAGGGGTCCAATTCAGGCCAAGTGTGAAACCTAAAGTTGGGGGAAGCCTTGCTCTGCCTTTGGTACACAGTTTAGCTGTTTGTTTGGAAAGACTGGCATCCTCTAAATAATGAGAGAAGTGCTGTTGCTGAGGTTACCAAGGTCACAAGGGATAGATGTGTGTGTTCCAGACATTGCGAGATAGACTCCTGTTAAGAGAAACATGCCGATGGCGACCTGTAGATCCATACAGAACAAGTGTTCTGGGCTAATGGAATGGCCATAGTTCCTTTTTTAGAAACCAGGGAACCAATAGACTGTTCACACATATTTATGGTACATACAGAATGACCACATTTGGACACTCAATGATTCTGACATGCCTAGCAGGGGTTAAGAGATTGATCAAAGGAAGCAACCTTCAGAGTATCGGGCTGTGTTCACACTGTGTTGATATTTTCTCTGGTATAATTGGCCGAGCATTAATAAACTTTGTTACCTTAGACATCAAAGAGTCTAGACAACTTCTTCAATGATTTCCATCACAGTTAGAGCCACCTGATGAATTAAAGTCCAGTGTCCACTCTGCTTTTAGCTCTGTTGTTGGTCTCCACCAACTCCTGAGGGGTATATCTGACCCATTAGCTACTAAATGCTCCACTGTGTTTTTCACCTGGTAGTCACTAACTTTGTTTGTCTTCCATTTGTTTGCTGAACAACTAGTGTACAGCTTTTTATTTGTTTTGCTGAAAACAGTTGTCTTTTGTTGATGGAAACTGATGAGAGCTGTAAGAGTCACTGGTTGTAAAACAATGAGCTGAAAGTAGTTGAAACTTTCTGTAAGGCAGAGGGGAGCTGCAGTTTTGGGGATAATTCTCTGTGTGGCTTAAAAAAGAAAACGAGACCCCACGAGATGCAGAATCCCATCTCGTAGGACAAAGAGAATGCAACTCCTCACATTCGGATTGTTGGCCAGTATCCTGCTAAGATCATGTGGCGACATTGGAAATGAGAAGGTGGTTGATGTTTTCCACATCTCACTTGAAAACTTTCCATGCTGCATTCCCATCCTCCCCTGCTGACCGGCCTCATGCATGCACATTTACATTCAAGTCTGCATCGTCTGAAAATCTCACCAGAGGAGGTAAAGAAACCCCACTTGAAGTGAGCATGATTTCTTACCATCTAAAAGGGAAAAAAAAATAAAGCAAAATAAAAACATTCGACAAAATAAGGTATTTAGTATGTAGTAAGGTGTTTTTCCAAATCCAAGACTATGTTAGGGTTTTGATATGTTTTCAAAGTAGTTCCAAAGCAGCGTTGTCTTGCTCTAACACAAAAAGACAAGACAAGGCCTTTGTTGTTGTTGCTGAGTGTGACAGTAAAGACATTTAGCATTCAGAATCAAGGACAGCACCGTGCCCCTTTGAGTTATGAAAAAGTCACTAGTGTTGGCTGTTTTTTGGGTTTTAAAAGTTGAAAACATAGTTCCCGATGAATGCTGAGTGTGTTTACGTGCCTGTACGAGAGTGTCAGAGACTGGAACAGTGAACGTTCATTAAAACAGGAAAGTGACAGCGAACGTTTCTCAGTATGAAGGATACATTTCCAGTAGAGAATCTCTAGACCTAGTATCCACCATTAAAATGAGTCAGCTGTCCCAGCTGTATCCAGAATGCTACCAGGCAAATGTATATTTAGAACTGCCACTTCAAGCCTGACAAACAATGACGTTGCATTTATTTCACAGTTGGCACATCAAACGCATTTGATAAAAGCAGAAGTTGCACAGATCCACCATTCTTTCAGTGCCATCTGGCAGCTGCACTCTGTACTTATCAACCTGGATAACACATACCACTTTTTAGTGATAGTTTGCAGTGCTAAAGCTACATCAAAGCAGCAGATACACGTAAGGAGGAAGGCAATTAAAGGATAATTCCCCTCTGACTGGAGCACCACAGCAGCTGTCATGATAAGCAGGCAGACATCTAATCAAATGAGACAGTTGAGAGAGTGTGGTGGCGGCAGTAGTGCAAACCTAAAATATAGATTTAAGTTGGAAAATGACAAGCTTCAAAACCTAAATACTACAATTCAGGTACTAAACCATGACACTCACTGACACTGCTTTATTTAATAAGAATTCGACAATATATAGTCCATTGATTCCTTCCCTTTTTTTCCGTGACAGGTTCTAAATGTTTTCCTTTTAACTGATTTCAAACTGGGCATTGCTAAACACTGGTAACAGTATAAGCTGTGGTCCTCTACCAGAGACCTGGGAGTTTAAGGGGTTTTGTGCAGTATGTTTATAGGACTACGCTCTTCTGGACAAAGACCTCAGATGTTGAACCTGGTATCTGCTGGAGCCGCTCTCCAAGTTTGTGGGTCACAGCCCGCAGTGCTCCGATCACCACTGGCACCACTGTTGCTTTCGCTCCCCACGTCTTTTCTAGCTCTCACTTCAGCCCTTGGTATTTTTCAAGCTTTTCTTCTGATGTTGCTGTTGCTCGGGATTGCTACATCTATCACCACCGGCATGTTCTGTTGTTTCTTATGAGCTCACATGTTGTGTTTTGATGCATCCATATATCCCACATCCTCTGTATGTAGCCCCTCTCACTGAGGTTACTTCTATAGTAGCATTCCAAAAAGGTCCATATTCTTGGCTCTCTTCCATTTATGTTTTGTTCCAGTAGCCCATTTCTCACACAAACACACATATATATACATATACATATATGTATTTGTATGACTATATATATAGCGTTTCTATGACTACAACTTACTTGCATACTTGTAGTATACCAGGGTGCCACTCATCATTCATTGATCTCCTAATTTCAAACAGCTGTCACAAGGTTCTTTAAACTTTCTCTGTCAACTTAGTGAGTGACTGGAAGGTTAAACTGACAACACTGGGCCTGAAAAATGCTCACAGACGGCCACACTTCCATTACAGTCTTCATCGATTACAGTGCAGATGCTAATGCAGCAGCTAAGTGGAGGCTAGCAGGTGGGGCGCATAGCAAAACACTCCTGTTTAGAGCCGTAGCAAAAGGAAGGGGAGGAGCAGGAATTTGACACATGATTGATGGCCTGTCGATCGCTTGAGAGGCATGCTTAGATTTATGACAGGGCTCAGCCTGTGGCGCATGGCCACTGAAGCCATGCGCTCATTGATCAATTTGTTATCTACACCCCAAATGGATGGGGCACAGCTGTGGTGGGAGTCAATGAGGGCACTGCAGGAAGATTCCTGATGCCTTCTGCCATTGCTGTTTGTGTGTGGCGATGGGCCGCTGTGTCTCATCACAGAGAAATATTGTCAGCCATGAAGGTGTGTGTTAACAATCGGTGCTTGTTAACAGCGGACAAGCTCAGTCAAATCCAATCTAATATCTTAACATTTTTGGCACAATATGTCCCAGTAGAGATAAGGGTTTGCATGAGTTTATGGTGCATCACAAAAAGCTTACTCGATAAGTTGTTGCTGAAAAAGGAACATTCCCCTGCACACCTTTTCACCTTGTGAGACATTTTAATACATTGCCCACCCAACTGTTTTACCCAGAACCTGTCCAGTAATTACCCTAGGGAGTGTGGCGCACGTCTGTGTCCGTGAGTATTGAGTGAAAGACTAAGTATAGTGAGACTGAGAAGGCAGATGGAGTAAAGGAGTGAAGAAGGGTGGTAAGAAGCAAAAGGCTGTTGGATCGTCCAGCTGTCAGCACTGGAGCTGTAGAGCAGGCTGCTGTGGTGACACTTCCTGCTGCCACGCCGCCCGCAGGGAGGGAACATCTGCCGATGAATGAAGCGTTAATTTCGGTGGTGTTGAGGCATGCACCATCAC
Source organism: Pempheris klunzingeri (assembly GCF_042242105.1). NCBI lineage: Eukaryota > Metazoa > Chordata > Actinopteri > Acropomatiformes > Pempheridae > Pempheris > Pempheris klunzingeri. The sequence continues at coordinate 9,301,795 of NC_092034.1, forward strand.
AGCACGCTCGACTTCACTTACTGCAAGGAGGGGCAGGCTGTAAGGGAGCGCTGACCTTTACAACCCTAAAAATGCAATTTTGTATGGTTCCCATGCCCACTTTCGATGTTTGTGAATGTTCACAGGTGCAGACTAGCAACCTGTCTTTCCAATTTGCCTTGCAAACTCAGTAATGCAGATGCAATGGAGGGAAAAGCTTTGAAAATTCCTCTCTACCATACACATCCACACACACAGATGCAGTGGATTACTCCAGTGTCTAAGTTCTTAATAGTGTAGGTAATTACTTTAGGCCAGTTGCTTTGCTCAACAATTGTAACAATTGAAACAATTCACTATAAAAGCCGACCCAACCCTCCAGATCCACGGATTGACTGCAGTGCCTGCAGATATAAATACAATCCTCACATCACTACTGTCCATGCAGGCGCATCTTATCATCTAAATAAAGCAGCACTGACTTTTAACCTGCTTTTTGTTGGTCAATGGCGCAATCACATTTCTGCTGACTCAAGATAGCACTGCAGCAACAATGCGCTGAATCACAACTCATTATACGTGCCCATGTATATTTACTACTTACAAAACATGGACACTGTGTGTAAAAATGACACTTGAGCTGTGCTGTGTGCTGCTTTGTGCCAGGTGTAAGACAGGGCCCACTGTATGGTTTGTTATGGGGATTTAGATACCACGCTAAAAAGGCTAGCATGTAATAAATAATATGAATTGGAATGAGAGTAAAAATAAGAAGTTAAAGCACATAAAATAAAGCAATAGGAAATGTAAGTAAATAATAGGTATTATTAAAATGTATATTGACCTGTACACCATATTTTGTACATGCTTCAGTGAAAATATGCAAATGTAAAGGGTAGAACGAAAAAGTTGCTGGAGGGTAAGACAAAGCCAAGGACATACAGAGGTCAGAGTTTCCCATTATAATGGCCTGAGGGAAGAAGCTTTCTGAGTCTCTCTGTGTTTGACTTGTGGTTTGTTGCCCTAAGAGATTGAGAGTCTCACATTTTAGAAAAAAAAAACATATAAAGCAATCAGTCAACTTCTGACCTAAAAAAATATTAACTAAATGACTGAAACACAATGTGGGAATGAATGAATCATGCACTATTAGCTACAATCAGAGCAGTTCTTTAGCGAGAGCTGAAAAACACACTGCACAATACCTTAGTGAGGTCACAGACCCTCAGAAGGTCGTTCTGGGCATTGCCTTCATACACCCGTTCACGTTCCCGAGCAACATCGATATCCTCCTCCTCCTCCTCCTCTGCACATAATGGCTTCACTGAAATAAGCCTGGCAGGGAGAAGTCAACCACAGTTGGCATAACACCCTTCATTAAAATTAACATGAACTCGCATGACAAATTATCTCGGTCAAAGTTTAAGCTCAGTGAAACAATCTCAGCAATTTCCATAAACAGTAGAAACCACAGGCATTAGTTTCCATGGCTACCTCGCTTTTAGAGTAAGTAAACACTCGAGCAGAAAAAAATCGGGTAGTATTTGCCAAACGGATTCACGGTGCAACAGATGTTTTCTACAAAATGAATATGAAGTACATTACTTATTTAAATGAGGAAGAATAGGAGGGAATGGTTTATCTGGCTGAAACAAATACTGGATAAAAATGCACAACTTCTTAAACTTCTTCGTAAACATGAAAATGACACAAATTAAGGTGCGTAACTAATTGGGTTTTTTAAAACATTTTTGATTTAATTCACTCTGAAATAAGAGTTGTTGACATTCACTTTTACCTCGGTTTGCAGAAGAAGCGATACTGGATGAGGATTGTGATGGCAAACATGAAAACTCCCATGATGGACATGGCACAAAGGTTCTTCCCCACCATTTCCCAGCTGAGCGGGTCCTGGAAACGGTCTTCCCCTAATAAAGAAGGAAGGAAGAGGGGGGGAAAATAAATATATATGGTAATAAACAAAGTCAATACACACGGAGAAAGGTCTGCCATTAAATGCATTATTACCGTGCGTCATCTCATGTTTATTTCCATCCCTTATCTACAAGCTCCAAGGTTTGATTTGTCAAAAACAAAGATGCGTGATTGCTTTCATGGACAGCCAAATATATCTTTGTCAAAAGTTAGTGGAGAGCTGGAATTTGTCAGCTCTTTGAAGTGTTTTTGAGACACATTCATTGGTGAAAGCCAGCAGTTTAAAATGCCACTTAGCCTTAAAAATAAAATATAAAAAAATGGCTGTCACTTATGTCATGTGAGGAAATCACTGATGTCCTGCGCTTTCATGTTGAAGCCTCTTTTGGCTAATGAACATGTAAGTAACCCGCTGACAGCTCCCCCAACTCTAATCATTGTCAATTCTGCTTTCTTTCTTTCCTCCCTCTCTCAGCGTCTACAACCCTTCAGCCCGAGGGTGCAGAGTAAGGAGACAAGAAAAACGAAAGCGCTTTCAGTCTCATTCTCTGGTAAATAGCCCCTCTCCACACTAGCCCTTTTAGATTGTGATTACTTTTCTCTTCCTGCTCTCTACCACCACCGCAAATGATTCCTCAAATCACTATTTCCTGCTCCATCTCTCTACAGATAAGACTCCTCTTCCTCTTTCATGTGCCTCCTTGCCTCTTGATGGCCCTCTCAGCGTGGCTGCACCTCGACAGTGACCTTCCCCTCATCTCCCCTTCGTCTGTCTAAATTTGCTGTGAAGATGAAGAACTGGCATTTTGAATTACATGGTAATGTGAGTTAGAAATAGTAGAATTACAGGAAAGGCATGTTGTTTAAATGTTATTTAGGTGTGCAGTTAACAGGCAAGAGCAACGGCACAGTACGCATATTCACGTGCACGTCGGTCACGTGATCCTCTAATCTACAGGGGGTGTTAATGTAGCAAAGGATAGAAAGCAAAGACTGCTAACAACAATAAACATGAATGTAAACTGTGAAGGTCTAAAATTTTCCAAAAACTGACTTTGCAAATGTTTAAATACAATACAAAGCGGAATATTTACGGAACGGTTTCTCGTCCTTTTCTATGCCCCAAACAGTAAACCTGCATTTGTCTGTAATCACTTAAGGACAGCACTGAGGCGTTGTGCAGGTAAAATGGAATAAAAGAAGCACAGCTAAAGGTTGGGCTCATGCGATGCACTTCTGCACAAAATATGGAAGGAACTAGTGATGGAATAAACTATGGCTGGGATGATTTACATCCGTGGTCTTGAATAGAGAACAAGATTGCAAAACTGTATAGATGCATTTTTCCTGACAGTTATTTGGTAGAGGATTTGCAAATAACCCCTATTATAATACTCAATGTAAAAAGAAACTTTGTTGTTCACTATGGAGCTTACTTTTAACTTTGAAATTACTTTGAATCATGTTGAAAGCTCTATTTTAGACGACTGCTGTGGAATCAAAAGAAAGTCATTAAGTCAAGAAAGGCTCAACAGGTTTAGTTGTACTGTATGAAAAAATATCTCACCCCTTTGGCAAGTACTTTCTTTTGTTTGAGGGAATAATATTAGACCTTAATATTGCACAAAATAAATCATTAAAATGAGGATTTTTCTTAATGGTTGCTCATGCTGATAGTGGTGGTGGCCTCTTACCAAAGCTGCTGAAGAGCGTGCCCATTGCCTCGTTCTTGGCCATGTCAATTAGCCCTCTGCCCAGACAGAAATGTGGGAATATCAGCAGCACCTGCTTCACTATGTCATTGATGTGGGAGACATTCTGTTGAGGAAAATGCACACAAGCACACACAAGACACAAAGCTTTGAATATTTTAGCCCTGGCTGGGAACTAGCCAGCACAAGCACAATATGTTGACTCGCCGCCTTGACTCAGCTGGGCCAGCGGCCTGAGAGGTTTGGAAGATGGTGCGTAGCGCCCCGACGCGAGTGTGTATAATTAACAAACATCCTGCACCTCATGCTGTGCGCCGCTGTGTTGCGAGGCCCTAAATGGCATGCTGAGGGAGCGCGGAGCATCTGAGTTCATCTACCTTTGTTATGTTGGAATTTAGCAAACGGGAACATACTGTGTGATCTGTGAGGTAGCACACATACAGTGTGTGTAAACATAAACTGATGAGGTGGTGCTCAAGTAAGCAGATGTTCATCCTTAAAACCATAACTGAGGGCAGAAAGGAGCACCCAGAGACCAAAAAGCCACAGCAGGAACATAACAAAAAAATGTGAAAACACCTACAGGCAATCTCTGTGTGTCTGTCTATTTTCCTTCTACTGATACTACGTACAAGTACAAAGAGACAGATACGCAACAACACAAAGCCAAAGCATACTGTTTCACTGTTTCACAAGGCATACATAAAAAGCTAGTCTTATCTTGACAGGGCATTTCCTGGCTACAACTTGTCTTTCTCCCTAAAATTGTACTGTCCCTTTCCTCCTCCCTGAGGCTCGAATTCAATGGCAGCCCCATGAAGCACAAAAGAAATAGTTAATTATATGAAGACACAATGGACGGGGCTGTAACAAACTGGCTCACATCGGGAGGGAAGTACAGTAAGTCAGGGAGGAAAAAAGGGGTGGGAGAGGAAAATATTACTACGTTTGGCGCGGCATGGTGTTCAAAAGAGACCTCATGCATTATGCATACTGCTTCATTGCAGCAAAGTCTTCAAAGCTCTTGCATACATAGAGGGAGACTGTAAATTTATCATTTCCGTTTTTTGGGTGAGCCCACGCAAAAAGTAGGTGGGGCGGGGGTGGCAGTGCATTTTGTTACAGCCGTGTGTAGGATTTCAAGATGATGGCCATTACTGTGGCAGAATTTATTCATGGATGTGTATTACTGCTCACTATAACAAGTTCCACTAAGTAAGGCTTCAAATGGCACTTGAGAATGAGTACATGCAGCCTTATGAGTCTACCAGCCTTAAGAAAACAATCCAAATGCCAGATTTAACGATAATTTTGTCAAGTGAGTTTGCTGGATGTCTGAATGTCTAAATGAATAGTTCAAGATTTTGGGAGAGCTGCTCATTTGCTTCCTTTCAGAGAGTTAGATAAGAAAATTTGGCACCAAATGCCTTGTGTGTGGTTGAAATGTAGTTAGAGTCAGCAGCCAGTTAGCTTAACTTAGCATAAAGACTGCAAGCAGAGGAAAAAAGCTGCTCGGGCTCTGTCCAAGGCAATAAAATCCACCAACCAGCACACTAATTAACATGTTTTATCTTGTGTTAGCAACTTCCTCTCTCTCAAGTCTCTACTGGTTCCCTGGTTAACTGGTGCCAGCCAAGAAATCATCCAGCACACAACCCCCTCGTGAAATAACTAATTGGCATTTTTAGACCTCAGGTAAGACAAGATATAACATGCTAATTTGTGAGCTTTAGAGTGACTGTAAGCTGATTTTGTTACCTTTAGAAGCTAACTGACTGCTGGTTCCATATTTAGCAGACAAACATGAGAGTGGTGTTGATCTTCTAAGGACAGCAAAGAACTCTGAACTCTGTATACCTGCTTTCCTTGCTTCTTTGTCTAAAATTAACATTTATGCGTCAAAAGCAATCACAGTTTTTTATGTGGAAGGAACATGCGTTTCTTAAATTGATATATAAATCCTCATAACACCTCCAAAAGAAGTGAGTATCTAACTCATACAGTACCTGCCTTTTCCCCTTGTGGCAAAACATACAGTAATGATCAAACGCAGGCACATGCATATGTAAAATGATTTTTCTGTATGAGTAGGTGGCCAATGGCCTAGTTTCTCTCAGAGAGATACGAGAGCGTGTTGAAAAGGCCTCATTGATCATGATGTCAAAGCAAACCTTCAGATGTCCGGCAAGGTGTTAAACAATAATTCATCACGCTTTTTATCTACATTTACACATTTGCTTGGAGACTAAAAGCTACAAAGAACAGCAATCACAATTCAGAGCAAAATGTAAAATCCACTCGAAATGTTGAAGGGAGGTCATTTAGAAAATGGATCTCCTTCGTCAGTCAGCACAGTGCTATTCATAACGCTCAGAAGATATTCAGAGATCAATAAAGCACAACAGTCTGACAATTTGTTTAATTTCTGAGATGTTCACGTCTAATAGCTCATTTTAAAGGAAGAACAGGTGCTGAGGTGCATTTAGGAACCTAATTTTATCGCTTAACCGTTTAATCTTACCGGATCATTTTTAAACATGGTTCCTATTGTTATACACTTTGGCTTCTAAATGACCGGTAGGTACAAAAAGTTTTGGAACTGGTCCAGTCGCTCACCTTAGCTGGCAGCCATTAAAAGGCCTGTCTGAAATGTACTCTTTTGAGGTAGGAGGAGGTGTTGCTTGTCAAACACCGTCTAAATCAATTAGTCTCTTTGTATTATTGCCTGACTTTGGTGTTTTAAAGGTTAGGGTTTTGATCCGAGCGAATGTATCAAAACATCAAAGTCACAGCGACTAGACCGCTAACTCCGATGTTCTGTGAGGTAAAAACGCTGCTTTTGTCAACGGAGTCTCTTGGCTTTGGATAAAGGGATATTACGGCTGTTTCTGGTTAAAACTAAAAGGTCTTACTGATCTGTCTCTTTAAGGATCCTGTCCGGGACGTTGTGACACTTCCACTGACAACCTGAGCCTGTCAGTGGCAAACACAAGCACTTTTAGTGGATGTACTCTGACGGACGAGGGTGAGCCAAAGGATTACATTACAGCCATTGTAGTCAGTTCACAGCTGCTGGCTGAGGCAAACTAATGTATTGTATTTTTAAACCTTGGCCCTAAAGTAGGGCCAAGGTTTAAAAATACCATTTATTTATTTATTGAACAAGTTTTTAGGTTGACTTTTACTTGACTCAGTTGATATGGATTTGTCTCTTCATTACAGTATTTATATAAATAAGTACAGTTTTTATATAAATATGGAAATAAGGTCTTTTTAGAATTTTTTCATACGGTCTGCAAACATTTAATGTCAAGCATATTTTTTTCCTGGGTTGTTCACGAACGTATACAAATGTTCAGATACACACACACACACACACACACACGCAAGTCTTGGGATTTGCTGAAGGCTCCTCTGTTCTTTATATTCAACACTAAGCTTATACAGAGATAAAGAAAGTCAAATAAATAAACAACAGCTATGACCTTGGCTGAATGCAGCCCATCTGTGTGGCAGAGGAATGCAAAGAAAGTGAGACCTAATTTGAGATCAATACATGAAACAGCAATATCTTCACTTGACTGGGTGTTCATCAAGGAGATCTAAGAGGCTCTTAGCCGGTGATGATGAAATGCTGGACGATTTTCCCCCTTACATTTGTGCTATATGCCCATAAATCATTTTCAAATGGTTTTGAAGGTGGTATAGTCTACGAGGCGCTTATCTGACCCATATCGCTACTTGTGCTTATTCCCACAGCACGGCTTCATTCATAATGCTGGATATCACAATGAGAGCAGACAGACACAAGTATAAGGACACAGTATGAGGCTCAAACAGTCTACTTAGATATTTTCTGGAGATGAAATTTATGTTTTTTTAGCTATGGTGGTTGTTGTGGAGCTACTAGCTAAATCAAAAAGTTTTACTTAATTTTGAATTTGTGCTATGGTTGTCAGACTACGCTAGCGATTTGAAAAAAAAGGGGGGGTGGACTACACTATACATAGAAAACTACTGGATTTGATTTTTTTTAAATATCCTGTCAATAAGAGGTGCTTCACTTGGTACAATGCACTCGAATTACACTGCATGCGGTAGGTAGTACCTGGCCACGCTGCCACACCTTTATGTTTATCCCGGAAAATCTATCTGTGCCTGTGGTTATCTCTGAGTGGCACGTGGTGGAGGTATTGACTCAGACACTGCTTCCAGCATACAAGGCAGGCTGGGATTGATGCAATCCACAGGGAGCTGGCCAGTCCTGAGGGGAAGAAAATCTCCCATCGGTCTCAAGACAAAACTGGGGCACTGAGTCTGTAACACTGCAGCTCTGCTTTCTCACTCTGTAACATCTCCTGGAAAAAAAAATGGTACTATGCCCAAAAGGGATCTAGATTCACCCTGTGCTTTAAAACAGAGAACAGATTGAAGCCTTTATCTTTACTTGTGAGCCACAGTGTTTAACTAATGCCACCGCTGAGGAGTCTAAAAATGATAAGATGAAGCTTTGAAACAGTGGAAATCGCAAAGGGAGAAGGCTGGATTGAGCTGTCATATGTAGGATCTACCCTTTCTGCCTAACTGGGGCACACCGGGGCACTGTCGTATCTATGTTAGCTGTTGTGAGAAGAGTCTGTTCCGTAGAGATATCCCCTCTGAACAGGAGACACATGGAAACCTGGAGAGTTGTAACATTTGTTTATTGATGTTGACCCATCAGGTGTTCTTATCAGCAGCAAAATCAAGTCAGATTAGGAGAATTATTATGCACCCCTGTCCCTGTCGAGTCTCAGAGAAACACTATCTTCGTTCCTAAAGCCTCGGACAAGAGAGTAGCGCAATGAATCTGTCCCTTTGCACTGCCAGTGGGCCCTTCATGAGTAATACACAGCGCTAAGACTGTATCAATAAATAAAGTTAATGCAGACACAACAAAACGGCAAGACTGGCATTCTTTGAGGAGAGACACACGAGCCGAAAAATACAAATTGGTAATGAATGCTGGTGATAATGAAATCACAATGCAAATGAGGCCGCCTCGTTAGGAGCAGGAAAAATCCCATGCCATCGCCGAGCGGCGCCAGAGGAAACATCAAGTCAGAAGCAGGCTCGTCGGAAGGGACAAAGTGTGCAGAGGCAAAATCTTTCAGACAACATTACGCTCCGTCTGAAGTGTCGGCTCGGAGCTGTGGGAGACATTCTGATGAAGCATCAGATGTATAAGCAGCTTGTCAGGGAGTGAGACGCGGTTGTGTCTGTTGACAAGGAATGACTGATCAGCGTGAGGCTAAAAATGCAACGTGAAAAAATCCAAGTGTGGGTGATGTATGCTAATCATGCAAATAACAATTAAGTCTACAAATCAAATTAGACATATTTAGTTCAGAGAACAAATGAAAGAAGACATCAAGAAAAGTAGAAACATTTTCTCAAACACCACCTATGAGTAATTGAGGCCCTGCTGGTGAGAGTTCTGGTTGTTACACAAATTGTATAGTCAGAATAAGCCAATTTCTCTTTTTTTTTAATAAATGTGATTTAAATTATAATCAAAAGTAAAATGACTGTCAGTCAACACCCGCCCCCCCCTCCTCTCTCTCTCTCTTCCTAAGCTCTCCATTTCTCATGCAGTTCTTTTTTGGTGTCTTTGTCTTTTGATTCCACTGAGACTGGAGCAGCTTGCAGTTAAAATGAACACTAGCTAAAAGATGGATGAAGAAATTTCTCCGAAGACCCAATTCTCACCAAACGATTAAACATTAAAGAGAATAGGGAGAATAACTCCTTTGAAAAATCCTTGAGAGCATAAAGGAAATATATTAAAAGTTGTACCAGGTGGGCACACACTCCACCCACATGCGTATGGAAGCCTTTGCTTCGAAAACACAGAGCGCTTATCTATGATTCATGTCAATTAGCCATCCTCTACTTTAGTTTCCAAATATATTTTTTATGCAGCTATGGGAGCTTGAATGTGCGTGCCCGCTGTTTCACAAGACCTGTCTTTCATGGTGTTAAAACAATGCATATATGTATGTGAGGCAGGCTAGGTGTGTATGTTGTGGTGTGAATGCCACTTACATCATCATCAAAGAGCTCCATAACAAAGGTGGCCACGCTGCCGTTAATACCAACGAAGAGGTTGATGCAGGTCAGCACCACGTAGGCTGTGCTGGGCACGCTGAAGATGAAGGAGGCGGGATACATCATGGGGGTGATGGACCAACTGCCAAAAACAAGACGCTGTCAGACAAACAGACAGAAAGGGCAAACGAGGATCCCCCGACCTGATTTAGCGATATCACCTGAATAGTCGAGTGCTCAGAAAAACATTAACTTTCAGTTAATGGACAAGGATTAACTTTCAGTGCCCCATACTCATTAAACTCAACACCAGGGTTTATGTGACGGTAGTAGTCGATTTAATGTTAGCAGAATTTATGCCATTTTCAATTCAGAAGTGCAGATTACCAGGTGAGATGTGTTTCACGGCATCACCGGCCTCCTCTGATCATTTGCATGTCCAGTAAGTGACCGATATAACACCGCTGAACAATAAATGCCACCCACACATGGCCGGCAGTAGTTCAAGTTCAGTATTAGAGGTAGTAGAAGCACTACTCAAAGTAATCATTGAAGTAGTAAAATAACTGAGGGCTGTATGATTATTTGGCCCGCAGGTAGAATTGAAAAAAAAAATCAAATGGATCACAGAACTGTAAATACTTAACAACAATAATGGATTATGTGTAGGCCGGCAGTATTAAAGGTTCAGTCTCTACATCTGTTTTTGTTTCACTTTTACTTTTTCCACACTGTGCAACCTATTACCGGATGCTTCATGATGATGGCTGATCATGTTGGGTGCTATACATGTAACACCTCATTAACATAATGTTATGCATTGTCTTTCACTTGAAAGAGCATGATGCAACAGCCCGTACATTGCACTCACGCTCAGATCAGCACCACGGCACAGCGCCTACTTAATTTGAACCAGCTTAAACAAATGTGACGAACCTTTTGCCTGAAAGCATGCATAGAAGCAGTTTCCCCTACATGAATAGACAGAACTCATGTCCAATTTGATAAAACTGGACATGCCATCACTCCAAGAGACAGAATGAGGAAGAATCACGGTCCGAATAAAATAAAAAAGGTAACCCCACAACGAAAAGTTTAACCACAGAATTACAACCTGCCATCACTCTTCAACAATCATCAATTTTTGGTGAATACTGGAAGTATCACATTACTTACCCATACAAAACAAGCAGCAGAATCAAAGCAGGCAGGTTAGCAGGTGAAACGTAGGCTTTTTGTTGAAAGCAGAGGAAAATCACAATCACTATGCAGCATGGGACGATGTAGTTACACTGTCAGGACAAACATAAACATGCAAAGAAAGAAGAAAATACGCAGTTATTCCCCTCAGAAATGGGCCAGTGCATGATTAAGAAAATGATCTTCAGGCCGTTAGTGACCACATCAAAAGATGTCTTGCTTTAGACATTCTTTGTTCATTTTTTTCAGATGAATTGAAAAGACGTGTAATTAGGAAATCTGTGGATTCCTTTTTTTTTTTTTAATTAGCACCCAAACATATTCCCCTTTAAGTTTCTAATTAAGTATAACAGACCCATCTGATTCTATTTGAAGTAAGTGGTCCCTACATAACACATTGAACAGTGTACAAAACTTTAATACAATTTTCAAGTAAAAGACTAATATTTCTTTGGAAAAAAAAAATTATTTATTGGTTTAATAATAAATCTGGCTGCAGAGCTCTTATAAAACTAATGCAGTATTTTCTATGGTGGACCACTGATAACAAAAGAGACAGAATGTGTCAAGATACAATGATACATGTTTATTTCTAGGTCACAGAAAAGGCTTACACAGGAATTTCAGCATGGGTTCCCTGTAATATCCCCATTGTCGATAGAGCACGTATGCTAATGCAGACAGACCAGCTCCTTAGGCACATTTGTTCCCCACTCAGGCAGCATTTATCCACCATAATGATGAGCATCCTGATGCCATTTCTTTACCAGAGGTACCTGATAAAATGTTTACTTCAATTACGCCTCAGGGAAACTGCCGGTAAGCCTGTTGAGCCTAACCAGCGGGGGCAGCCGGTGTCGATAATTACGGCTCAGTCAATAACTGTTGCTCCGGTGAAGCATTTCCCCGAAGCCAGCAGTGTCAAAGCTACATTATCAATTATAGTGGATAGATATATATATTTCTTTCACATATAGCCTTAGGTGGAAACAATTTTCATGGTAGTAGGGTGAAATGAGGCCTTCAGCATTGAAACCTGTGTTGGATGCATCACATTATGTCTCATAGTTTTAACCTAGATTTCAATCAACATGTAGAAAAGAGGCAAGCTAAATTCAGAACCTTCAGAAATCAGCTAAGAGATGATACAGCGGCGTGATGAAGCTTGTTCTTACCATGTCCCAGGCAAAATTGGCCAACCAGTAGACAGCTGGGTTTACTCCACTGACAAATTGAAGATGCTTGGCTTTGTTCACCCTCTCCTGGATGAGAAAGAGGACAAAGCTGGCAGGGATGAAGGACATGGCAAAGATGACGCAGATGGACACCACCACGTTGGTAGAGGTTGTGGCCCTGTGATTGAATAGAGCACAGCAAAACAGGGGGTTGGCAGGAGAGCAAAGCGACACACGTGGATGCTAAAATATGTAAGCCCTTACCTCGGGGGCTTTGATTAAACTGTAAGACGCATGAATTGGAATACGAGACATCTTAATGAAATACAGAACTTTAACTCAATTGAAATATAAATGAAATGGTCTAATGCTTCCAAAGAAACTGATTAAGGTTCTGGTGTGACGTTCACAGCATTTAAATCTTTTTCTCAGCGGCTCACTTTCCATTTAAGTGGGCACTCATCATCCCTATACACCACAGCAGCCATATTTACATCAGAAAATATTACAGATCACCACAATGACACCAGTGAAAATAATAAAAAGAAGCTTAGAGATGGCAGATACAACACTGTGCTGTGAAAAATGTGTATGAAAGAGATTCTAAAAAAAGAGATCAGGTCTGGGGTTGGTTCTCTTGTTACCAGGACATTAGCCAGAGCAGCATTTGGCTCATTTCCTATAATCCAATAAGCGTGTAACATTTATTACTTTGCAACATTAGGATGCATTTAAACAAATTCTGTTACACCTCCAGAAATAATCTATATAGCTAATGTCACAGACATGTGCTTGTGAGTATTGATGAGTGAATTAGACAGGCATTACATTCATTAATAGAAAGCACTGACAATGCTGTTTGTACATAATAAAAAAGCTTTTAAAGATCATTAGCCCTCTGAAACCATGATAGGCCATTATGCTGGCTTCATCTTCAATTCACAGCTCCTGTTGGTCTCTTGGAAACAGTCAACGGGAAAATAGAGGAGCACATTTTAAAATCTGGACCATACTTCTTATATGCAACTCTCCTTTCTTTCATCTTAGAAGCAAATTGTTCCTTTCTCCTCCAAGATGTTGACCTTCACTTCACTGTCGCATGTCTTCATATATGCCACCCTAGCTTTGAACATATCTTTCGTTGAGCTCGCTCAATTAGCATTGGAAAGAATTCTGGAGTATTCTTTTAACCCCCGCCGTCATCCTCCCCTCCCGGCCCATGATTATCTCTCACCAGACTTCCTGTTGTGTAATTAGCATATTAAATAAGTTACCCTGTGTGGCTACATGGCTGCATTTATCATCGCCAAGCAGATGCAATTAGAACACATAAATAAAACCATTCGCCGCAGTGGGTGCCGGCCCACATTTCAACAGGTTTCAAGGGCTGTGTGCTCTGGTTGGGTGGGGAGATAATGTAAGGGAGAAAGCTGTGAATGATCTAACCCTGGATGCTCGAAGCTGGCTAATTGCTGTGAAGAAGAGGACAAGCAATCTGCTAATTAAGTAATAATGGAAGAGCAAGAAAGATGAGCAGCGGGAGTAAAGCTTTAAAGGATGTATTGCTTTCCTTTAAGTTTTTTTAATGACAAGTGCTATAGGGCACAGCCTTAAATGTTAAAGTGTCAGGGGACTGAAAGCATGAGATAATTATCAAGCCTGAAGCTCCAGGCACTACATTCAGGCCGTTATTTGTATTATGCAGCACTGCGTAAATAATGCAGAGAACTAGTTTAATTCTGATAGAAGAAAAAGTGGGAATACAATTCATTTGGCAGTTCACCTGTAAATGTTTTTTTAACTGAATATTTGAATCAAAAACAATATTAATTGGCGAATTGCAGCTAAATTACATATCAAATTCCAGAGAGGGGTAAGAACATCACTAGCGCAAAGTGAAGTGATACACATATCTATCTCCATAATGGAATGGTGCCAAAGTATGACAGAGATGATAGAGAAAATTGGGTTGGCCCTATTTTTTTTGCCAGCACAAATTGGTTGTGAAGTACTCTCCAGTACACTGCAGGGGAGCTTCACTTCAAATTAGATGGTGCAGTGCAATTTTTGTGTCCGAAACCTGGCGAGGGAACAAAACATTAGTGATGAATTATTATCGATTGAACAGCTCCAGTAAATGTCGTTCCATGCTATTGAAAAGGTGTCAATGAGAAATATAAATTCCTTTTAAGACCTTAAATCTCAATTGTTAAAATAGGACAGGGAGGCACTTTTCCTTATTGGTGGCATTCGGCGGTTTTCTTACCTCTCTGTGATACAGGAACATTAACTTGGGCTGTTTACAAGCAAATCACCATAAATTCCACAACCTCAATTAAAGCTAGCTACAGCGAGCTGGCATTGAGACCAAAATTAAAAGGTGAATTCACCTTCAGCTGAACTAAGCTAAAATCAAAGATAAACCATTCCTGTCTTGCTCACCACACAACGTTATTATCTCTCAACCAGCAATGACTGAATAACACACAAAAAAATATGTACCAAAGGCTGCATTATTTTTTTCCCCCTCTGGTTTCTTTGTTTTTTGGCCATTTGGAGGCAGCAGCATAAGTTTAGCAACACTTTTAACATTGTTATAGTAAACCTGTTGGCAAATATTTGCCCATTTACACATCCAGTAATACCAGAGCAAAATAAGTGTTGATTTTGAGTTCTGTCTCTGGCCCCCTGATGAACAAAGTTTAATAGTAAGAGTAGAATTTGTGGCTTCAAACCCAAACAAAATCCATTGCTCATATAAAAAAAATAAAAATCTTGAAGTGGTGCTTTAAGCAACCAAATTCCACACTGCTTAGTCATCTGCTCAAGCAGATTCTTCCCTTTTCCTCCATTCTTGTCTGCAGCCTACGCACTTATTCAACAATGAAGGAGTGCTCAAGCTAATCTGGAAATCATTGTACATAAATTGTAGTCGTCACACTGCACAGAGAGGTAAGGAGGAAAAGAGGCTCATCCTGAATCTACCCTAGGCAGGCCATCGTTATTATCTCCTAACCCTGGCACAGTCTCTCTCTCTCTCCCTAACTCAGGGCTGTCGTCAGCACCTGATCACTACATGAATACCTGACTGTGGGCTGGAGCAACGGCAGCAACATGGGATGAAACTGCTACTATGTGGTGATTGGTAGAACCATTAAATTGCCTGTATAATGTCAGGATTAGTTGTGGTTATGGCACTGCACAGTCATTTGCTGCAGTGGGATGTAAATATTAACTACTTCCCATTAAAAGCGTTGATCGCAATTATGTCTCCGAAGAGACGAAATGCAAAATATCAACACGAGGTAATGTTGAAGAATACACACCAGCTAAAAATCACTGGTCATAATCGCAAAACAAAACAGTGTACAGTGCACAGAGAGCAGTTATATCCATATGTTGTGATTTAGCACATCATTAATCTCTCGCTCTCATGGGGAGCCGCTCTCTCGCACGGCCCTGGGATGAGGCATGAGAAGAAAATAGTATATCCTCGTAAAGGGCTCCCATGGGCCTCCAAATCTGTGCATGCTCAAACAAATCCCTCATTTATCTATCTGTCTTACATTTCCATTGTATTGTCTCTTACTCATCTGTTCTCCCTTTGTCTATGCTGTCTCCGCTTCTCTTTCTGTCATTCCAGTGCTCTGTCCCTCTAACTCTCCCTTATCTCTCAGCTCTCTCTCCTGCATCTCACGAAGGCATTGTCAGAAAATCCTAAAATTGTGTCTTTCAACGAGAGAAAAAAGTGATGTGGCTGCCCAGCATGTTGGAACCCGATGAGGAAACTGCAGACAGGGTTTGCAGATGAGGTTTTTCTAAAATAAATTGCAGCCAACACTGTAAACACACATAGAACATTTCTATTAAATGTGTTTAGATCCTCAGCACACTCTGTGTTATCTGTGTTATTCATATAGACTTGCACAGGCAAAAGAGTGGGCGTGCTTGACGCTCAAAGTGTAATGGGAGCTG
Source organism: Pempheris klunzingeri (assembly GCF_042242105.1). Taxonomy (NCBI): domain Eukaryota; kingdom Metazoa; phylum Chordata; class Actinopteri; order Acropomatiformes; family Pempheridae; genus Pempheris; species Pempheris klunzingeri. The sequence goes on from NC_092034.1 coordinate 9,317,858, forward strand.
ACCCAAAAATCACAAAGCAGCAAATTAAGTCATCAGCATTCGGAAAAAGTCTGTTAATACTTTTAATAATGCACAGCAGCACGAGAAACACTGCTCAGCTCTGGGTCTTACTCAGTGATAAATCCATAGAGATTTGAAATGTATAGTTATACATATACTATGCTGTCAGTATTTTATACTAACTTGTCTGGCTATATAACTAAATAATGAATTGAGGCCATTTTTCTGCCCTATTTTTCATTTCAAGTTGCACCTTTGCTCCACAAAGATCAACCCCAGCAGCATCTACCCTTCAACCCATTTCTTTGGTCTGATGACTCACAGGGCAACATAGGAGAGCTGCTCCTTAGTGAGGTTGAGGGGGTGATTGGACACGGAGATGCCGTACTGGCTGGGATCCTTTCCTGCCGGCAGATTTCCCCGGAGGATGGCGTTATTGGCCACACTGAGGAAGGACACCACGCTGTGCCATGCCTGGTTGTAGAACCACACCTGCCGAGGTAGAGACGAGCATTAGCGCCGAGAGCAGCATGTAGAGAATTGCAGTTGCCTCACGTCTCCTAGCAACTACATCTGGCCGTGGTCAAATAATGGAGAAAGATTTAAAATGCAGGTTATAAAAGAAAAGACATTTCAAAAAGATGTAAGTGTGGACCAGTTGCAATTTTATTTTTTTTTCTGAGGGGATTTTTTGTTTTTTTTTTGGCTCTGTTAGTTAACTAGCCAGAAATGTAGCAAAAAAAGGTACAAAACAATGATGGGACAGACAGGACATGTGTCCATCTATCTGCTAGTTGTGCTTTAACAGCTGACTTGCAGTCACCCGTAGTGGAATGCTCTTATTGAAAGAGCTGTGGACCACCCATATTGTCTCCAGAGAGTATAATTCATCACTTAACACTTATTTTTTCACAACTGAAGAAATTGAGAAATCATTGCCTCTGCTGTTGTCATTTGCTAAGGTGCAACATACGGTCAGATTTACAATAGTTTGCTGTTGAGCTACTGTGCACATTTCAACAGATATTTTCTATTCTGTATGGCTGTGTGTGTGTTCATATCTTTGTGTCTCATGGTGGCTAGAACACTGTGAGCGATCCAATAGATTTTTGCCCACTTAGTTCACCAAAGGAGTTCTGAAAAGAGGGGTCAAATAGTCTCTCAAATATTTTTTGGGGCAACATATTACTGTTCTATAAGAATAAGCAACTGAGCTGACAAACATTATTTTTTCATTTATTAGAAGACAAAGACCTGCAATGACTGCTAAATCCCGTTGTGGCATAGCAGGCTAGCTGCAGACTTAAAAAATATTTTTTCCACACTAGTGTAAGTGATTCTCTGAGTCCGTGGCTGCTGGGGTGTAGAAGAAAAAGAATGGATGAAAGAGAGTGGGAGTGAGAGAGGACTCTCCACTGATAGTGCAGCGCTAATTAAGAGTGGATGGTGTTTGAGTGTCAGCCTAACATAACACTGCATCACAGAGGAGGATATGGAGAAACTGGAGTACACACACACATGTGCTCACGTCTCTTTCTGCCTGTTTGTGGCTCTCTTTTCCCCTCTGTTCTCGCTGTATCTCAGAGACACAGACCGACCAAAATTGATATTATCTTACTATTATATTTCTTCAATCCTGGAGTTTCTGAAAGGCCTGCAGTCAAAATATCATTTGATGTATTCAAGATAACAAATCGTAAAGAGCACAAGCTTGTCTGCTAAACACATGAGGATGGTATAGAGGGAAAAGTATATGAGGAGATATGATGACAAACCACATTTGCGTTTCCACTTCTGAGATTACTTTAAGCATCCACTTGTTTTGGGGAGGAGCAAAACTCTAGACTCAATATGAGATATATAAGTGTATGAGAGATGTGTGAGAGATTACATTTCAGATTGTTTAAGCTCTTGTGCTTTTTTTTTTTTTCAGTATTTCCACATTCTGCTACTTTGTGTTTACACTCCACTGCATTCATCTGACAGCTATACTTTCTAGTTACTTTTTCAAATTAAGATTTCACACAGAATCATTTATGAGATAAGATCACAAAATATAATCCACTGTTAAAGATTAAACTCGTGGTTCCCAGCTGTTCTGGCTTGTGACCAGTGTCCAGCTACGTTGCTGTATTGGTATTTTTACTAAAATACAAATAACATATCTGAGTACTTCTTCCACCATTAATGTAGTAATTATACACCTACTTTTGAAACTGCATTTTAATTAATTGTATAACAAACTATGTGAAACCGCATTACCTTTAGTTAATACTGGTAGAGATCCTTGTAATTAGGCTTTATTGGATTTAATACAAAACGGGGTCGTACTTATCAAGTTGCACTTCACTTTATAGCAATATACTCATCATTAACCCATCTCCTCCTTACTTTTGTCAAGATAAATTATATATATTTGACACTACCTAATTTATAATTAAGCAAATTGTGCAATAAAAAAAATGAGTAGACCAGCTTTAGGTGGGTATGTCCCTGCACTGCCTCTGCCTGTGTCCTGTTTCTCTTAATCAGGACTGCTCCTCCCCAAAAATTCAAAACTGCATCTGCCTTATTTCACCTCTGAGATCATTACACTTTCATCTCATTGGATCAGATCAAACAGTAGAGCAAAGGGGCAGACGGCAATTAGTATAATACCTTTGCGTTGTCCCTGGTTCCCAGGTTCTTCAGCAGTGTCTCAGCCTTCTGAAAGATCTCATCAGTCACATTATCCTAATGAAGATGAGGAAAACAAGAAAAAAAAGATTTAATTGGATACACTAAGAAAACCACTACTGCTCTTTGAAATGCAAAACACAAGGCAGAGGGAGACATGAATTAAGACTTCCTGAGAGCGTTTGGCTGGGCTGAGCCACTTATTTCACACAGACTTGGGGAAAAATGTGTCCCCTGTTATTTTGGCTACTTGCGAGTATTTTCCTTTTCTGACGTTTCTGTTTTATTAAATAGTGAGAAATAATTAATACCACGAGAGAAGGGAGATAAAGATGACATGGAGATTCATAGAATGTGCCTCATTACCACGTGTACTAATCAGATTTAAGTAATATGACTGGATTGTGAGTCTCCAAGTGTTCATATTCAGATAGAGATGAAAATAAGAGCAAGAAAAGTGTTTTCCATGGAGTACAGAATGTCTGCTAGGTTTTGTGGTGAGGTGAGGAGATGAAAATGGTAGAGAGAGGCTAGACAGGTTGCATTAAAAACCTACTCTACTCAACTCATGTTTCATGTGAAAAGAGCTCTGGGATGAGGCTTGAGATGACAGGCATGCGATTTCCAAAGTGTCATGTTGATACCATGCTGTTCAGCCCAACCATAAGAGCACTGAGCACATTACATGTGTGATATAAATGCAAATGGACCTCCTGTTGGACCCAGCCTCCGTCACAGGGCTGTAGCAGAGGAGAAGGGGGAGAGAGGGGGGAGAGTGGATGTGACATGGAGTGAGGAGAGGTCGGCGGAGGAAAAGTGTGGGTGACAACTGGGGAGAGAGCTGGGGGGTGGAAAAAATAAGAGGAGAAAAATCAAGAGAGACATTCCAAGAATGCAAGTGTGTGCTCAGGTGCTAGTGCTTGTCTGCTCTGAAAAGGGGGAGTGTGGAAAGCAGCAGATGCAAAAGATATCTCGAGCCCCCAAGACAGCTACCTAAGGGACTGAGGAGATCATACCACTTCTGTTCTTACTTTTTCCATCCCACAATCCCTCACTCAGCCAATCCTACACCACACTGTGACATTCTCAGAAATCTTGAGACAGTTCAAGAATGTATTCAGAGCATGTTTTTGCCCTGCCATAGATCAAGTCTGCTCCTTTGGCATAACAAAATGTTTACACATCATTTCAGTAACTCAGCATGAACTCTTTGTATCTTTCCATATCGCAGTGTGAAAGAGGAGGGGAAAAAAAAACGCCCCCATCTACACTGACAGGAGTACTTGTGTTAAATAACATTCCCTCTGTTCCAAGTCATTACCTATTCATTCACCGGGCAGAGAACAAGAGTCCTACTCTTGTCCGTAACACTTTCTGCAGCAAAAGCAGGGGAATCTTTACAGTGTTCTGTTGTTTTTCCTTTACTTGGGTTTGCGTTGTGCGAAGCAGCAACAGGCAGCGGCCATACACCGCCATCCTGAAGATTAGCAGTGGCTGAAATGAGATGAGAAGAGGGCCAGCAGCTGCCTGGGTCTAATCCTCGACAAACTCCTCCCCGCTCAAGGACAATGACAAGGCTGGTTTGGCCGGCGGACCTGCCGGTGCCACGGCTAACGACACAGCAATAAAGCCACTCGAGTGTGTGGTGACTTTTTTTGGCCAGTATTCCAAAGTGGTCTGCATAGTTCAGTGGTCAAATGGTGTATGTGACAGCGTGGTCATATGGTCTGTGGCATGGTGTGCTCATATATGTGTGTGACTGTATGTGTGTGAGTGTATTGACCTTGCCAGGAAGGAGTTCACGGTTTGTTAAATTAGGAAAAAATATTGTTTGAGAAGGTTAAATAAACAGTCCGTGGAACAGTGACATTAACGTCATCTACATAAAATGCTGTGCCATTGGAGATACATTTTTTGGCTTAATTAAACAACTTCCCGCACATAGGCTTTCTTGTTCTCAACGTTCCCGTCACCTATTGCAACACTAAACCCCATTTCTACCAGCTAGACAGAGGAAATGCAATTAAACAGAAATTTCAAAGCCCACTTCTCAGCCTGTGCAGGTGGCTCAGAGTGCAAAAACACGCTTCTTCACGCTAAAGTCTCACAATACCTGCCGAGCAGCAGAGAGGCAGACATTTCCCAAGGACGGTGTAGCACTTTAATAACAAGGAATGCAGAGCTGGGACAGCTAATGCCGGGCCATTAGGGTTACATCATTGCCGCTTCACGAATTAAAGTCACATTAGCGTCGAGATCCAGGAGACAGAGAAGGGAGTCTGGGTAGGGATGAGACCGGAGACGCCTGAGGGCGAAGCAATGTGCTGATCTCAAAGCAGTTTGAACGTCCAAAATTTGAAATGTTAATGAGAGACTGTGTGTATGCAAGAGAGAGGCTGGGAGAAAGATGGAGAGAGATACAAGGAGGGGACAAGTGAGTTGGTATTAAGTTCAAGAAACACTGCTTGACTAAGAGTGTATGAATGTGTATAAATTAATGAAATTGAGGTAGTTGAAGCAGATTAATTTAAATAAATGTGAGAGTGAAAAGGTTTGCAGGATTGTGTGCGGACGCGTGTGTTCTTGTGCAGCGGAGACCAAAATTCCTCAAATTATTTAAAGCAATGCATAGACAATCATAGCCTGTTGCCATGGACATTGAACAAAATGGATCTGAAGAATCTAAACCTCCTTTCCACTTTGCTTTCATTACTCTTTTCAATCGTTCAAGAATTTAGCGGGTCCAAAAGTCCACCTGTACATCACCTGTATCCAAGATACAAAGCTACATGGACAAAGAATGCTGTGCTCCAATTAGAAGCAGCTTGCTCAAAAGGTGTCTGCAGCCTTGACAGAAGAAAATCAGTTTCTGAAATCACTTCTTCAGTCATACAAACCTACAGATTTAGTGATGGACATGGGCTTCTGACACAAAAGTCACAATACTGAGGATGACTCAAGTTTTGTGTTTCATTTGTATTAATCAAAGGAATACCACGCCTGTTTGAAATACCAGCAGCCTGGACCTGCATGGATTTCCTTTCACAGTCTACACAGTGTGTCTCAGACAATAATCGTTAAATAAAGATAATAATGGTTGGGAGCATTTGAAAAGACCAAAGGCTAAACATACCAACAGAACAATGTCTTGGGTACTCTAAAATAGAGTCAGAAATTTGTTTGTTTAAAAGTCTGACAGCAACTTGCAGTTCAGTAAAGAAAGACCAGATGATACCACAGCCATACGTTTGGCACTGTGAGGCTGTACTCTCTGACTCTCTGTCTGGAACAAAGTGGTAGAATGGCACTGAAAAACCTGTATAATTGGGAAATTCTATTTGGTGGAGTCATTTATGATATTCTAACTTCAAGAACTTTTGTCAGTGATTTCTCAGAATCAGACTCATTTGACCATGTTTACCAAAGCCCACATTAAAGGATCAGCACTTTGCTGATTTGAGGTGTGATTTGAAATGTTTTTTGTCCTTGGTTTTAAAAGCAAATTCTAAATCTTCAGGGGGCTATTGAAATAAATCGGTCTCAACAGGTTTGACTTTGTGAAAGCCAATATTTATTACATACCTGAAATGAACTGAATAGTTCTTTGAGATCCCTGAATGCAGCTTCGATTGCTGCCTCGGTCAGGCGTACTTGGGAGTTGACCGCTCCGACAGAGATCCCTCCGTACCTGGAGTGGCAGAAAAAAACAGACAGAGAGGGAGGTTCAAGTGGAGGTAAGAGCATATGAGTAATGTCATGGATACATGCACCTACACATTTTCCCACTTGCTCTGCAACGCCACACACACAAAGGCACACGAGATACGGACACACAGTAAAAGCCAATATTACATTGGAAATATAGGTTTGAAATATATGTTCTGTAAACACGACCAAATGTTAACACGGCTAATGAGCACATCAATCCAATGCTCATAATGAATCATTTTTGTTCACTGACAGTACACTATATGTTTTCATAAAGTAAAATGACAGGTTAAGGGAAGCGTATCAAAGAGAGGACTAGCAGGATTTATCAAAGCATGGCAACTGCATAACATGTAGAGATGGAAACGTGCAGGATTTGTCCTTTCATTCATATTTCACTCACCTGACCTTCTAAAAGTGGATGCAACGACACCGCAACAGCAGCCTAGGTAGTAATTTGCCTCTCTTTGTGTAAAAGAAAAAAATAGACAAATCTATGACCAAAACTGAAGTGCCTGAGGAAAGTCACTAGTTTCTAAAGTGCTACTATATTCGTGAATGCACCATACCTGATTCAAAAGAACCCGTAAATGCTGCAGCATATTTGAAAAAGTCTAGTGGATGTCGATATGCAAAACATTCACACTAGCATGCATTACCTCGTTTTACCCGAGCGTTCAAAAGTCTTGACCAAGAAGTCAGTCATGTTCCGTCCAGTTAAATTCAACAATGTGTCTGTTGTGTTCTGGATCCTCTGTTGAAAAGAGAACAAGACGAAAAAAAGTTGAAATGTTAGTACTTGTATCTGTGTAGTTTGGTTTGCCATTTGTTGTTGTTTTTTTTTGTTTTAACCTTGAGTTTAAAACTTGCATAATTGGCCCCTTGGGAGCAGCAAAACAAACTGAAAACACAACACTGACATATTATCACCATAAAAAGACGATACTGTAAATAAATTAGCAAACAGTTGCTTATTTACACATCCAGGACATATTGAGCAAAAATGGCACTCATTTGGAGTCACATTTCTAGGCACCTGATGAATGTTACTCCAATATTGCATCTCCGTTTAGCCAGATTTCGTTTTCTGAAAAGTCCTGAGTAAATATCTGGCTCTCAAGCTGCTAATTGCTCCACTTTGTGTACCCATTGGTCACTAACTTTGTCTGCTATTGGTGTTGGGCGAGTGGGTTTATCTGAGTTTTTTCACAGAAAATTGCTGCCTCCTGCTGTCTCTTGCTGCTGAAATAGAGGTTCATAAGAGAGGTGAGACTGAACCAAAGCATTAAAGTTGCACAGTGAAACCAAAACGATGAGCTGAGAGATGCCAAATTGCAAAGTGGGGATGAGAGGAACCGCAGAGTTTGGTGAATTTTCTGAGTCTAAGTATGTCCCATTTCCCAAAATATACAGTCAGGTCATTACATGTTGATACAAAAATATTGCTGAGAGCGATATAAGTTTAAGATGCAGAAAAACGTCTCCAAAGCCCGTCGGGGATGCATGACTTCCATGCAAAAAGAGGCGCAGCGCTCTTACTTGAGTTATGGAGGGATGTAAAACTTTTGCACATTGCATTTCACTGCGTCTGTGTCCACTGGAGCATCGTGAGCAGACAGCCTACCCACAGACTGACTCCAGCAGGCGCAACTGCTCAGCCGTCCCTCAGAACTCTTCCAGTACATACAAAAATCAACAAAACTTAAGAGCGACAAAATTTTGCAGGTGATATCTGTTCACAGCGCTGTGGAACACATACTCCCGACCCTTATCATAATAGTCAATTAAGCCCGGCTATGGGAAGCCTGGCTGAAATCTAGAATCCCGCCAAAGCTGCAAAAGCAGTGTCTAATGTCAAAGGACCCTAATTAGATGCCCTTCTGTGGATAAATGGGTACATTCAAACATCCAATTAAGGGAGGGTGCGACACACCACCATGAATGCACTCCACCATGTGTAGACTGATACTTCACAGTACACACACACACACACACACACACACACACACACACACACACACACACACACACACACACACACACACACACACACACACACACACACACACACACACACACACACACACACACACACACACACAGACGCCGACACCAAGCTGCTTTAGCCCTGCTTATTTAGAGACGTAACACTATGCTAATTAGCAGAGTGATCCTTGATAAAGTGCAATAGAGGCCCCCGACTGCAACGCAATTTACAAACGTTCCCTCCAGTTCCCCTGGTTATCTACCCCTCATCACAAACGGCTTGATGTAGAAGCTTTCGGTACACATGTGGTGTTTTTTTAATGGTTTTCCCCTTAGTGTCAATTACCTTTGTGTGTATACCCATTCATATTACTTATGACATACAGCATGTGTCCACAGTATAAAGTAGTAGAAGTCCAGGTACCAGTTGAAAGGACCTTTTGTTTGCATCCTGGTGATTCCTGGGTCCAAAACTCTCATTAGAGATAAATCACTCTTTGCTTGGGTTTGACACTACATGGTGGTGCTGTTCCAGGGGGCACACAAGAAGCAGTAAAGTGAAGAGGAGATGAGGGTGAGATGAAGCAAAGCAAGAAGGAGGAGAAGAATAATGAGATTAAAAGCAAGATTAAAGAAGTCGCTACAAAACAAATAGGAGAGGAGAGCAAAGCAGCAGTGGAGTGAGAATAGAGACATATGCTAAAAGAGCAGAGGAGGACGGAGAAGAAGAGGAGGAGGAGAACTTGAATCGCGAGGCAAAGAGCAAACAGAAGGAGAAAGCAGAGGAAGAAGAGGACCCATCTGGCTTATAAAATCGGAGATAAGGAGGACGAACGGCACAGCAACCTTGGCTTATCTCTGAATAAACATGCTTCTATTTCAAAAAGCCACAGGAACTCGGAAACAAACAAAACCAAAAAAATGTGAGCTTTTACACTCCGCTGTGTGTACAATGAGTTTATACCCAAGCATGTAGTCAGTGTGGGTCTAATTATTTTGGCCTTGGTCCATATCCCCCATCCAAAAGATTGAAATGGGAACATTACGTGATTGTGCAATACCTGGGCCTGCATCTCCTGTTCATTATGTGGGAACAGCTTCAGTGTGCTTGGCATTCTGTACATAACATCAGTTCTCTACTACACAGTGGTAGCTTGATAGCTGGGAAAGCAAACAGGGGTGAGGGAAATGTAAACTAAGGAGTAATCAAATCTGTTGAATGAGCTGGCATACTCGAGCACTGCAGAGATAAGAGACTCTGCTGTGTTCGTATTAATCTTGGCACTATTTATATCTGCTGTACCTCTAAGGTAAAATTTAAAATTTATCTAGTATGCACAAAGAAAAGCAATATCAGGAATTTGGAATCTTTCATAATTAAACATGTTATGTTAAGGCAGGAGGTCACTTGTCCGCTGAGTTGAAGATTTTGCAAGTGCTGATCGGGTTAATTGTATTTTCTTGCAAAACAACATGTTTCTGCATGTGTGAAATCATTTAGCCCATTAAAACATGATGAGTTGGTAGAGGAAGTGACAGCGGGCACACTGTGGAATTGTTCATCATTGTGCGTGTTCCAGGAGCTGCTCTTCAGTTTAGCGCAGTCCATTGTGTTCTGTGATTACGTCCAATGTGATCGCATTGCAACAATCTTTAAACCGGGCCAAAAACGACCATCAGATCAGAGTTGGAGTAGTGTGTAAAGCACTCGCTGGGTCACAAACACGCAGTCACTAACCACAACAAAAAGCTGCTCCGGCTATTCTGCCCCAGATAATGGCAGATTGAGTTGCACACATCCACACCCGATGACAGATTTTCATCCGGACCTCTTCTGTTCAGTTCTGCCACAACAAAGGGAAACCACTGCCTCATCCAACATTTGCCTCACCTCACAATTCAATGACCTTTCTGCTTTTGTTTTCGAGCATCTCTTGCCTTCTGCTGAGAGGGTTGCTCTGGACAGGTCGTTTTACACTAAAATGGATCTACAGGTGTTGGGAGTCAAAGTGACAAATCAACAGGGCCCAGCAGAGAAAGGATGTGTCAGCCTGCTGTGTTCGACAGGCTGAATATGGACTAAACGGGGTCTGGAGCTGATCTACAGTTAGTTGGATTTATTCTTTCCCGACAGCAGCTGTTGGAGACAAAAACCTGCCCTCAGATGTAAAGTTTACAGATGCATTATGGTTCCATTGATCGGCATGAACAGATAATAACATACTGCAGAAAAGAAACAGTTATAAATAACTTTTTTTTGTCTTAACTTGCTAAGGATAAGCACTTCCATAGTTTCAGTCTGCTTAATTTGGGCCAATGATGACTGCAGTCAGTCCTGCTTTCTGGCTGGTTAAAATTGTATACATGCTGCATGTTAGATGGTTTAAGTTGACCCTATGGAGCCTTGAGGGGCACTCTCATCTTTGACTGTGTTTCATATAAACCCATGTATGTGCATGTTTTCAGCATTTTCTCACCAATCTTTATTGAGCACTAAAAGAAAAAAAGTTTTCAGTAAACGGCTGAACTCAAGAACACGGACTACCAAGTTTTAATGAAGCACTTGTCAACTACACACTTCGACTATATAGCTCACAGTGGGCATTTTCAAGAAATAGACGGAGTCGCACTAACACATAATAGTTTGTCAGTTCTGCTGATTTTAAGTTCTACATTTAAATGATTGGGCACAAAAAAGCAGCTTTGGGGATTATGCTGTGAGCATCACTTTCTTTGAAACAGGTAAAACAAATACTCTTCCTGAAAGAGTTCCTTTTGTCAAATCAACAAACTGAGGAAGGTAATGGTAGCTGCATTTCCCATGCACAAGTCCTTTTTTTTCCCCACACAAATGGTAAGCCAATGCCAAACTTCAATAGCCTGATAGATGAGGCCAAGGAGAGTAATTTGCAAGCGAGCTGTAGTTAGGCCAGTCTCCAAATGATAAAGACATCAATCGTAATTCGGTGAACGTGACGGCTTTATCAATTCCTCTGCACGCATGACGGCCTATTCATCTATGAAGGTTAAATATCACCAGTGAACAAGAGTCAATACCTCAGAATTGATAATGGGCTTACTGTTGCCTGCCATTTCCATGGAAACAATGATTTCATACTACCTCCTGTGGAGATGTGTCCATGTTTTTTTCTCTCTCGTCTTTTCTGTAGTTTCTCAAGGGCATATTCGGATGGGCAGGATAAAAGATAAAAAAAAAGAAAGCGAGTGTGAAGCTGGTACACTTTGTCATGATTTATTCAACGGGGGAAGCTTTCAGGTCAAAGGGAATACATCCTCGCAATGTGCTCAGATTCTGTGGGTGGTCTCTGCCTTGGACTCGCATTAATTTATGGTCCCTTGCCAGCGACCACGGTCTGAAGGTAACTAACGCAGCAATGATGATAAATGCATGTTCCCCTGCATGCGGACATACGTACTCATAAGTGCATATGTGTGTTAAGCAGCGTGTCATGTTCACTTATTCATATATTTATCCTGCACCACAGCAAGCAACAATTCTCTCAATCTGCAAAAATGACAGTCTTCAGACACCCCACTGTGTATTTGAGCTTGACAGCCACACTATATAACACTGTGTATGTTTCTGTCTCATGACCTTATGCACTACACTACATTTCAAACTGTAAACTATGGGTTATGGCCCGCTGGTGGATTGCAGTTCACAGCACTGAGGTAAAAGAGGTTGGGGGTGTGGCGGGTTATGGATTACAGTTGTATGCTTTCATTCACTGTCATTTATAAAGAAGCTGAACTGGTATGCTTGTAAAGAAGGGTGCTTTCACTAACATTTACAAAAAGGACCGTGATCAAGCATTTCACCTCAAAATACCATTGTATTACAGTATCTTTCAGTGGTACTTATCTTTCAAGATTTTAGATGATGAAATAAAAGGCTGCAAAACTTTCTGGCTGTTACAAACCTGACCTCTACCAAATAAATAAAGTGTTGCATTATGTGAAAAGAAGGTGATGAACAGGGAAATGTGTCTGTTAACAGCATGTGTGCTGCATATCTATGCTCTCCTCCCCTCACTTTTCTTCTGCTTTATTCTCCTCTTGCAGCAGCTACTTATCTTCCTCCTATCTTATCCCCTAAATTTAAAGTTCCTTTAACCACAGGGGGAATGGCTGGCAATAATTTTGTTGCATGGTAATAACTTAATATCCTCAAGCTTGTTTGCATGCATCCATTAATATCCTTGTATAGGATGTGGATTGGAACAAAATAAGATATTGTTGACTAAAGGAGAAATGATGCAAGAGTGGACTAAAAGTACCAGCCACTTCCAGCTACGCACGATAAAGTAGAAATTCAGTAAAGCAGCAAAGTAGGAGCAATTCATAAAGTGACAGGAAAAGACTCAGGTCAAGGAGCATCTAAAATGAAAAAAATGACTGATGCTATTTTAAATGGAGGAGGCAGGTGGAGAGACCTTGATGGCCTAGCGGGGTACCAGGAAGATACAAAGATACGAGTGGCGCATCAACAAATGGGGGATTCCTTGACAGTGCTGTCACAAGCTAGGACCGCACGTCAGCGAAGGGAAAAGGTTACATAAAGGGCACCTCTCTTGTTTGACTGTCTCAACAATCATCCTATAACATGATACCTGGACAGTTGCTCCTTTAATGTGGCTCTGGATGGCCTTGTCACAGGAAAGAGCACGCAGCAAGACTCACACAAGTTCAACGAGGCATTACAGACCTGTGGAGGGTGTGAAATGGCATATTACATAGTGTGCAATATAGTATAGTGGACGTATGGGGGATTGGAAGGGAAATAAAAGAGTGGCAGACAGGCCCTGCAATTTCAACTGTACCATTTCATGTCCTGCTCGTTGAAAGTCACTGACTTTAGTTTTTTTATGTAAGGTCTCATTTGTCCTTCCAAAGATGACATCTCAAAGTACATCAAATATTGAAGGGGGAAAAATGTCATGGCAATTATAAGACAAAATCATTTTAGATATGTCTGCATGTAAGTGTGAGAGTATTTTTTTTTTAAACTGGGCCAGAATATCTCTTTTTAACACTCCCTCGCTTCCCTGAAGAACTGAGGCTGAAAGAAGCTTTGCTACTTCATAACTGCTTTGCAAATCAAACTTACACTGACTGTGTAAACTTTTATCATAGACATGTAAGACCTGACACTAAAAAAAAAAAACAAAGGCATTTTCATTCACAGTGAAGCATAACTTAAGTGCCTGTTGTGTAATTAGATTCCGCCCGACAAAGTCACTTTTTTTCACCGCCAAGCACATTAACTATATATAAAATTGTACTTTTTGCCTCCAACTCCAAAACATACATTTGCTCTTGCTTCTCTTATCACTTAAAAACTATATTCACTGAAAAGGCATTTTCATTTACATTTGAATTTGGATGATTATGTTGAATTAAAGTAACCAAAACAATTGATTTTCTCAAATAACGTCTCTGGAAAGTCAAAACCACTAAATTTCAGCTACTGGACCATGAGTGAAATATATACCCATATTATCATAGAGTATTTTTAAGACTACATTTAGACGCCTTATCACATATCTTCCCCACGTTTTCTGTTAAGTGTGTGAGAGTGTTTGTGCAAGTGTGTGTGCAAGGGCAAATGAAAACTGTTGAAAACTGGTCCTACTGTGTAATGTAGTTTTAAAGTACTTCGAACACAGTGACAAGGACAGGTTGTGTTCTCCAGTACGGCAACTATGTCAGGAACGCAGGCATGCAGAAAAAGTAAATTGTGTTTTTTATTATACTATTATAATGCGAGTTGTGAGGCAGGTGTGGGAAGTTGTGTGACAAGTGTTGGTCAGGCTTTCTGCTCTAGATGTGCAATTGAGAGTCAAATTTTCAATTGTATAAATGTGGTAAGTGCTCTATAATTAACCATAATCAGAGAGCATACTTTTTTAAAAGTCTCTGTTGTACATGTCTTTGATGCATATGCACACTTATCCAATGGAGTCGTTGTCTGTTTGACCAGCAGGGTGAGGGCATGGGATGATAAGGAGGATGGACATTGGTTAGGGGCAGACATGAGCACAAGGGGTGTACATCATGCATATATTACTGTATACTTTACATTACTATTATATGCTGTTAGTTATATGGATTTTGGCATCACATCTACCTGCACACACACAATGTGCTGCCACTGCTGTTAAACAAAACAAACAAAAAATTGCAAGCCACCAACTTCAGCTGCAGGTCTTGCAGGAACAATCAGCACAGATTTGTATGAAAATGAAGCTGAGAGCGAAAAATTGTTAGTTATTTATCTTGTAAATATATTTTGCAGCCAAGTCTCGGGTAAGTCAGACACCAGAACTCCCCTGCACCCTTTTCCCTCTATTTAGGATAAATTACCACAATCAAACTCTCAAAGATCATAAGACTCCAAGAGGAAGAGAACATTGGCAGAATTAGGTGAATCAGGTGGGGATAGGAATGAGATTCAAATTCAAATCTCTTAAAATGCAGGTACAGGCCTAATAAAATGAAACTGGAGTGGACGTGGCAGCTTCTCCACCTATTCTCTCTCAAGCTTAGAGTTCTCATTATCATTGGGAGAGAGCAGTGCAAACCAGTTAGCTCCAAATGAGACATTACTTTGTCTCTTTATCGTGATCGGTTCAGTCAGCAGGGGGTGGCAGTTAGGCAGCGATGCGGGGCGTCTAACTTGCCCATCGATCTCGGGCTGGATCAGACCTCTTCGGGTCAGACTGTGCAACATTTGCCCTAGCTGCATTTGGTGATGTATATTGTTAAAGTAATGGCCTATAAAGGATTGGTATTGACTTCTGGAGGATGAGACACACAAGCCTCCCAGGACTCGTGATGTAAGCATTTGTAAAGTCTGTGCTGGCAGTGCATGCAGTAAAATGTCCTAATAGACGCTACAAGGTCAAAGTTTGGCGTATACCTGAAAGGACCCAGGCTGGGAATATTTTGACTGAATTTTTAGCAGATATGGGGAATAAGCTGAATTACTCTAAATGGCCAATTCAAGGTATTTTCAGCGGAATCAATTTTGGCCCTACTTTCATGCATGCACGCTAGTTCACAAAAGAGAGGCAGCACAAGAGGCTGATTTACATTTTGCAATGCAATGCAAATTCCTTGTTAGTAAGTACCTTTACATTTTCAAATCAAAATAATGCTGACTGGGACTTTTAGACTGCAACCCAAAAGCTCCCATGACAAGCATTTTTTTTTTATTGCACTGTTCTGTCACTGGATTATTTATACGTTCATTTTTTTTTTACATTTTGACCATTGCACTCTCTTGCTGCTGTATGTCTCATCGTGACGCACATACAGTACGCGTACGAATTCTACCAAAGAGTCCCGAGTGCACAGGCGGCCAGGAGCAGTACCACAGGTGGTTCAGGCAGGGTTTAAGTCAAATAACACACTCCCAATAACTACCTCACCACCCTCCTACCAACAGGCATACCTCCAGTGTAAGAGACTAACCTGAGGTGGAGGGAGCCCTCCCGCACCAAGTGGACAGTCTGGTAACATGATTGTCCGTTTGGGCGTGCTGCACTGGCACGAGGGGGAGGGGTTCGACATGCTCCAGTTGCCATTGAGGAAGATGTCAGCGACAGATTGATCCACAGATGGAGTGAACCAATCAGAGCCACTAGAAGAACATGGTAATTCCCTAGGGGAAAAATTTAGGAAAATCAGAGTGTTGAATTGGTATCATTGAGTGCTGACAACAACATCTGCCGAAAAACATATCCACAATATTCTCTCTTATCTTCATCACAATTGTTAAAAGGTAAAAAAAAGAAAGTGATAAGTCGGGAAAGCAGAAAAGCTTGATAAGTAGTGATGAAAATGAGAGGGAAAGGACAGACAGAATAATGAGTGAGCTGAGCCATTACAGGTATTGTGTTAACTGAACATCAGTAGGAGCTTTTTTGTGCCCACTTAGTATAAACAACATGAGTCACAAAAAGTATTATTAAAGGCCGCTAGATAATACATCTGAATTAAAAGATCTGTGGTGTCTGTTTGGAGAACTTGAGAAGTAATGGAGAAGTAAGCCGCTCACCGCCTTTGTCATGCACAAGCACTTGAGAAGTATGTGGGCTCGAAGCTCAGTAATCATTCCGTTTCATTTTTACCTTTAAAGAGGTATTCAATTATTCATTTTATTCTGATCAGGATTATCACTTGGTTTTCAAAATAATGCATAAAACTCCTCTCTAGTGCTCTGGTTACTTGTCTTTTTAATAGCTTTTTTTAAATTTTTTATTTCTGCAACAGGATTTCTCAAATGAGGCACAAACACAAGCTCACACATGCAGGATTCCACGTCTGCGTATGTGCATACATGGGTGTAAGGCTACATTTCACACACACACAGAGCTTGCAAAGCTTAACACTTTCTAAGTATAATTTGACACGAATACATGCGCACACACTAACACTTCTTCTGACTTCTTGTGGAGTTAAAGACACTTACGGTATTGGGTTTCCATCCATGCAGCGAATCCCAAAGCCGGGCTTGTTCACCAAGGTTTCCACCACCTGAGACACCTCCACATTATCAGGCCCGTCATTGCTGTGAATATTGGGAGGATGATCAATACAAACGCACACTGAGACTGTTTCAGTGCGCAACAAGGTTTTCATTTTCATCTGTGACAGTACACATGCCACTTTAATCCATGAGCATCAGCCAATCTGTCACAACAGACCAAAACATATTAACTGGGTCTTAACGTTCTGACACAAGTGCAGAATTAAATCAAGAGGATAAAGCTTAGACCAGGCGTCTTTTGCTGGAGCCATGGTGCGACACCAGAGAACATATGGAGTGATTTACATTAGAATTATCCTTCTAGACATTCTAGAAAAGAATGGAAATACTAATTAGAGGCTTGGTGGTCATGATCAATGACTGGCGAAAATCTATGCCATTCCATTGGATGAAAGAGTACCGTGATGGAGTCGATCTTGAACAGCTCGATCAATTTACAGAATGACCTGTGTAGGTATGATAATATAGAAAAACCCTGATATTTGCAACCAGTCATCTCATCTCACATCAAAAGAGAAGACTGCTAACAGTCAATAAGTTTATATTAAGGGGAGGCAGAGCGAGCTGGGTCTGACTTTTAAGCTCATAGTTGGCTTGACTGGTGTGACTTTTAATTGGAAAAATATTTGGATATTAAATCCCGTGAAATAACTTCAGATGTATTGTGATCTCAGTAGTTTGTATAATAAGTAGTAGTGCTACTGAATCAACTAGTCTGAGAGAGAAAAATCTCCAAAATCAGTCATTTTGTCTGGAATACAATTAAATGTCACAACTCGTTAAGATTTAACAAACTCTTCTAATCTGCTTTCCGTCACAATCGGTTGGATTTTTACATGTTGTATGATCTGTCTCTCGTCCCAATTGATTAAGATTGCACAAGTCATCCATCTGTCTTCCACACTGAAAAGCACAGGAGTTCAGATGATCATTAATCTTAAACGTATCTTGACACTCAAAAAGGCCTGAAAGGAAATGAGACATGCACCAGAGGACACCTGAGGGATCGGATGTGGTGCATTTCAAGTAAATACCCGACAGCAACGCCGCATGCCACTGGGGTTATCTTAATCAAGCGTGAGAAAGCAATCATTGAGTTTACCGTCTCTTTTCTTTGGCCCAAGAATCAAAACATGAATTCCCAAATGGCTATACAGTGATGTGCACTGTTTCTCTTTGGCCGGAGCACAGCTCTGTCCTGATGTGTACTCTTATGCAGGCACATACTGATATGAGCCTGTTCAAGATTCTGTGTACAGTGTAGGCTCCTCACAGCCTTTCATTATTATCTGAGTGTCCCACACATATCTAAGCCCTGTGTCTCAGTTAAACAATCTTCCCATTCCAATTTCATTCTCATTACTAACCACACACACTCTGCCCTTTATCTTAAGGGTACCGGGGGAGTTAAAACAGTGTTTCATAAAGACCTTCATGATGGCTTTCTGCCAGCAGTAGCCACAGCCCAGCCAACCATTTGGATTAATACACTGTTCATTGTCTAATTTAGAGGCGTCTCCATGAAGGTCAAATGGTCATTTCCTTGACCACCAGTGAGCGCAATTGAAGTGGTCCGATTGTAAAAATGGATTATGTGCAGCCATCTGTTTTGCAATTAACAATGGCTGGGTTACCACGTTATTCAAGCTAATAAAACTGTTGGACAGTTCCAAAATGAAGACTTGTGCATATACACAGAAACAGTGGAACTAATGAACAGACCATCTAGTCTAAACTAAACATCTCACAGGGAAGAAGTGAAACAATATTCGAAGAAAATCAAATGAAGACTGCATTATATAAGAGGAGTGTAAATATGCCACAGGGTTCATTAAGTCCTTTGAACTTCTGAATTAGATCAATCATTATCAAAGGGGATCATTGGGATTTGTGACGTATATAGTACTGCAATGCTCATCTGAATGAACTTT
This sequence comes from Pempheris klunzingeri, assembly GCF_042242105.1. NCBI lineage: Eukaryota > Metazoa > Chordata > Actinopteri > Acropomatiformes > Pempheridae > Pempheris > Pempheris klunzingeri. Next base: position 9,336,731 of record NC_092034.1, read on the forward strand.
TAAGATGAACAGACACACACATTACTTTTAATCACACAGTCATCATCAACTAGGACGTTTTAATATTGCTCCAGAGATAAGACAATATTTAATAATTGGCCGGTGGGAATGTCAGACAAATTAAGAACACTTCAGTTTCATGAATGCACCATTCAAGCAGGGGTCCCCTGAATACCCAAGACAAATGAATGTGCTGTTCAAGTTTCGTGACAAACACTGTTGAGGAGAGCGCTCAGATATTCTGAGCTTGTGAGCCAGGATTTTATTCCCACTTGTGGCATGTTGCGTTGTGTTGACATAAAGAAGAGTGTGTAAACAAGTAAGTTACTCTGATATGAAAACATCAAGTGTTTGGAGCCAGGACAAGCTCAAAAAAATGAATTACATTACCACAGTATCATGTAAAGGTCGTATCAGTCTTATGAAGCTGGAAAGACTGTGCTGCTACGGTGAAATTACCTTTTATAAGTTGTTACTGGTTGTTCTGGATTCTGCGCCACTGGATGGTTGGTTGTTATGTGCTAATGATAATTTCATGTCCACCGTGCAGTGGTCACAGAGTCATAATAGTGGTGGAAGTTGTCACAAATAGACTGTTTTAGCACCATGGACAGAGAGACGCAGACAGACTGAATTTGTATTTTTTTCCACACTGTGGGGACAGACAATTGCTTCAGTGCTTCAGTGCTTCAGTTGCACTGTTGGCACTTGAAAACTGTCCTTTTTTTTTAAATATTAAAAAGCCTCTTCAATGTAATAAAGTTCTAAGTGTAAATCATCAGACTGTGAGAAAAAGAGCACATTAAAAACTATATACATATTTACAACCATGTTAAAGACAAATAAAATACAACAAATAATGAAATTATTAATCAAACAAGCTTGTCTCTGTCTGGATAAGAACATGCGTTTTATGTTTGATCGAATATAAAAACAGCAGCATCTCATTCTGACCAACAGCAAAGTTTGTATCATAAATAAACCAGTCTCAAGTTACAGTTAATTGTGTCTTGACATCTTTAAAGTGAATTTCTACAAAGTGGTGCCACGGGGAATGAAATACCTGCAGGCTGGATAAGCAACGACAGCTTCGTGTCAAAGGAACAGATTATAAATACAGCGTCAAGATTAGTTTGATAGTTAGGACGGATGCTGTGACCAGTGATGCATATTCGAATTCTGCTGGCATATTTACAGCACTTTTGTTGTTAGAGAGATGGACAGATTATGTGGCAACAATCTGAGTTTACTGCTGTAGATCTGTAGAGATTTTACCTTTAAAATCTTTTTAAAAATCTGTAGCTGTAAGTGTCATCAAGAGTAAATGTACATAAAAAAATAGGGACATATCTTTTTTTTCTGTTTCTATTTTAGCTTGTTATTACTACAGGTGATACTTAATAAAATACGTCTCTTTTAAAAAAATCATCTTACGGTGGTTCACATCAGAGTGTTGTTTTATGTTATTTATTCACATCCTCTGCAATAAGTCAAGTTTGTTCTCAGTGCTGAAGCCTACCAAGGCCGCGTCTTGTCACTAAGCACGACTGTGATTTGCAATGACAGCATAGACGGCTGCCGCTAAGGAGGGGGGAGTGTTCAGACTGAGCAATTCAAAAATCTCTCTGCAATGCTGAATGAGCAGTGCTGTGACATCTTTTTCCTTTAATTTTCCGTCTTTTTAGTTTTTTTTTTTACACCCTATTGTTCATCTATTCAGCCATGTTTGCTATTGTCTATTGCTTTAATTAGCCACTTATTCTTCAAATCATTCACACACGTTGGCCTCTGATAACATTAAGTATCATTTCCTAGAGGATTCTTCCCTGGATAAATCTTGTTGCTTTTGGGTAACAGCAACAGAGAGTGTTGTGATAAGCTTATAACTATTGTATTATATCATTCAACAATGGAGTAGATATTAAACTCAAAGGGGAATATCACAAAGCCGTGCTGTGTCATAACGCTGTTACCTGTAAAAGGTGGTCTGAGGCAGACCGTACATCCAGGGCTGCAGCTCCAGACTCGGATACTCAGTGAATGGTGGGACAATGAGTGAGAAGATCAGAGACAGGCAGACGAAAACAGCAGGCAAGACCACCTAGGAGGATGATGACAAATTCAAAGTCAAAACAAAAGAAATACCTCATTAAAATATCCCTGTCACCGTTCTGCTCAAGATGTTTGTCCTGCTACATCTAAAAACTCCTTTAAACTGTTACAGGAATCAATGAAAAAAGAAAGAGATTTCAATAAAAATCACGGGTATTTTTGGACGGAAGTAATTACCAAACAAGCTAATTTCTGTGCTGCACAGTTTCAGTATACCAACACCAACAAAAGCACCACAGATTAAAAACAAAAGATAATATAATGGAACTAATTATTCAATTTTGCTACTTTTCACTTTCACCTTAGAGACGAGCTAACAGCCACTCCAACGACTGCTCAAGAACAGAAATAGAAATCCTTCAAACCACAGCTACGAGGCTTCATTTAATCATTGAGCTAATCCACAGTGCACAAGTACAGCCGTGTGTGTGCTTGTGTTATATTAACTGTAGAAACAGGCTGTGTTAATTTTATGAACAATGTAATGTCACAATATACAAAGACGCTGTTATGACCTCCTGTAAAGGAAAAGAAAATGCATTATTCCGGCACACAGTGTGCATAGGATGGGTGCATGGGTGACACAGATGCATGTTAATGTGTGTAAGCATGACAGCACAAGATTCAATGCCAGATCAATTTCATCACCCCACCCCCTCCCCGAGCCCCCTCACTGTCATTACGTGCTACAAAATGACTGATGCAATCAACAATAACACAGGGCCGCCGCAATAACGCGCGCACATTAATATGCTCCCCACCAACTTGTTTGGGCTCTTCTGCACGGTTTATGAGTTTGATTAAACACTTCCAACACTGCCACCATCATCTGGCCACTCAGATATAATTAGTTTCTCGCTATTCTCTTGTCTTTTGTGTTACTTTTTTAAAACAAGTCGCTGCCACGCTCCCCTTATCCTCCTCGGCACCCCCCCCACCACCACCACCATCACCGCCATCCAATCCTCTTTTCTCCGTCATGTAATTCTCTTTTCATTTCATTGTTAGAGCTGACAAAAAGGTCAGTGGGAAAAATGCAAGATATCTTTAATGTTTAATCACTTGTAGGTTGGGGCGCAGTCGGCAGCAGGGGGAGGTTTGCGTACACTTGATTAATTGCAGGGCATGCAATTTGCTAGGCCAATTCAAGATGCTACAATTGAAAAATTCGGAATTTACTGCAAGGAGCCATGGCTATGGAAATGTGCTTAGAAGAAAGATAAAAAGTAGCAATGAGACTGAAAAGCTTAATGGCAGGCCGCAAAAGAAAGAACTATTTTTTCTCTGTTGCGCTCCCTCTCTCTCTCTCTTTTTCTCCCTCTAGACAGTAATTGCAGGTGACAGCTGGTACTTCTTCCATTGAGAGAGATCTGCAAAAAACAGGGAGAAGTCATTACGCTCACAAAGCCAAAGCACTCCCATGAACAATGCATGAGTTTATGGCATTCTCAAGTTTGGTGAGGGTTTAAAGAAGAGAACAGGATTATATGTAAAATGGGTATAAACAGCAAAACACGATTAAGGTGTGTTTATTTCGTGCAAAGCTAAATGGCTCATTAGAATAAGCTTGTTTTCTCAACAAACATCTACATCTACCCAGTTTAATTTGCAAATGGTAGCTTTTTTTTTTTTTGCTGCACGTGGATAACAGCATCACCGTGGATACCTTTTACTGACGCGTTCATGTCGTCTTTGCTGCTCATTCATACAAAACACAAAAAGTAGTTTGTAAACTTGTCATGCCCGATGAAATATGATAACGAAAAGATGAAAAGATAGCACTAAGTAGATTAAAAAAAAACAACAGGAAAAAATTTGGAACACAGTACACACCATCTGCTGCTCAATGGAAGCTTGCTGCAGCTTGAAAAGGGGTGTTTGAGCTCCAAACACCAGAAACCTGCACCTCATCCACTGCAACATAACCAGTAACGGCTTCTCTCTCATTCTGACATTGCCAAGGCTCGCCTGTCCCCAACTTTCATTCCCATAAATCACTCCTTTTGTGTTACATGCCATAATCTCTTTTATATTCCCCTAACCGCTTGTATTCGAGGAGCTTACCTCACCACACAATCATATCTGCCGACAATGGGAGCTGTTGACATGTTGGGGAGGGGGGGGGGGGGAGAAAAAGCTTTAGCCAAATGAATAAAGAGGCAGAGGTAGGAGGTGCGCCCTTGCAGACAATGTGCACCCTTGTACGTACACACTCACACACTTATCCTCCTATCCTGTTCTGCGTCCCCACTAAAGAGGGACGTCCAAGACTGACAGTGACTAATGGGGATTGGTACTGCAGCAAATTACAAGAACCTGTACACCTCACAAAGGTGAAACATCGCTCTCTCTCTCTCTCTCTCTCTCTCTCTCTCTCACACATCACACACGACAGCACACCGGAGTGGATGAGCTGCACTTCAGTCACTTTCAGTTCTGATTATTTTAGCATTGGCAGCTGTCATAACTGATGGCACTACATGATATGTACATGCACACAATGAATCTGGATGGGTGCCGGCATGCGTGTGTCAACACAATTTAAGTCAGAATGCACTTTTTAGAACTTCAGGGAGGAAAGAAATCATTAAAGTACTTCGGGGACTGCTACTTACCAAAATTGGTTTTGACTTGTTTAAATGAGGTCTGTTTATTGGTTTTGACTTTTGAAATCATGTTTATGAGGAATAAAATAATATAGACGTACACTTAATGGGCTAATAGCAGTCTGTCATCTCTGTAATTGTTCTGCGATCACATTTAATACACAGCCACGCACAAACTCATGATTAAAATGAAGGAAAATCAAATCACAGGTGTCACTTTGCCTTTCTGGTGCCAATCACAGCGATCAGGTGAAACTGACGCTATTCTAACCTCTCATCGACTCGCTCTACATACAAATGGATTAACCGTTTCCTGGCCACACTAGGCAGGAGTTTGGGTCAAAATGCGAACGCGAGAGACAATTCTGGTCCTGAGTATCGACACTTTTACCCCCTCACAGAAAGTGTTTAATCAAAAACTGAAGAGCAAAATCTCCACAGCAACAATAAACACCCTGTTCATTCCATCTATAGCCTCTGTGGTCCCTTGAGTACTCTTTATAGTATCTGAGAGATTCCTCTGGGAGGTAAAGACGATTATTGTACGTGCAGTTTACTGACATCGTGTTACATCATCCTACTCATCATTACTCTTTCCTTTTATATATATATATATATATATATATATACTGCTGTCTGTGTCCTGTTCTTTTTCAACAACTTAAATTCCACAACTACTGACTCCATCAAGATGGATGACATGACTTTTCCCTCCAGATTTTAAATTAGCTTTCTCTATCTTATATGTCATTAACTGATTTTGAAAGCCAACATGTAATTCATACAATCCTACCTTGATCCTCCCATGCAACCCCAGCAGCACCACCCTTCAATTCATCAATATGACAGACTGAGGCCATTACCTGGGCAATGAGTCCCTTGCGGCTCCTTCGGGCGTTGTGGAAGCGCTTGATAAAGAGCGCCAGGAACTGCCTCCTGATCAGCTCCCATCCAGTGATGACCGTGGATCCCCTCCCTCTGACACTGGTGTTCCTCTTTAAGTCTGGGGTGGACATAAACCCACCGTGTTATTCATCATCTATGCATATGTAAAAGATCTGCTGAGCACGCTTTCCAGCACAGCTAATGGGCTGATCAGATATAACTTAACCTGCAAACTAGCTCATTCCTCAGTGTGGCAACTATTTTTTTTTTTAATATATCATGAATTTGGAAAGGGTATTTGGGAGTGACTCAGGAGGGAAAAGGTGATAAACAAGAGCTTTGCAGACATTGGTAGCACTATATTTTCACAGTAGCCATTTAGATAATAAGACATATTCTGATTGAAAACCATTTTAATTATGAAAGACATTGTGTGAAAGTGAATTTCGTTCATAAGGGGCAAAATTGAAAAGGTGAAGAGACAGCTTTGATAACGTTGTATGGATTAGAAGGAAATTGTGTTTGAAAATGACTTCTTCTGAAGACAGAGCTTTTGTTTATGCTCTCTTTTCAAAATGGCCACTGAGGTGAAACAGCCAAATTGAAGCCAAACTAAAGAAAGTTAATAGCTGAAGAATAAAAGGCGTCGTTGCTGCTAAAACAAAACTAAGATCGTCCGTAATAAGGATGAAACACAGAACCTACCTTCTACTTTGCTTGTGAACTTTTCCTTCAATTCTGCATTAGAGAGAGAAGGAAACAAGCAGGAGTAGTTGTTCACTTTGCTTCTTTGCTTCCATTTGAAGTAACATACATAAATATTACTATTGTTAAGTAAATTGACAAATGTTTAATTTAACTAATCAATATGTATGATAGATTTAGAGAGACTTGCCATTCATTCCAGAGACTTGTTCTGTTCTAATGTGGACGCTGGCGATGCTGTTCCGCTTGGATGCGCGGGAGCTTCTTTTGCAGTCTCTCACCAACAGCTCCTTTGTTGCTGTGGGAATACAAATAAGATATGTTGTTTTGGCCTGACCCAATTTAGGGTTATAAATAACAATAAGAATAGCTACCTGCCCTGCAAGACGCCGCATTATTCCCGGTAAAGGCACAAACGCAGGTGTTTAAGGAATGTGAGGGAAATCAGATTTTGAGATTAAGCTGTGAAGGGAAGCTTTTGGTGACAGATGCAGACCAAAACGCTGCAAATAAGGGAGTGAAAGATTTATGCCCTGAGGTCAATCACTGAGAAGTAAGAACTGGTTGGAAAATACAACATCGTTCTGTGTAAGTGTAACTGCATTGTGAGTGTACTGGGCTAAGACAAGCACCTAAGATTGGAATGATTCCAGAGACTGTTGCTTTTAGCACATTAAATACTTCTTTGGGTTTCTGCTGAGTTGTCCCAAATATCAAAGAGCTGATCGTCATACTTCTTTTAACAGCTGACAAATAATGCTACCCGGCATTCAGCCTCATGCAGCTTGACTAAAACACATAATTGGAACAAATAAGTGCCTTGTGTGGCTATTCATTACAGACATAAAGTACAACGTTTTATGCCATTAGAATTATCTATACAGTTAGAATGATTACTAATCTTTTACCAGTGTTGATGTGTGGGACCTTAGTTGATATTTCTGCATCCACTCCGGTATCTTCCGCCACTTTCAGAAATATCTGAAATAAGCAAATTGTGTATGAATATCATATCTTAAAAGCTACAGTATGTTTTCTGTCACCTTACAAGCATGAACACAAGCAGGAAGAATCCAAACTAGTCATACAGCAGTGGATGAGTGTTCACTAAGCTGCTGAGCTAAAACTTAAACTTAAAATACGCTCAAAAAATATACACAGATTTGATGCAGACATCAGTTATCCCTGTTTAATTTCTGCTTGGAATCAGATCAGGGTTGTGCATCTGCAGAGACCCTAACCTTTACTTGAGCACCTGCCAAATTGCCTTCTCTAAGAGAAGTGCCCTCCTTGACTCCATTTATTAATTCAGGCCATATGTCAAAATAAATAAATCTCGCTATTTGTGAAAAATTTCCAAATGACCTTCCCTCATTTAATTTTTCCTGTGTGTCTTAAGCCCCGTTGCAGCATCTGCCTCTCTTAAAAGTCTCTGCACACTTCAGAGAAAGGCTACAAAATTTATAATTTGGACTGAATGTGATTTTTGTGGATTTCATGTGGTGAATTATATAAAAAAAACACATAAAATAGCACTACTGGCATCATAAAACACACAAAAACACTAGAAGTTCTCATAACAATAACCAGAGTAAATGTTATTACATGACTAGCTTCCATGGAACATCCATCTGCTCTAGTTTATTAGTGAAGTACAGAGAAAATCACATCTTATTTCAATTGAAGTGTAGTTGGACTTCAAAAGAAAACATTCACAGATGAAATGACCTTGTTGTGTCTGAATTTAAGACATTCAAAAGGAATTATTTACATTGCCTGCGGGCCATGAGTATCTGATTCAAGTCTGACTTACATGACGAGCATTAACCAACAGTCACTCATCTTTAAGATCCAAGACCGGCCTGGATGCCATACATACTGCATGACTCATTTATTTAGGAGAAATAAGACACCACTATTATTACAACAACGACTGATTTGAAGACGCATAGTTTTCTATGGCTGGTTGAGTTATTTTGTCCATATCAAATAAGAATAAGACTCCACGACATCAAGATGATGCAAGAAGTTGAAATGTGTAAAATCTAGTTGAGATTAAAGCTACTTTGTTGGAGCAATTTTGAAATATATTGTAGTTGCTAGAAGGTTGGTTTGGTTGTAAAAATATTGAACATGTCCACATGTGGTGCGTGTAAAGTTGCTGCTCATCCAAAATTCATTACGCCGGGCATGTGCACAGATAGACCCCAGGTGGTGCTAAAGCATCTGCCCTTTTGGCCTCTGAATAGATAAGTGCCCTTTAAGTGCCCTGCTCGTGCACTCCCGTGCCCGTTCTTTCAGGTGCTTCCACGGTACACCAGGGGTTGGTGGGTCGGGGGGGAGGTTAGAGCACCAGCCACTCAATATGCCTGTGCCTGTTGCTGCATTATACGTTAAAAATGTGTTTGCTCTAGATCAAGGTTTAGTTCTACCTTTCAATGACCATGAATGTGGGTTTGCAAGACTGAATGTGATGTCTTTATATAGTCTGTATGCAACATGCATTCAAATATTAAACAGCTAAAAAAATAAGTAAAAATAGATGAGTAATATGTTAAGTATATGAAGCCGCAATAACGAAAGAGGAAAGCTGAGGGTATGTGTGCTCCTGTGTGTATGGAGACAGTCTCTCTATATGCGTCCATGCTTGTATCTCTAGCTGGGTTGTCAATCCCACACTTAGTGTACCTCCTCCAGCGTGGTGTCAGAGATGCCGTAGCTGGTCAGGCCGAGGTCAGCCATGGCCAGGTCGAGTTCTTGGAAGAGCAGGGCAAAGGTCCCATCTCTGGCTCCACCATAAGGCAGTATGTAGGTGATCTCCTGACCGATGCTCTCCAAGAAGACTGCCTCAGGGACGTGGCGCTGGACAAGTTGACCCACAGCTGTCAAGTCTGTCGGATGGATAGCCGCAACATTACTCACAAAACAAACTGCAAAGGATGGTTAAAGTGCACACCCACAAGCAAAAGACCTCTGTGGCAAAAACATATTTCTATCCCTCCCTTTGTGTCTCTTTCATCCTTTTCCAAGAAGTTGTTGGAGAGGAACACAACAGACAGTAAATTCAAGGGCAACTAGCATTGTTGGCTGCAAAAGAATACAGTATATAAATGACAACACCTTTTTGAAGTGTCTAGATTTAGTGTTGATACAAAATAATATCAAAGAAACTTTACTTAAAGTTAAATATTAAAAAATGGCAGTGAAATGTATTGAGATGACAACATACCTGATGCTGTGACCTTTAAACATAGTGAAACAGATCAGTGGACATAATTCTCCTGCCTCATCCATTCTGAAGCTTGGTCTTAGTGAGGATCAATCAGGACAGTGTTGCAGAACGCACCGCATCCATTATTGATTCAGAACCTCTCATACATAATTACTGCAGCTTAACAACCAACGGCTTGGTGCTTTATGAAGAAGTAAATGGATCTGATACGCACATCAGACTGAATTATTTGTGAAATGGTATGTGTGTTTCTCTCTGTTTCCGGGTGGGTGTGGTAATAAAGAGAAATGTGCTGTCACTTGAGGAAATATTAGTACTTTTATGGCATTATGGCATCTCATATCTAACCATGGTGTATATAATCATTTTGAAGTTGTGAGCAGGTTTGATTGATTTCCCATGCATAATAAACTGGAGCCTACCTGGAATGTTCCTTTTGATCATGTCTTTGCTTGAGTACTTTTGTTTATATATCATATACGTATGATCAAGGGTAAGAATGATCAAAACAAATCAAATCAGCAGCATCAAACTGTACGCTTTAGTTGGGCAATATCTGCTCTATTTATTCGGTCTCTTTCTTTATTCAAGACAACTGCATCCAGAAACACTGACATAAGGTCAGGGATTTGATCATTTACCAAACACACTACTGTAAACTCCACTTGTTTGAGGACAAAATAAAATATGGGATAATGTACAATAGATATAGTTACATGAGTGTATCAGAGAATTGTCTAAAATGTGGATTTACACATGCAATGATTCATGGTTAGTTTAGACATTAAACACGGGTTATTAGAAATACTGGGGGTGAAAGTCAATTGCAATCACTACACAATTTAGGTTTTCTGCAAAACTGATGTGCTGATTGGATTATTCTTTCATCAACTGTATTTAAGTGCAAATTAATTTACTCTTCAACATTAGTGTACAACAATTGGGAAAAAGGAAATTATTCAAATATGAAAAAGGAGGCTGAAGGAGGTAAAACAAAATGAAACCACACTATAAGCTGTGAGTTCATTAGATTTTAGACTTTAGACCTGCAATAGCAGTCTCTTTTGGCCACTTGTGGGCAGACAGCAAACAAGCTGTGAACACAACATCGATATATCAGCTGTAGATTCAGGTGAAGTGTAAGTTTAAATAACTTTATTTGAGGGGGACATAATATGCAAAGTGCACGTCTTAATGTCTAATGTTCTAATGTCAGCATAAACATGTGACCCTGAAGCTAAGAGACAGACAGACCACCTTTTCTCTTTTTCTCTTATTCCATCTCTCAGTAAATGTGTGTGACAAAGCTCCATTTAGATTTTGATGTCACACTCAGGGACCAGTTGATCATGTGACCTCCTCGGCTGACGGTCCCTCCCACTGAAAACCTGAAAATCACCTCGGTGTCCGCCATGTATGCTATGTAGCTAACGCTAGCTCTGCTAATAAGATGTCGAAGGTAAGAGCAAAGCACGGACGTTGTGCTGGTGTTGGCTGCAAAAAGCCACACAACAGCCTTCATGGTTTTCCCGTCATCTGAAGGAGTGAACACCCAGTGGATTTACTTTATTCTGGGTGAACTTGTGACAGAAATGTCCTCACAGCAACTGCAAAACATGACTGTTGTGTGTCTCTGTGTGTATACCATATGTTACTGTATTGTCTTACTGCTTATTTTGACAGGTTAGTCTGAAAGCAGACTGGGCTTTTGGGACAGCGTGCACAGTAGGAGAAAAATAATGTGCTTTTTGAACATAACAACATATCCTAGTCAGACCCTCAAATACAAGTGTGAGCCTGAAATGAGCATAATAAAAAAAGAAAAAACAATGCGAAAAGTTTACTACATTAGTTGATGTTTTTCCGGTTAGGCTCGGCTGTAGGATGCATCGCTTCCTCTGTCTCATCACAACAAAAACCCTCTCAAATGTAGCAAACAGTACTTTCCAGAAAATGCATTAAATTTGAACTCTGCTGCTATTTACTATGAGAGTAACATTGGTAGAGGAGAGCTTTTGATCAAGACCATCATTCATTTTCAGGGAATTTGTCATGGTTTCTGAAATATTATGTTAAAAATACACTTGTGTGTACACTTTGTGCTAAAATACCCATCGTGTCTTTTAGGTTGTCTGCACTCATTTAGCTGCACAAACTCTTTCTCTATCACTAAACAACCACTATTACTTCTTCCTATCTACACCTACTATTTGGCAGGGCCATTAAAGTGCACTCTACCTGTAGTTAGAGTATTTCAACAGCATCCCAAGGCAGCAGCTACATTACTAATCAAGGTGAGTTTGTACTTAGGTGGATAAAAAACGGAGCTAACAAATCTTCAGCACACTTGGATTATACTACTTTGAATTTTTATGGCTATTGTTAGTCTGTTCCCAGACTCTTGTGTTGCTCTTTGTGTTGCCTGACATGGAGCTGACCTCTAGTACCTAACAAGTTGTGTGTTATGGTAACTTAGCAGGTTGTAAATGAGGCTGAAATGGATGAAATATGCACACAAGCATAAACCATTTTCATATAGCATAGATTTACAGGTTGGGTTAGGTGCTCATCCTAAAATACGACATGCAGTAACAGAGATAAAAAGTTTCTACCTGAGGGATCAGAGTTGGCCCAGCTTAAGCTGCCGATGCCATCATCCGGGCTGCTCCTCCTCAAAGGACAGTCTTTCTCCTGTTATTCAGAATTGGATTAGAAAGGCCTTATCATGCTGTACCACTTAGAACATCCACTGGCTTATTAATGGAACAGCGAAGGCCATCCACAAGTTTCTATTTGACTGCTCTAAATAAAACTGCCTGAGACATCAGGTGATGGGTCAATCTGTAATGCAGTGTCAAAATCTTTTCAGTCTAAGACAATACACGCAAACGAAGGCTACATTTTAATTTCAACAAAGATTGAATAAATGGCATTTATTCAATTCATTTCTCAAGAGCTCGGTGACATTTATTCCATGGAGTTTAATCATACTGAATGAGATCAGGACAATCAAAGTTTGTCCAGCTCTGTGTCTGAGTTCAATTGGATGTGTAATTGCAAAATCTTCATCTGAATTACAAAATTGTTATCTTGGAATCGTCATCATCTATTCTACCTTGCCCGCAAAGTTGTTTGCATGTTTATTTATTTATTTCAAACAAATGACTCTGCTCACCTCAAAGAGCCTGCAGACTAATGGTAATTGCTCTAGCCCTGCTGGCATCAGTGCATCTTGTTCATTTGCTCCTATTGATTAAAACTAAGTGTGCGAGGCACCATTGGCTCGCAAAAGCGAGAATCACCCCTCTCCCCGGTGACAATTAGTATCATCCAGCACGTAGCCGTTTGCCAATTCTCATGCTGGGAGAGACTAAACACAGATCATTATAGGGGGAGGGCGGCAAGAGAGAAAGAGAGCACTCAGGAAAGTCAGAGGGTGCCATGTTCAATAATAGACTAGAGAGAGGTTACTGTGTGTCAGAGGGGCTTGCAGCTGAAGTTCTTTTCTTGATACGAGTCAAAAAGAATGATCCCCTTCCAATTACAGCAGTTTTATGTTAAGTTATTTCAATAAAGATAAAAAAGAGGGCTAATTGCATGGTCAGAAAAGGGCCCTAATCATCAAATCTGATCACCCCTTGTGTTTATCTGAAGCTAATGAGATCACACAGCCAATGTTGTGTCTGGTGAAATATCCTCGAGGATACCAAAACAATGGTTTTTAATGACTTACTTAGAGGAATATCAACATGTTTTATTGCAAACCCTTTTCTTCATTTGGCAAAAGAAGTCAAAGTTCTAAAATGCCAGATGTTAATTTAAAAAGAGTCTTACACAGAAGTAAAAAATGTCTGAATAAAATCCATCATCCCCATGATGGCCAATCCCTCGCCCCCCCCACCAATTTTCCTTTTTGTCTCTACTGACGACTTTCAAATAATCAGAATTAGTTTATCTGGGATTTTTTTTTTCTGACAACAGCTGCCTGCTATGGCAGAAAAGGTTATATAAAAATTCTCTGTTGGTTTGTCCCCATAAGCGAAGCCTTTTATATTGCACTCATTTAATCAATTGTTGATAAGAAAACATGATTAGTGCTGCTCTAAATAGCAAATTTTGGTTGAGTGAACACACATCTCTTTTGGAAACAGACTTAATGTAATTGAGTCCATATGGTCAATAATGGAATGATAATCCATGAAGTGACCAGTTTGGCAGCAGGCTGCTGTGCAAGGATAATAGCAGAATATACGAGGAACAGATATCAACAAGCTCACTGTTAAAAAAGGCCATAAATACCAAAGCAAAAGTAAGGTTCAAACGCTAATAAGCAACCGGGAACAACACACACTTCCTGTTCATACCTCTTTGGCCTGACTGTGTATCATACCACTGCGCTGAGCTGTCATCTTTTCGGTCCCATCTCGGACCAGAGTGAGGTAGTAGCCGCTGCCGAAACACTTCTTGAGGAAGAGTGAGGAGCCACAACAGCGCATCTTGCCTTGGGAGATGATGGCAATGCGATCACCTAAGATGTCTGCCTCGTCCATGTGGTGAGTCGACAAAATGATGGTGCGACCTGAAGAGAGACAGAAAGACAGACTACATTAATCTCACCTGAGTGGTCTCAATATGTGTGTGTGTGTGTGTGTGTGTGTGCTTAGTGTCTAACGTCAGAGACATAGACAGTATGTTTGAAGGAAAGAATAAACACACTGGATTGCAAATATAAAAAAGTTAAGGCACAGACTGAAAATTATAAAATAAATAGCACTTCTGAAGCACTTTTCCCTTGGGACCTTGTTTATTTTGACAACTGTCGTTCTGAAAAAGACGCCTGACAAGAAAAGATGCCACAGATCAAAAGTGTTCGAATCAAGCCAATATCACAATCTGTCTCTGCACTTATCTCCTTATTGCTGATACCGCTGTGTTTCTTACCCATGCTTATCTGCATGGCAACAAAGCAAACTCTAGAGGAGTGCGTGGGCGGGAATCTGGGACAAAATTAAAATTATGATAAAGGCCACCCTAAGCCTACTTTCCAGCGTTTCTATGAGACCACATTTTATTCCAGCTCTCCCTTTTGTGCTGCGAGTCCTTTGATTCGAGAGGCATCAAACTGAGCACAATTGCAATTACAACTACAGCATGCATTGCAAGGTTATTCACAGGTGTTCTAATCCTTTCATATCATGCCGCATCAGATAACACATATTAATTATCACATACCCCAGAAATCGGAAAAAAAAAGACCAGATCTGTAATGAAGTCACAGCATGGTCACGTCTCTGCGGTCGACATGAAAGCAGTATCACAGAGTTCTGGGTAACTTTTGATCCATTCATGTTTTAAAGCAGAAAACATTTAACCTGATGACTTTATTATTAAGTGACAAAGAAAGACATCTGCTTAGAAGTCAGTAACTTTGAAAAGACTGTGTTAGCTCAAGAGAATTACATTTTATTACAGTTACTAAGGCCAAGAGACAGTAAATGGTAATTACAGCCATGCCAGTGACTTGCTTCTGTGGGTGGTGTTTGGCAATGCTGGTGTGTTGGTTGGTCCACCACTTTGGTCCAGATTTAAGAATCACAACTACTGAATTATTTGCCATGGAATTCAGTAGAGATGTCCATGGTCCTAAAAGGATGAATCCTAATGGTTTTGCTGATCTGATGGCTTTTTCTGTAATGTAATGTCACCCAAAAAGCATTTTTCACATGGACCACCATTGTCAGAGATATGTTTGTAAAAGGTCATTTATTATTCTGTGTATTGTATATTTAATGCTGTGCAGTTTGATCTTTGTAAAACTTTTCCATAGTCCAGAAAAGTCATTTTTTCTGAATGACATCACTGCTGCGGCACAAGCCATTCACCTGCCCGGCGCTTGGTGGCATGAACACTCCAGTGAATATTCAGCGAGCTGCACAAACCAGAATCTAACCTGGAAGAAAAAAACTTTTTTGGTGTTTGCGCCAGGTCAGCAGTTGTTATTGGACTAAACAGGTACCATTCACGGCCCAGTTGCCAGTTCTTATGATGCACTCGTGATGTTAGCGTGCTGACATTAGCATTTAGCTCGAAGCACTTCTATGCCTCACAGTGCAGAGCTGGAGGCTCGTAGTCTTGTTGAGGGATCATTTTGAAAAGGAACCTCCAGATCACATCAACTCCCTACAGAGATGACAGGTGTGTCACATCAAGCATGTTAATCTCAAAACATGGCAAAGGGAGTGAGTAAGTAAGTGAGTAAGTAGCTGACTGGGTGGAGTTTTCACTTTTTCCTCCCTGAATTTCCTGCTGTTTACTGCAAAAGGTCAGGTGCTCTGCTGAGCTTGGTGGCTTTTTTTGCACTGAGCTAGTTAAATCTGTATCCTCGCAGGTCACATTATCCCAGGGACAAGGACACACTCAGAGGGCATTAACTGCAGCCACTTTGCTTTGGCCAACTCTTTCTGCTCCGTCTTCCCTCCTCCCATCTTCCACCCCCACCCAATCCCCCCCTTTTTTGTGCCCTGCCACCAGCTGAGCTGCTAAATCCATCCCTTCTTAGTTAAGTATTGCTCCTTCATGCTATGCCAAGCAAGTCTGGATCCCTCTATATACATACTCAAACAAAATGCCCAGCTTGAATGAATGCCCACAACCCAGTCAATTTAACATATTGGGGGGTGGGATTGGGGGTGGGGAGGTTGTGCTTATCAAGGGGGTAGGTTGAGGAGATTGCTCGAGGTTTAGTTTGACTGAGCCAACTAATTCCGCATTGGATTTACAAACGCAGATGATTTTACTAGAAATTTGTTGTGGTTTACACGGGGAAAAAAAATAATCAAATCGTACTGCATCATCCTTGAGTGGGGAGCAAAATAAATGTGTTTGGACTGCAGATGGCCCACAAAGGTATTCTGATTTATAGTGTGTTTTGGTGCATTACCGCACAAAGTGATATATCAAAACGGAGGTAGGTGTGCTCAGGTAAATTGGTAGTACTCACATTACGCACAGCAAAGCGAGGCTGGAAATCTGGTTTCTGTTATTCAGCTTCCTTCCTTCTAAATCATGTTGACAGAATGGATTTCACAGTGGTTGACTAAGGCTGGACAGATATTATGTACATCGGCAGTAAAATGACTTATTGGACAAAACTGTATTAACTGCTGTTTGTGGCAATCAATCCATCCATTAGCTGTACACGCTTATCCTTTGAAGGGTAGTGGTGGGAGGCTGGAGCCGATCCCAGCTGACAACTATTCACCAACAGACAACCACTCATGCCCACATTCACACTTACAGGTAAATTAGAGTCTCAATTTAAGCAAAACCGAACCTCTTTTGACGGTGGGAGGAAACCAGAGGAGCCGAACAAAGCCAGCATAGGGACAGGGAGAACATGCAAACTCCAGACAGGAAGGCCGCGGCGGGTTCAAACACAGAGCCCTCTTACTGTGAGGCATCAGTGCTTATCAAACACAAAAAAAAAACCAGATGGCTATAAATGCTGCTGCATGTTGAAGCTTCAAGTTTTGATTACTGTGTGAGCTGTTTAGAGTGCTGAAGCACACTCGAATGCCTGTTTATCGGCACAATTGAAACTCAGACCTTGTGGTTGCGCTTGAGTTCACACAGTTCTCAGGTTTTTTTGTTTTTTTTTTCCCTGTGAGTATTGTGTTAAATGTTATATGATGTTCCAAATACTGTCGTTGAAAATGTAGAGCGTTCCCGCCCCCACCCTCTATAGCATATTTTATTGAAGAGGTTCGAACACATTAGCATTTTCACCCAAAAGAATCTTCAGAATAGCTCTTTTTCTATGTCATGAAAATGACTTACGTAAGATGACACACGCACGAAACAAAGGCTGATGCATTTTTATACCATTTGTACTGCAACATTGGCTTCAACCCTACATTAATTTGTATTCCTGGGAAAAAATGCATTATGTATGGTGGTTCAATTTTTCACAACTAAGGGAGAAATTCTAAAAAAAAAAAAAAAAGCAAGCAACTGCAATCAGAGTCTACAATAAATGGAGTTGCTCAAACATTCTTGGATTTTGTCGGTGTGTTTCGAAGATCAGTCTGGGAAAACTTGGATTTGTAATGTCACATTCAATATATCCTTGGATTTCCTTGGATAACAAGTTTCATTCGCTTTGTCATCTCAAATATGTTAGATGCACATGATACACTATGTTAAATACAATTTCATATGTATGTGCCGGCAAAGAGCTATGTAAGGTAAAGATAAAAGAGAATAGAGAACCACAGAGCCTCATGAGGCACCAAAAAGGCACGCAAATTGGTAAAGTTATCAATTTCAATCAATAAATTAGGTGTTATAAAATGATGCTGTGGCAGCAAAAACACACAAGGCTGTAGGCACAAGGCTGAACATATGAAATCCATTACATGAATACCATCCTTAAGGCCCATTTTATAACATAATGAGTGGGGTAATTTAATAGTAATCAACTTCCAGTAATGGATAATAATTAAAAATTCATAATTTTCTAATTTGTACTTTAAATCTTCACCTTCTACGGTAATTTCCAAATGACACATGACAGCAGAGACATTATAAACCTTCATAAATGCAAAGATTTAAGGAATAATCCAATACCAACATGCCACCATATCAGCATTTTGATGAACACTGCCTATTTAAAACAAGATATATTCAGCATATTTATCTTAAATGTACACTGAGGGTTTAAATTAACCTATTAGCTCATGTACTCTATGTCCTTGGTACCATAAGCAATTTTAAGAACAAATAAGCCCCCACTGAATTTAATCAAACCAACACCCACTTAGGGCAATCGGCTCAACCCGTCTGTGTGAAGAATCTGCGTACTTAATTAGCTATGAGGAACCACAATAATACGTCCAATTTCAGACAAATAGACTGTCTGTAGCCCTTTTTTTTGCTTAATGACAAACCTTACAGTTGTAACACTGTGGTGCAAATAAGACTCGAGAGGCACAAAACATGACTCATTTAACCAGCCAGAATGTGGGTGTTCTCATTATAACGGTTATCTCTGACTCCCAACTGGAGTGAAAGGACTTGATTAGAGAGGGAGAAGCTAATGACACAGTGAGGGCGGAATGTCACTCAATGCACATTAAACATTTAGACATCTGTTGAGAGAATGTGCTGGTGAAATGTCCATGTCCTGCTTGCAGCCACTAGCAACCACAGAGTGTATAAGGCCAGAGAGTGACAAGCTGACTGATATGGCAGACAATTAGGGACTCTGTTAAATAGCAATGTCAATTAACGCTTCTTGGATTCACTTCTCTTCACTACCAGTTCAATCTGTTCCAGTGCAAATTACAATTTCTCTTCACCCACAATTGAGTGTCACAAAAAGCGAGGCTAAAAAGAAAAAAAAAAAAACTTGTGCAGGCTACTCAAGATGGTTCATTACCTTAACAAATCTCATACTGGATACGTTTGAGCCTTGTCAGTTAAAAGTTTACCTTGAGCTCAGCACAGTTTTGGAAAGTTTCTCAGTATGAAGCAGATCAAACATGCACTCTGTGAATTCCATCCAGCCTATTCTAACATCTTACGAGGACTTCAAAGTCTTTAGTGCAGCCTTGATTTTTACCGCTGATCCCATACCTTGTTTGTACTTTAACAGCAGTTCCCAGATACCCCTGCGGGCATAGGGGTCCACTCCTGCAGTGGGCTCGTCTAAGATGACAATTTTTGAGCCACCGACAAACGCTATGGCCACAGACAGCTTCCTCTGCATCCCACCTGGAAGACAGAGCAATCTACATCAGCTACATCATCTTGGTTATATATGTTGTCTTAGACATGTGCTCTTATGACAAACAGTGTAAAACACTGCAGCTGACATAAAATGGATACTCATCTGTGTCCTGGGTGGTACAGACATTCTGGCTGAAATCAGTGATAAAGCCTGTACAACCATCTGTCAGCATTGGGTTTCAGATGTAAAATGGACACAATATTGGGAACTGATTATGGAATAAATGTGTCGAGATGTACCTCTCCACATTTTATTGTCTTTTGCATGGACTAAAATGATTGATGGCAGGGAAGTAGATACACCTTTCTCGGCTTTTTCCGGTCTCCACTCATAGCGAGCTCTTCAAAATGCATCCAATGTAGTGCTAATGTAGTGGAAATGTCAGCATAGATCAACCTTGAAAGTCATATTTCAGTGATTTTGCTCACAAGCAATCCATGACTGGGGACAATTTATCAAACAGGACTTGCTCGTGCCCCCCAGACAATGAATTACCAACTATGACACACAGGTACAGTGCATGTGTACATCGAGACAGCCGCACACACACGTGCTGGCAGAGGAACGGCGTAACAGGGAGTCTAATCTACAGATGATATTCCTTCCCAGGGGAAATGAATGTACCAAGCACAGAAACTGATGCTTACATCAAAAAGTAAATTTACATCTCTGCATAACTCAACTCAGACACGGGAATACACACATCTAAAGCATGTCAACATACACACATGCAGCACAGACACACCTGACAGGTTCTTAGCAAGATCCTTCCGCTTATGCGGCAACCCAACGTCCTTAATCATCTGGTCCATCTCAATTTTCACCTCATCGCGGCTGCGTCCCTTCAGCCTGGAGTAGAAGTAGATATGCTCCTCCACTGTCAGCCTGTTAAGGTGAAAATGATATCATGAAGCACATTTGATTGACACCCTAGCAGGCAAGAATGACCAAAGAGGCCATCACCTACCACTTATTCATATCTAAGTGTTTGAAATATCCAAAATGTCACATGAATGTATCTTGCAGCTCTATTCTAAGTGCACTTTTGTGAACTGGCAAAAAGGAAAGACTTGAATGCAATCAAGACTACCTCTCAGGTGAGACAATAATATGTCCTAATGTCTACTCCTGTGTTTGCATGAATATTTTATCCCTACTTAATATAGATGCTCGACTGTCTGGGATTAATATTAATGAAAGTAATTTGCAGGTGCTCAGCCATAATTATGATGTAGGACATGTGTCGACTCTCAGGTAATCAGTTTGTAGGGAGAAAGAAATAGAGGGGATTCCAAAGGTGAAATTAAAAAAACGGAATATTAGTTGGGAATGATGCTGTTAGGAGAAATTTAGTGGACGGCGTGTGAGCAAAGTTCATTTTATTTTTTCAACAAAAAAGGGAAAGGGATAATGATGTGTTGATGTGAATCATAAGCGGAGACTGAGCCCTCATTATGCGTGTGATTAAAATGCACCGTTATGATCTTTCTTCCTCTTTTTTTTGTTTTTTTTTTAAATACACCAGAGGCAAAACATGATTATACCAATGACCAGTTGACTACAAAGACGGATCTGCTAAACTCGCTCACTCATTGAATAAGACGTTGTGCTGTGGGCACATTCCCAGGTACTTGCGGATGCTGTCCATGTCGGTGCGGATGTCATATCCATTGATGAGAGCTGTTCCTGATGTAGGCGGGAACAGTCCTGTCAGAATTGACCTACACAAAAGAAACATGACGCAAAAAAACACAAATGATAGAGATTTTTCTGGCTATGGTTATTTTTACCTCATGATAAATAACCTGATCCAGAATTATAGAGCTGCCAAAGCATTTGGAAGGACAGCACCTGCAGCTTGGAAGCAGCGGCTTGAAGCAGAGTATTAGATAATTTAAGGTTATCTAAGAGTGCTACAGCTTTACTGATTTTAAATTCAGGATGAAAGTATGGCTAATATCTACCCAATCATGTAACCAGCACATATAAACACAAGCACTAGATGTAACTTAATGTTGTAAAAACGTACTGTTGTTGCAAATGTTGCTGTTATATAACAGATATGTGCTGTTTTTTAATTGTATTTTTATACTAAAATGTTCTTTTTCTTAACAGATATGTTATTTTCTGTTTCCTGCCCAGGGACTACGGATGTAAATTATCTTACAGCCAACTCTGATATTGTTAACTAGCTGTGCACTGTCCCTTTCAAATGAACAAATAATTGAACAAAAATATAAATTAATTCCCTGCGCCATTTCAATGTAGTTGTCGATAGAAATTATGTGCTACTTCATCAACATGTTCTAATTAAATGTCCATAAAGTAGGAAAAAAGATGTTTTCATCACAAGCCCTGAAAAACGGAATACTGTACTGCTGTATCAGAAGATTTGGAGTAATGATAATCCATCATCTCTATTGACTTATATTTAGTCTCAGGCTATTTATTATGTGTTCATTAGTTACTAGTTTAGGCAGGAAAATATCAAAACACCATGCAAAATATCATAAAATAGTACAAATTTAGAAAAACACTGGTGGTAGCACAGTTTTTTTTGTACACAAACTCTATTGTAACACTGCATCAGAGAGATAGAATCTGTGCTCTGGAAACGCATCCACACAGAGCGTCAGTGTGTGACAGAGTCCTTCCTCTGTCCTTTTCTGTTATTGTGCTCTGTTATGTTTCGTTACAGTTGCTCAGAGCGGATGTCTTCCCTTCAGTCGTACATCACTTGCTCTCTCCCTCGTTCATTCTTTCTGGGCCACTGGGTTTCAGTTATTTCCTGTCATTCTGAAGCCCTTCCAACCTTTCCACTAGTTTTTAAACTGCAATTAGATGAGTCTCGCTACCAACACCACAGCTGACTCTGTGTGATAAATGTCCTTTCAGAAGATGTCTCTCTTTGACGGCAGTGACCACTGAATTAATGTAGCTACAGTACAGTCAGCATTGTGTACAAGTTAGATTAGCTGCATCCTGAGAAACTACATGAACATTGAGCCAAGTGGCAAAGAATGGGAGAAACTGATAAAGCAACTCACATTGTGGTTGTTTTTCCAGCTCCATTGTGGCCCAGAAAAGATGTGATCTGATTCTCGTAGAAGTCCACGCTCAGTCCGTCCACAGCAAGCTTCTTTCCAGTCTTGTAGATTTTGACAAGATTGCGGATTGAGACCCCTGCTTTCATATCGGGCAGTGGTTTCTCCAGATACTCTTTAGAAACACATGCAGAACATTCATAGACGCACACATATGACAACGGAGAAACAAGCGCAACAGCAGGTGAAAATCTAGATCTAGAGATATCACAGTCTTTTTAAGAAACAAGAACGTGATCCAGACTAACAAAAGATAAAATTACACTTACTATTTACATTTTAAGTTTGCTCAGTAACATCTGAATAAAGGAAACATAAAATATGTTTTCCTTAAATAATATGACTGACAGACAAAGTGCTGTTTTTCCTCTCAATCTCTTTAATTATGTATGTGATTGTGTATTCATATTGTCAAAAATACTGATTTACAAAAGAAAACACTGCTGAGCGCTGACAGACAAAAGCAACCAAGTCACTCATTCTGAATGTTAATTGGAAATAGTTTTTTTTCTTTTTTTTTAACAAGTTCCTTGCTTCAAACTCACCTTTTTCCCCACAAAGCACCAGGCTCTATTATCACCCTATGTGACAGAAAAGGTGCTAATGTTTGTTTGCAACCCATCCCAATTAACTTACTCCCCAATTAACTTGAAAATCTGACAAGTGCATAATAACCGGGAATGTTACACTGCAGTTACACACCACAAGAACCGAAAATGATATGGCTGTTTACCACTATGTGCAGTGGAGTCCTTCAGCAAGTCGGGGTCAGCGTCAGCTACTGAAGCTGTCCCACACCAATATGATGCAGTGAAAGGGAAATACCATGGCTTAGGGATTCCATATTGGCCTGGGATCAAGCACAGAGAACGTTATTTACATTTTAATAACAGTTTGGCTTCAGGGAATATGGTGCTTTACAGTGTATGTTTCCTCTTGACAGCCTGGCACAAATCCTGTCTTCTTTTAATTAGAGTCGATGAGAAAAGCATTAAGACCGGCCTATTAGGATAGCTGCATTGGCTATTGATTAATTTTGGGCTAGAGGAGGGGGTCTAACGCTAGAAGAGTGAAATAAAACAACAGATTTTAGCATCACTCCATCTTTTTAGATAATGTAGTGGTGGATAGTTTACAAATAACATACTATTGATTAAAACTACTCAGAAATGATTACCTGGAAAGACATTCTCAATGTACCAGGTGAGCATCCAGTAGAAAGCAGCATCAAATAGCATCATGACGATGGACACGATGAAGGTGTAGCGTTCGCCCTCTTCTGGACTCTTGTATATGTTGGACCACTGAATACCAATGCCTTGCTGCTCATACTTGGAAAGGTTCTCGCAGCCATAGCCAAAGGCCACACATGACAATAAACTCTGGGAATGAAAGAGGTGCAAGTAAAAGCATCCATAGTTATTAAAAGAGAAGTGTGGCATTTTGGGAACGAGCTAATTTGCTTTAAGAGTCAGATGAGAAGATCAATACCGCTCTCATGTCTGTACGCTAAATATATCGTTGTCTTAGCCTAGCTTAGCTTAGAATAAAAAATGGAAACAAGGGAAACCAGCTCACCTGACTCCCCCTTCCTGTAGTCTGTAGGTTTCCAGTCTTTATGCTAAGCTAGGCTAACTGGTCTTTAAAATACTGATATGAGAATGGCATCTATCTTCTCTTCTAATACTCAGCAGGAAAGTATTTCCAAACATGTCCTTTAAAAGTGATGCAGTGTGGCCTCAAAGAATAGTTCATTGAACCTTTGGGAAAAAAGTAAAACTGGCTAAATTAAGAAAAGGTGATTACCTTATTGTAAGAGAAAGACTGTTCCCACCCAAGGTCACACCCATAACTGATCAATAAACAATTGCTGCAGACAGGAACAATATCTACACAAGAATCGGCTAGTGTAGTTGTTCTGTTGCCCTTGGAAGCATCTCTGAGGATTCTAAGGACAAGAACGAAGACAGAGACTGAAGTGTGTGTGCTGGAACTAAGATTTGTTGGATCCTTCATACAGTAGGAAATTGCAAATGATACTTTGCCCATGAGACATCATCTGCCACGGCCAATCACTCTGCATTGCCATGTTGCCTGCCAGCTGTTTTGTCACGCCTCATTTGCTCGCAGCATTTTCACTCAGCAGAAGCATTTGCTGAAGCTTCATAGACGAACCATCGTGGAGATTGTCTACCTGATGCTGCATTATCAGGCTGAGAATCTGAAAAGCTCTGCAGCGACGCCAAACTTCTAGCCCGGCTGCTGACACTGCTGGGCACTTCCTGTATTGTCCTCCCGTGCCCATCTACTGCCAGGCAATCAGCAGTGAGTCAGTAGATAAGGGGTGACAGCAGGGCTAGTGGGCACCCATCCTTGACCTCTGTATGAACGGCTGACAAAATGACAGGAGCTACTCCTTTGGCTTTTGAGGAAAGAGCATGAGTTGGGAGGCACACGAAACAAGCCCCCTCTATTGAACACATGTCAATACTGCAGTTTCAGCCACCATTCAGCTGGCAGCAGAAAAAGAGCACTGTTAAGAGGAAGAGTAATCAGGGTTCCAGCTTTGTCTAAGAAGTCATTTTTTCAGGGCATTTTTGACAAATCGAGCTGGATGACGGGCTGGATGACAACGGGAAAAAAATGTGTTTCTGTCTAAAAAGCGATTCTCAGAGTGAACTGGAGGAACAGGAGGCTAGAGAGTTGCAATAACCTGTTCCATTAATCCATTAGTCGATTGACATAAAACTGGCTATTTTGATGATGAAGTAATTGTCACTCTTCAAGGAAAATGATCATAGATGTTTTGGCTTGTATTTAGCTCAAACGTGAGGATTATCATCTTGATACCCTCTAGGTTTTGGACTGAAAAAACAAGCGATTTAAAGGCATCATCTTGGGTTTTGGGAAATTGTACGGGCAATTTTCACAATTTTCTGTCATTTTATAGACCAAACAATTTATCAGATTTATTGACACAATAATCAGTAGGACATGTGATAACTGAAAGGTTAAGGTCGACATCACATAGCTGCACCGACCTCAGTTCAATTCCAGGCGTGTCATTACGAGTCTCTTGTTTCCTGACTGTCACTATATTGTATGCTATTGAAATAATGCAAAAATACTCTAAGACTAACCTGCTCCAAAAATAGCATTATATTATATAATAAATGTCAGAATTACTACAAAAAAGTCTGACCATATTCATAAGTCAGCTTCCAGACGTTGCAAAAGCATAGATCAATTAACTGATTTCAGCAAAGGAAGACCAAATCCTAAATCATTATGCAGAGTTTTCTAGGACTTCAAAATATTCCTAGTTTTCCAGAATATAAAAGAGCACTGGGCTCTCTCTTGTTTCTACCTAATTTAAAAACGGGATGAAAAAGTGGTAGTATAGCCAAAGTACAGTAGATAGGTAGTTGGAATCATATAGTGGCCCTCTGATACACTGCCTGTAGCTCTTCACACAGCTGCAATCAAAAGCTGTTCACATAAATTCAGGTGATCTTTTGAAATTCTGTTCCGATTAAAGACTTCATTATCAAGGACAATGTGGGGGGAGAATTTGTATGCCTTGGCACGATGCAGTTTCATCTGCGCTGGGAGAGACAGAAACCTCTGCACACGCGCGCGCGCACACATCTCTGATAAAGTGTAAGGATGAACTGGATAGTGGTTTGGTCAGAGGAACATTGCTCATGCTAATTAGAGGGCTAGAGGGCTATCCATCTAGTTGGAGCAGGGGAGAAAAATCTCAGCGCCAGGGGAGGACCCAGCAATGGCACTTTGTGTAGAGATTAAATAAGGTTTGCAGTGCTTTATATGCAAAATGCTTACCTAACCTGCATGCAGTCTGTAAAGGCATACCGACTAAAGAGCTTCCCAAAGGAAAAGAACAACATCATTTTAAAGGACTTATTCAATGACAAGTATTTTCAGGTAGTATGTGGGAAAAACCAAAGTTTGCAACATCACTGAGGATGAAACATGACAGCAGAAGTGGCTTGTGTCAGGTGCGAATGTAAGATATTATTGACTGCCACTATTTAAGTTTATCAAATAAGAAACATGAGGCTGTTTACCTCGGCCATCTGCACCTGATGCCGCATTGTTGAAATTGACAAACAATAAAACATGACCTGATTGAAATTCTAGGTGGATGCACTCGCATGCACGGCAATGAAGATTCAAGATTTTGTGCGTCTTTGTCTGCAGAAAGGACAGCTTGAGGACAAATGATACCAGCGCCGCCATAAAGGTCACGCAGAAAGGCTACACTGAAAGTTGAGCAATGGTGTACTATTTATCTTTATCCCTTAGAGGACGGGAGAAAATCCCCAACTTCCTCACTGTGTGTCTGTCTAGTCTCCTCTTTTATGTAAACGTTTCATGTTTCTGTCACTTGAGTATGTCCAGTTTTTTGAATTCTTCGAGTTTGTGCCAAAATATGCCAGAACAAATGAAAGCCAGCGCACAGTGACAGTATGAATATTTAAAACTATTCCTAAATGGCTTTTGTGTTGCTATTAAAATTTAACAAGACCTCTAAATTCATCTTGCATCCTACCTTCACACCTCATTATCAGGAGAGTTGTGCAGGTACGGTAAAGGCAAATCTCTTAGACAGATATTATTGACACTGAGGGTGAACTCACTTCCTTTCATAACCACCAGCACCACTCAAATCAGACATGTGCCTGTTTGGATTTAAAAGGAAATGGAAAAGGATAAAGAACAAATGACTGCGATTGCTGAAGTGTGATTATAGTGGCAAAAACATAATCTAGGAGTATAAATCAAAATACGGCTCTCATCTATGTTAACAGCAGGGGAAGATATTAAAAACCATGTCAGACCTAAAGGCAGACTTACCACAGCAACCTTGGCCCGGAAACCCATGACGTCCCTCCAGGCGTAGCAAAGGATGTGCGGCAGGTAGAGGACAAAGTAGATGAGGCCACCGCACGCCGCTGCTAAGTTGGCCTTGGAGAAGAAGACGCTAATGAAGAAGCACTGAGTGATGGTGGCCAGGCAGAACACCAGCAGGAAGACAAAGATTACTGTGGGGTCGCTGTATTGCAGCACTTTGCCAAACTGTGACAAAAGAAACAAAAGGAAAGGCAGAAGGCAAACATGAACATGAACGCTGGATTTGATGACAAAAGAACCCCCAAAAAAGTGTGAGGTTCGGTAGAAGAGGTTCATTAGCAGGTTATTTATCAAGGGAACAGAGATATTCAGAGAATGATTACAGCTGATTTTTACAACACAGCAGGCAGAGTAAAAGAGTTTAGAAAATGTTCATATATATCAATACTTCTGATAAACCTGAACATTTTTTTTCCCCGATTGATTTTGACTTTTAGTCTGCCGGTTTGAAGAAGGACCCTTCTCTAATTTTAGTGAGCTACTTCTGGATCCATCCATTCTCCCACATCACACCATGATGCTGATGTTCTCTCCAAGCCTAATTCAAAGAGGCACTTGAACTGTTAGGATAATGGTGCTATTGTAATGGATGCAATTATGATTAAAAACCTTATAAAGGGCACCGTTACATGCAGCTGTACGAATGTTCATTATAGAAACTCTAAATTCAGACAGACTAAATGAACTCTCAAGTACAACCGTGTTAGCGTCAAGTAAAATGATCTCATTTCAGTGCATAGGTTTCTCTTCAAATGAACATCTTCATTATTTTAAATAAAAGTCTCATTAGTTCGTGTGGCTTGATAGCCAGAACTCTCCAAAATTAGTGTTGGGTCCTCCTTGAATCATTGTTGAATCATTTTGAAATCACCTTCAGTATAAGGGTGAGGAGGAGAGCGCTGACGGCCAGCGGCACCACACTGGACAAAGCCCAGCTCAGCCAATAGATGGCATTTTTCAGGCCCATGATCCTCACTGTCTCCTTAAGTCTCGCCTCTTTCTCTGCGACGATACCTTTAACAATCATGGCCACTGAGTAGATCCAGGCTAAAGTCATGTATAAGGGTAGGGAGTTTGCCAGAGTCCGGAGGAACCTGAGGTGTGGAGGAACCAGACCAGACAAGACAATGACCCCATTTATATCTGGTATAAACATAATCGCAAGGCACCCTGTGGCTTAGGGGTTGAGACACCAACCACGAACCACACTCAAGCAAACAAAAGTCCTGGGAAACGTATCGGCTGCTTTTTCTGGAGACAGCTCTGATGAGAGCCGTGAGGCTGAAGCAGGACAGTTAAGTTGCCCAAATAGTGAGCTCAAAGATACCAAAACGCTCTACAGAGCTGAGGGGAGTGTGATCATTCTTTGCGGGTTCATCACTATGAGAAAGCCCTTCCACATGCACATGGGTATTTGATCCATTATTGATAAAAAAACACATTGATTATGACTGCTTTAAGAATGAGGCTTAACTGTACAGACTGCAGTTACATCCCACTGGGATCTTATCACACTGCAATCCATATGCATTCTGACTGGAGTGTGCTCTGCATGCCTTTACACCTTGCACTAACATGTTTTCTTTTTTCCTTTGTCAAGAGGAGATAACCCGACACAGGTTTCTTAGTACCAGGAGTGAATGGCAATAAGCCTGTTGGCGACTAACTCACTTTAGCATATCTAAAAACAAACACTTACACTTGACAGTACTGTTGCACAAGTTGAGCATTTTCAGCTGTGGCAGAAGTACTCAGAGGAAAAATAACAATAGTAACAGGAGTAAAATAGTAATCTCACAATGCAAATGTACTCAATTTCAAGTGAAAGTCCTAATTTGAAAATATGTCTTAGATGAAAGTACAGAACCATTATTAGGAAAAAGGGCCTAAGGTATTAAAAAGCATTCATTATGCAGCCAAAATTGTCAAGTTAATATGTTCATGTAGGCAACATTTAGCTGTTCAAGGTATTTCAAGATGTTTTATGCTAGTAACTGTAGCTACAGCTGCCAAATAATGATGTTAAAATATATTTTCCTCTGAAATATTGTGCAGTGATCAAGACAAGTACCTCAACACAGACTTTAGTACTTAAGTAAAAGTAATGTTCCACCGCTATATTTCTGATGAAATCGTGTCTCATTTTATTAGTTTTTTAGCCCCGTAAGCACGGGTGATTGATGAGATGTCAATAGCTGCCTTCCAACTGTGAAGGTGGTCTCTGACTGTCATTTGCATTCTTTTCTCAGTGCCCAGTGTTGTTGTGCACAACAAATTAATCAAATTTTAATGACGGAGTGCAAACATGTCAAAACATTTGGAAGGTGGTTTCATGTTGTCAAAACAAGGGCAAGTTGTTTGGGAGAGGAAGCGCGTATTGATCATCACTGATCAGCATTAGTTTTCATCAAGAAAATCTTGTCAAACAAACACCTTGATCCAGCTGGTTCGAGACGGGACGGTGGGAGCAAGGTAAATATATCAGCCTGGGTGCCAGATAACGCAGGCATTAGCTCCTCCATAATGGAAGAGAAAACAAGTGTAAAGCGACAGAGGACTCAGGTGCAGATGACAAAAGTGGTTGTTGTCACACCTAATCCAGATACAGCCTTATGATAATTACCATTTGATTTGCTATTATTATTAATGTGTTGAAAATGGCTGTGAAATTATCATTTAGAATGGGCCTGTGATCTGAATACACATCCTGCTTGCACTTGCTCCTCCAAGGCACTCTACTAACTCAATTTATTGTTATTAATGTTTGCAAATTGTTGATGGCTTGCAAACACATTAGGCTGATGGGAAATTACATTTCAAACAGCTGTTCAAATATCAGTTTTTATTTACCAGCCACATTTTCCAATTAAACTGCAAGAATTGATTAGGCCCATCTAAAATAACCATCCTATTTTATTTCATTAACGCCGCCTACAAAACAAGGAGTCGTTGAAGGATGCGCCGTATCTAAATAACCCAATAATAATGCTGCTACATCGTATGTCACCAAAGGCACAAAGGGTCTCTCTTGTGTGAAAACAATAGATCCATAAGCAAGCGATTGTGCCAACAGGTAAGCAGGTCCATTACATCCAACCAAATTATTGATCTGACAGAGGGGTCGGCAGATAAGCAACAACCTAGAATATATTTCCAGCATGAAGACACTTGCTAAATAAGAAATATGATGATACACATACTTCATATAACTAATGTTGGTCACATTTTCCTCAGCCTGTTTTCTGGGAATAACACCAACTCCATTTTGCATATTGTTCCAAAGTTTGTCCAGTGATTGATGATGTTAGACCCATTAGATGATTGTACTTACAGTGCATTATACAGTACATCATGAGCGAGATGATGCTGAGATAGGCTTCGGTTGTCTGAGGTACTTTCATACTGTTCCACCCTGTGTGCATTATGCATGAGCTCGAAGGCTGGTAAATCGAAACTCAGTGCTAGTTGCAGGTTCGTATTACTTCTGAAGGTTTTACCTTTAGTTTTGGTTGGTGTAGAAAAAAAGCCTGATATTAATATTGTTTGTTCATATTTGTCTCCCAACAGCTAATTTATCCAACTTTTTCATCCAAATCAGGGCAGGATATAATAAAGAATATCAACTTCAGGGCTGCAAAAGGTAATTTAGTCCGTACACTACAGTCCCTCTCTGAACTTGAGGTCTTTGTTGTAGAGCCAATCCTCCCACTTCTGGTTATTACCCTGAAAATTCAATAATGTAAAATAGTGCACAGCGTCCCAGTGGCCAAAGATAATACATTTTCATTGCAATCTCAGAAATATACAGGACCAATGATTCTCTTCTCAAATGACATAACAAAAGCCTTCATAATGTATAAGGCACAGAGGAGGAGGTGATGCAATTACAGGAAATAAAGGGCATGATTTTAATTTCACTAAATTGCAGTTTTGGTTGCACGCTCAATTAATTAGCCCGAGAAGGCCGATTTAAGGAATCATGGACAATGATGTGATTCTGTGCTCCTTAATTGGTTATGATTCACAACAGCAGTAATACCAAAACACAAAGCATGAACAATTCTCTGACCTGAATGACCCACGAGAGCTTGAGATTATTTGGTTGGAAACATTCAGTCAGATGCTCATTTTCTTGCTACATCTGATGGGCTGCACTATAGTCTTCGTTATGTTTGTCATTTACTGTAGCTACAATTGTGTCTTAAATGAAAATAATTTAACACAGAGAGACGCAGCCGTATCGGGGACGCTACCTTACGACAATATGCTCGTGCTTTGGTGGCAAAAACAAAGAATTTGACTTTTTAAGCACAACTTTAAATTCAAAATTAAGGCCTATAATTTTCATATCGTATGCTTTGTGTTGTGATGCTTTCCATTGAGTGACTCTTTTCTACTGACCTTAACCATGACACTTATCAGCACACAGGGAACTGTGAGCAGAACAATGTTTTCTGTGAACCTTGCAGACCAAAGGGCACCGTTTTGAATGCCAACAGCACGCAGCACTTCCTTGAGCCGGAGTTCCTTCTCCAGCACCAGGCCTTTGATGGTCATGCACACGGTGTACACAAAGGCCAGCACAAGGAACATGGGAAGGATGCCTCCAATACTCTGGATGAAGCTGGTTGTAGAGTAAAGCAATCAAAAAAAAAGGTTAACACTGCACATTGACAAAGAGAGTATATGTGGGTAAACTTTTACTCTGGCTTTAGCGGTCTTAACCCGTACTTGCTCTTGGTAAAGAAAAGAAAACAGAAGCTATTTTGCAGATACTGAAAATGTTATCGCCGGGGATAATCAAGACAATCAGAGTTGCATTCATGGATTCAATGCCAGTGAGGCACTTTTATTTTTTTACACTGAGCTAACCTTCATAAATGTGGTGTATCAGCTCAATCAAGCCATTTAGTGCTGCACCTCGTGCCAGAGATGATGTACGATTTGATGCTGTTACAGCACAATAAGATGATATTAAACTGGCTTCATAATGCCACCAAAATGCCATGTCAATATCTTTTCCTCTGCCAATATAACAAAGTGCTTCCTTTACTTTATTAGACAGTGAAGGAGGGGTATCAAACAGATTTTGACAAAGTATAGGTTTCATAATATTATATTACTTGTGCCTGCATTCCATAAATACTGATGCAAGCAAAGCACTGTTAAACACGGATGTATAGATGAAGCACAAAAGTGAATTTGCAGTCAGTGGCAGAATTATGCCCTTTTTTTTCAAGCAATTTCACATAAACTGATCAAAGTACACTTCCAGCACGTTTTCATTAGATGTGTTTCTCCCGTAATTCTGGACAAGTTATTTTTATAAACACCTCATTGAATCTCTGCCAAACTGTTCACGCAAACATCTACTTACCATAATTGCTAGGTAGCCCTACAGAAGTGCTTTTTGCAGACGGTGATTTTTGAGTTGTGATTGAATGAGTAATTATTTTGCTTCTTATTTCTATTTTTTCCAACTATAAATTATTTTACTACACTGTTGCCCATAAAGTTGGAATAATTGTTCAATACCCCCAATTTTGTTAAAGCCTGAATACACAGTTTGCAAAGGTTTAGGTTTTACTGTGATATGTTTGGAAGAGTTTGATCAATAAAGTTGAGAAGACTTTATTTATCAAGAATAAATCACATTGTCACAATCATTTCATGAGAAGAGGTAAAAAACATTTTATTCCAACTTTATGAGCAACAGTGTATAATTGTCAAAAAGTATTTTCTTGCCCTTTTTCTATTAGCTTACTGTGGCAGTTTTCATTTCATCGGGTAGCTTGATATTTTCCCGAGTTAACAGGAAGCAGGCAAAACATTTGTTTCAAGTACATTTATTTTAGGTTTCTGTCTATACAAAATGTTATTTAATACAATTTTGTCAATAAATCAAATGAAGAGATGATGAAAGTATTGGACGGTCTTGCCAACGCAACAAAGAGATTAAGTTAGTTCCACTGAGACCTTAGAGGAAATTCAGTTATATGAGAACTTGAATGAGACATAGAGAGACTGGTTTACGAGGACACTTCCGCTGTCCTCGTGGGATGGATCACTTACAAACAAGGCCTTGAAAGCAGCAAGAAAGAAATAGGTTGATGCGCAGAGTTTCAAGAAGTTCAGACCCAGAGTAAGAAGACATAAATAAAATTGTCTCTTTGAACCTGGTAATTCGAACTTGAAGAGTCTAAAATCGATACACTTGAATGAATAAAGCGAACACGCACATTAGCATCTTTTCTAAAGAGGTAAGAAGGCTCAAGTAGAGAATGCATCAGGCCAAATACTCATTCTGGTATTATCTGCTCTCGATTCTACCCTAACATCTCTGTAACAGCTGACAGCTTGTGTGCGTTAACTCCTTCTGTGACTTCTAGCACTGGAGGGAGAGAGATCA
This sequence comes from Pempheris klunzingeri, assembly GCF_042242105.1. NCBI lineage: Eukaryota > Metazoa > Chordata > Actinopteri > Acropomatiformes > Pempheridae > Pempheris > Pempheris klunzingeri. The sequence goes on from NC_092034.1 coordinate 9,370,506, forward strand.
GTCATGCACACCGTGTCTGACACTGACAACCTTGCCACCAGATGTTCTTGAATTATACATTCGCTGATCGATCAAAGGTGCTTAAGTAATAGAACTCCAGGCGGGTCTGTGTTACGGGGCTCCAGTTACATTGGCAGCCTGACCTAAATTTAGGGAAGCTGGAAGACTGATTTCTCAGTAAATCGAGAGATAGTAGAGCACAGCCTCCCCAGAGGTTGGTGCTCTATGCTAAAAAAAAAAAAGAAGCTTCCTGTCTCATTTTGAGCAAATATACCGATGAGTTCCTTGGCTGGCTTTATTCAATGTGGATTATCTCACTGCTGAAATTATTGCTTGAGGAAAAAACTGCATGTGGTTATGGCATAAAGAGTACTTAGGAACCCATATGTCATGTAATTTTTCTTTTCTTTTTTTTGTTGTGACAGCAAGGTCACATCTATAAAACAAAGCATAATGCCAACAACCAACAGTGAAGCAAAGTTTTGAAAAAGGCGGTTGAAAGATTATTCTATAATTTCAAAGTTGATATTTCAGCCTTGCATTTGGGAGAAAAGGAGCCATTGATAGAAATGTACTGCTTTCAATACAGCTTTCTTTGCTGAATTCTTTGTGAATAATTCTACTAATAATTAATAACTAAGACACTGACACTTGTGAAAGCCAAGCAGAAGTGCTAGCCTATTCTAAAAATCTTATGTTCCTAAGGTTCTATTGAGATGTGTGGCTCACTATGGAAGTACAATATATTATGTCAAAGTGGGGTCAAAATGAATGCAAGGAAGAAGTTAAATGTTTAAATTTTGTTTTTGTACCTTTAGCAGGCACAGTTTTACATACATTTTAGTTTACATAGGGGCGTAACATATTTTACGTGACGTAGCTATCGCAAGCCTTTTCTGTAACATAAAATGTTTTACAGTAACCCCCGAACATTTACTGTTAGTGACAACTAAATGATCATCTTTTAGCAATGGTCACTGCATATACTGTATTAGATACCTGGTATTAAATATGACCTTGAAAATATATAATAGTACACGACTTATTTTGTGAACAAGCCAGAAGCAATTTTTCAATCAGACATAAAGTACAATCTCATATTTTAGAAGTGGTTCAAACTAATTGCTGCAACTACTAATGAGACATTTTGTGGAAGACTGTCAACAAACTTTTTTTAAAGCTAAAATTTAACTACTGTGGTGATTAGTTCTGGATGAATACTTTTAATATTAAAGAGATTAAAGAACGATATGAAGCCATGTTTTATCTAGAGCTCAGTGACAAGTTCCTTGTTTGGAAAGCTGTTTACAATACCTCAAAACTGGAAAAAAAAAAAAAAAAAAAAGTAATGCAGTGAGTTTAAGTTGAATGTGACCTAAAAGTCTTATTCAAGTTTTATACCTACCACTGCACAGGTTTAGTCTAGGTCATGTTGAAATGTTGAAAACCCACATATCACTTTAAAGATAGTTCTGTCAGCACTGTTTTTAATATATAGCCCAAAAAATGGCTTGACACAAGTTCCTACAGTTTGCATTTGTTCAGCAAATACAACATCAGTGTCCAGAGTGCTCTTATCCAAAAGAGACGACGAATGTGAGTCTGAAATGCTTTCTTCTTTCAAAAGGAAAGAACAAAAACAATTTACTTTACAGTGAATTAAAAACATGCTGGACTCTTCTGTGCTTGGACTGTATTAATACTGCAGCATCTGTCATGATGGGCCTCCATCTGATCCTATTAAATGCCAGGTCTTGAAAAGACCACAGGGTCAGGATCAAACAAATGAATAAACAAACTCATTAATGCACAGCTCTTATTGCGCACTCAGCGCTGGCACTAATGAACATGTTGATCAGCTACACAATAAGGCTTTCCATTCTGACCATTTAGAATCCATTTAGAGTACAGAAAATACAGTATCTGGGCATCCTGGTATCCAAATTGTTAATTGGAGCCCTAATAACTAAATCAATAAACAGACTAAACTGAGCATGCCTTTGATCCCTGCTGCTCTCTTATGAAAGCATAGAAAAACAATATTTGGAAAGCTGGAATGACAGTATATTATAAGCCCTTTTTTCGGTCAGGGCTATAAACCTGTGTGGAGTCATACAGGAAATATTTTCTGATCTTATTAATATGAGATGTTAGTTATGCACAGCTAGAAAGCGCTGTAAGGATATAACCAAACATCCACAGTTTATTTTCGCTCATTATGATCCCCAGATGTCCCAAATATACTCAACCGCTTCACCCACTCTCAGTACCAACAGTGCACACATAAGGTTGATTAGCTACTGTATGGTCAAAAGCATATTCCTCTTGATTTAAATATTCCTCACGTCCACTGCGGGCCTAGGTTATGCATCACTGAAAGCAGCCTTAGATCTCACATCAAACCCATGTGAATGTGAAAGACCTATTGATGAGGAGCACAGCCTCCGGATCCAAACAAGAGATGCCTCTGATTCAGCAGTGTGCAATGGCCGCTGATAAAGGACCGGTTTATGTGCTATCAGGCCCTACAAGGGTCAAGTTTTATCCCCCACCGCCATCTCAACCCTGTGCACAATGTGAATACAAAGACGGCGGGAGCTAATACAGTTTTGTTATCTCAAGTTGGAAATGCCAACAGGGTCAGCTTTGGTTGAGGCCGCCCCCGATCGCTGGTAGTTCATTGGATGTGTTACAGCCAAAAACTGTGAGGAGGAAATGAGGAACGCAAAAGGAAATTATTTGAAAAGGCAAGCCTGATGTCAGGATTGTTGTTGAGTGTCGAGTTCATCGCAGTTAATGCTGCCTTTTATTTACTTTATCAGAGAAGTAGAAATATATTATATTTTTGTGAGAATGAAAAGAATGTAAAAGCTAAAAGGAAAGTGATGATGCATTACACGAGTAGTTTGCAACAATTTCTTGAGATTTTGTCAAAATATTTTCTGTTTTGTGTAAGTCGTGCATATTGAAACCTAAATAGTGAAAAGTGCTTATTAAATGGATGCATTTTCTGCACGGAATAATCTTTAACTGTGTTTTGCCACAACTTTTCATATTTTCGATTGGATCAGACCTCTTTCTAAACTGAGAAATGGTTACAGCAGACTGCAAACATGTTCCTCTGAATGCACAATGTTCTTTCCTTCCTTCTGGCCGGTGACACACAGTTCGAGATGAAAATAATTACCACCAACGTTCTTCCCCATCATGCCTCTCTGTGTAGCGCATCATCCTTTGTGTGATTTCACTCTCAATTATTTATGAATGAAATAGCAGTTTTCAAGTGTTAATAATTTATAGAAATGCCCAAACGGCTAGGCAGGCGAAGGAGTAAGTGGTGGAGGGACTGAGGGTATTGAAGTGCTTTATGGCTCCCATTTATCAGCCGTAATTATTAATCCTTTGTTTTATGCTGATCAAAACTGAGGCTATGGGGCCGGCATTAGCAAATAAGCTGTACAATAACTGTCTGATTTCATATCATCATCACAACAATGACTTGTAAATGAAGACATGTGCAAATGAGTGAAAACCACTATGAGAAGTGGCTGAATATAGAACATACCTACACTGACGGTGCTGCAGCATATAGAGGAATATAGCACTAAGTTTTAGTATTTATGCTGTAAAAAACAGGTACAGTCAAATAAGATTAAAAATCAACAGTAGGGGTGTCAGTCTTTTTCCTTCTGAAGCGTGTCCTCTCGCTAATGTATGGGGGGATGATTTTGCACTTTAGCTAATTCAAAATGCCAGAATTCCTCTCAGCTGAATATCTCCACTGGGCCCAATATTTAGTTCAACTTCCCTCCAATTAGTACTTCTGAAACTTATTTTATTGCTTGGCATGCCAAACCAAGTGCACCCACTTCGGCAGTTAAAACAAATATGGAATATGTGTCTTAAAGCATGTTTACTAAAGTAGCTACAAATTAAAGTGCAAAGCGGTGAAGCTGTATTTAATCTGAAAGCCACAATGTAAATATAAATCAGAGGGAAATACGGGCTTCATAAAGAACCAATAGAAACCCCGGATGATAAATTCACAGCACTGATTTCTCCTTGTTTCCATGTCTCCAAGCGTGTGATGAATTATCATTCAAAACATGTGCTTCAACAACCCCATGCTTGTAGATCTTATGTGAAGTCGTAATTTTCATTCTTCTTCTTGTTTCAGCCTCTTTAAATACGTTTATCCAAACACCCTCAAAAGGTTGCCATATTGTAATTTCTGTGCTATCCAAAGCACATAATATTTTAAAATTAGATCCCTAATCTCTGGAATTCTGTTTTCCCACAGGCTGTGAATATTTTGTGTCTACTGAAAGGGGCACATTGTGTTGTTGGACTTAAATCTCCCTGGTAATTATCTTTTTCTCTTGATGGCATCACTGGGCTTTTTCTTTTATTAATGGAGATCATAACGTTGTGTGGATGGGAGTCATTTCCTAGACTCTGAGGAAATCTTGGATGTGGAAGATTAAGAGAGATACCGCATCATTTCTGTCCCTAGGTGGCTGATCTAACATGATAGAAGCCGGTGCTATCAATGGATACAAACATAGCACAGACAGAATCCTGAAGCTCTGCACATGATGGAGCTATGTGAGACGTGGGGTATGGCATTCTCACTTTGTTGAGAATAAAGTGCCTCGGAAATACTAGGAAGGAAGATACTCATGGTGGTTGTCTAAATAATTCAGCATCCATCAACTATTCAGGAATTTCCTGTGGTTAGGCTAAAATCAATAGTTTTGGCCAACTCTTCCTCCCTCTTGTTGTCTTCATTCATTTCCTTTTCTTTTGCTAACCCTCAATGCATGGCTAAAATTATCCTCAAGCATGTTACTTTTTTATCATTGACTTTTAACGGTGACATTATTAGAGGAGTTCCCTATCTTAGTCCCTTCATCTGTGATCAGTGAGAACATAAGACACTAGCAGAAAGGCAACATAGATATCAAAGAAAAGGGCAAGTTAGACAAACAAGAGGGAGCATCTTGAAGTTTCCACAGGGAAATCTGGAGGGCCTAAGTGACTGATAAGACAATAACTCAACAATGTGGTGGTAGTGAATGGCGATTCTCCAGAGTGAGCACAATTTTATTGCTGTAATACCTCCTTTCTTTTCCACTAATCACAACACTGGCAGATAAAAGCTTTTGTATTTACCTGTCATCCACGAAGCAAGGGTATGGCATTTGCTGGGCAAAAACACCAAGGGGCTGGGGCTTTGACGTGTGTGCTCGTATAATGCCGTGGTCCATCATATCGTGAAGGTAGGCGAAGCCACCCCATATATAGCGCAGGTCATTAAAGGAGTTGTCCCGAGCCCCAGGAGACCATAACCTTATTAAAAGCAGACACACCATGATCTGTCTTAGCAAAGGGCAAGTAAACTACCACCAGAATGGTCAGAAATACAGTGAGAGTATCATGACTGTTTTTAGAGGTCATATTGTTTGACAGTAAACTTTAAAAGACAAAAAAGGATCCGATCTTTTGGTAAACATCAAGGACAGTAAAACTCAGCATCTTCTTCGGTCTCTGGGCTTGAAGGAATACTTTGACATTTTGGAAAATATGCTTATCAGCTCTCTTTCTGAGAGTTAGAAGCAAGGATTGATGCGACTCTTGTGTCTGAACATTAAATATGAAACTAAAGTCAACAGGTGATCAGTATAGCTTTGCCTGAATGATGCATGGATGATGGAAGCAGAGGGATATAGCTGTCCTGGCTTTGTTCATAGGTTAGGTTAGTGTTACCGGCTGGCAGACTTTTTTGACTAACGAGCCACTCTTGAAGCTTGAGAGAGGAGACAGCGTTAACAGCTAGCCAAGCTGTGTCCAAAGCTTTAAAAAACAGCTCATCAAAAGTTCACTAATTACTGCTTTATTATCAAGTTTGTTTGATAACGACATATACCTTTGGAGCCAGACAAGCTGTTTCCCCCTATTTCCAGTCTTTATGCTAAGCTAACCTGCTAATCTCTGGGCTCTAGCATCATATTTAGTTTTATTTAGGTTTCGATTTTGGCAAGAAAGAGAATAATTTCACTTTCTTTAAATAAAAGCTATGAAATGTAACGTAACATAAGAAAAGTCAGTAAGAAAAAAAAGATGATTACAGTTTTTTAGTGTGTAATTGCAGTATTCTAATATGTGCAGTCCCTTATCTGTGTCACATACCTGTCTTTGGCTTTGTTGGTACGCTCTACCTCATCGATGTCCATGCGAATTTTGTATTTGACATACGGAGGGGGGCGGCTGGAGTTTGGCTGCAGGTTTTCAAACACAACAGCAGCCCAGAACGTATCGTTCTCCAGAAGCTCCAGTGCTTTGCTCACAAGATCGCTTTCATCGGGGACTGCCACAAACTTGTTCAGGTCTAAGCACTGTCAAAAAATATAGAGCATATCACAAAAATGCCATACTTTACCATAATCTTCTTACAGTAAATCATTCCCCTTTTATATAAATCTTTAGTACCCACAAAAAGAGAGAATGAAACAGAGGCAGGCATGAACCCCCTAACAGAATAGCAGATGGATATTTATCAAAAAGTAGCATTCAGCTATTGACTTAACCACACAGAGAGTAGTTCCAAATTATCTGGAGCTGCCTGGGGGTGGGAAATGTTCGGGGCTTCAGAGAAGCAAATGAGATACAGCCTCGCTAGCACTCCCTGTTCTGTAGCCTCGGCCCTCTGTTTCATGAGACGATAATGAGCTAGCCATCCTGGGAGGCAGTCACACCTGACAGCTGTCCACACATCTCAGTGCTGCAATAGTTTTATCATTTCTCCCCCTGGATTCTCTGGTCTGTATTCTTTATCAAGCTATGGTGGGAAACAAAATATCACAGCAGCAGCATCAGTGGACATGGCAGCAGTGGAATGTTTATGTGAGCCCGAAGTCTAGACAAGTGCTGAGTGAAATATATGGTAGAAAATGCTCACAACCACCACATCTGATGACTCTGACCTGTTGACCATATCTGATTCAATTATAATAGAGCATCGTTTGAACCAAACAGCAGTAAAGATTACTGTTCTTTCAATTACAGCATGCTTGTAAAGACTGTGTTGTCTACTACACACATGACAAAGCCAGCTTTATCTGCTCATGTCGGAGACACATTCGGAGTTCTAGACGCTCATACAGTAGATCCATCCATACAAAAAGTGTCTTTAAACTTTAAGCAAAACATGACTATACTGCAATACATTGTCCTCAACAAGTGCCATGAAGCTGGTAATATTTCCAGGGTTACAAGGATGATGCAGTGATACTGTTTACTATTGTTACTACTGCAATGAGCACCTTCATAATGACCTGTTACGCAGTTTATTTGACTGTTGCTATTCTTATTTATTTTTATTAGTAGAATGCTCAAATTGAATTGTGGGGCAGCTCACAAATGAAGCAGAGCAGCAGCAGTTTGTGGCTCTATTTTGGGCCTTTGTTGTTACATGGATGCGGCCTGATTGTTCGGTGTTGCTGGTGGAGGCAGAGTAGAGAGAAGCCGTGCCAGTTCTAAATTGACCACAGATTGTTGGGCATTGATCTTGACTTATCAATTCGCTCACACAGATTATTATTTCAGGGATACAAATTACTAATTTGTGAGCACGTCATAGGAAAGATTTTCTCTCTTCTATGTGCTGTATTTGTATTTGGAAATTTGACACTTGTTAGCTTGTTTTTTCCTCCATAGATGCTAAAACAATCCCTTTGCTTTTAACAGGGACTGTTGTCGTTATTCACCATGCAGCTGGTGCATGCAAAACCAGTAATTAAATTAGGCTAAATTAGGTTCATCAGAATGGACAAGGTGTTTGTCTTTAAGATTAGTCACAATAAAGCTACATTTTAATTTTCTAACCAGCGGTAAAATAGATTATGTGGTGTAACATTGCGGTCTTAATTTGTGTTACTATACTGAATTATTTGCCCTGTGGCTACTGAACCTGCTTACATGGCCTTGTAAATGCTGCAAGTATAAAGTCTTCAGCTCTGGACAGAGACAATCTCTCCATTTCCCAACAGATGTATATACCCTGATCAGAGGACACCACAGTAAAGGTTGTCTAATAACTGTCCCCATCCTGGTATCCATTTTGAGCAATGCAATTTCCATTAGGGCAGAAAATAGATTGCATTATGTTGGAATTTCATTGGCCATGTATGGCTAACACCCAAAGGGCCCAACCTGCCATCTTAGCAGCCTGTGGATTGATATGTGTGTGTATGTGAGTGTGGCAGGGGGTGTGGATGGGCTTTGAGCGTGTGTTTGATCACACAATGAAGAGAAAGGAGGGTTTTGCTGCAAACTGTGCCACAGATCAATATATCAATGTCAGCTGTGTTTGTGTTCCTACTTAGAGACACCACTCTGTTTGATGCCTTTAAAGATTCACTATAGTCAGGCCCATAACAGTGTTTTTTATGATTATCATGAAGGCAATGTAGTAACATATCTTCCTGTGTATTTGACAGTTTGCTAAGTCAAAGACATTAAAGTTTAATGAATAAAAGACTAAAGCCTTTTTTTTTTGCTTGTTCTCCAAATACAAAAGCAGATGAAGCAGATGAGCACGATGAAAACCCTACATGTCATCTGGAAAAGCTTGATTTTGGTTTTTACAACAGCAGAGCACAGATACAGCAACAAAAGAGCTAGGAAACAAAAAGCACAGTGCTAAACATGGACACATTGTTTCTTAGATGCAAAGAACCCTGCTTGCATGCTGGTGTTCTGCCAGAGTTGTGTCACAGTTGCGAATGACAAGATACAGGAATAAATTAAAGTGCAGCAATTATGTCAGGGATACAAGACTATTGCCAGATTGCTGTCCTCAGTCTGTGAGTAAAAATGTGTGTGGTGATTGAATACTTGATACTGCAAATTGTTTATATATCCTGGCAAACTGAAATTACCATCAGTGCTGTAATGTGTGAGACACTGTTGCAATGGTTTGGCTGCAGTCAGCTCATCTGGATCATGTTTTTATTTTATCAAGCCAGCAACCCAACAAAGAAAGCTGATACATTAGAATTAAATTATCATTTTTACTGAAAGACAGTTTTGTTTGAGTACTTTAAAGGTCATCTCTTGTTTTTAACGCCAACTCCAGCCAAAGAAATCACATGGGTGGTGTAGGATGAATCAAATAAATAACATAGAAGGGAGCGGATGAAAGAGAACAGTGGAACTGATTGGCTATTATCTCACTAGTGAGAATTATGCTTTATAAAATCCTAAATGTCAGTGAATAACCTATATCTTTTAAATCAAATCTTTGACTTCACTGAAGAGGTCACAGAGAGCAGCATGAGTGGGCCGGAAGCTCAGCTGGTGTGTTGCTATGCATCTAATGAACGTGAAGACAAAAGAATTACATACACCAAGAGCGTTGGAGACAAGCTTCAGGATTTGGGTGGTGGTGTTGTAAACATCCCGCCAGTCGCGGGGCGGCATGCCGGGTGGACGATCCTCTGGGGGCCCGTTGTACAGGAAGTTGGCCAGCAGCTCGGCCGTCCATCCTGTGCCGTTGAGACGCTGGTCGAGGATAGCAGCAAACACCGGATTCTTCAGCAAGGCCTGATTTCAAAAGTAAGAAGAGGGGTTTAATTATAGTTGCTCCGGCTACTGGTGAGAGGCCCTGAATGAGTGTGGCACGAGTGCAATGGAATCTGAATGAGGACCAAAGCGTTTTAGATTGCAGCGTATTATTTTAGACGAGAAAGCACGGGAGGTCAGCTTTGTTCTTCGGTGGCAGTGACATTCATTCTTCAGCAGAATTAATTAGGAGCGTTAAGATAGATGGCGCTGTCGTACTTCAGGCTCTGGGATACACATCAACTGCTCTTATGGCCAAGAAGTGCTCGTGTACAGTATACATTATGAAAGTACAGCAGACACACACACACGTGGGCATTTGCATAGACATACATTAAGGACTGGAGTATGAAAATGAATGCAAATTAAAACTCTACACCACTCTAAACCTATACACAATACACATATACATCCAAATACAGGATACAGACGATTCCCTTCCTCTCAATCCCCTTCACTAGCACGATAAGAAACATGTATGTGAAGCCTCTTCCATTCATCTCAGGTCATGGATCAAGCTGCAATTGCTCTAATTATGCAATGAATTAAAGGTGATTTGCTGATCTGGGAGCAAATATAACCTCTGCACAGCACTTAAGCCCTACATTCAGTAAGCACAATACATGAATATGTATGGGTATTCTTCTTGCGTGAAATAAACTGTTTTCAAACAATAGCTCTTGCATAACAGGATCATTCTACTCCCACCTGTTGGCTTCAGTGCTTTACCCCCTATTTAGCACCTTTACGTACCCTTTGCTCCCACCCTGTATTTTCATGGATTCAAACTGCTGTGAAATAAACTCCCAAGTATTAAAATAACACTGTTCCTGTAATGACAGTGCAGCAACACAAACTAAAATGAAAAATAACAGTGATCAAATACCTGCCATGTACACAGAGGGAAACTGGAAAGGAAGCCACTCAAATAATATGTAATTTATAAACATCCTTTCAATTTCATGTATCACTTGTAGTGATAAAAAAGTAGCTGAATGCGTCGGGTTCATATTCTAAAGCGGATCATGTGGACTTTTGGGATGGAAAGGGCGCTGTGCGTCAATCGGGACTCGGGCCTCTAAAGAATTAAATTCTGAGTTGAGATTCAGATATATTCTGGCCAGTGCGCTCAGTGGCATTTCGGTGTCAACACTCCTGATGATATTCTGCTTAACCTTAAGACAAAGTGTCAAATTAAGTAATCTCTATGCCGCATGTGACCTTTTAAAAAATCAGTACATCCATCTTAGTGGGCGCTACATTAAGGACTTGACCCATCAAAAAAAGTGTGTATTTTAAAGTCTCCAAGTCATTTTGAAATAATTGTGGAAGAGTCACACTGGCAAATTGACTGTAACTGTTAAATCGACTAAGTATTTTAAATGTTCACCCAGCTACGACTGCTTTTGGCGTAATGTTTGGTGGCATTTGGGCCAAAGGTTTGCAGATATTTCTTTTAACCTTGTTGGTCATGTGTCACATTAAATCATGAAAGGATTGTTTAGTGGGTAAGTGAAATGTATTTGTTTGGCAGGTTACATGATAGTGAACAAGTCCTCATGTTTACTCAGCTGGGCACTGTGAATTTAAGTGGGTGTGGATTAAAGCGTCCTGTTTATGTCACATGTTTTAAATTAAGAATTGCATTAAAGTTATAATCCTTAGAATTTGCAATAGCCATTTGATGTATTTACAGTCAGGAATTACCTCTTAATATAGTAGTTTTAATTCTTAGTGGTGGAGTCTGACATTCCCACAGTGGATTGAAGCTACTTTCAAAGACACAAGATATTGGAAGGAAACAAGGCATGCATGCATGTAAACAGTAGGGCTGACATCTCCTAGTCGGCTGGTTGATTGGTTGGTCAATATGCTCAATTGTTAGTGACACTTTCATAAAGAGAAACACCCTTTTAATCCATTGTTTCTGTATTTATTATGCTGCGATATTAGTGGAGGACTGGCGCTGGACCGAATGATATGAGAGACCACAAGAAGAAGGACACAGAGCAGAGGAATAAAACGTGTGTGTTGTGTGTTGACAGTGCAGTGAATGAATTAGCGTAGCGGCTGGAATAGATGTCCACCTAGACAGATCACAGATATTACAGTAATGGAATGGGACGGAGCAGCCACAGCGAGCTGTTGGATCTAGTTACCTCACCTCCAACGAGGTGACACCTCCAAAGACACCTCAGCTTTACTGTGGCCTGCTCTTGCCTTGAAAACTACTTGTACAACATGAAATTAGACTGCAGTTGATCGGGGATTGATGGAAAATACTTACTCGGTTTTAGAACAAAGTGTTTGGACGTACTGTAAACAGAAACACCGTTAGCTCCTCTCTTGTATTTCTGATGAAGAAGCTGCTCTTGAATTATAGCACCTGTAGTATCAAACCGCACTTGCTGTCACCATGGTAACCATAGGTGTCACCAAATCACGCTTAAGGATTACAATTTTACCGCCTAAACACCATGTTATGGCACGAGTAGTTATTTCTAACACATTTTCAACCACTTTTATTTGTAAGCCATTACTGTACAGAATGTCCTTCTATTCATCTCCACACCCTAACCCTCCTCTATCTCAAATGTAGTTGTGGTGGTGATGGTAATTGGTCCATCAGCGTAAAACGTGTCTGCGACCTTGAAGGACCTCTAAAGATGACAAACCTCCGAAGCCACCAGCTTCGTAGCGCGAAGTGGAGAGAGAGGGAGCCAGGCTGGGAGAAAATGAAGACAAAGGAGGATTGCCGGCCCATTTGTGTAAAGGTTAGGGCTAGGGTAATGAATACCCTGGCTATATGGAGCTCCCAATGTCTGCTTCCCTCCAGCTGCCTATAAGCTCATTTGGAGTGACACTGGAGTAATGTCAGTGTCAAGGAAATACAGCGAGAGGCAAAGAGAGAGAGAGAGACTGAGAGAGGGAGGGAGGGAGAAGTGGTGGTGAGTCCATGTCCTCTACTTCTATAGATAATCCTTTCTGCCAGGATGAAAATTATCCTGCACTTATCCATAATTACTTTCCTCCCTTAGTTTCCATATCTAACAGAAGGTGCAACAAATTGATATACACAACATGTATATTCTCACCTGCACTATATGTGAGGCTCGTTAGCTTCATTTCTTTACTGAAAGTTTGCCCCAAAACAGGATTTTTAAAAGAAAGCTGTAGGATTTTATGTTCCAATGCATTAAAGTTCATTATTTGCTGCAAGTGATAGTATTTTTTATGGCTTTTTAAAACAAAAAGCTGAAAATGTAGCTTCATTTTTTTTTCCCCGTAAAAATATTAGAGAGGAATCATTCCAACTCTGGGAAAGAAAATGAAAGTGTATTTCTTAAAACGTTGGACTATTCCCTTAAGTTTGTACCATACAGGTAAATGTGAAACAGCTTCATACAAAATACAAAAAACGCTTTTCAATACTATCCCATTGAAGTCAAAAGTACTGCAGGTGAAATCTGGCTGTATGTTACATGTTTACAGTTTGAAAATGAACCAGCAACGGGCCACGATCCGTAGAGAAACTAAACACAAAACTTTCCTGAATATCTAAAAAGTAAAAAACTGTAGTGCTTCTCTGTGCAGAATCTTACCCGGATTGCGTTGACTTGAGGGCTATTTTGAAGGAAATCCCAGACACGCGGCCCGACTTCATCCCACATATCAGCGAGCTCTTTTAACATAGCCAAGGCGTTGAATGTGTTATTTGCCTGAAACAAAAAAAAAAAAGAAAGATAATATTTAACAATACAGTTACTTCACCTTTCCCTGACTGAAAGCACTCCCACTGAGTTTCTTCTATTAGCTGTGAGCCAATTCAGACATGAAAGTACTCCACATCTGAACATTTCTGCTAATCCCCAAAGGAACTCATCACATTGTAACACTCTCACCCCCCATGGTGTTGAATGTAAATGGGGTTATTTAACCCTGAACATTGACTTGTAAACAATCTGACGATGTCTGGTGTGAAACAGGCCTCCTGCGCCGGCACCGGGACGCTCACTGTGAACTCGTTATGTATTCGCACCGTGAAATCCTCCCCGCCTGCCTGTTTGTGTTGCTTAGGCAGTTATCAAAATAATGCTAATATCTTGGAGAAATTTTATGTCATGAAAATACATTACATTCGCCACGTTCTATGAACAGGCCCGAACAACTATTATATTATTTTAATTTTCTTCTTCAGGAGGTAACTTTGTGTGGCATGCGGTGTTCCTCATTCCCCTACTGGAGGCATCTTCACACTTCACACTATTACTGATACCTGTAATTGGCCTGATGCAGTGCATTACAAGATATTCAAATATATTCACAAAACAAAAAAAAAAGTGCTTTCAGCTTTTGCTAAACTTTCTCAAATCATACAGTAAAATGAACTTCAGCTAGTTTCCAAGTGCATGAAAAGTCGGTGTGCATGTGAATGAGTTATATTTTTCTCTCCAGACTTGCCTCTTTCACCATGAGGCGAGCTGCAGGTGTATCAGGTGTGTAGAGGACTTTCCCTAGCAATAACGGCTTGAAGGTGCTCCAAACGTAGTGCAGACCAGGTGTGTCCTCCAGGGTGTCAATAAGAGTCTGACAAAAAGCATCTATGGGAAAGAAGAAGAGAGAGTAGAAGACAGGGGAGAGTTAAGGCAAGACCGAGAAAAATTCCTGTGAATTTTGAAATCCGATGTGCTCACTCTACATATGCTCTTTCATGGGACAGGAGGGAGGAGAAGAAACGAGCTGTTGGATGTGTTCGAAATCATACCATATGCAGCGCCCAAGAGGCAAGCATGATTAGTTCACATGAGCTACAAGTTCATTCACAGCTACCATAGCAACCCTCTCAATACTGTTTGTCAATCTAAAAGTGAGCAAATATATGCATATATACACACACATAAATTACTGGAAAGCCCATTGCACCCTTAGTTTACACTACAGGGTCGGTGTTAATGCAATAACTGCACTTCTGGTATTACTTAAAACTGCTACTGATCTCTCCTTTTTATAGAGACTTGATGAAGAATTCTTGTTTCATTTTTCTGGAGTCATCGTGGTGCAATGTTGGTTGCTTTTCTTTTTCCGCAATGATCAATTTGCAACGGTTTTACAGTTACTTTGAGCCAGCAGGACTGTCAGCAGCTGCTGTCACTATAAGGCGCACAATTGTTGCAAGTGTAATTGTAAGAGCCATGTAATTACTGGTTTTATATGAGTCATGTTAGAGGACTGAAAAACTGACAATGATTTTGAACCACAATGAGTTCAGACACACAACATCTTGACTTTTATTCTTCATCTTTAAAACATTGCTTATAAGAAAGCCTTTGTGAGCGTTTAATGCTTGCTCTGGTCTTACTGCTGCACTCTGTCGTATATTGTCTACTTCTTCAGTTTTTGTGTGTATAGTCTTCTGCCTATATGTAATTATTCCCCTTAACCCTTCACAGTCTGGGGTAAAACGTCGTTTTTTACTACTTTTCATTTTACCTTTGTGTTTCCCATTAAAACTGCTTAGCTTGCCTTTCTTTGTGTCTTTCTTTTCAGCACAACCTCACCTTTGTGATTCTACAAGTATTTATTTATTTTGACATAATATATGGACACACTGTATGTAAAAGTGCAAAAAAAACACAAAATCCGAGTAGGAACTAGTTGGATCTTTGGAGGAGCGGGGGTCTGCGCGGACACCTCCTCTCGTTCGTCTTCACGCGCAGCATCCACTTCATCCTCTGAAACTGGAGTCAGAGTCTTCCAGTGGAGGAGTCTTCCTCAGAATCAGAACGTTCTTCCCCAGATTCAGCATCTTCTAACTCGTAGAAGAGCTGTAGTGCGCGACTTCGGCTCTTCATAAATTTAGTCTTAATAGGCCGATTGACAAAATTCAAACACTTGTAAAAAGTTTGAAGTGTCCGCTTTCCAACAGTCTTTGAATTGAGCACCTGCGTGCTTGTGTCACAGCTTAACGTTTTCAAATGTGCGACATGTGACTTTGACGCCGTGTGGTGGTCCTAGACTCCGAAGGGTTAAAGCACTTTGGCATCCAAATAATTGGAATGCAATTTAAAAAAAGGGCACCTATCATTTCATGAGTTTTTATTCTGTCTGTGAAATAACACCTTTGTTGTCTCTTCCATACCTGAGCAAGAGCTCTCATGAAGTGGATATAAGGTCAGTTACTGGTACTTTATCGTGCATCAGCGACCACAGAGTTGCAAAATGGATGTATGTACAAAAAGTTATTTAAAGTTATTATTACTTAAAAAAAAAAAACGCACAGGCAGAGGAAAACAGAAGCCAAGAGTTCAGACCTGAGTGCATGAGTACAGAGCTTCTATGGAGCAGAAGGAAAAAAAGTCAATATGCTCAGCAGCAGTACAATCATTACTAATTTAACCTATCTGCCAGCGTGAATATTGCCAGGTTGGGAGAGTGCTGAACAGGTTACATGAGGACCTGTACTGCAAGGGAATGGCGTCTGAAGTAAAAGAAAGAGAGCTTGTGCCCGCCTTGTTGTGACTGAAAACCTGTGATTCTTGCTGTGTGGTAGTTAATCAGACAATCGATCATTTCAGTGTGTCGTCTGCCAGTCAATACGACCATCAGCCTTTCTGATGTGCTGCCAACTGTTGCTCTGTTGTCCAGACACCTGTCATTACATCAGTCTTTTTTCACAGTCCTTTTTCATTTTTCCCCTGTCAAGGCCTCAATCCTCAATTTCTTCTCATCTCACCAGGGTGACCATTTCCCCCATCAGGGAGATTTTAGCGGCCATTTTCAGTGCAATTAAATGTTAGCCTTTCTGCCTGCTGGCCATCTTTCCCAGGTGCTCCTGGGAGGTCTGTGCGCGGGCAGCTAATGGCCGCCCCTTAGTCTGATTCTGTCCAGCTGTTCCCACCGCAGACTGCACAGATGTCACTTCCTGCAATCATAACACTTGAAAGACAGGAAATGTGTGTGAAATACAGCTCAGTAGCTCTCTGTTGTAAGCTGTCTCTTGGAAAAGTGAGACCACAAATTGTAAAAGTTTAAAAAGCATTCAGGAAAAAAAGGAGAGAAGAATTTTATATTGTATACGTCAATAACAGTGAGGTGGAAGTGGAGGTGGGAACATGTACATTTGTATCTAAAAATGAACAATCTGATGATTTATAAAGCCTTTACAACCTAATGAATAAGATGATTAGAAAGCATTTATGAATCCTACATAAGGATAGTCTTATCTTTCAGTGGTACCAAACACAATTCAGGATTTAAAGCATTCAAAGAAATCAGCTCTGCAGGAACCCAAGTATATAGATGACAGCAACGAATGCTAAAAACTCTAATGCGTATCTTTGTATCATGGGATATTTTGTGTGCTAAATGGAGCATCAGATTACATAGGTTACATATTCTCGAGAGCTGCACGCCGTGTGGTTCTTTTTGACAACAGATCTTTACTCTATGACTAAACGGCAGTGTGAAAGAACAAGAGAATCCCTTTTTTTACACCAGGTTTAGCCACAGTCAAATAATTGCTTGGAGCCCGAAGTCAGCCCCTCAACTTACCTGGCAAATTTAATCAATTTGAGTTGCACCCTGGAGATGGGCTCACTTCAGCACTACAGTGAGAAAGCGCCGTCGACACACTACAAATGCTAGTGCTACGCACACACACACACACACACACACACACTGTGTTGCACGTGCAATCGCATGTGAAGACACGGCATGTGTGCGCACCCTGACATTAGGATATTACTCTAGGTTCGGATTGCTCATATTTCAGGCATTTAAGCACATTCACACTCAAGACAGACATACACACACACACACACACACATACATACAGCTGCGTGTACCCCCAGTGTGACGTGCCAGTCTAAAGTGAAACACACCGTGCGTCAATAAAGTGGTGCTTATTTTTTACAGTTAAAACAAATCAAGTGATGTCTCGCAGCTTTCCGACCGAAAGTCAAATAACAGTGAATAAATGTCATTGAAGTCACTTTCTCATTAGAGACAGAGAGAGGCAGCTTTGACATTCAGCAGTATGAGATGAGCCTCTCTCACTCCAAACAACTTCCATGATAGACACATATTCTGCCTTCACTGGCTCCAGTACTTATTAAAGGGATGTGCTTTAACCTACAAATAAAGGGTACCGGTTTTTTTTAAGAACACTAAAGTACATTTGTGAATAAATATATACGCTTCTATTTTGTTACATTGGGCTACACTTTGTTGATAAGTCACGTAAGGTGTGTGTGGGGCGGAGCAAGGGGAGAGGGAGTGTGTGGAGGAAGTGACAGTGAATGCGAGCAGGGCAGCAGAAAAGTTTAGCAATAAATGCAGGCAACAGTTTGTTCAGTATGAAGTGCAGCTTTCCAGTTCTGTGTGTTATTTTTCTGGCACCTGCTGGAAACAGGAAAGGGTTTTAGTGCTGAAATAGGAATCGACTTCAGCCCTGGAGCAAATAAACATCTCTCACACACACACACACACACAAACACACAACACAGAAACACAATGCAGACTGTGACAAAACTCTCATTTGAAGATTGAGTAAGTGACACAAATCTTTTTTTCGTCTTGTTTGAAATGATTAAACAGTGCTTATTTTTTGTACTACTACTCAGGTACTTTTTCACTCAAATAGTTATCTTTTCGAGTACTTTTACTTCTACTTGGGTTAATATAATTCTAAAGTAACAATACTTTTACTTGAGTACCGTTTTTAATTAGTCTAGCCATCACAGGACGGCGCTAAATGAAAGCGGGGAGGTTATTTTGACAGATCAACAGGAGATGCATTGATCTGAAAGGTTGATGTTTGGCTGTGGGTTCAAACTACTCCTACTTTGCCTATATCTGTGTGCAGAGAAAGTGGGAGCCGCTCCATTCAAGTTCCATATGGTACCAAATAACATCTAATTCAGTAACAGCAAGGAAAATAACCTCTAAAAGGAGCCATATGTACAAAAGCCTCCAAATACATTTGCAAAACATATTCTAACTAATGTCTCAGACAAATGTATAAATATAAGTATCTGACAGTGTAACTTTGTAATCACGTCTTATTCATGCTAATAAACAAATTTTGAAAATGGTAACAATTTAAAATTATTGTTTAGTGTCACACAGTTACCAGCCCAAATATTCTTTATAGTGACTCGGAAGTTTTTCTTTGCTGTCAACGATTAATTGCAAGGGGATGATTACTGAGCTGTTCACAAAACCTCGGCACTGGCCTTTATTATTGCTATTCTACTATTCCTTTGAGTCTACTTTTACACTTACAAAGGCTATAATTGGCCATTATGCAGACATACTGCACATTCCAGATTCATTTAACTGTACATAAACCAACACAATGAAATGCCACGGCAAATCCAAAACAGCCATTAGCATGCTAACAGAGATGTTAGAGCTTATTTTGTATGGATGATACAATGTTTTTGCTAATTTGCACTGGCACTAGCATGCAATTCCACTTTACAGTGTAACTTTATTCCCAGGGAATAGAGGCTTCTTATTAAAATCTAATTTTGTGCACTTGTCTCCAAAGAACAGGCATTTAATGAAATAGGAACGTGCGGCCTCTAATGAGCAGGGGACTGCTAAAAGTTAGAAAGAAGATCTAAACCTCGAGGATTTTATGGAACAAACATATTCGGTGATTTTCAGTGCCGTCCCCACCACCTCAAACTGTTTTTATTTTTTAATACAGAGTGACAGACAGCGATTTCTTTGCACAGCACCAGTCAGAAAGGTTTATGTGCATGTACACTTAAAAAGCTACTGGGTTAAAAAATAACCCAACTTGAACCCCACCGCTTGGTAACTAAGGGACAGAACATGCCTTAGGTTGGTTTGATCAAAGTGCTGGGTTTTACCATTTTAAGCAGGATGTTATTCATTTGACCCAACCTAGTGAGTGAAACTGCATTCCTAGGTTAAATATCACCTGGTTAAATGTTTCCTATTTCCTTATGACCCACTACAATCAAAAAACAAGCCAGCATTTTTTCTGAGCATAATCTTTCTGGGAAAAAAATGTGATTATACCTTTCTCAATTATTCCTATTGGACTAAATCTTTCCCAAGTACTTATTATATATATCTAACCATAAGTACAGTGCAGCTTCAGCATGTATCCCTCCATAAATTTAAATGTATGGTGAATGTATATGTTATATTGTATATATGACAATACATTTATATTTTTACATGCTTGTTCTATTTGGGTATCATTTCCAAAGTACTCCTTTTTTCAGTTTTAACAATAAATAATTGTATCTGCAGATGTAGAGCAGAGAACTTTACTTGGGAATTATTTGTGCTGTTAAAATAAACAGAAATGCTTGTCTCCAAGCTACCATCCCTTAAATGACTAAAAATAGAATCAGGTGCACTTAAACAGGTGCAAATGATAAAAAGTTTGTTAGTCTTAGAAAGTCTAGCCATAAATCAAGATCAGCTACGTGGTCAGGACTAAACTTTCAGGTGTGTGATAATCCATAATTACTTTTTTTGGGCTCTTCAGGTACCATAGATAAAAAAAAACAGATATTCTACAAATATAGAGAGTTTCCGACTGCTGCCAGTGTGTTCACAAGAGGTCAACTTCACATTCTTTAAGGCAGCAGAGGGAGGATTTCCTCAATCATCGCTTCATGACCCACTAAACACATGTGGTGGTGTCTGTATCTGCAGAAACCCTGCTGCCCTTTGCCCCCGTTTGCTGTTTTTTTTTTTTTTTACTGTGTTCAGGACGTTTCTGGGCATCAACCTTTGGGTGGTGGGTGTGTGGCCCCCAGTCAATAACGTAAGGTGTCAAGTCAGGACTGTATCCATGATTTTACACAACAAGCAGCATATTCAACAAATATCCTTTAGTCTGTTACACAACTGAGCCACATAAATCACAAACATCTTTTATGCACTGTATTTACAGTATGACTATTTTACTTTGATATAAAGTCCTCACCCACTAGACAAATTTATGCATCAGAAACACACTTTGATGCAGTAATGCCAGCAAAGCAGAGTGTGTACTAGGTTGGATCAAAGGGTGATTGATATCACCACTCGACTCTCAAATCTATCATCCACAAATGCTTGCAGAATCTATCTTTCCTCTTTTATTAATTAAATCCTTGAAGCCATGAGAACAGTCATTCACCTTTGACCATACTGAGAGTGGGCAGTGTGGTCAGATTTTCAAAGCAGTGTGAATATACCAGTTTTTTCAAATGTGGCAACACATCTTTCATTAAGTACCAACGGGCTGCTGCAAAACACACAGCTCTGGGTGGCTAAAGCTGTACTATGTTTACACACTGCATATGATTTGAGTATGGGGGGAACATGACATCCTGAGGATGCCCTGGACCCAGCAATTTAGACAGCTCCAGGACATTTGAAAGGCCTCACTGAAATCCATCACTACTGAACTCCCAAAAATCTTTACAGACTGAGCCAGGTTCAGTGAAATCAACACACCACCAGGGAATTTGAGTACAAATGCTGGCAATGTGGCCGCCGTGGATGGATTTCCTCATTGAATAGTACAAAACACCAGTTTAGAACACAAAAAAGTGTTTTAGTGACACCATCTGTCCTCTGTGGGATGTTTGGGTTGCCATATGTTCATGTTTAGGATGTTATATATTTGCGCCTTGTGACTCTGCACAGCCTCGACGACAATATTAATTTCCACTTGGGATGAGTTGCTCTAGACTTTCCTCTACATCAAGAAAACATCATTATGTCAGGGTGGGGAGTGCACAGATTTTAAATGGAATGAGAAGAGCTGATTTGATTGGCTGCGATTGATGCCAGCCCCTAACACAGCGGCCAATAATGTATTCCTAATCAAACCTGGTTTCCAGCTCTGGAACAGGAGCCAACTGTGCCACAGGTGTCTGCTCCTTCATGTGCACAAGTAGCCACATCCTGTGTAGCCTGCACAGTTGGCTGCACTATGTACCATGCACTACTAATTCATGAAAATAGCATCCACTGTTTTATTTCTCACCAGCGTGCATATTTTAATAGCAGAAAATTCTGGGGTTTTCATTGAACCTGACAAACATCTATTGTACAGTGCACTTCATCTAATATCAACACTTTGAGTATTTGTCCATTAACAACACACTTAACCCCCCCAAAAAGATGCCTACTGAGGATTGCTGGGCCAACACTGCCTTGCTGGATTGACATTTGTGTGCTGCACTAGCGAGGCCACAGTAGCTCCACACTGTTTTCTAAGTTAAGTTATCAAACACAATAATTTAGACATGACACTGCTTTCAAGGGGGAAAAAAGCTTTGATTTGATCCATGCCTTCCTCCACACCCAGTGATCGAGCAGTCCAACCCTTCCCCTTTTTCCAAATGCAACAGTCATACTCTCTGCCTCGGGCTGCAAAATAACCAAAGACTAGTTGGCATGTCCTCTGATACTGTGCTCTTTGCCCACTGACTTTTAGAAAACACCAGATTTTGTCCACTTTCTGGCTACCATGACTACATACAGTACTGTTAAACTAAAATGTAGATTAATAATTAAGTACTGTGTGACAATTTTATTTTTTAAGAAAAATATTAAGAATTAAGAATTCACCCAAACTGTTCCCCGCAATGCAGGACTTACCAGAACTGTTGCCCATAGTGGAGACTGTCCTGTTGTTAGCCACCTGTCTAGGTGAGCGTAAACTGATGGGCATATTGGTGGAATTGAAATCAGGCTGCTTTTTACAAAGAAGCATATTGATACTGCCAATCATGTCCTCTTGGAAATCCAGTGTCCTCGCATCCCTGAAGATCACAGAGTTCTGCAACCTGGCCATCTGGGTGCACGAAAGAAAAAGTCAGGATTTTTAAAAGTGCATTAAAATAGTTGTGCCATGATTGAGTATAATTATGGAATCCTGTTCAGTGCGTATGATAAGGTAGCACCACTAACCTCCTCGACCACTGGTATCGCATCTCGACTGATTTTCCCCACCAGTGTCATTGTGTCTGTTGCATTCAGGTCCAAAGCTGAAGGCAGCTAAAGGAGCGTATGGACAGTTGGTTTACATCACAATACTGAACAATTACATGACTACTACATATATGGTTGAAGCTTAACATGGAAATGATCTCATGTATAAATGATGCTTGCAGGAATGCCATTTCAAAAACATTCAAATGTTCTAAAAGTTCTCTCTTCTTTAAAGACAGACACATGTATGTTCTTGTACTGTATTCCTTGCAGTTACAGTTGTTGTACAGTTCAACCTGTAAATTGAATCCTTACATTATCATCCCTGGCATTGGTTAATAAAAGCAGCATTAAAATGACAACTGTGTTACTGTGTGTTACACTGACATTCGGAAAGTACACAGTATGGGTTCAATTAGAAGAACTAAATGGCGTGCCCTTTTAAACACTGTCATTTTCATGCATCAAGTGTCAAGTATAGGCTGCATTACGAACACCTGTATGGTCTTTCAGCAAATGAAATCACAAAGCTTAAAAACAACACAGGTCCAGAAAAACAAGGAGCAGGAAGATCAGAGGGCTGAGAGTGGTATAAAGAAGCTGCATTAGTGCGTTTAAATGGAACTATTCACAATACATTACAGGCATGGTTCGGACAATAGCCTGGCTATTGACTGAGTCTCATTTACATTCATTTAGGATCACTTTTACTCTCTGTGTCTCAGAGCCGACCTAAAGAGGAGCCTTAGTAAGAAAACACAGGAGTCTCAGACAATTTTGTGCAAAAGAGCTCAGCATCACCTGTAATTAATAAATGGATGCCATGTCACATTAGGAGGTAGATAAAGCGAACCAAGAGATCATCTCAGGCTCATTTGTTAAACTCGATTTCCACTGCATTTTGTTACTCCACTGTTACGTGTTTCTTCGTTAACCAGGTAAGGCCTCATAAGAAAAAAATGTATTCAAAAACGTTATTCCACAAGATTGAACTACACATATTTTGAATGGCTTTGTTGAGTTGAGTTAAGATCGGTTCAGTTAATGAACTGCAAAAAGCAATAATGCAATCGAAGACAGGCTGACAAAGACACATTTTGACATTTGAATGAGCGCTTTGTTGAGCGCCACCCGTTTAAATGCTTTTTGTTTACACTCCTCCCCGTGTGCTGTGTTCTGAAATGTTTTCCTGGAGCCCAAACAAAAAGTAGCGGAACCAGTGTCTAAATCTACCTCAGTGATAAACCCTGACTTCTTCCCTTGTCCTTTTCTGTATGTTGTTGTTGTTATCACAATCACTCAGCAACGTCAGGCTTTAAGTGTGAAGGCTTGATGTTCTTTTCCATCCATTTGCTTGCGGCACTGAAGAGCTTTTCCAGCCATATCTTGTTTGGCCTTTATTTTTTTTCTGTGTCTGAAAATGCCTGTGGGCTTAAATTGTTCAAATGCTCTCTCCTACGAACTTCCTGCCTTATCACTTATTTATTGGATTTGCTGTCCCATATATTTTCTCTCAAAGATAAACTCAAAGAAAAGCGCAGGCTTTCATCATCCCAAAGGGAACTCAGAGATTTAAAAGAATTCAAGAAAACATTGGTTCTAATAAATAATTCCCACCTGATTGCATGCATTCTAGTAAAATCACTTGAAGACACAGAGTTACACGTGACAATAACTTTTAAGTGCTCAGACCCTATGGGACGGAAAGTGATTTCTCACTCAAAATGAAGACAAAACAATGCATTCAGATAATGGTGCAGTAATGGTATGAAGTAAGTGTTGAGGTTTTTCTGGTAGCTTTGCCTTTCAAGTGGATGCATTAGCAAGTTTTTACTTGTTTTCACTAAAAAATTAAAAGATATTTCTTCATCTCTCTAATTCACAGAGTCAGACAAGCATAACATTTGACTTTTAAACTGGTAACTCAATTGGCTGGCACAGAAAATCATTGTCTTACTACAAGTTATGCAACAATTATAGTTAGAACAGGCCATGCGCCCCCATGAAACTGTATTAAATGGCGGAGTTTGTTTTGTCTTCCTGCATGTATCTGATAGAATGCCCATGCTGCAAATTACCTTGTGCAACCATGTTTACTTTTTCTTATATCTTTCAGTTTAGGGTGAGTATCTTAACTCCCACACAGAAAATGTCAGAGACAAGAGGGCTCAACAAGACATTTTGGCATACAAAACCACCTACACTACCGTGGCAATTCATTTTTGCTTAGGCGTGAAGTTCACAATATCACACTCAGTAATTTAAGACCTCACCATCAATTTCAGCAACAATAGGCAGGCCAGATAGCTGAACCTCTTAGCTTAAAATGGCTTGCTCAGCAGTTCAGAGCCACATTTGCACCGACAACCCTGCACAGCAATTACAGTAAACACGGTTCCCAAACGCTTTTACTCTCTTTTTTAAATTCAAAATCAGACTAATAGTGTCCAAGGTACAGTGCCAAATTCCTTTAAGACTCATTAAACTCAAATTAGACAAGATGTGAGCTTTGTTCCACGTGTGGGCGACAGAAAAGAAAAACTCACCTCAGAAAGCACTTTCCTCGCATCCAGGTTTTGTAGGAGTACTTGCTGGGTGTTAATCAGCTGCTGTCTACTGAGGGAGCAGCTGACATTTCGGAAAGCCTCTTTTTCAGCTTGGCTGCTAAATTGGACATACTGATCCAGATCTGTCCCCTCACACAGGATGCTCCTCAGGTTGTCTGGCCTCGTGATGCCCATCATCTGAAAAATCAACGACAAAAAAAAACACCAACTTTGGTAGAAGCTGACAAACAAGGGAACTTTGCATCTGAGCATATTTGTTTTATTTCTGTGTCGTGTCCTTTGGGTTCTTTGTGCAGGTGGGTGGTATGTTATAATTCACATTTCAAAATCAGATGTCAAGTAGTGTTTTTATTGTGATTGAGCCTTATTTTTCTTAGATCACCCTCTAAAAAAGACTGACACGTGCACACTACTGTGCATATGCACAAACACAGAGACTGACACTTGAAACAACAGTAAAAATGTGACAGGCGCAAACATTAACACCCACACACATAGATCCGTACACGCAGATAATTTGTATAATACCAGACAGTATGCAATGAAACCAAGCAAGACAGAATGCGTCAGCATGCGACAGAGAATGTACTAGGAGCTTTTGCTCTCTGCCACATAGTACCGTCTGCACCAGGGCCCACTGCAACCATCAGAATGCTTCATACACAGAAGGGATCTTTTAATCAGTGCATATTGTATTTAAGCATCCTTGTCAGTGTCAGTGGAACATAACTACCTTCTTGCAGCTCATCTGATATTACTTGGTACACACCACAGTATCAATTGGGGAACATTTAGAGACAAGACACTCTTATTGCTGCTGCAAGTTCATTTCATTCTAAATTATCTACTGCAGGCAGCATCAAACGATTTTTTCTGTCGAGCATATACTAGAGTTTACTTTGATTATAACTGTCAGGACAACGTCTCCCTAAGACAGTTTTTGGCCGCGACTATTTTTCCACTTCATCACTTTTTTCACTTTTTCTTAAACGCTCAAGCACAAGACTCCTGACACATTTGGTCCTTTGAACATTTTGGCAACATTTGTATTCATGCATTTATGGAGGGATGCGGAAAACCTTGTTTCGAAGTAGTTGGGATCCTTATAAGAGAGCAAAATCAGACTTACTGGATTTAGTTGAATCTCGGCATTCATGAGGCTTTGGACCACTGTTGGGGACACCCGCAAGTTGTCTTTCAGATGAGTGGAAAAAGTCTCATTGTCTCTTAGGACACTCCTTAAGACCACTGGTTGAGCTTAAACATATAGATGGAGAATGATTAGTTTTGCAGAACAGCAATTGATACACAGCAACGGCACACAAACACACGACAGGAAATATAGTGCACGACAGTGAACTTAGTTAAAGCTGTGAAAATAAGTTCACTGCTGCTATGTTTTAGCCATAAACCTTTCTTACTCACCATCTGCACTACATATATTTTGCAGCCAACCCTGCAGCCTTTCTGTCACAAATTTGTGTGCACGCAGAAACGTGTGAGACTTGTGTCACTTGCTCTAATGGACACATCTGCCAACCATGGAGGAGAGCGTGTCGTGTCACAAATAGGACAGCAGCTCTTCTACTACAGTGGAAGGTTGATCTAACCGGGGCACTAGAGGATTAATTCTGCTGTTGAAAGAACAAGGTTATAACTACAGTTCCTGTCTTTAAAATTATAATAGTGAGGTTGCTGAGAATAATTTTATACTAGTTGATAGTATCAATGAGAAAAGACCAAAAATGGAAAGGAATCCCTTAAAATCAAGAAAGCTAAATTCTTGGTATCATTTTGATTTATCTTTTATACATGCTGCTTTGAGTGGCATTACAGTCTGATGAATTTGAGATTAGATTATGCTTTTTAGGTGACTGTTGCAATTAAATGCTTCACTATGGCAAGTAGGGTTTGAGCACTTGAGTTGCATGAGCGCATGAGAGTAGACAATTTGTTGCTAAATATGCACCAGATTGTTAACCAACCATTTCCTACTGATTAGCTGCCCACAGATAGCCAGGAGTTAGAAGAGCCTGCTTCAAACCCAATCGACACATCATTGTCACTCCCTCACAATGGCTTAGCATAGCAGGGATCCTACCACAGGATATTCATACACCGGTGCACATACTGTATCTATCCAACATGTGTTTTTCTTCCTGGCATGAAAATGTACTGTTGAGATGATGAAGGGATTCTGTAATTACTTATTGAATTACGTAATTTAATTAGATCGGCCTTTTTGCAAGCGTAATACATGCAAGTCAGTCAATTAGCCGGATGAGAGGAGGAAGTGACTTACATTGGGTTATTCGAGGTTCAATTAAGATAAATGTTTGGGAGAAAAACAGTCATTCAGTATTGTCCAAAATTAATTATGCTGCTTACGCTCTATATAACACCTCCTGATTTCCTGCTATACACGTATTATTGTGGTCCTCCTGACTGCAGGAGCACCAGGAGGGGTGGACAGGGTTAGATTTTGGGGGAGAGGAACATGCTTTGGGTTTTTCTTGAACACTGTTGCCTTTCTGATTGAAGTGACCACCTGAGTCTTTTAATCAGCCCTTGGTAAACACAAAAAGAGGACAACACAATCACCTTTGCCTTCCTAGTCTTTTGATAGTGCTCCATTTCCCATTCTTCTTAATGACCTTTTGTGCTCTCGCCTCAGACAGCGAATGCCATTAATTATACCCGGGCTTAGATCTTTGATGGATTTAATCTTGTATATTACAAGCCAGCGACCCCAAAATGCAAATGGCCCACGAGTCGTTTGTTGAACAGAAGTGCCCCCCCCTCCCAACACCCCCCTTGTCTTTTTGCAAATTAGGTGCCGTATGAAAATCTGAATATCATCAGGCTAAATGAGCCTAATGCAAAGCAGCAACTTATCAAGACAAACGATCTGTCAGTCTGCATGGCAAATTGCATCATAAATAATCACGCCATTGTTTTTGAGGGATAAAGGGGAATAACAAATCCTCCAACTTGTCATCCACATGAAGGGGATACTTTCCTTGATGGAGAGTACTTAATAAAGATGTAGCTGAGTGATTGTTGCTGAGGCTTAGTATTTTCTATACCAATTATTTTTGAGCCATTACTCAGTAGCAATAAAACTTTTCTATCAAGAAAAACCAATCAACACTTTGACCATGCTGCTTTTCACCAACTTCCGTGATAGCGTTTGATGACAACTTTAAAACAAGGTCGTTTGAGAAATAGTACCATTAGTTTAAGGTCAGTGCGTCAAAAAATTTGGCATTCAGATCCCCTTACCGTTGCCAGGGTTGGACTGTGACATGACTGAAGCCCACTGGTCGATGTCATCAGCCAGTAACTGTGTCTTGCTGAGAAGAGATCTGTTCACCAGGAGGGTTTGCAGCTCTATCAACATCCCGGCAATTCTAGTTTACCCAACAGATAAAAAAGTTCACACATGTTCTGTAATGTTTTGATATAATCTGAAGTCAAAACCAAAATACACGGTCTGATTGATCCTTATGTAAAATGTCTCAGAAGACAGAAAGAGAAATATCCTAGTACATACATGGAGTTGTTGAAGTTGTTGACTTGGCCTGGTGCTTCCCCCGGTGTTGGATAGTTCAAACAGGGATTGTTGATGTTACATATCATACCTTGAAGCCAGGGCAGCACGCCAGCCGATGGCATGGCTTTATTTGGGTAGTGGCCTAAGGAATAGAAGCAAAAACATTCAGCAGCACAGCTAACACATTGTTGTTAAGAAGTATGCTGTGATGTCAGAACAGACTTCGTATTTTAATATTCTTGCTGGATCATTATATTGTCCTCGGCATTTTGTTACACAGATTGGCTTTAAATTATGAAAACACAAATTAAAACCTGGGTAGTTGCTCTGCGTGACTTGCAAAATGGAGCTCAAGTTCATTATAACTTGGCTTGTACTTACATTGGTCCTTGTATAATGGCTTGTTGGTGGAGCGCACCGACACCAGTATGAAGAAGAGAAACAGAGGCCATACCACTTCAACAACCAGCCGCACCTGCACAAATGATAAAATGGCCTTATTTTCATAATTTGTTTATGAAAAACATCCTCTGAACATATTATGGTTCACCTCATTTGCATTATTTTCATAATTTAAAAATGTCACATCACTCATAAAGTCAAAGCAACTCTCTACAAAGGCATACTGTGGATGTGAGGATGGGTGGACAACAAAGAGAGAGCAAACAGGAGTGTTTGGGTTTCAGCAGTTGAGATATCTTTAATAAATGACTAAAAAGACCCCATGAGTCCGTGTGTGTATCCATGTGACCGAGTTCACAGTGTAGCTGTATGTGCCGTTTGTCCAAATGTTTTGCTGTTCGTCTTGCTTTTTCTCTAAGCTTACAGGATTGTAGCAACCTGTGCTTGTGGCCCCACAAGCCAAAGCTGTCACACAGTCCCTATCATCGCCGCTCCACATTTAATCCTCTTCTGGATGAAGAGTACCAACCACTTCCTTGCTTTAATACAACCACTTCAATACCTGGCAGCAGGTAATGCCCCATGTGAGGCTTTTATTTCTACCTCAGGGAGTGGGTGAAGAGAGAAATCAACACAGCACAAATGATTGACCTCAAGGCTTTACTTGTTCACGAGGTTGTTTCTCATATTTTTCCCCTCAGTTTTCCTTGAGGGATATTCCTGAGACAGAGTATCAAGACCCAAGAGTTTGGAGGTTTTGCATATAAATCTGAACCACTAGGCTCAAGCTGGCAAAACACGCATACATGCTTTTTTTTTTTCTTTGCACTGCTGTCACTATGGAAATGCCAAAGCAGTGCAGTTTCTTTACACATAAGTCAAGGTAACATGCACCTCTAAAAGCTGAAGGCCAAGTAACATTTGTACAACAATAGATTTCACTTCATGAAAGAAATTCGTCTCTGTGGTAAAATGTTTTCAGCAGGAAGTAATATCCACCAGTGGATGACTTCCAACGATATATTACAATGCTTCAGCTCATCCGTCCCTGACTCTTCAACCCCAAACCCCTCCACCATCTAGGCTTTTACGCCTCCCTTGGCATGCCAGCGCTCACCATCCCCACCTCACTCAGCTCTGCGCTCACCCACCAAGCCCTCTCCGCTAACCTCAGCTGACCTGGACTGCATGCACACTCATCCCTCCCACCATCTCTGGCGGGAATGTCCTGCCTTGAGGAATCGGCTGGAAAGCACCAGTCAGCTAATCCCCAGCCCTGCTTTGGTAATATGTTCAGACACTGTATCTGACGACATGTATTAGCACAAATAAAAGAAGACATTTATACTGATGTTGTCTTCATAATGAAACTGGAGGGCAGGCAGAGGTGAGGGAAATATAATATTGCTTGTTATGCCACAGAATCATGGAAACTGTTTTATGAAATAAAGCAAGGTGTCTGAAGCAGAACAGGAATGAGGGGTAGGAGTTGAACACATTGTATTAAGTTCTGTTGGTACATAGGAATTTTCAGTTCAGTAATTTTGTCCATGAATTACAGATGCAAAAAAAAAATAAAAATCCACATGTATGCATGCATGTATTTCAAAAAGTAAGCAGATAGAATTTCTAATTCTGTCCTTTAATTCCCTACAGTCTGAGTGTCAGAGAGGATGTCGTTCTGCTGAGAGGGTGAATTATCATAATGTATTCCAAAGAAAAGGCATGGAGAGGGAACACAAAGATCATGGGGACTTTCTCAATGTCTGGCTCCCCAGGCATTTGCCATCGGACACCAGCGTCTTTGTGAATAGATAATCTCCTCCTATGAAATTATGTGAAATACTGGACCATAAAATCAGTTTCATGCCTGTTATAAAATCTTAAAATGCTTGGTGAGGCATTCATATAATTGGTCATTAACCTCCACAAGCCCTCCAGAAGCACCATTGTCCTTGCTAACTCCCACTGGTTTTGTCTAATAACAATATTTCATGTTGACATTGGCCAAATATCCTACATTCCATGCACAGAACCACCACTGTCCCCTTACATATTCTGGGGGAAAAGTAGGCACATATGTCTTCCTAATACAAAAGGAAATGATATGATAAAATTTACAAGGAGGATGTTTCCCAGATACAAAGTTGTAAAATTGCAAATGACTTTGCCTTGAGTTATTCCAAGAAAGTGCGAACTTTGATGAAAGCTGATTTTTTTTTTGGGAGAGGATGCCTTTTGTTCTTTTCTGGCAACAGTCACACTACTGCGCTTGAACCCCTAACAAAACAAGTGGGTGGATGCGAGTCCTATCATCACCGCAAGGGTATAAATCAAAAGAAGACACTGGAGCTCTTTGTAACAGCTCCATCTGCCTTAAAAAATGACTCATAAGGCTAACTGGATTCCATGACAACTAGTTCTGACCCTTGAAACACAGCTGCGACACATGAAGGAATCATAATCTTCCTGCAGCATGTGACCTCTTGGCCAGTGTGGGTGACATCAGAGGCAATAATGTCCACCATATATCAGTGGCTGATCATGAGCAGGCTAGTGTCTGTTACAAGAATGAGAAAGTAATGACTGGGCTTAAGGGAACTGGCTAGGGCAGAGGGGCAACGCCTAGGAGACTTAGGGTAAGACTCAGCAGCAGGGATAAAATGTTATTGAAGTTTTCTTTTGCACAGATTTCCATTTGTATGAAAGCAATGCAAATATTGTTTTTTAAATAACTGGATTTAAATGAGCATAATTTGGAGTATCATCTGTATCATTTACATTCAACTAGCATTTGCATTTAGTTAGACTAAACAATTGTGTCTATCTTCTGGTTTAGTGTACACACTCACATAATCCAGAGATGAGGCCCTACTATAAACGAGAAAATGTTCAATTATCTGATGAAAGTTTAATTGTGCTCCCTTCAGTTAGGCTTTCCACATGGATGCTCGCACAGACGAGAGCTGATGTGAAATCATGAGGAAACATTTGGAGCTTTCATACTCCGTGCAGGTTTCTCCCAACGCTGCCTGTACTTTCTCGCATCTGCTCCACAGAGGTCTCCAATTTCTCCAGTGTAAGAAAAAAAAAAATGCACTGAGAGGCGAAAACACGACAGGACTCTCTCATAGGGCATGTCTGGTGGTGTGATGTCGCTTTGGCTGTACAGACAAACGTAACCCTCAAGGATGTCTCAAGCAAAAGTCAGTTTTTAAAACTTAAAATCACAGGTGGAAGAACTGCAAACGGGCTAAAATGTCTTGAAACGTTAATTGTTTGCATCACAGATGCACCATGGGAGCTGCAGTTTCAGTCGAAGCACTTTCTGTAAAGTCTCAGTTGACGTTGAAGCCCCCAAAGAGTTTGAAGTGTGTTTTGAGTATAAGAGCCAAAAACACTTGAAACATATTCACTCAAAATATTTAAATTTCTAATATCAGGTTTAATTCCTGTGTGCAGTTGAATTGTTAGTTTGTATGTTAGAACTAAAAGTAGGTAAACTAACTGTTGAAGCGTAAGCAATGAAAGCAGCGCAGAGCTGCAATGAGACTAAACATTTGGATAGCATTGCTGGAGACAGGCTGTGACACAGAGTTTGTAAGTAGAGCCAAAAAGAGTATTTGCCCTTCAAACAAAGCATTTAACATTCGTCACTCCCTATCCCATCCCATTAGGCCAAAGACTGGCTTTGTTAGGGCTAAAATACAGGCAATGTGACATAACATGCACAAGAGATAGATCTCCAAAAATTGAAGGTGACACTTGGAATTGGTCGGCATTAAGGTAAGATTGTTCTTGTTCTCTAGTGGGCGAGTTAAAGGCGGCTTACTTCTATAGGAGACAATTTTCATGGTAAATCCCTCCTATTACTTGTCCCTCCCATGAATAACTAAGTTGCCCTTGATAACACAACCATGGGACCATATACCCATTTCCCCGCCATTGCTGACCAATTTTAGCAGATATACGTTGATTTGCAGAGGGGGTTGGCGAGCACAAGTGTACCTTTTGTCTCTTCCTGAGAGTGAAGTTCTTCCACAGGAGCAGAGTGAACTGCGTCAGGAGACCCATTACGGCTTATCCTGGCAATATCCTGCCAAAGCGTCGCTATGGCAACTGGCCCACTTAATAAACCCTGGAGGGAATAAAAGGCAGAGTTTGGTTTTAATACAGAGGAGCAATGCATCTTGGGGGAGTGCCACTAATCATTCACTTCCCCAGGCCTTGGGGCTTATGGTGCAGCACCTGTTCTAAGAATTATTATCACCTACACTCAGCAAATCTCAGGATGGGGCAGTGTCTTAGCACGTGCAGGTTACGCAGTTTGGATCTACAGAAGCAGAATCTTTATTAAAGACAACATGGTTGTTTTACTTAATGTACTGCACATAAAACTATTAGGTCAAAACCAAAATCTCTTTTCTTTTCCTCTTAAAGGGGGATGAGGCAATGTAAACTGTGCTCTCTGTCTCATTAACCACCACTGCACTACAAATTCTCTGCAAATTATTCAGTCTTTTTTTGTTAACCGGAATGAAATATAAGACAAAAACTACATGGGCAAGTGTCTCACCAAAGATTGTTGTAAAATATTTATTGCAGGTTTTACTAGCCCCTGAACACGGATTACATAGATAATAAACAAATAGATCTGCCGTGGCATTTTTACACTGCTACATCAAGTATGACCTTTATGAAAAACTCCACAAGTGACAGTCTCTCTTTTAACTACAGTTCATTCATTGGCCTGACATGAAGTCCCATTCATTAGTACAGAAATGTTAGTTGTTTTTAAGTCTAATTAGGCTTATTAATTCAGAGTTTTACCATTTTACAGCCACCATTTAAAATGTACAGTAATGTCAAGGCAGGCAAGAGGTCAGTGTCCTGTCCATTTATTAAAGCAAAAGGCTAACAGTCTGCTATATACAAAAATGAGAAATTAATTGGGGCTAGTTGGGTCTAATCCATCGCAACACCCACAGTGTTGTATAAAAGAGGAAGTAGATCAATTCCACCTGAGTGTCATGTGAATGCATGCTTCAATAGAAAGGGATACAACACCAGCAAATATGTCCATTTGTACTAAGGAATTCAGTTGGTCACTGCCACAAATTAGCTTGTTAGAAATGGTACAGAATATTTACTACGTCTTCATCATCTTACATTATATTACCTTGTGTTTCTGAATCTTCAAACTTTCTGATTATTCCAGGTTTATGTGAAAATAGTAGAGATTTTCAGTGTAGTGAAATTATGGTAAACAGTGATGATGGACATGCTTTGCACTAATCTGCAATCCACTGTGTAAATTACATAATCATTTCAAAGTGTTATTATGTGTGTTAATATTTCAGATTTCCGGATTTAAAAGCTACAGATTGAAAAGATTAATTTCTAAAGTACGCGTACTGTAAAAAAATTACAAATACATGGAGGGCTTTTAAATGCTCAAAAACATTCAAAAGGTAGACTGACAAGGTGTTAATATTCAAGGTGTGTTACCTTGCTGTACTTAAAGCATGTTGCAGAGCACTTTCACTGATCTGTGGAGACTTTTAAGATTAGAGTAAGTGTGTACAAGGTAGGGCAGGTGGGGATGGGGATGGGCTTTTTCGCCCAAGGGTAGTCCTGACAAATGTGCCACCTTTTAACGCTCCATTTCCTCTTTCTGTACAGGTTCCATCTTCCCTCTGTGTGTTTACATTATTTACCGCTACTTCATGGATGTTTTATTTACTGTCATGGGACCAAATGGCCAAATAAGCGCTCTAATGGGCTTAAGAATTAGAGCACTAAAGGCCATTCAATAATCTATTACAGAACATTGGTGAGATGGTAGCGGGCTAAGCGTGGACTCGCATGAATAACATTTTGGTTTTTTGGTAATACCAATTTGTACTGTTATAGGCCAAGTGCAATGAATCGTGCTATTACTGTTCTTAAGCTATCAAATACATTCCATATTTTTATTTTTACCACAGATCGCTGTAGAATGAATGTAATACAATCACATAATCTCCTCCGCAGCAGTTTTTTTCGTAGCGTACTATTCTTACTTATTTTAGCTTTCAGTTCACGGCTTACTTTATATATCTTTGGTAGGACACAGTGGTTATGGAACCGAACAAGGGTAAAATGGCCCGGGTTTACATAGAGGCCTAGTATACGCATGACCACTCGACTCCATCAAACGCTTGTATAATTGAGTATGTGCTGCATTCGCTTGCGCAGCTTTCAAGCCTTGTCTTTTGAAACATGTAATGCACAAGACAGCTTGGTACCACCTCCATTCTGAAATCACGTCAAGCATGAAGGGTAAACAACAACTCTAAGAATATAGTCAACCCATATGTCAAAAATGTGTATGCGTGAGTTGTGCTGAAATCAGAGAGAGGAAATGTTTTGTGTGTGTGTTTGTGTGTGGGTGGGTGAGTGAGTGTGGAAAAGCCCAGCTCAAGGACTTCTTTCTCAATTCCACATCTAAAGAACAGATAACAAGTAAGAAGAGAGGGTATGATTGTGATTTGCATTGCAGCCGCAGTGTTACACAATGAACACAGTTCTCCAGAGGACACAAACCATACAGTGTGAAGAGTGTTTTCCAGATCATCGTTTTAATCTACGACTAGGAGCGCAGAGAATAATTGAAATAAGTTCTTTTTTTTTTACCACTTTCTGGACTCTTTTTTTCACAAGACTGTGGCCATCAGGTGCCGACATCAGCTTTTCACTGTATCATTAGTTCGAAAGAAAGCCCCATGAAAGGAGCCGGGAAGGGAGAAAGGGAGAGAATGTAGCAATAAAGAAAAGGAAAGGAAAGCAAAAAAAAAAAAAAAAAGGAGAGTAGTATTGAGAGGATATAAGTGCTGATGCATGCCTGGCGTTTGGGGACCAGGGAGAGCAAAGTGCATTATTTCAGCCCCTAGGATGATCGAAAGAGTAAACAGATATTTGTCATACAGCATGAGAGCAGAGGACGGCAGAGAATGTCTGCAACATCCGTTACAAGGGGCCGCTACAGCCTTCTGAAGGGTATAATGGTCCCTGGGCTCCTTCATTCAATCTGTCTTTTTTCTTTTTCTAACTCTGTCTCTATCATAAGCTCCCTTACAACCCCACTGCAGAAGGAATTCATGCTGTACACACTGTGAGAGTGAAGGTTCAACGATTTATTTAATAGCAGGTTATGTGTTTTAATTACTGGCAATACACGATGATGAACTTCAACACTCTCTTTGGTTGTTATATTCCAGGTATTGTTTTGCAAGTGAGGAGTTGTTGTTTTTTTTTTTTTTTGTTTTTCTTTTCTCCAAACACCAGCATGATCATTCTGCTGATTTAATTGCAGCATAATTTAATCAACAGCATGACCCCTCATCATGCTGCTTTAGTTCACTGTACAACAATAATCTAAACTGATGAACTGAAAAGAGACATTAAGAGAAGCGAGTTATTCTAAACTATAGTGTATGATAATAGTAGGGTACTTTTTAAACATTTGATGCTGTTATCCAAACTACAACTCACTGTCAAGTCACTTTTACTGCTAAGCTATAGTATTTTAGGTAGCAATAGAATTTATAGAAATACAGTTAAGATGCATGTGAATTGCAAATACTGAATTGGATAGTGAAATATAAGGATTTATACATCTGAAGATTATATGAAAAATACCTAAATTCACCATGTTTTCACAGTTGCATTTATGATTTAAAAACACAGCCGCAATTAATGTTAGACGCTACTGACACGCTTTATACTTTAAATATCAAAAACCCAGCCCTGCAGCCTTCAGAGTGGCTTTGGAAAGTTTATGGCTGCCTGCTCTCTCCTTCACAGAGTACTGCAGGTTAAATTTAAGGCAATTAGTTACAATGGCTTCCAACAGTGACCCAGTTTCATGGCTAAAAAAAAAAATATCTAAATGTCCATGGAAACATTTCACTGCTACTCTGTCCATTCATATTCTGAGAATGTTACACAAAACTCTGCTTTTTTTTTTCTTTTTAAATGTCGCTCAATACACAGCTTGTGTTTGTTGCATTGTGAGCCTGACATTCACAGAGCTAAGTAGCCCTGAATACTTGAGCTGTGTATCTGTCCAGTCTTGGACTCTGTAGTCCAACACTGGTGATGTAATTATATGGTTGGCACCCATCCTTCTTCTTGTTTTCATCGGGTATATCTACGTTGCATTTATTTTTTATTCATTGCTATGACCATAGCTGTGCTGCTACAATTGCACTTTTCCTGTCTGATTCATTTGAAGGTTTTTCAGTTGAAGCCTGGATTCATGGCCACAATCTCCATAGGCTTTCTACAGCATACACTCCACTATCAGCAGTGGCAAGAATCTCCTTTGCATCTCTACAGTACATGGCTTTAGTTGCAATCCTAAACCTTACTTATAACTGGCTATCAGCACCCTGTTCTCCCCGGGGCAGCTCTCTTGTCTGTCCCTGTACCAGCTCTGCCAAGCCGATACAGTAGGGAGGAGAGTTTATTGACCCAAAGATGGATCTTGATTATCTTTTAGAGCCTCACACTGAATTCTCAGCAATAAAAGTACTGAGTGCTTCTGGAATACAGTACTTGGACTTGGAGGATGTGTATCCACAGCCTTATGCAGCAGCAATGTAACCTTTTAAAATGGCAACATGGCCAATTTTGGATATTATTGATGAATTGATTACCTGACATCAGATGTAAATAATAATAATAAGTCATGCCTAAGGAAGAGCATATTTTGTCAGAAACAATCAAGATATTTAATGCTACAAAAACACACTTGTAGCATAAATATATCAAGTATTTCTCTCAGCTGTACCTCAGTGATGAAATATGTTAATCCCAGGGGGACAGTGGGGCCATTTTAACGTTAATGCTATTACTTTTTTCTTTATTTTTGTATTTGAAATAACTTTTACTTTCTTATTACCCATTCAGAACACACTGACAAATAAACAAATGTGCACTGAAAGCAGTAATAGTGAAAAAAATATACCACACACTTCATTTACTTGCTACACTGACAGGGGCATAGAACCATAATTACTTATTTGGGCTGAAAAATGATGCCATGCTAGCGAGTACAATGTGGCAGCATCACGCTGCTGCACTCTGGTGTCAGCAGCACCGCCACCTGTGGCACTCATGTTAGTTTTGAGAATAGCAAACAAATCAGTCAATCTGGGGAATTTGGTCACACCTGCACGAAGGATCCTCACACGTGTGTTTTTCAGAGCGAGGGCGAAAAGCGAGCGCGCTGCTTCTCTTGAAAACTTTTTAATTACTTGCTTGTTTAATACATTTTTAAACCAGCCCCTCCCATGGGTAGATTAATCACGTTGGATTGTAATTCCCATTCTAATGGCGTTTGACAAAATCTAATTGTTTGTATCGTTTTGAGTGAAAGACGGAGTAAGTGTGCACGCACTCTATATGTGACAAATAAGCGTGTTTTTATTTCTGTCAATGATTCCCACCTTCTTACATGACATGCCCCATTTAATCACATAAACTTTAAGCTGTGATAGTGGCATCTCAGCCACTCACTACAGGTAATTAATTTTAGCAAAGCAATATTTCTAAATGTGCTTCCTGGAGCAACCTGCCAGTCACTGTTAGCGGCTAATTACTCATTCATTAGAAACAAATATAAATGATGAATTAAAATGAGATGGGATAAATGTTAGCACTTAATGACAGAGACATGTCATTCAAGAGGAAGTCATTTTGCATTTACAGTATACAGTACAAAGGTACGCCACCTGTGGCACCGCCTCTTTACTACTTGTTACAGCAGGCTGGGCAAAGTGTAAATCATTAGCACTGGAGTCATGTTGCTCAGCATGGGCTAAAGGCCACTGTCCTCTGACTCAGCAAACAAGTCGTTAGAACGTGAGCGTGTTCGAATTTCCTCTTATCTGGTCAATAAGTATAACCCAACGCAAAACGATACGCATTTAATTTCCTTCTGTTAGTGTGTAACTAAAAGGTATCATTGAAATCCTTGATTTCCTCCTCAGCTATTTTATTTGTAAAAGCAGCCAGCCCGGCAGACCTGCTTATTAAATGCTTTCAAATAAGATAAGCAGTTCTCAGGGCACTCTATTTGATCCGCCACAGACAAGACAGACGGAGGAAAACAGAGTGTACAGATAGCGAGGCCTGAGCCCGAGCTAGCCTCAGGAGTAGAGAGCAAGCTACAATAACAACAACAACAGAAGAAAGACGGCATCACGGGAGGCTGCGCTACAAAACGTGTCCTGTTAGAGAAAACAAACTGTCAAAAACAACCTACCTCCAAGCTGTTTGGTTTTCACCCATCAGCACATCTCAGGGCCTAAAGATGGATTTGACCAGTTTTAACAGCCGGCTCTTATGACTCACTCAAAAAGCCAGGCTTTTACCATCTCTACTCCTCCTTCTCTCTCTCACACGCTCCCTGCCTACCTCTAATGGTCGCTATCCCCTTTTACCTAGAGTCATAAAGTATGCAAATGACCTCTGCTGAGCCTGTCGTAGAGACTGTAGCCACAGTAATACCACGGCCAGGAAGCACACAGGTGGTGTACATTACGCAGTATGTTCCCTAAAGCTCAGCCCAGCAGCAGAACACATATGTCTGCTTCTTGTAGCATTGTCCATGTCACCTGAGGAGGCGAGGAGGGTGAGCGAGAGCGTGGCCCCACATCTCGCTGGCCTTGTTTTCACATTAATGGGCCCTGGAAGTTTGTCTGGTGGGCTGAAATTCAGTCACCTGTTGACTTAGCACAAATTATTCATGAGCTAATTAGTCTTAAAACTAATTTTTGTTTTTTTTTTCTTTTTAATAAGTGAAGCGTCTGAGAGCTTAGAGACCAGATGGGATCATGGGAATTGTTTACTGTGAGACAGAGTAGAGCTGAAAATGTTGATGAGGTTGTTGATGATCAATCTAATGTGTCACGAGAGGGTGTGGGGGGGGGGGCAGCTAAGTGCAGTGACTGTAGGGTTTTATAGCAACTATATAATTTGGTAACAAGGGGGCTAAGACTTTATTATGCTAGGTGATAAAGAATAATACCAAAGGTGCACTGAGAGGATATAATCATGTAGATGAGATGGGTGGTTAGACAGGAAACAAACAGGGAAGTCTCGGCTGGATGTTGTTTCTGTGTTCATTAGGAAATATGTCACGGAGAACCAAAGCTAAAGTAAGGCTACTACATAAAGCTTCAAGCCGTTCATCATTCCCATTTAAGATATTACATTTGATTAACATTCCCGTAATTCATGTGACGGCAACTTAAGAAATACCTTATATAGTTTTTAATCATTCTGAACAACTAAATGAGATTTTAAAATATCAGCCAGACCTTCAAATACCAATACGATGTGCCAGTAAGGATGTGTGACATTTTATCACGACTGTGATCAAACTCTCTTATCCTCCGTGCTCCCACAAACTACAAGAGGAAACTTTTCTGTCCCTCACAAACACCGAGGGGTCACCGTGACTTGCTCATGAGGTGTAGGTCCATACTCTCTATTCGCTGCACACGCTCACACCCATGAAACCCAGGTGAAACCTCAACTGGCCAAAAGTAATTGCTTCGACTAATGAAGTGCTGCTGTTAGAAAAAGGTGCCAGCGTGCTGGAGTAGACCCGCTGTTCCCAGGTCAGTAAACTCGGTATTAGCCTAGCCACACTAATGAAAAACAAGGTGCGCATTTGCAAAAGCACTAACTTGTAATTTGTTTCTGGCATACCTTAAGGAACAAATGATAATGGGAGCAGAACCTGAACATGACAAGAAGAAATGAGCCAGGGGCCACTAACTGTGGAGCCGAATGAGCATACATTAAGTCAAGCAAAGTAGAGAAAAAGCAATAATGAAAGCAAATATTCAATGTAGCAGATAGTTAATTTAATAGTTTGCATCTCTGAGGAGCTCAGTGGCAGTACATTATTTACTGGCTTTGGGATGTCTGCGTAGAATGATGGGCAAGTGATTTCTCATTCTAAAGAGGAAAGCAGACAGCTGAAATAATTTATACACTGAAAGTGTGCTGGATCAAGTGTTCTTACAGACTAGATGCATCTTAAAATGATCCGGGGCATTCGGATCAAACATCTAATTCTTTATCCGATCAAACAAGTGAGATTAGTCAAGTAAAGCTGGGAGAAAAGTTGTCTCAAACAAGCTACTCTACACTTAGTTTAATCACTCACAGCTAGAAGAATGCCTGCTGGTGCTTCAACTTTAACACTTCCTCATCACCATCTCACCACTTAAATCATTATGGCGCACTAATGTTTGCTGTGATCTACGGAAGTAAAAATATTCCTTACCACACAGCTGGTGGAAGAAGTAACAAGCTTCTTTGCAAACCTTGCTGATTTTATTGCGTGCTCAGGGGAAGTCAAGTACAGAAAAGTTCACTGACTTATTTATGTGCATCAAAGTTCAAGCCGGCACTTGTGCTTGGTTAGACCCCTGTGTGCTTGCATTTCCATCAGCTCCAAAAAACAAAATCAGAGAAATGATCACAGATGAATCCCTAAGCAAGAATAGTCAATATCCCAAGCCGCGTACTGAGACCATGTCAGATCAAACACCACTGAGATCTCCCTGGGAGTTTGTGCTAGCTAGCTAGCCGGATCACTTCTTCCCTTACTTTCTGCAGTCTCTCTCTCCTAGTTGATGAGGTGAGGTGTAAACACACAGGTGCTTGTTAACCATGTCCATCCAGACAGACCGGACAGCTGATGGACAATGGGCTAGGATAGACATTAGACAGCCCCATAGGGTCACAGCTGGCATTTTTGCTTTCTATTCCGTGTTATGTCTTCGTCTTAGCAGGTGGAGAGTTGTCCTGGGGAAAAGGAAACCAGAAAAGTTGAGGAAAAAACAAATAACAGCCTTCCTCGACAGATGCTGCTGCTTCTTCCTGACTGCTGGCTATGGGTACAATTGTGTTTGTTTTGACTTCAGCCAGCACAGCCCACACAGACTGTGCACATGCAGAGGCACAACACACTTTTTTTTAAACTTCTTTAGTCTATTTTGACATCACCACTGTATGGACTGCACTGAGAACATGGAGCGAGAAAAACAACACATTGAAATTTTGACTTCGATTCAAGCAGAAGAACTGTTGCGTTACTTGTGAGCAATGAGCAATGAGATTCCTGAGACAAATTTCATCAATTTCTTATTGTTATGAAATGAGCAAAAACAAAAGGCTGGAATGCAGAAAAGATTGTGTCTATTTGCGGCTCCTCATGAGGACTTCAAAGGATATTCTAATTGTCTGTGAACAAGTTGGAAAGGCTGACGTCAACATCACACAGACACGAAGAGAGAATCACCTCACAGTGCTGTGCTGAAGCTTTTTAGCATTATAGAAAACTTTCTTTCCCCACGTGAATGTATGACAGTAGATTGACTAATAAGTGTCTGCTATTCAAGGGGGTATGAAGACAGCAACTTCCATGTAGGGTGGCACCATTAGCTTACTCTCTTTTGGCAATTTCGATGGTGGGAAGTCGGTGAGGGATCGCATCCTCGTCACTACACTAGTGGTTCCTGATGGTTGGTCAGGCCAACTACACAAATGGGACAGGATCAGCTGGGGCTATCCATAAATTAGGCACATATCACGATGTCCGGCCAAAGCCCTTAGCTGACAGCTGAAAATGATCAGCTAGTGACTTTGTTTTTAACAGTGGAAGCAAAAGGTCACCTGCACCCTCCCTGGGCCAACAATGGGTGGTTACAGCAACAGCGTG
This sequence comes from Pempheris klunzingeri, assembly GCF_042242105.1. Lineage (NCBI taxonomy): Eukaryota > Metazoa > Chordata > Actinopteri > Acropomatiformes > Pempheridae > Pempheris > Pempheris klunzingeri. The sequence goes on from NC_092034.1 coordinate 9,413,404, forward strand.
CGGTGCTTTAGAAACTGGTCATACCAAATTAGGTAGTTGAAAAAGAGGATTTTTCTCCTCTGAGTATGTGGACAGCCTGTGATAAATGGGCTAATGGCACGCCACGCCACAGCCAGGTGTGACACCTGCTGCCACACTGGCATGCAGAACCTCAGGAAACAACAGATATTTGGCAGCATATTGATGAGGCCAAAGTCAGCAGTGGTATCATCTGCAGGAGCTGGTGTGGTTCCATCAGCTTGGCTAGCTGGAGCACTCACTTGTATTGGTAAAGATTTTCATCACATTGAGTGCTTGTTAACAAGTCTTTTGGGATCCTGGCTGCAATTATGACAAAGTCTGAGAGTGTTATCAATAGCTGCGTTGGATGATATTGGCATGTATTGCAGAGATGCGTAATGTCTACATTGACTCTAGCTAGATGCAGTGATACATGTCTAAACATACATTTTACAGTGATTAAGCACATTGCAGTGTTTTTTGTAGTCCTGTGTTGAAACAAAATACTCAGTAACTCCACAATTTGATCCCTTTGGTGAAATACGAATGTGATTTATGTTTTTAAAAGATAACTGATTTACAAACCATTAGGGATAGACTTGTAACCATAGGGCAACTCACAGACTTGTGTGCTGAAGGACATTTTCAAAAAGAGTATTTGTGCCATCATCTATGATGATGTTTCAAACTTTTAACTCTAAAAACTCATTTCCCAAACGTAACACATCATGTTGTTTTTCAGTCTTCATTTTCAAAGCAGGGAAAAGGCAGTCTAACATTTGCAACCAAGATAAAAGCAGCACTAATGAGAATTTCTGCTTTTTATCTGTATCCCTCATGGAAATATATGCTTTGCTTCACTGTTGAATTGTATGCCCGTGTTATCGGTAGATACCTAATTGTCAGACTCAAAAACTAAAAACAGGTAACTCAACAAGACGAATAACACAAGGTTAGGATTTTAATTTAAATCCAAATGGCAAGCAGTGCAGTCTATATGGTTTCAAAGCATGACTGAGAACATTTGACAGGGCACATCAAGCTCTCATTTTCACAGGAATGAAAACTGCATGAGGCTGCAAATCTCCATACCCATTCACCAGATAGTCAGTCTCAAGAATGCTAATATTAAGATACTCACACGCAGTGTCTATTCATGTATACTGACTGTTTTTACACATAGATGGATAGATACACAAACAGCTTATACCACATACTTGGAGATAATGAGACTCTCTCATTAATACTGACACTAAAAACTCTTTAAAAGTCTATTTACTTCAGCACACTCATTCCTGAACCTTAACCTAAAGACTTATCTGAATTGTCCATACATTGCTTCACTGAAGTCTCATTGAAGTCTCACTGAAGGCATCTGTGTCTACATGTGTGTAGACACTGTGTGTGTTTCTCTGGCCCGGGCTCAGTTCTCAAAATGCTAATCATATTGAGCTTCCCTTAATAAGCGCTGTATCCTCCCAGCAGCTGAGATCTCAGCTCTCCAAGACTGACCCCAGACAGAAATTCTTTTCCATTATATAGACCCAGCTCGACCGTTCCACATGTCATTATCTGAGAGTGTCACACACATTTTGGTGTCTTCCAGACTGATGTGTGGCCTGGAAATAGTTTGAGACTCAATCTGTTGGAGAGTGGTTGCAGAGTAGTCTGGATGGCCTTTTTTTTTTTTTTTTTCCAAATAGGCATGGCAGAAAAATAAGTGAATAAGTAAGTGAATACATGATAAGCATCTGCCAACTGGGTGAAATCAAGTGACCTATGCCCTAAATTTGCCCTTACATGTTGGTTGAGAGCATTTTTTTCTTACCTGCACCCAGTCAATTTACTTTTTTAGCTCAAAAGTGGGAAAACAAATGGATCAATTTGCAGTACCTTTGGAAAAAAATAATAAATGAAACTAAGGATAAACTAAAAAACTGTTTGTAAGAAGTTTGTTTTAATTTTGAGGAAGATAAGAGGGTTTAGTTCCAGTACCCATACAAATATACTATACAGGCACACACATACACACACACGCACACATGTATATGTGTGTATAAATAGATATTATAAAAGATATAAAATATATTTTTAATGCGTCAGTTCTTATTAAAGAAAGACTGAACAACCTGTTGGAGTTTGAAAATTCTAACCTGAATGAAAAATGACACCAAGTTCCAAATTCATGGCAACTAATTTGAAATTTTTTGCAGAAAGTTGAGTGTTTGCTGGATGGTAGAGAATTAGTGCGCCAAAGAGAAAATGTATACTGTACAGTGCAGACTTACATTTTCCATTTTCTTCCTTGTATATGCAAAAACTGCAAGTACTACTGGATTTTATAAGCAAAAACAGCAAGGTCTTTAAAAGATCCAATCAACAGCTCTATTTCTACGATGTGTTAATTCTATTATTCAAGTGTCTGGACAGTTTGACTCGGGGCCAAGACAATTCTGGCTCTGCTGAGTAAGACATAATAATTTTGACAGCAACGTCTAGCCTGCTGATATTCCATTCATCAGCCTAAGCCTTCTAACATAATTCCCTCTGCTCAACAGACATTGTGAATGGCGGAAAATATATCTTGGATTGACCTCAACCACTAAACAAATGTCTGCACGCTAGATATTGGTGGAAAGCTGTGTCTTCATTGCAGTCAATTCTTAAACAGCACATGTGATTATCATTGTTGTCATCATCAAATATCAATTAGGTCACGAATATTATTGTATTGTATATGTACCAAAGCAGCATGTACAGCATGACTGGCAATCCACAGAACGTACGGTACCACCTAAAGGCTGGTAATGTCCTGCTACACGAGTAATGCTGGAATTACAGAGGTGTCTCAAATCAATGTAGTTCAAGGCTGCATTATGTTCAAGCTTTAATTTGAATTGTCAAGGTCGCCAATTGTCTACAATCATCATCAAGCCACCATACACAACATGAAGCCACGAGAAAGACCATAGGGGTGACTCAAAACCTGCCTGATTCAGCACCTCCCTCACACATTGTTAGACACATTATAAGCTTCACAAGGGTAGCATTTATTGTGTGGCTGTTGTATTGAATTGCATTATTTTGTGCTGAATGTTCCACTGAATGTCCACCTCCAGTGACATTGCCAATACCGTGGAAGTGCAAGCAAATCATTCCTTTACAAGGCAAAATAAACATAACAACTGATTGCGTATTGATTGCTGACAAGTGAAACAATTAGAGGAAGGCATCTTGTCCCCGATCTCGCTGCCAATGTGTTTGGAACTCATTGTGACTTCTTGAGATAATTGAACCCTTTTTGAGTGTTTTCAAAGGATCTTATAAATTTGAAAGGATGATGAGGTCACTGGATGTTATGTGCTCCAGACCCTTATTAAAAGTATGAATGGTGTTAGGCATGCAGTGAAGCATGCCTAAATAGAGCAAACTGTCAAAAGTTTTCCACATCTCATCAGCACACAAAGGCAGTCTCGATCTGGAGAAGCCATCATTTGCACCAAACAGCCACAAATCTAAAGCCTCGACAAAGAACTGCCCGGGTAATGCCGATATGTGGCGTCTCAAAGAGATTAACAAGTGTTTTGTTCAAATAAACCACACCTGAATAATAAAAAGCAGTCTTTGACACAATATCAGCTGTCAGTGTAGGTCAATGAGGAAAGCCCTATTGCTCACTATGAGACAAAACCAAAAGCTCTACGATATTGCAGATATCAAGGCTGCATACGGAGGAACAGAGGCAAGTAATGGAATTTTAGTCTTCTATTGGTTAGGGACACATCACAAATCGACTCATTTGTAGTTTCTATCTTTCTTTTTCTTGCAGTTTATTCTCATCTATTGTGTGAGTGCCTTGGTTCAATATCTAATTATGTTACCAAAACTGATAAAAACAGGTGTCCTGGGCTTGGAAGATGGGGCACCACGTTAATAGGAGAAATGGGGATAGTCTGATTACTGACACTTTAAGAAAAAAACATTTAGATTTTTCAAGTTATTCAGCATAAAAAGTTAATTTATAATTCATAAAGAGCTATTCTGATTATATTGAATCTGAATGCATTTTAAGGGCTTATTTTGTACACTGTACACAACTTTAAATTTGACATTATTTATCATACTGTAAAGCCTTCAAAGTGAATTAGTGTTTTAATTTGGTGAGTAGTGTGCTATGCCCACAGTTTATGGTTCCACGTCAAAGAAAATGGCAGAGTGCTAATGGTAGGCCATGTTCCCGGAGTAAGCACTCCACAAACTCAGACACAAATGGACATGTATTAATGTCAATTAGTACAACAGTCAAATCAGCTCTTAACCTGATTCTTTAAGTCTTTGAGAAGTGAGGCACAGATAAGATGGTGCTCTGCATTCAGCAAATCATTTAACATTTCAGTGGTCCCATGTTTTAATGCCGTGACAGAAAATAAAATTGGTTGAAAAGATGCTTTTGGGAAGAGGGAAAATACGGTAACATCCACAGCTATGACAATGAGGCCGGCTGAGAAGCATTTTGTTGCATTGGCTGCTTACACTGACAGAAAAAGTGAAAGAAATGATGTGTGGAAGCCTTTAATACAGCTTCAGTCATGTCTACGAGCTACACTTTAAATTGGTCACACATGAAATGGGTGTAGTGAACGTAAACTAGTGGTTTTTGACATTTACCAGTTTATATTCTAGTCTCAAAATAGTAAAAGCAAGGTGTAGAAACTGTTGCATCTTAAATCAATGAATACTGTAGTAATTCTACATGTTGGTGTTGGGTGCTAATTTGTAAAAAAAAAAAAAAACATCTTCTATACATTGGGGGATTATGCATCCACCTGATGATGAATCAGAAAATAATATCCAGTGTCTTCTTCACAAACAGGCCGCTCAAATTGTTGTGGTTTGATTTGTCTGAAGGCTGCTTGAGCTTTTAAGTTTAGCCTTGATAAAGGTTATATCATCAAAACTGTCAAAAGTGGGAATTCAAGGATGGGCATGAAAATTGTAAAAGAAAGTATTAAATATTAATTTAATTCCTCGCCCGCGCATGAACTTCACCATGCGGAAGGCAACAAAACACAACAGGTGTTAAAAATTCAATTTCTTTTCAGAGCAAAGCGATTTAAAAATCATTTCATTTTCAAGCCCTTTTGCTTGTTAGACTGTTACAGCAATATCAGCCTTATTTTTGTAAGCTCTACAAGTGATTCATTCCTTTTCAAATCTATATGTGAGATAATAATCTGTCTGCATCTTACATGCTCTAAAAAAAAAAGAATGCCAGTTATCTGTCAGCCAAATGCTCACCGGATAAAAATACACCAAAACAGATCAAGTGTGTGACCAAGACAGGAATTGTACCATTGAAACCTTCAATTTTCATGTCTTGGCCATTTGTAATAGGTGCCCTTCAAACAGGCTGCTGAATGTCATTTGAAACCTCATTAATGTCACACACACCCCACACACACACATACACTGCTTATGATCTGCATTCAAACCATGGGAATGACCATACAACTCAAGTTGAGTTTCAAATCCTCTTTTATACAACCTGCATGGGAACTGAAAATGCTTTTGTCTGTTGTGGGAAGAATTTGTCAACCTGCTCCATTTTTTTTGAAGTGCTGCTGTTGTGGTGAGTAGAAAAAAAGCCTAAATCTATCCTGAACATGTTATTCCATGTGTAAAGAGACCCAGATTTTTTTATGTATGAGAGCCAAAAGCTGCTGTCTTACTCAGATATGAACCACGATTTGTTCGGGATTGATGTGTTAAAAAGGGGGTTCGGATGCAACGCAAAAGAGCCGGACAACCATTAAGCTGTTAACTGATCATGATATGCCACACATTCACTATAGTCCCAAACCTATTCTTTACACAATGTGGCCAAGGTAACAGAGATGTTAGAAATTGATCTCAGTGTGATGTTCCAGCCTTGAGCTCTAGCTGGGAATACAGGAAATTGACTTGTATCTTTTCATGCTGTATTTGAGAACAAGAGGTAGCTCTGATTCACCTCACTGCATGAGGGAAAAGAGTCGATAAAAGGTGGATAAACTGGCTGGAGGACGTCTGCACGAGCTGTGTTGGTCTCTTAATAAAGACCAACACTGGAGGACGCTGGTCGGAGCAGCATCTGCATGTGTAGTAATAGTGATTTGAAAGGTAAAGGTAAGTACACGATCTGTCGTGTAAATATATCTGCAATGCACCACAGCTCTACATAGCACCACAATGAAAAGATTAAGTATTACAACATCTGGCAGAGGGGTTGCTAACTATTCTACTTTGAGAGAAAAGATAACCTTTGGCATGCACTCTGCAAACAGTTGCTACAGAACACCATCGACGTCATTCATGTAGGTGTATTGTATTGCCTAATGCTGAGCTACAAAATAATCTTTGACAGGCAAAGCAAAAGGTCAACAGTATATATTTCTATCTACCATTAGACAGTCTTACAATGTTTCTTCCATGACATATTTTTATCTAGTCTTTCAAACTGTAAAGCTTTGAGTGACAATGGATTTCTTAAAGGTTTGACCTTGGTTTCACACCTTCGAGTGCAGACGGCTCAGGCTGATCCAAATTGCTCTGTGTTCAAAGTCTGATTGGCATTTCAAAAAACAGTCCATCGATTTGGCCAGGTTATTTCCTCCACAGTGACACACTCCCCAGGCTGTTATCCCAGCAGGAAGTTGACTTGTGGTTCAGTGTAAGAGCAGGCAGCATGAGCTGGCTAAAACCACCACATTACAAGCTGTGGTTGTGAAACAGCGGTAGTGGACAGATGCTGACCAAAACATTCAGCTGTATATAAACAGGCTGAACTGCGCATCTATACTCAACAATCAAGGGGGGATTCAAAAGATAAAGAAGAAAATCTGGAATACCCAGAATGCCAAAGTCACATAATATCCATAAATGCACAATGAAGTGTTTATAATCTTTAGACACCAATGATGTGGGCTGTGTCTGTCCCTGACTGAAAATCTGCTCTGGCAGCATGGCCTTAGTATACACAAGGGTTTCCAACAATGAGTAATGGTGCTGTCCCATCTCCCACAGGATATGGACAACACTTTATCTATGAAGCCCGGAATCTGTCCTGTCTACTCTGTTTTTTTGCAAAAAAGAACAGAAAAAATAAATAGCTTAGCAAGATGGTCATCTTTGTCTACTGGCTGGCTTACAGAAACTGTTACAACTTGATTTAAGTCAATACGCAACAATGTTCATTCTACACAATTGTACACATTAGGTATTTATTCTATAAATACACTGTTGTCCATAAACTTCTCATGAAATGATTGTGACAATGTGATATATTCTTGATAAATAAAGTGTATATCTTCTCAACTTTATTGAACAAACTTAAACCACAATTAACCTTTGCAAACTGTGTATTCAGGCTTTAACAAAATTGAGGGTATTGAACAATTATTCCAACTTACGGGCAACAGTGTATATATATGTTCATTTTATTTTAAAATCCATGTTAATTCTATTTCAGCGGACACATTTTTGAAGCCATAACAGATTTTTAATTGATAGTAGTGAAATATGCATTTTAACATGCCTGCTCAATATACCCTGTTAGAACTGACTAATCTAAAAAAAAATTAACAATTGGCACTGCTGTTGCCTTTTCGTCCCTTTAGTGGTTTTTGGAACACTAAAAGCCGGCACATTTGTCCTCCTGTGCCATGTGATTGCCTACAACAAGGGTACACCAAAGAGAAGCATTTACCTGGAGTACAGGTTTCCAGAAGGCTGTGTTCAAATCCAGACCCAAATGAACCCTTCATCCACATCTCTTCACAGTAAAGCCGCTGGCCTGACAAAAATATTTAGCCCTGCCACTCTCTCGATATTGGATATGTCACCCTCCATTGCCTGCACCATGGACCAATGTCAAACTCATTTTGCCTGTGGTGATTTTCTGTACCATGAGCAGCACAATGGCTTTCTAGGAGATGATGTTGCTCATGAGAAGAATTTCAAAACAGGTAAATACATGTTTGGCTCCAAGGGTTAAATCTCTGGAACTGCAATGCTGTAGAGATGTTAAGTGGCAAGTTAACTGAATATGATCAAAATATATGAACTGCTATATGCACACACTGTTGATGCGTGCTCACTGTGTTGTTGAAGACATGAAAATGCTGTAAGTTTTCCTTTATTCTTTCTGATTAGACCTTTTCTCACGGATGTGGGCGTGCACACTACAGGCAACAGGCTTGACATCTTCCTCACTTTCTGTTGAGATTGTTATAGTTGGATAACTTTTACCATCAACATTCTTAATGGTATGTTGATTTTGGCAACCTCACATAATTCCCAGCACAGCATCATTTAACCAGAGAGGAAGAGTCTAATCAGCCTGAATAACTGGAATCACTGTGCAGGGCTTCTGATTAAATAAAGGGAAAAAAATAACGTGCATGAAAACATATTTCTATGTTTATACTAATAATCAGCCTCTTAACTATTTAGACAGAAGTGTTTCCTAATTACCTCATTTCTGTTCACCTACAGTATTATCTTTTAAGCATTGCAAGTGCAAAAAAACAAGGCCCATGTCGTCAAACTGGCAAGATAAAAGGACTGACAGGCAGAAGGAGTAAGGAGGGGGCAAGCAAGGAATTTATACAGCCAACACAGTGACAAGCAATTTGGCAAAACAACCACTGCCTGGCTACTGCAATATGATATCTCACCTGGGAAGGAAACTTTACATGAAATGTCAGGGCAAACATTGACCGTGACAGGCTGACCATTGAGGTAATCCATTACTGGGCTCTGATAATGGTGCCACTCATGGAGCCTCAAGAGTCTCTCTGTGAGTCTCCCTCAACACCCTTGGGGTTTAGGGGTGGTGGGATGACTGTGAATGATGTGGGTGATGACTGTGAAGATGAATGACTGTTAGCGGAGCCAAGCCCAAGCCGCAGGGAACACACTGAGACTTAATATACCACCTTCAAATACGTCTTCCAAGTCCAAGAGCCAAGATCAACCCATCTGCTTCAGTTATTGTGCCACCAGGTACAGCACTGTTATAAAGGCTTCTCCAGAGGGATGAGCAAATTTTATGGTGTTCATAGCTAGTTAAATAAAGATATATAAAGAGATTTCACTCCCGCAAAACTGTCACAAGAAATTCATGAAGCACTGTCTGAAACAATCATTAAACTTCAACCAATTTATCCGAATAAAATTAAATAAAGTGAGATAGTGGATTTAAACTAGGTCATCTACTGGCTATGTCACCAGAAGTATGATGCTGCCTCTCTCGCTATTATGTGTTCATCCAGAGCTCCTCTGTCATTTCAATAGATGAAACAAATCAAGAATGAATTAAGCATGAAGCTTTAAAGCCGCCAGTTACTTTACTGCAAGACCTGTAGCTTCAGAGGTGGCCAAGCAATTTATTTTAACAGCTATGCCCCATGCTCGCTTAATTATATATATATCAAATCCAGGTCCCAAATGTGTTCTGTTGAGAATGAAATGTGATGTCTATTAGCATTCTTATTCTCAGATTCATGTAGATGCGTTGCCTGAAGTCCACACGAGCGTTAACCTCCCTTTGTGCTTCATTCAAACATCCACTACTGCAGACTTAATGACACACAGAAAGGTTTCCGTTGCTGTTTGACAGAAAAAAAAGGACAAACCACAGAGACTAATTCAATGGCATCTTGCAACTCAAAGTAAAATGACAATTATAGCCACGGGTAGCTCTGTTGGCAATAAAGAGGAACATGGATATGCTTGATAATGGATTATTTAACTGAGAATGAATTCTGTATTTGAGGTACAGCGGGAGGACTTATAAACATGTATTTCAACTCTTTAAAGTGGTAGTAGACAACTTTTTTGCTGTAATTATAAAGTCAATGTTGATTGCCCAGAGTAATGCCCACAGAGTAATGACACCAACGGTGCAAAGATCGGTCCCCTCGCTCTCACTATGTAATTCTGTCTGCCACCAGGGACAATCTCCCAGGAAAATGAAGGCTTGATAAAGGCACAAAGAAAGTGCGTAAACCACTCCGAAACTAAACTATAATTCAGTTGGCATTCTTTGTACTCAGGAAATAACAGCCTGCCCGCGTAGACTACCAAATGTTTTACCTTGCCTTTATCATAGCACTGTGACCGAGAGTTCTAGTTCAAACTGAGATTCTTACAGGTGTTTCTTGCACTGGCCAGCAGCCTGATGGCACATTCTTTCCACTGCCATTCTCTACTAAATGCATTAAATCTATCAATAATTGAGCAGGTTTCTGCAGTGACACGTATTCTTTAATTTACATGTCTGTTTTACCATATTTTTATACTATTGCTGCACTATATTTCAGAGGGAGCTTCTGTACTTTTTACTCAACTATATGCATTTGATAGCGATGGATACAAACTAATCCGTGAGATCAGTTTACTAAATTAGTTTATTAAATATGAGGCAGTTTTACATGTTTTACAAGCTAACCAACAAAATATAAAGTAGTTATAACTAGCTCCACCTCCACTAGCTACATTAAATGCTGCTAAGACATTAATAAAGACATTAATACAACCAGAACAATAACCAAATAAACCACAGGTCTTCCACCACTGGGATACAGTATTTCTGAATTTTCTTCATCTTATATATGAGTAGTGATCATTTATCAAGCTTTCATCACAGACTTATTCCATACAAGTACCACAAAGACATCAATAAAATGAACATGGAATAAATAATCAAATTATGAAAGAATGATGACACTGTAAATCAATGTGCCGCAATCAACTCTAAAAACTATTGCAGTTAATTCATTTTAGATGACACAGGCTGTCTGGTTGGTTGGTTACTGTGTCCCCCAGGAAAAAAATAATATCACACCCAATAATCTCTGTTGCCGCCTTAGGCTTACACATAATGTGTGAAGTATGCATTTCTTCTTTGTGGAGCTAATTGTTCACACTAAAACAGGCCTTACAAGTCCACAAACAACAAGCTTGGCTGCAGAGAAAAAAGTCAGACACTGCTGAACTTATCTATGGTCTAGTAGCATCCACATTTCCTTGTCCACATGTATATACAATATATCGTTTCCCTAGAGCTCTTCTACATAGCTGGAGCTGGTTAGGAGGCTAGAGCATGTTCTCATCACACCATTGTTAAAAGGAAGTACCAAAACATAGATAGAATATACTACTACGAGGATACAATCTGAGCCTCTTGTAGTGCCTACAGGCAGCCAGAATGGTTTTAAATCATCAACTCATTTGCTTCAAGTGTATGAGCAAGTCAATTTCCCTCTCTACAAGGCAGGTTGAGCTGTCAAGATGCCGCTTGAGCAATGATCTACATGCCTTCAATATGGGAGGACACACACACACACGCAGACGCTCCTCCCTTTTAAACATGCTACATTCAGTCCGTGGATAATATCTGTGAATATTTTAGCACATTCGAGTAAGCAGGCTGGAAGTGCCTTGACTGACAATAAAGAGGACAAAGGAAGAGAGTGTCATAGAAGGAAGGAGAACGTGCTCAAGCTGAAATGCAAAGTTGCCCAGCACTGTGGTTCCTGTCATCAGTATTCTGGGTCACTCCGAGATACTCATTTATTTATTTTATTCTGTCTTTCACTTCCCATTCACAAGGTTTGGGGCTTTTCATATCATTCTGTGTGATGGAATGTACCCATTGTTCCCCCCTGGAGATTAAACTCCATGAAATGTCAATTTGAAATAAACTGTGAAAAAAGCGATTCAAAATCCAGCCCAAGCACTTTGGGGGGGAAGGTGGGGTGGTGACGGTGAGTGAGACAGAGGGGAGGGAATAGGGAGAGACTGGGAAGGGAGAATAGGAGGAGGAAAAAAGGGAGGAGTGTTGAGAGGGGGGTTCCAAGATGTCATCTGATGTGTTTTGGTCGAGGGAAGAAGTAGAGTGTGAAAGTACCATAAAAGCGTCTAAAAATTTTAGACCGAGCTGCCAAGCAAATCCTTTTTATTCCCCGAGCAAAACAGCCATCTTGGAAGAAAAGTGTTTCAATCCTGCACATTTTCTGCTACGGGCGATTGGAGGAACCATCAACCAACACATTGTAAAGTGCCACAGGAAGCTTGGGTGCGGAAGGTTAATGAACCCACCTTTTCCATCATCCCAGTGGGCGTTTTTATGGGAGAAAAATTAATTACTTGTGACAAATACACCAGTGCTTGGACGAGCTGCCATTTCTGCCAGGCGGGCTGTGAACAAAAACATTTTTCCAATGTGGTTGTATTAGCCATGGACTTGCCTAATCAGTATCCCATGCAGAAACTCGTGTCAACACACACAAAAGACACATAACTAAAGCTAGGTCCCTCGGCTCTGACAAAACACGACAAGTCCATAAAAAATGCAAAGTTCAGAAGCTCTGACATTGATGGCATGCTGTTTTCCGGTGTAAAACACTGAACACTCTCTGCCATTATGCCTCTACTCTATTGGGAAACAGCCATATGAAATGACAAGACATTCTTCCCTTTGAGCTTGCAGCTCAACAGTTTTTGTCCCTTGCATTCTTAGATAGGGAAAGCTGCAGGGCTCGAGGAGGATTTTTTCTTTTTACGCAGTGCAGCAAGATGCTCGAAAATGGTAATGACATAATTTGCTCCCGTCGCTCCCACAGGCATTGCCATGATTAAAATGACATGTTTTAGTGTCCCCCGTTAGCAGCATATTGACCCCATTAATCACATTGCTAAACGCCGTTTCCTTTTCCGGATCGGTCAGTTTGATGAACTGTTCATTGGCTTCATGTGTTGGAAAGTAACAGGGTCTGAACCAGAATTATTAAGCTAATAAAGAATATGGAGTTTTAATAATTGATATCATGCTAGCTTATGATTGCATTCATTGTTTCTAGCAGACACCATGGAGACATGATATTGCATATAAATGAGTCATTAGTTATATGACTAAATAAATATAAAATGAAATCTTTCAAAATTACCTGGCACGGAAAGAAACAGCAATAAACTATGAAGATTGCTGGTGAAATGAGGTGAACTGTCCCTATTCTCTTCGAGGATCAGCCCACTGAGTATCAAAAATATGTACTTCAGTATATGAACATGGCTCAGCAAACCTTAAATCCTTTAAGCTGGCCAAAGAGAAGTGTCCCTGGAGGAGACTATCAACCCTCACAGGTGATTCATACCTTTGTGCAATCCTGCGAGAGAACAACAGGAAGAGCCGGAGAGATACGAGCCCAGAAAGGGAGGGTTAAAAAGGTGAGGAATTTAATGTGGATCTCAAATCAAAATAAACGCAGAAGAGGTAATTCAACAAGGCTATAGACACTCCTGTCACTGAAAGTGCTGAAGTATAGCCACAGCAAGACAATTAAACAGCTATCCATTTTCTCTAATGGTCGTATTTGGTGGAGGAATGACAAATTAGAATCCAATGAAGTTGTACTTATCGCTGGATGCTTGCCTTTTAATGTCTGCGCTGTCCCACCCTGAACTCACAGACAAATTACCCAGAACACCACAGCGATGAATTATTTATTATGTGATATTAAATAACGGACACCTTCAGTTGAAACTTCCACAGTAAAAAGGGGAAAACTTTTAAAATGTCAACTGACTCAAAGACTCAATTGTTTTGTTTCACTTGGTTAAGGAAAACAAAACACATACTTTGGCATTATTACCTACTAAATAATTTGTTTATTGATTTAGAATTGAATAGTTATAGCTGTAGAGATGTCTGACTACACAAAGGTCAGCGGAGGAAAACTGCCTCCAGTGAAAACATTAGTACATTTCCAAAGAAAGCAAGTGAATGCAGATTTCTCAGAGTTAGTTCATTTTCAGCATCACTGCAGCGTCCACAAGCTTGAGCTTAAAGCACAAAGATATTGCTGTTGGAATCATCATGCAATGTGTGTACTGCACAATAATACTGTACTACTCCAAACGTCAACTGTAAGACGGCATAAAAAAAAAAAAATAAAACATTGCATGTTTTCTTCCCACTTACTAGAAAGCATCCGTCTGTCAGCAGAGATGTCAAAAGAAAAAGTCAAACAAACAATCAAAAAACGCATTGAAATGTACAATTTAATAAATCCACTTACCGTCTAGGTGGCCTGTTGGGAACCACACTTAATTGACACTATTTGCGCAGGAATACTAAATAAGCAATGGCATAGATTGCCTTTAAAGCTCTCTTAGTGGGACATGCATAATTATGGAAACACAGACACAGATGCTCTGGGTGATATGATGGCATCAGAAGGCTCACTTAATTTAATGCAGGCACATCATTTGTCCTGTGGGAGCTTTGTCCTAATACAGGAGCTTATTGCAGATTTAGTTAGATACTAATTTCAGTCATCGCTCACATAAAGGACACTGCCAGAAATGCTACCGCATGACATGTATGGGACATTTTATGGTTCGAGATTCAATTTGCTCCCAAGACGACGGAGGACAGTGCCTGCCTGACAGGAAGATTAAGAATTTTTTATTGAGTTATTCTATATATGAACTTGCCTTGCCTATATCCATTTTTGTCTAAAAAAAGGTAATGAACTTAGTAGTTACAGTTTAAAATGCAATTAGTATAGTTATAGTACATAGTAGAGTACAGCATAGAGTGGTAACTATAACTTTATAAGGTATTAGTTTTTGCTCCACCCTAAAACTGTGCATATCTAATTTTAAAGAAAATCAACACATTGGATATTCTTCAAAAGGGGTGCCAGACATTGAGCTGTATTTTCCTCAAAGATATGAAAATGCCTGGCGGGGCAGAAGTGGACTTTCTATCCAGTAGGTCATTTATTCCCTTAAATTGCTCCCAAGACAAGGCCATTTGGTTCACTCATGTATGATCTACTAGAAATGGTGTGTCGTCAAAGGCTTGAGAGACTTGTCTTGGTTTGCCTCTCCGGGGGAAGAGAATACCACAACTGTCCATGATATCAGATATAAATGAATAGCTGCAGTTTCCAATTGAAATAGGTCTTGGTAAGCTTTAGGGTCATTACTTTAGGTTAGATGAAAGAGGGGATTTTTGACTGAAACTCATATCTCAAGAGATAATGGAAGGTCATGGCAGTTGCATGGATGTGGCAGTCACAGGGGAAGGGCAGTGGAATCATGGATCATGTGTTGAAGGAGCACTATCTGTAACACTGACTGATTTACAGCACTACTACAGTACGTTTTGATGGTCGGATCGACTGGCAGGTGGCCTGAAAAACACAAAAAGGTTTCATGTTCCCAAATGGACACAATTTAATATACAAACAGGATGTCCGTCTGTGAAACACACTGGATAGAGACTTGACATTTTTGGTATCTTTCATAGCTTTTGTGATTTGACAAAAGATCTAGAGATATAACACAGGACACACAAAGAATCCCAAAAGTTCACTTGCCACTTTCAAAATACTGAAAAGGAAGCCTTAAAATGGATTGTGAGAAAGACATCATGTCCAAACTGTCAGGTGAATAGTCAACACTATTATCAATACACTTCTGCGAAGATGGGGGACTTGTGTGGCAACCTGCTGTTTATTTGAATCAGCTATTCCAAAACTTGACAAGTGGCTCCAAGTGGCTTCTGAATTTAATGCGTGAAAATACAAACATGGTGCGAAAAGTGTCACTGCCAGTGGGCTTGCTCGCTTTTGAATATTTTTTTTATTGGTACTGTCAAACAGGATAGGTGTAACAAACCACAAAAACAGGACTACTGTGAGTGTGAACCAGGGAGCTGACAACAAAGGGGTGTGCTTGTTCAATGCAATGGGCTGAATGAATAATAGACTGAAAGTAAAAGGTTCAAGTTGTCCCTGCTCAAAATTACCCCTTAAGCAAGCCCCAATTCTGTATCTGGACCTGCACTTCAGGATCGCTGTGTTATTGCACTTCATTCGATTTTTTTTTGCAATCTTTTCTGACACTGGAAGCAGCAACACAATGTTTTCGCTTAAACACAGCCTCTTTGCATATTGCTAAATCCAGACAGGCCCGCACAGGACAGCGTGCCAATTCATCATTTTGTCAAGACAGAAGTAAAGAACAGCTAAGAAGTTAGTAAGAGAATAGTAGTAGTAGTAAGAATTTGAGCTACTGCATTCACAAAGCTGCTAAGAGCAACGTTAACTAGGGGGACGAGAGAACTCCTAAAGTTCTCCTAAAGAGCAGGGGTGGGGTTGACCCCAATGCCGTGGATGACATCAATGAGAATTAATCATTATGTCTACAGTGATTGTTAACAGTATGACTCAGTATATGTCGAACAAAATGAATCAATACAGAGTGTAAAAATGAGTCCGACTAGAGTTCATTATATTAGGGTAAATGAATAATTTAAATGTTAAATAATAAAGTCAAGTTAAAGTAATCAATTCACATAAGTTTTATATTAACATCAATTAAATTAAAGCAAAGTACATTAATTTATAAATTAAACTGAATTAAAATTAAATATTCTATTGGAATTTAGATTGAAATCATTAAAAAAATATGTCAATTTAAATTAAAGTAAAATTGAAAAATAAGTTAAACCAAACTAAATTAAATTTAAAAAATAAATTACAGACACATCATCCACAGCATTTGATTGATTGTGGTCCTAGTTTCCTGGACTGCCTCTAACATCACTCAGACTGCTCTTGCTTTCAGTACTGAACCAAGAACTTAGGCCTCCTAAAGTAGAACTGACCATGCTCCTTATCTTTACGAGTTTCTCCTCGCTACATCAGCGAGGAGCTACTTTAGCCTTTGGATGTCTTGTGAGTACAACCCAAGAGTAATTTCATAACAGTGACTGTGCATATAATTCGTTAACTCAAGAGGAGCTACACAATGTCTGCATGGCCGGCGGAGCGAATGCTCCGTCTGATTTTGGAGCGCTTGGAGTTCAACACATAATCTTCATAACATACAGTACATACAATAGATACGCACGTAAAACTTAAGTTAAAAAGATGAAGCATAAAAATACGCTTCAGGTCCCAGTTATGTGTCAGTAGCACCAGTTTAGCTAATGAAACGCCTCCTGTGTATACAATCCTTTAGCATTCAGGAAATGCATCATTGTATTTGCCTAGAATTTAAATGTAATTAAAATAGGTTGATACATGATTCACTGACTGGTTGGTTTAGAAGCTGGAAGCTTAGGATGAATATAAATACATACAGGATGAATATTGGGGCTTTCCTCTATATTAGTAGTACATAGAACATCTCAGTAGACTGTGCTGTATAAATGCCGACCATAACTTAAAAAAAAAAAAAAAAAAAACCCTGCTGATATCACATCTTACTGAACTGAAAATGCACCTGAGCACTTCCACCACATATTCTTTATCATTTAATATTCAAAGCAGTATTCAAGGTGGTGTACTCTTGGCTTATCTTTGTTATGTAGTATATATTTCATGTATCGTCAACATAGAACTGTGGCCAACAATCAATCAACTTGATAACAGCTGCTTGGTACAGAAACATACAGTCTCCCTTCCCTATACAGTATTTCATGCAGAATAAGTACCATTAAGTCTGACATTTGCACAAGCAGACCCTCAGCATAAAAATCAAATATATTATAAACTAGCTTTTTCCCCCTCTCCATCTGTGTGACAGTTCAATTTCCTGTGCAAAGCTTTAATTTGAGGCATCTTCACTATACTTTATCTGGAAGTTAGATCTTACAAGGTCATCCAGGCATGTAGTAGAAAGGCCCATTGAACAGATATTCATCTGCAATGTGATTTCTTATTTTACCCTTGTGCCACTGCAAACCCTGAGCAGAACAAAGCCTATTTGTAGGGGTCACTTTTATCTGTATTCTCTTAAACAGCCAGTGGGCTTTTATGCTACACATGATCAATGTTTCTAAATGAATTTACTCACTGTGTCTACAGTGATTGTTGGCGAGTGACAGGTATAGGTCAGTGAATGTGAAATAAAACAGACATCAATACACTGACTGTGAAAATGAACCCCCCTGGATTAGATTGGATTAACAATTTAAAACTTAAACAAATATAATGTTGATTAAAATCATTAAAATGTAACAATTAAATTGAATAATAATTAAAAAAAAAAAATCAATTAAAACTAAACTAACTGAATAAACTAAATTAAATCAAATAAAAAATAAATTAAAGACTCATCACCTGCAGCACTATCTGTATTCAGCCAGTGGGCATTTAGTTTTGACAGCTGTTGTGCGGAGCTCACAGAGCGGTTACACAGAACACCTGCAAAACCTATCAAAACATATCAAATAATGAAAGGCCACGAGCCTCATTCCAAAATGCTGCCAATCCCACTGGACAACTCCTTATCTACTAAGGAGACGGCAGAGGTATGCACTGACAACTGAAGCTCAGCCTCAGCACACGATATTCTTCAATGGTATTGAGATGCGAAATCCTCGAGTTTAAATATCACACGACGGCAACACATCTGATCCCAATACGTTGGGCTAGATGAACCAAAGAAGCTGGAGAACACACAGCTGTGTATCACGCATGCACGCGCACTCACACAAAAGCAGAACCAGTGTTTTATTGATTGAGGAATACGCTCAAAGTAATTGCTTAAGGTCAATCTAGCCAGATAAACTGTTTTCTTGCTTCATTAAAGGAAACCACAACTTCTCCCTCAGTCATTAAATGTGAGTTATTGACTCCCAGTCCCATGACATTTTGATACAAAAGAAAAGTTCCACAGATCTGAGATAAACTGATTGTGTTTGCTGCCCTTTGTCTTGTAAAAAATGTCTTTATTCGACTTACTCCCATTTAGTTTTGCCACTGAGAGTCTGTAAATGAATTTATTTCTAAAGACCATGGATGATATGACTCATGGCTTGATATACTTTAGATCCTTTAGTACTGTGATGGGTAACTGCACAAGCATTTGTCTTTTTTGTTGGATTATCAGTCTGCTTTCGGGTTAATTTGCCACTCACTTTTCTTTAATAATTCCAAACTAAATTTCCATTTAAACCTGATTTCCTAAAAATAAGTTAATTCATTCTTCCCTATAACACAGTATTAACTGGCATTATATTATTACTGGCAACACTTGATTTCCATTCATCAAGGCTACAGTAGGCTGTTCATTTTTGGTGATACTGGGCGAAAATTCCACAATAACCTTTCAGTATATTGTAATTCAAGTAGTCTGAGTGACAAATAGACATCACAGGTGCTTTCAGACAAAGTGTTTTCTTATTGGCTGTTGTACAAATGCAAATGCACAGAATGCTGTGTTGCAGTATTCACACTAATTACAGAAATTGCTGCTCTGAAGGTGTGAGATACATGTTCGATAATTTAAACTACTATAATGTGACATGGAGAATGGTTAGCAATAATGTAAAGCATAACTGGTAGTTAAATTGGTCAATACATACCAGGATGTGGCAGTCATGGGGACTGGGTGGTGCAGGCCTGCCGAAAAATTACAACAGAGGCAAGGGAAAGAAGAAATTAATCAATTTGTACGTCGTCAACATAAATGAAAACATTCAGCATCAGATGGGTCACGCTACAGTATGTGAACAACACCTTTATCTCAATAAAGGTTTTGTTTCTGTATTGTATAAGTGCTGAATCAGTTCTTCAATGGATACCACAATGGCTGCACCACAGAGCTCTTGATTCTATCAAAACAGCAATCAGCCATCTCACAGCATCTCTCTCCGCTTCGCTGGTACACAGACGAATTTTGCCACTGAACAGATACCACTTGCAAGGAATAATCAAAGCCTCTTCTCTACAAATCAGCTCCAGCAAATGTGATGCGATTACAAATAAGGCTGAAGAAATATGTCCCTTTGTATCAGAATATGGGGTCTTATCCCAACTACTAACTGACAGGGAAAGATAATCCCAACAAAAATTAATGGCATCTTGTCTTGCAAACGGTTTTTGTTCATTGTGGGCTATGGAATTAAACTAAATCCAAATTTAATTACATCCTTGCCTTTTTTTTTTTTCTCCATATACAGACAGACAAAATCAAGGATTAAATTAAGTACCGTTGAATTGTTTAAACTTTTGCTTGCTGTGGTGACACGAAGGACAGTATGTACCCACAATGTTACTGTCACAGTCAAGGTTCTGAAAAAAGATCGCAAGCCAGACATGAACCTTGCTACAATAGGAGGCAAACATTTAATGCTAATTCCATTAATTAAGCTGTTTTTTCACAGACTATGCAAAAGTCACTGCTGCTTACATTTTGAAATGTTATTACTTAAAATCAATATATATTACTAGGCTCACTGTGTATTGGCACTGCAGGACAGGTCTGCAATCAACAGTGTTCTACAGTGACCTGTTATCACTCTTAGAAAACTCACAAGCAATCTGCTAGTGCTACTTTCTCTATAACTTAAATGTTGGATTCAGCTGCTATGGTGGCGAAGTAGGTCTGAACTTTCAGTCTACTGTGTCAGTGGCAAGGCTAAGAGCATTCAACAGCAGTTCTGAAAATACACAATGAAGCAGGAAACAATGGTAATATGACACAAAGGGGGCTTGAGATTCATAAAAAAAAAAAACTCTATATTCACAGTAAAAGATGTACTTGATCTTCCAGAAATATGCTCAGCCCTGCTGGCTGACATCAGAGGCTGCTTTACTGACCCCGACGCTATCATGACGTTAGAAAAGGCAAATCAGAGAATAATGTCAAAGGCAGATTCTGTAACGTGGGAGAAACTAACAGAAGTAGCACGATTTTGAAAGTATCCATCCTAAAAAATCTCACTCACCCACCACCCCAGGCTTTCCTCCAGAGCCAACCCCCTCCCGCCCTCGTATTTAACAGTCTGTAGCACCTTCATGGGCTCTTTCTCTAAGACAAACAAAGTAGAGAAAAGGGTGTAATTAATAAGGAAAGTGTGATGAAGCCAGGCTTGTGCTAACAATTTAGTGCTAACTAGATGTTAATACTCAGCGAGAACCAAATTTGTACTAAAGTAGAGAGAAATGCTCTACTGTTTATTTGTGGTCTGAAGGACATTATTGATTATTAGACCTCAACTAATGTATTGACTTCATTTCAAAGAGAAAGCTATATTATCAACAATTATAATAACAATTGCATATTTAGAGTAAAAGCCCAAACTGAAATGATAAAACGTACATTTCTTGCTCGCTGGTATCTCACTTCATCTTTACATTTGTTCACTAAAGTGAATTCACAGTAAAGAATTTGCAACAACTGACTCACCATGTTGGTTCAGAGAGCCATTGATTGAAATTAAGCCAATTAAGAATGTACAAGGAATGCCAGGCAATTAGTGATTTGAATGCTTTGTTCAAAGCCTGAAATCAGACTACTTAATCATTGCACAAATCCAAAGACTCTCAGAAACAGTCCTCTAATGTGTAGCAAGGAAGTGGAGGATTTAGACTAAAATGCCTTCTCCTGTGGTAGAAGTGAGACCTGAGCCTGTCTGCACTGTGTCAACTTAATAAAATGCAACTTCAGTTAAACACAATTATGCCCCGAATACGAGAATGTGACACCATTCGCATTAAAAGCTAATAATCCTACATAAATTCAAATGTCAGCTGGTTTGTCAGCAGGAAATCCAAGGTTTCTGTTTCAAGAGATTTTATGCAACTTGAGCCTCCTGTTTCCGGAAGGCATCTCTGCTTCTCCAAGAAATCCAGACTCAACCGGGCCGCTCAGCGACCCAATTACAAAACATGGCACTCTACAACTTCATCATGTATATCTGACTGTGTGTGCTGGTATTCATGATATTACCCAGTGTTGGTATTAGCATCCAGCCATATCCAGCCCCTGTGATGAAGGCAGATGTGTACACATTAGTGAGATCATCCCTTTAGGAGATCTCATTAAATTGCTGGATCACAGCAGCGTCCAATCAACAGTATCCACAGAGAATCCAGAGGAATATATTTTTATTATCTAAGCAGAAGCAGCATACGGAGCTTCTTTTTGCTTTAACGTTTCTAATGTTTCCATGTCTGCAATTAACAGGCAAAACACAGGCCATTCACAATAGGAAGCCTTATCTTGGCTCTCAATAGCATATTTTGAAAGCCCGCTGATCATAATCGTACAAGGTCAAGAGATTAATGGATCAGTGAGATCATTAGAACCACACACAGTGATCTTGTGAACTAACATTAAGGAACTGTACACTTTCTTCCTTCGCTTTCAACCCAAATGGTAGGTGGATCAAAAAGGAAAATATCCGCGGTTTGGACATGTGAGGTAAAAAGACACAGCGTGCATGTTTGGAGGTTTTAAGATGCCGGTGGTGCGTCTGGGCCCAACGCACCTACCCTACCGTGACACTATCGCCACAGTCAATCTACAATATGCTGATTCTATCATAATAAAGAAAATTGGCTGAATCCCCGAGGAGAGGGGCCCTAATAGAAAATAATTCTGCCCTTGAAACACTCTGGGCCTGGCTTTGATTAGATGATGCTATCTTTGTTTGGACTTGAGCATCTGGGGTAGGACCATGTGTTCATATATTTAATTAAAATACCATTGCCTGCACTGACAAAGGGTACTTATCTCATCAAAGTGTTCACCCCGGATTTTTTCTCTTAATTCAAAAGATTATCTTTGTTGATTGGCCATAGAGGTGGGATGGATGGGGGGCAATGGTGAGCATGGAATCTATTGCCTTGTCAGAATACTGGCTCGTCTGCCGTCCACCTTGACTGCGAGCCAGATATCATCACTGCGTGCCATCTGGCTCGGAGACAGGACTATTTTACCTTTATCGCCGCAATTTTATCATTCATCAAGAGGTGTGTGAGAGCATAATTACAGTGCCATTATGGCTGTCACAACCTTGCAACAACAAAATTTGTATCGCTGACCCACCAAACCTTTGCATTTCACTACAACAAGTCTCATCTACTACTGATACACTTTCAGCCCGGAAAACAAACTGCGGGGCAAAAATATTGTACAGTCGTATTGAATTGACACAAGTGGGGCTGCAACTATTGATTTTATTTTCTACCAATTATTTTTTCTATTTACTGATTAATCATTTAATCTATGGAATGCCCCCCACAGGTCTTGGGGATGTATTCAGATGTCTTGCATTGTTCAACTAATGGTCCAAAAACTAAGAAAAGCATTAAATCCTCACATTAGTGAAGCTGGGTCCTGGGAATGTTTGATATTTTTTGATTGAAAATGACCAAAACGATTCATATATTATAAAATAGTTGCTGATTGTGTTTCTATCAGCGACCACTCGATTAATTAAATGATGCTGCGGCTCTGTTTGTTAACATGATATAAAGTGGTATACTGAATTATCAAAAGTGACTGTAGGCTTAATGTTTATTTCCAAAGAAAACATCCTGAATATTTTGACAAATGAAATTCTAATCACTAACATTGCTCGAAGCAGCTTTTAAATTTCAGCTGGGTTTACATGAAGTGCTTTTGAGGAAACGATGTGTTCCAAATTAAAGAGGACTTAACAGCAAAATGTATATTACATTTCCATGGAAAACAATTAATTCGTGTTTATTGAAAATTTGCACCTGCCTCCAATGTTGCTTCACACTAAGAAGTAAAATATATATTAAAAATCTGCTCCAACGTAAATAAATAAACTATTTCATGCTTTTAACACAAACTGTTTTTGCCATTGCTGAATGTGCAGTATATCAGGTCTGAGTATAAAGGAGAATTTAATTTATCCTAGTGGCCCCAAATATGGGAAAAAAAAAAAAACCCCAGTAAAGGTTTTCATCACATATTTAAAAGATGTGTAATCTAATCACAGTATATTATTGTAACTCATGATGATCTAATCAAACTTGCTGCAACAACTCATTTCCACACTGACTGTTAATAAGGCTGCTGCTAACTGGGCTTTAGAGCTTTCAGACCGCTGAGAACATACCAAGAATTAAGTAACAGGTGAACTACATCATGCTGCAGTAGTCGTTCTGGTTATCTACTGCATAGCACACTCCATCCTGTGTTTGTGTTACATGCAGTAACACAAATTCCCTGGACAGCCATTACCGCTTTCCTGGCTAGCATGCTCCTTCTCCTGTGGCCTGTGTACTGAAAATTATCCTCCAAATTAACTCACAGAGGATTTTTCTCGAATGTCACAGAACCTGTTTGCCCGTGGCAAGAGGGGCCTGTTAGCTTCCCCCGGGTGAGTAAGTGTTGTGATACTGTCAGGCATTAAAGGGCTACGACGGGCTTCTGCTCCTTATCCCCTCTGTCATAAAACAAGGCCGTGATGGGACATGATGAAGTTTGTTTATGAGTGACAGAAAGTGACAAGGGCGACCGGGAGGGAGTCTAAGATACAGGAGAGGGCATTTGTGTGATTTATGGAAATACAGAACTACACAGGACAGACAGTAACACACTGAATAACCATTAAAAGCACTGCAGACAAGGTGGTTTAAATAAGGTGGCATGCTATAACATAAGCCATATTTTTGGGGGGTGATTGGTCAATTAATCAATTAGTTGATAGCCAGAAAACCAGAAAGCAGCAACATCTTTTGTAACTGATTAATCATTTAGGTTGTTTCGTGTTTAAAGCCTCTGTAATGTGAATACATTATGTTAGTTTTGGGGGATTTTTGTCACAATGATAGTAAAATACATTTTGATTTTGGACTATTGGTTGGACAAAACAAGACATTGAAAAGTGTCAGCTTGCTTTGTGGGAAGTGAAGGCCAAATTTATCAACGATCAAACAGTTATTACAGAAAACAATTGCTGTGGCAGCTCCAATCATTTCTAATGAGCGCCAAATTACTGCTAGTTAGATTTCTTTTGTTTTTTTCCTCTAAAGTCTGTTTTGGTTTTGGCTTCTCATGGTGCCAAAACATCATCTTACACTTGTTTTGCAATTTGGCCGCGGATGATTCGGTTCCTTTCCAGACGCGTGTTAACAATCTCACGTTGTTTTTCAAAATCAGAAATCAAAGTGCTGATTACCCGCTGCAAACGCTTCACTGTCATTCAGCCTGACCTCATCGTGGTATTCATAGCCGTGATTAGGTTTCTTCAAAGTCAAATTCTTTCATTAGCTGTTTGCATCACTACACTGACCCTATTGCAAGTCGACTTTTAAACAAAAAATAAGTAAAGTAAATATATCATATTTTACAGATGTATTTTCAATGTGCTGTCATTTCTACATTAATTAGTTCAATGAAACTAAACCAAGAATAAAACCTCATCTATAGGCAACATTTAGCCTACTGCTCCAAAACTACCAGCTGAACTAGAATATAATATAATATAAAATATAATATAATATATAAATACCATTTTCTAAAAGTAAACTTTAACAGGTTCAGCAGCTGTCTTCATGATTAAATATAAGCTAAAAATGGCTGACATTACTGTTACTGTTCAAGTATACTGAGTGTACAGCTCACCTTGTTCGTCCTGTCCAGGGATGTTTTTTTCCAGCGTATCTTGCCGTCCCTCATGGTGTTTTTCTGTCCCCAGACACTCTTACTTGACCTTTTTTTTTGGAGGAACACAGAAACATTTTCGATCACTGTGAACTGTAGACTGTGATGCTAGCTTGCTAGCTAGCTAACTGCCCTTTGCCAGCTAGCATTAGCCATTTTGAAGGCGAAGCCTGCGGCCGCTGCACAGACGGTGACGACGTCCAAAATCATTTAAGGAGCCGTGACACGTTTTCCACTTACAAACACATCAGAATCACAACCCAGCAGGACACTTTCACCGCTAAAACTCAGTCTACTTGGCACTTTAAGGGCGGCTCCCTGGAGCAGAGGAGTCCCACAGGCCCAAATGTCAAACTCATTAGCGACATTTAGGCTACAAACAACCCACAATGCAACACTCTCATATACTAATAGTCTCACGAGGTTTAAATCCTTACTCACATTCCTCGTGATATTAAAATAAATAAATAAATAAATAAGGAGGCAACTAAGATCTTTTGCATTCAATGTGTTTACAGCATTATCCTCTATCTAGTGTTAGGCCTCTTTTTTGTTCTTATGACCTACATGCCAACATTTGTTTTCAAACCAGACATCAAGTTTTTAAATTATACAGTGGTATCTAACAACATTTTGCTAGAGAGGAAACTGATCTTATATTCCCGGCCCTGTGCACAGCACGCCGCCAGAGGTACAGCAGGTCGTCTATCAAGCTGAAGGTTGCTGGTTCGATCCCCGGCTCCGATGAGTCAGCGTGTAGAAGTGTCCTCCTCCAACTTAGGTTCCTCCTGTATGAATGATGTGTGAATGGGTGAATGAGGATGTGATGTAAAAGCACTTAGACTAGTCATAATGACTAGAAAGCTGCTATACAAATACAGACCATTTACCATTTAATGTTAACTCAAATTGATGTGTATAAATTTAAAAGACACACTTACACACTAAGTGTCTGATCGGCTAAAATAAACCCCCTGAAAATGTGGTTTAATATGTCTATTTGTTATTGACAGGTGCAACAATCAAAGTTGAGCGGGGCATTAAAGGTGTAACACGTAAAATAATGAGATGTTCACGTAAAAACCTCATTAATCATAGTAAAAAAATTATGAAAACATGTTCTCAGCTCCTCTAAACTCACCGGTGTGGGTGAGCCCTGTCATTTATTGATACGCATTGATAATAACTTAAGTTTCATCAAGTTCTGTGACCTTTATTTTTTTCATCAGGAGCATTAAGGCACAGCACTGACCAAGTTTTAATATCCCAAGTACAACCACATCCAGCCCCCCCCCCCCTTAAATCAATGTTATCTTACTAAAAAAAAGGCCAGAGAGGTAGTTTCATTTATGTCAAGTTGTCCCAGTACACAAAGCTGGAGATGACATTGATTCACCTTTCATCTGGAATTCTGCCAGGCATTCGACCATTGATTTTTCACGGGGGGGGGGGGCGAGATATGAAATCTGCCATTTTATGTATCACATCTGAGGTGCTCGTGCACTGCTGCCCTCATGGTGTGCACGTGCTCCTCTCACGTATAGACACACACATGCAGAGTCACGTCCTCGCACACACAATGCGTGAACATACATATCACCAGCCACTCACAGCCACGTGTAGACACACGAATGGTGGACAGCGGTTTCCCCAACACGGCGTCTGTTCTTATCAGTGTCAACTCTATTTTCCCTCCTGTCCTGAACTGCTCAAATATTCTTTCCTGTTTAATTGAATCCACAGTCATCACACAAGGCAGGAAAAAAGTTGAAAATAGTGTTTAACTCAGAAAAGAGTACACATTCTTGTTAAAGTTGGCCCACTGTGCAGAAATATTTATGCAGACAATTAGACATAAAATTATGACAACATAAAAATTACATTAATTTCATAAATAAAGGTTTTTTTGAGTTTGATATTACGTTAAATTTAAGATGAAATCACATAAATCAGTCATGCATTAGGAGATGGTAGGACTGGAGATTGGTTTAGTGCTGGAGGAGGGATTTGGGGAAAGTTGACATCGCCCTTAACTGTCAGCAACAAGGATATCTCCAGTCTCTATGATTGCTGAATGAAACAGCTCGCCAGGGACGGCTCGAGATGCGTAGGTCTTTCTATCAAAGTCATCTGCCACATTGTCTCTTAAAAGGTTGCACAAGTGTAAATAATTTTTTATCTTTTATGATGTGAAACTAATGCGGAATGTTCAAGATGGTCGTGTTCCTGTAATAGCCATCATTATATACTAGAACATCTGATGGGGAGCCAAAAATAAGTTCTAGCACAACTACTCTATAGCAATAATTTCTTTTGAGACCTCCAAAGTGCTCTGCTTTAAGAGCAGTGACCACATGTCAACACTTACTTTGTGGTTAGGGAGGTAAGCAGAAAACCTTCAGCAATTAAGGATTTCAGTCTAAAGTCTGATGGCCTGGCTGGTAAAATCAATACACATTTGTGCTGGTGAGAAAATGTTCTCACTTGGGTAAACAGCGTAAATAACGGATACCGTTTGACTTCAAAATATTATACACTGACTGCAATCTGTATCTTTTTATGTGCCAGTGAACATCTGTATGGCATTATAAGTAGTGAGCCGCAGTACTGCTTATTCACCATGGCATTTTGTGCCGCACAAGCATCTTCCTGGACAGCGTCGGGGCTCGGGTGGCTTATGAGCTTGCGTAACAACTCATTAATAAAGTGGAAAGGGTCCAGAGTCACATCTTCAGCACATTTCATGAACTCGCTCGGGTTTGCAAATGCCAGTCACAGTGATGCAGAGCCGACGGCCAGAGTGCTTTCTGTCCACCAAAGTCATATCTCTGCGCGAAGATCCATGCTTAAGCATATGGGCCAGAGAGAGCGCCGCAGCTCGGCCCCCACCCTTCATCTTTTGACGCAAGATCCAGGCTGCAATAAGAGGAGCCAGACATCTCTGAGAATTTTTCACAGTGACTCAGCTGTCAATCACAGTACCAGCTCTGTGAAAATGGGCTCAATTCCCCCCGCAACACTTAATATGCAGGATATGGTTAAATACAATAGTGATAGTAATAAATGTAATTCCACAGTATGTTTTGCAAATTATCTGGGCCTTGAATTAAATTAATGTATTTATTCACATTTTCAATTCAGTCCCTTATCCTTATGGGTTTAGAAAAGTTACCTTCATCATTTAATTTGAACGATGTAATGTCAAATGCCGGACCCCATTTGTAAATAATTCCCCATTAATAGAGCAGAAGAGATTTAAAGCTGCATTAACCTCCAAAAGAAGCTCAGACAAGCCGAGTGTACACTACCTGACCAGCACACAACAACAGGGTTGGAGTAAACAACACAGAGTCGAACATTCACGAAGCTAAAGACGATGATATTTATGTATTTGCTGGAAGTTGAATTTTGCAGATTTGCTCTGTATTAACATTTAACAAGCTAACAGTTTCTGTAGGATTGTTTTAGAGGCTTTCTGTCTCTTGTGGTCAGTAATCGCTTCACGCAGCTTTGAAATACTTTGATTCATCTCATCAGTTTTTCAAGTTCTAAAAACAGATAAACTCTCAAATCAAAACCATTTGGGCTACAACATCCTCAATAAGCATCATTACAGAAACTTAAGGCACGACTGTGTAACTCCTGATGAGCAGCAGCAGCAGCTTCTCCCATCACAAATGGTAATTACAGGACATGTTTTGGCATGTTTTATTCTGCTGCTATCTGAGTAAATGAAGGGTACCGCACCACTCTAACTAGAGCAAAAATATTCAAAAAGGGAACAGACTTTGACACCAGACCAGGTCAGAGAGATAAGTAAACCAGAAACTGCTGTGTGATGTAGTGAATTACACACTTCTCGTGGGAGATAGTACCCATTCAACTCAAGTTGGAGTGGGAATAAAAGAGGCGCCAATCGGTTTATCATCAAAGTGATTCTCGAGATAAAATAGTTGCTTAATGTTGCTTTAAAGGGAAAATCGAAAAAGTGAGTTTTTCTATTAAAAAAAAAAAGTCTACATTTAAATATTCTCTTTCATTGTCTCATGCAGTCTCTGTTTTTAATATTCAGAGCTGTGTGCACTGATTTTTCGGCCACTTGGGGCCAGCAGAACAAGCTGTAAACACAATACCGACTATTAACGTCTTAAAAAATTGTTGTGGTGACCGTGATAGCAAACGGTTGCCTATTTATACATTCAGCAGACATGAAGCAAAATTAGCATTCATTTAGAGTCATGTTCCCGTTCAGCTTAGTCCAATTAAATTCAATATTTGCTCTCCTTTGTTTAGGTCTCCGCCAACTGCTAAGGGAAATGTGTGGCTCTGTAGCACCTAGATGCTCCATTATATTCATTAGCTAGTCACTAACTCTGTCTGTGTATCATTTGGTGCTGGCAGGTTGTAAACAGTCTGTCAGATCCTGGGACCAACTGCTTGCTACACATGGCAATGGCGCTGATGAGAGTGGTGTGACTGAGCCAAAACATAAAATCAAAAACAATGAGCTGAAAGATGCTAAAATGCTCTGACAAGCTGAAGTGAACTGCAGATGGCGGTGATAGTTTTCCTCTAGCTTTTCACTAAAAGCGCCACTTTTCACATGAAACACAGTTATTTGATACATTGTGATTCTAAAAATTTTCATTAAGGCAGCTTTAAAGTCAAACAAGTCATATAATAGCATTTTTTCTCTATTTACGGGCTTCTCTTTCACTTGCTACGACATGAAGCGATATAATTGTGTGATTGAAAAGTTACTTTGTAGGACAGAGCGTACTTACCTCTTTTCATGTCTTCTGCCAAGATGAATGTTCCACGTGACTTTAATGTCTCCTGCTTTGCTTATCAAACTCATGTGAAACACACAATATCTGGAAAGAACTCATTGGTTACACCAGCAATGATACTGAAATATTTATTACAGCTTATGAAATCACTGCTTCTATGTAAAGCAGACCAGAGCATACAGAGCACATCCACTGTTGCTGGGCCAAAATGTATTTGGCACTAAAAGGGACAGAGGGCTAATGAGGGGTATTAACTGATATTTAAAAAAAAGAATTGATCAGTCAATCGTTTGGAGGTCCGTCTCACCGTTATCCATATAAAAGTGTTCCAAGACCCAGACAAAACACCAGAACTTTTGCCATAGCTATGTGATAAATCTTAATCAGTAATTTATTTGTTGGCAAACAAGTTTCACTGTTACAACAAATATTAGTTATGAGGTCATTCAACTTGGAAACCATTACAAAACGGAATAAATAAGAAGCCATAATTATAGCCCATAATAAAAACTTATCTGTGCCACTAAACTTACTTCCAACCTCCGTTTTATTACTGTTTATTTAAACAAATAAATAAATATATTTTCTCCTCGAAGAAGAAAAGAAAACCACTTCCAGTTTTTCTCACTCCAAAAGCTCTTTCTTTAATAAGTAAAACAACCATCTTCCTTTTTTTTTGTACAAGCGCCTAGTGCTCATCAATGGTCAATTTGTTCTCCTTCTGAGAAGCACAAGTGTTTTCTGAATGCCGATAGAGATGCAGAATGCACTGTGAACCCTTCTGAGGGACACCTCATGATTAACTTGGACTTTTTCTGTCTCCGCGACGATCTGTGAATCAGAGCTCTGCCATTTACGCAGTAAAAAGAAAGGAAAGAGAAATCCAATGGAAACAGAAAACAGACCTGAAAACAATGGTGAACATGTTGCACAAGAATGCCTGCACGATAAGTGTTTTGTTGTGATATTTTTTGTGTTATTTTGTTTCTATTCAGATGGTCACTTCTTGGAAAGTGATAAAATAGGAAAACAAAAAACAGACTGGTACCAGAAACCCAGAAAGGCCAGCACAACAGAACAAAATTGCTCCTAACCACTACATTTACAGAGACAAACGGTTTGCTCGGAACAAAAAAAGCATACTATTATGTGCAATGCTAGTTATCTGTACAGTTACATAGAAATATCTCATAATTCTCTTATTAGTTTTTTCTCCCTCTTTTAACAACTGTTATTACAGTAAATTAAAAAAAAAAAAGAACAGCTATGCTTGAAAGCATACGATCAATAATTCCTTTGTGGTAATTGTTCAAAATGTGTTTTTTTTTTTGTCTTTTTTTCATTGAAGGGACACTTCAGCAAACAAAATGTGCTGCAACTCACCAAAGAGGAAGAAAATCTTTCAAAAAGTCAATGTAGATACAGAAGTATAATAAAATAGTCCTTTTTTTTAAATTTCCCATTTATTCTGGTGAAGTCTATAGTTTAGACTTGTATAGTTTGGGGCTACGCAGTTCCTTTTGACTGTCAGACTATATCTCTGAGACCTAAAAATCCTGTGTGGGTAATTGTCTCTTTTCACACTGAGACAAAACACGCCAAACCACACAGGGTTTGAGGGGGGAAACACAACAACGACAGATTCCCGCAAGGTCTAACCAAATATAGTCACATATTATCCCCCACACGTAGCAATTATTAGCCTGTTTGTGGTCAGTATCAGCGAGAGTACAGTTATTTGCTCCCCTTCAGTCTTCGGGACACAGAATAAAAAGAAAGGCTACCACTGCCAACGACTGATGGAACAAGGGGACATGGGGAAGAGAGAAGGACTACGGTAATAAGAGGAACACTGGAGAGGTGCGAAGGTGTTGGGCCTATAGGCTGGTGACCAGGTGCGAAGGCTCCTGATGGGCCTCTTCTGGAGATAGATCCTCTTTGTTTGGGGGCACGATGAAGCCATCGCTGCTGCCCCGCCCTAGCTGGTAGTAGGAGTGCAGCTGATGGAGGTGGTTACGCGAGCCTAAGTTGGGCATGCTCTTGTAGTAAACGTCGTCTGAGCTGGCCTCTGGGCTCTTGGTGTCCCCGCCGTCCTTGGACCCGTCAGTAGATTCTGCAGACACGTCGGGCAGGCCGGACAGCATGGGCATGCTGGTATACAGGGAGTCTCTCTGGTGGTTGTGGCTGGGTGATGAGCCCTCATTCTCGGTGTGCTCGTTAGTAAGTAAGGGAAAGAAGCTTTCGCTGTTCTCCTGGGGGATCCTCCTCCGAGACGAGGAGGAGGTGGTGGCGGACGAGAAGGGATGGTGGGGCAGTGGGAGGGGTGGCGGCACCGGTTGGTGGAGGTGATTGTGAAGGTTGTCCACCGCCTGCAGCGACGGGGGTGGTCTTTGAGGCAACAGCGGGGCATTAGACTCCTCGCGAATTAGCTCCAGGCCCAGGCCTTCATCGTGGTGTGGACCAAAAGTGGAGTGGTCATCCAGGCTCAGCGCGACATTCATGCCCATCCCCACTCCCAAGCCCATCCCGTAGCCGCTGTCCTTGCCACCGTTGCTAACATTATTGACCAGCTTATTCATTAGGTTCCGGTTCTGCTCAGTTGAGCGCTCGTGGGAATTGTTGAGGTAGGAGGGAATATAATTGGAGGTGAGCTCTTTCAGGATCTTCTTTTCCAGGGTGGTCTCCTTGTGGTTATAGCCCCGGTCAATGATCTGTACGCAGTCACTCATGTACTCAGCGCTGGCAATGCTGTAGCTGTTGCCATGGTTACCATTCAGTGGTAGAGTATCCATGACACTTGTATCCCGGGCATTGTTCAGGATTCCCTCTGGAATGACAAACATGGGTTGGGTTGGGGGGTAGAGTGGGCGAATGAGTAGGGTGAAATCTGATGGGATGTAATTGCCACAGCTAAATGTCAGCCATTTTAACAAACACAAATTACAACCATCAAATAGAGTAGCCCTTTTATTCTGAAATATCCCTGACCCTTACGCACTGGAGCCTGTAATGTCACCCTTAATGCTATAAAGTGCACTTTGTGGAAATTAAGATCCTACAGTATTTTGAACACGGTAAAACATGAAGCACGATATTTAAAAGCCGATATGCTGCAAATATGAACATCATACACACTTACCTTGTTACACAAAAACATTTTCTAAAGCCCAATTTCATTTTTCATTACATCTTGCAAGTTATTCTATGGCAGTGATGAGAACACAGATATATGTGCGACACACGACGACACAAAGCTCAAGCACAGCACAAAAGCACAAAGCTCATGCACTAAATTCAAGCAAACAAAGAGATAAATCATAGCCATGCTTTTAACACTTGAACACAAACCAGAGCACCAGCTGTAAATTTGGACCCCAGCCATATTGTCCCATATGAGCTTTGCAGTGGAACATTGCAAAACCGTTTTGTCTGCGTGAACACAACTAGTCATCTCTCCAAACATGAATTTGTTAAAATATCTCAGAATCACTCCTCACTGGAAGGAAGGAGACTTTCTGTTCTCTCTGTTGCATGAACGTGTAGATTTCATATTTTATCAGGATGACCAAGTTCATGTTATCAACATCAAAGCAAATGTTTGGCAATAACTCAAACTACCTCAGACAAGGCCATCCGCATGTTCTGACCTCTTCAAAATTTGACAAGACTCCTTTCTGAGACCTTCAAAAAGCGTATTAGCCCGATCAAAGATCAAAACTAAGCGCATGAACAAAAGCGTGGATGTTCAATATTCACTGGAAAGAATACAGATCAATTTATATTGATGTGCCTTATGAAATGTTGAGGTGAGTCTGAATGTTGATTATAATTGGATTAGCTTAGTCAAGAGAAGGATAACAAATAGGCCAGTGGATATTTGTCTGTAAGAAGCAGAAAATGTGTGAAATTTTTTTATTTATTTTTTTATATATCAAGTGGTGCAAACTACAGTAAGCAGCGGCTGTGATTTAAAGTGATTTCTACAGGTCTATTTGAAATGGTGAGGGGCTTTGTCATAAAAGAATGCTATTACTTCCAAAGGGAAAGATTTTTTTTTTTCATAACCCCTTTGTCAACACTGAGTGAAAAGAAAGTAAAGCCAAAGTCAATTACATTTGATAAGCAATGTTTAGTTTGACTCCCATACTTGTCTCTCTGTAGGGCTCTTTTAGGGACAGCATGAGGGAAAGGAAAGAAGAAAAGAAAACACAATAAGCTTAACAGTGACAGGTTGAAGAGAAATGTGCACATACAGTATGCTGATGGCGCATCAAGAAAATGCTTCTGGAATGCAATTGTTTTATGTCACCATGCAAATTTTGCGCACTCATAGCAAGAACCACAACATATCTCTTAACAAATATAGAAAGAAAAGACACTTTGCTGGTACTTTGCAGGGTCCTTGGGGTAAAACATGGCAATGGTACTTGACGTCAAATGCACAGGTAAATCTTTTGATGCATTAGCATTTTCATCTTTACAGATATTTTTCTGTACATCTATGGCAATGAAAGTGAAATATAGCTCTCTGTCACGAGCTCCAATGCAGTACTTGTATTGCTTACATAAATTATCCACTGATCAAAGCTCTCTCTGAGTTTTTATCTCAGTTTTACACGAGTTTCTCAGTTTTACAGACTCAAGAAGTTACAGCAACCTCAGATTGACTGCTGAGAGATGGAATTAAATAACGGTAGCTTTGCACAGAGAAGTCAGACTGATCCCAGTGTAATACTCCGGTCTGAGATTTGCATTGATGTTATAGTCAAAGACCAATATATTGATCTAATGTGCAGATTTAATTTACATTTAATGATCCACATTTTAAACATATGAATTACAAATAATTACAATTAAAAGTTAAAAAAAAGGGGAAATTTAGTTTTTGCTAAGTTCTATGGAAGGACGTGGAAATCCGAATGCCTTGAAGCCGGGAATTGTATTCATGGGTATATTAATATTGATGTTATACTTTTCTATTACCTTGTGACTATTCCCATCTATGAAATAAAGATTTTAAATTTCAATGTCATTTATCCCAAACAACAATGTTTGACAATTCAAGAGCAGCATCTAAAACAAAGAAACGCTAAAACTAAAAACAGAGACAGGAGACATGGCACACAAGCTTCACTGACAACATTAGAGCACATTTAAAATAAATGACTGGGGGTGTATGTGGCTCACTGAGGGCAGCTATTCTTGATCTTTACAATCTCTATGCCGGCCAAACAGCCACATCTGAGTGTGAATTCTGCAGCTGAACTGCAGGCCCTGACGTGAAGCCAAAATACACCTCCATTGAAAAATCCCACAGCAAAATGAACCTGAAGGATTTTTGCGACAAAGCAATAGATTCAATGCTAACACACAACATCTAGAGCAGTGTTTTTTAATCAAAGTCCTGTAAAAACCCTCAAGGGTGAAACAAAGCTGGCATTTCAGCTTTGTGCAAGTCCATTACTTTTAACTTTCCAATCATAAAGTTGTTTTCTGTTCCTGGGCAGGAGCAAAGATGTGCAACCTCACAGTTTCTCCAGGACCAGGCATGAAAAAACACCGCCCTAGCCACAATGTTAAAGAATGAAAAGAAGCTAGCACACCTTGTGTGTTGTACATGCCCAGAGGGTTGTTATAGACTGCCGATTCCCCAAGCAATGTATTATAGGGATTGTTAGTGCCATGAGGACGTAGGAGTGCATTAGGTATAAGATGGTTAGCCATAGCCCCTGGAGCAGCCAGAAAGAGACAGAGTGAGACAGAAAAAGGTAGGTGGGTAGATAAATTGAGATATAGACAGAGAGAAAGAGAGAGAACATACATATCAGTTGGGCAGATGCAGCTGAGCAATGACAGCCATTAACATCCAAATGATCACATGATCATTAATGTGAGGGGTTTTACTACATGAAAGTGGCAGAGCTGAACTGACATGGCTAATGGGACCGATGGAAAGCGTGTTAATTGTATTGTTAATGCCGGCCATTAGTGTTGGGCCTGTTTTTGTGCTCCACATTCAGGCAGTGCACTCGTGTTTACAGACATAAATTACAAAGAAGCACTGACATGGCCAACTAAACACATGTACTTGAAAACATGTTACACCTTTAGACCTCAAACAGGACAGAACACAATAATCAAACAGCTGTTAGGTCTTTGAGGCTGAAGATATAAACCAAAGAAGAAGCGCTCCAAATTCTTGTAACTGACAGTTCGCTACACACCTTCCTAGAACTGCACCAATAACGATGGTAACTGAGAACGGCAGGCCTGTCAAACTTTGGACTTCTCCATATGATGAAGCTGTGTTCTTGGGGCTGTAGTAACCACTGGCAGTAAATCTGCCACCATTATCTTTGTAAACTGCATATGTGCAGTGCAAGAATGGAAAGCTTGACAGGCGCACTAACAGAACGAGTAGTGAGGGGGGCCGGCGCTCGGCCACATACATACTTATTATTGCTTGTGGCATTGCCAATCTCATGAGCTGAAGTGGTGTAATATTTCCTTTTCTCCAAAGGGCAAAGTCCACATTTGTCTGATTCTCTTTTGTGCCATTGCTGAAATAACCACTGAATGAAGTGACATGTCCTGTCTTTAGTCAAGATTGTCATTACTTTGCTCCAGCCTCTCCTCCTTCACACAAACAAGAACAGAGGCTCATTTTCTATTTATGCAATGCGCGTCCTCAGATACTTGCTGCCAGGATCTTGCCCGAATGACTCATCAGTTTCCCAACCACATACTACCACACCAAAGCAACCTTCACAGTCTGAGCCCTGTGATTAGCTGCAGATTTGAAGGCTGCAATCTTAAACATGAATGGAGCAGATTCCCTGATGTTTGTTTTTCTTTGCAGTTGATAAAAATAATTTATTTTCAAGTGTTTGAATACATTATGCAGAATATCAAGTATGCTGAAAATATTTGTGACTTGCATTCATTTCCTGTTTACAAGATTTTTTTTTTCGCCTCCCTGTCAAAAAGATATGATGCTATTATTTTTAAAGCAGCCAATTTCAAGACTTATGAGGGCGAAACATGCATGTGCTTCCAGTATGCTCTACGCCAGAGTGGGTAAACATCATTTATCTGAGGTGGTACACAGCAATTAGATCCTCTGGCACGGTGTACTGTTCTTTTCAATGCTCTGAATCTGTCATGCCAATGGTGAAAGACCTTTTATATTACCTTGTGACTCCCCCCATCTTTTCAAAAAGTTAGTCTTATAGTTTCTGACAGCATTCTAATTGCAGAAGTACTTTATATCTTGGAAGACTCGCTGAAATAGGCTAATCTTTCAGCATTATTCTACTTTTCTGTTTGAGTTTCATATTAATTAAACGTTGTATGATTTTGCTTGGAAATCAGAATGTTGTTTTGCTTTAAAAAAAAAGAAGAAAAGAAGAGTAATTTGTTGTTGCTGTTGCTGCTTGCCCTAATTACAGTGCATTCCATGAGCACTGGCCCCTTTTGAATTCTCCCAATGACAGATCCCCCACTTATTGTGTCTGTGTTTGATAAATTGGACAATTTTCAAAACCACACTGATTGTATGGTGCAATAATCCTGAATGCTGGGATAAATTGAACATGCAACACTATCAAGATGATTGCATGACTCCGCTCTCACGAAGAGCCCAGCAGGTCTGTCAGCTGCGAGCTCGCTCTCAGGTACGGGGGGGGGGGGGGGGCTGAGAGGGAGAAGGGGGAGGAATGGAAAGGACAAATCAGCAAGAAATATTCTCTCCACAATACATAATTCCTTAATGACAACACGGGAGCGGCCACGGATAAGTGGAATTCTATTTGCATCTGTTCCTCATGATACTTATGACGGCAGAACGCGCTTCTCGTGTTGTCTGTATCAAATCCCGCCTGGTAAGATGCCAGGGGTATAAAACTACGTTAATAATTCTTAACTCTCAGACTTAATAAATCTCCGCCTTTTGCCTTTATGGAAGATCCATGTGGACTTTTCTTCTCGTCCCAACCTAGCACTCCACCTCCAGCCCGAGCTCAGCCTCTCCACAATGGATAAAGGCTGTGTCTGCTGATTGTGCTAAGCTGAGTGCCTAATTATTGAGATCTTGACACTTCCTCCCAGTGTCGAACATTAATCCATCATTGTAACTATGCATTAGTGTCTTCGCGAGCAGGCGCCCAGAGCGAATTTAGAGCGTGAGCAGTGTGGAACTCGAGCCCTCCATCAAGAGATGCGATGAGTGGGGAGAGTGTTCGGGAGGAATGCCAGCTAGGGCGGTATTTGCTGCTTGATGTCAGATGTAGTCTGGTATCTACTTTCTGTATAACCTGAGGGACTCCCAAGTTAACTCTATTCACTGCACTGCTGTCAAATGCATTATGGTAAAAAATATTCAGTGCTTTTCCAGAGAGTATGCCCCATTTTAGTTTGAAGGTTTTTGTAGTTAGATGACATGATGTTGCATTACTTGACAGAGAAAGAGAAAAAATAAAGACTTAATTTAATCACCCTTATCAAATGCAACAAAACGATTTGATCATAAGCACGATGCATCAGTATCATATTTACTAGATTTTTTTTATTGCTTAGATTCAATTCAATCGAATCCTTTTTGTGTTCTTCTTTAACTTACTACATAGTAGAAATGCTTGTTGATGCTTCAAAATATCAGAGCATTTTTCTGCAGCAGTGTGACACCAAATAAAGATTCCATCCTTCCAATCAATGTCTTGTATTCACAATCACGTTCTCCTTCATCCAGGCAAGCGCGTTAAGAAACGCGCCTAGATATTTGAGCGTTACAAGGCTATAGACATTAGTTTCAATGTGTTTCATTTCTCATGAAATTAAAAACTGTACTTGGATATAATTGATGGAGTAGAAAAATATGCCTTTGGAATTTTGAATATCTTGAGAGAAACTCAATCTTTTGTGAATTGGCTGTTTTGCCTTGACTTGACTGTTATGTCAAGGTTCATATTAAAAAGCTTTACTTGTAAAGAAAAAGAATTGGGATACTCTAAAGGCCTTGTGCCACGCCATGTGGAAACTTATTATAACCATGATTCAAGAAATTGTGAAGCTTTTGTGGAAAAAGTCTTATATTAGTCATGAAGCTGGAGGTGAACACCGGTAGAAGAGTCATTCAAGTAAATATTTGATGCAGGACCAAGTACCTCTGTTGAGTGACGCAGAGCTGTTGATGTCGCCGGTCATGAAAGAGGACTCGGACTGTTTTCTGACTGTGTCATTCCACATTCGACGGATCCGGCTCTGCACAAACAAACAAGCATGTCAAAACACGTCAAAATTCTCACTCTGAACCCTGTCAGTAATACAGCTGAAAAGTACAATTCTGCACACGGGTAGACAGGTTCAATGAAATAAACAGCGATATTAGTATATTTCTCACGTTTTAATGCAAGTATTCTTCCTCAAGCGAAAGCTCACCTACTTTGCAACACAATAAAGGCTGAGCTATGAAGGAAGAAAAGACTGTCAGCTTTTTAATCTGGTATTTAAACCATGAAACATGTCAGCAGTGGGGATAAGTAACCTCCAATTAAAGATGAGCATTAGTACTGGGATAGGTGAAGTCAATAATAAAGTCATCAGTCAAGCTCTCCGAATCAGTGTCTCGGGTTGCAAAGGCTCAATCCAAGAGGGTTCATCCTGGTTAATTATGATAGAGTCCCATGGGCTGTTGCACAAGCTAAGGGTCTGGATATCCAACCAGAGAGCTGACTAGGTTCTGTGCCAGAGGGGCTTGGCAAAGGATTTCAGGATTAATATATAATAAGTTTGGTGATGGTGAAAATAAAAGAATTCCAGTTTACTGTATATGAATGCGATAGGGAGCATAAAACCAGGGTCCGAGCTAAAAATGACAGGTTTAAGAGTAAAGTCAAGCAATGAAGAAATGCTTTTAAGAATTGTTTTTCTGTGATTGCCTTCAAACGTCTGAGACAGGTTTCAGCTTAATTAAGTCACTGCCACTGCCATCGCCATTAACTAGATTTGGAGCAACTGCCAAAGCACCTCACGTAATCGCTTCCTGAAATTCTCCATTAAAGGATGACATTCAGACCATTAACTTGTTTTTATTCATAAAAGCTTAATCATCACGTCATAAATAAAGTGAAAAACGCCCACGCAGAGTATCAATACCGCACAGGTCAGACGGGTATGTTGCTTCAGGGCACTTCTGTGTCAACCACAGGTGACGCAGCTCATATATATTTACAGCAACATACAGTGTCACAGCTGATCTCATTAGCATATTGTGTGTCATCCTGTCCCCTGCACTGGAGACACAGATGGGTTGAAAATGACACTGCTTTTTCTTCCTTGGAGTTATCAATTAAAGCCATGTCTTTCAGAGTGTTTCCATTCCTGTCTCGCTCATATAGAATGACGGAGCGTGAGGTTAGAGCCATCTTGTCACCGCACTGTGTATAATTAAACACTTTGATCTGTATGCAGAACCCAGCTTGTATCGTGGGTTGCCAATGCATGCTTCACTCTAAGGAATATTTATAATTGAACACTGGAAGGAAATCACACTCTTTAGAATATGGACATGATGTTCAATTATCGTGCATCATGGAAATTCATCCTATACTTCATGTCAATGTGGGAGTAGTCCATCAACAATTTACTTTACAAGGAGTTTTACCACTTACACACAGAATATACATGTTTTGGTTGAGACAATCAAATCTGCATTCATGCACAATGCCTGACAAAGCTCCAGCCAGTATTTTAGTCAGCGGCACAGAATCAGCGTGCATCCTGCTCCGGCAAATTGCGGACTGACATTATGTAATTAGAAAATGTTTGGCTCAACATGCACGACATTTTACTGCTTTCAATCCCAAACGAGGACATACGCTGTGCTTCCTTAAGAACCTATTAAGCATACCTAACAATCACCCGTGTGCATCTGTGTAATGTTACTGATTATTATCTAGGAACGCCTAAAGGTAGAATTCAGTGGTAATCCAAAAACAAATGTGTTAATAAGTCCTGGTTTGCTAAAGAAGATATTGCGAATTGCAGTAAATCAAGAATGTAGAGAAAGAAAAGAAAGAGGAGCATGAAAAGTGTCCCGCCACCTGTGACCCTGTGGGGTAACGTCCTGGAGCACGAGAGGCGGTGCCTTTCCCAGAGCCAATGGAGCTGTCCACACTTTTGCCACTGCAGCAGTGAGTGCGCAGGCATTTTCCATACTCCTTCCGCACCTGTGTGAAACAAAAGTACACACACAAGCACATACGAGTTAACAATTAGACCAAATCCAAGGCTAACGACCTCAGGGCATTTAATACTTGCCACATTTGGAGATGCTTTTCTGGCACATTTGCTGAAGC
Source organism: Pempheris klunzingeri (assembly GCF_042242105.1). Lineage (NCBI taxonomy): Eukaryota > Metazoa > Chordata > Actinopteri > Acropomatiformes > Pempheridae > Pempheris > Pempheris klunzingeri. Next base: position 9,455,036 of record NC_092034.1, read on the forward strand.
ATGAAATGGAGTCAGTGGTATGTGCAGTCAACTGATGTCGTACATCAAAGTGTGAAGTCCCCACAGTGCATCTTAAGAATGAGTCCATACCTTCTTCTGCAGCACACAGTGGAAGATGAAGATGAACATTCCCTGCAGGGAGTTGAAGATGGTGAACAGGTAGGCCATGACCACCGTGCTCTCGTTGACATACATCAGGCCAAAGGCCCAGGTCAGGCCCAGCAGACAGAGCAAGGCGATGGCTCCAATCACCCATGATCTGAAAACAGAAACAAAAAGCCGTCTCACAAACCATTTGACAGAACACTATTATATTCAAACTGGCTCTGGAGTTACAAGAAGCAGAGTAAATTGCACCAATACAATATGTTGTGGGAATTAATGGAGGTATGGCAGATTTAAAAGCAACAGCTAGCTGTAATATGTGCTACCAGTGGATAAAAAATATCCAAAAGAAATCATCTACTCCACCGTTAAAAACTAAGGTTTTCCAATGACAGGGACAGAAGGCACAAAACAAATGAGGAGGGAAAAGAAAGTGGTGAGAAATGACAATTAATTTTCATTTTCTAATTCTGTCTCATATTAAATACTTTCTCCATCTCTTCTTTGCAGTCTTTCAAGCCATGCCGCTCACTATTTGACAAGCCATAGATGAGATAAAGCCGCAGATTCATATATACGATAATGGAAGTCTGTATAAGTCGGTAACAAATATGGCATTTTCATTGGAAAACTATTTACATGTGTGCATTAACTGTTGGACTCTATTGCCTGAGGGTTGGAATAAGTGTCTTGTAAATTCATACTCAAGCTGAAAGGTTGAACTGAGACAAATGCCCTTGAGAACGCAGAGTCTATTAAGAATGAAGGGCTCCATCTTCATGCAGGCACACTGCGGAGAGTAGTGGCATTTTTTTTTCTCCACCTGGACCCTTTTGGTATTTTGGTGACTCCCTGTGTGGTGCGTTAGGCGAGACCGAGTTGAGATTGATGTCTGATTCGTGCCAGCACCTGTCATCCACAACAGCCTGCATGCATGAAGATCTTCGCTTTGAGTTAATTAAAAAAAGTTTAAAGGCATCTGAAAGGGGCAGTTATGCGTTTCTGTTGTTGTTTATTATAATTACTTGAGCTACATTACTCCTCTTCAAATAGGCTTCAAGCACTGGTGCAGAACTGCCCCCTGAGCTAAGAATTCTTCCAGGTTAAGAACTTCTGCCCTATACTTCTGAATCAAGAAATGAGTGCCATTATGTGCTTATACAGATTGGATGCAGATAGAAAAAAAGACTACCAGCAGTGCAAATGTCAGTGTTGTATCTGCATTACAGTACTAATATTTCTACAGAGTGCACTGTGGAAATACAGGTGCCATTTAAGACTAATCTTGCTTGTCACATCTGCAGGCTATGTATATCTAAGACAGGAGTGCTGTGTGCACTCTAATGCGGCCTTCAACATGACTGAGTAGTCCACGATAAATCACGTTAATGACTCAGGGAGGCAGCTAGATGGATTTGGGTGCGGATTTGTTCATATGAAGGAGTAAATGAAAGATGGCATTATGGGAAAAGGACCCTTCCAATTTTGTCTTACTTGATCTCAGGTTCATAATCCTGATAGCTGCGCAATATGACAAGAACGAAACAACAAAAAGAAAACAGGCACAAATAAATCAAATCACATAAAGAGATGGAGAGGTGTAATCCAAAATGTGTGGCCATAAATACAATGTGCAAATTTAGACATGGAACGGGAAACAATACACCAAGAAGGAAGATGGCTTATTTTGGCAGGGAGATTAAAGCTACATTCACAGCATCCGCATCCAAACATCAAGGCCAGACCTTTCCCATTTTGGGAAAGGGTTTGTCTGTGATTTACAGGCGATAGTCATAATTATCTCAGTTCACAGAAGTATCTAGCTCCCCTCATAAATGCTGGCAGACCTTCGCATTTAAGCTGTTATAAATGGGCCAGGTGTGCGGCAAAATAAATGATTTATGAATTCACCAGGGCAACCATTAAACATAATTTTCCCAGGGCTGTCTTAATGACCTGGTGGGAGCGGTACTTCATCAAGGTGATTGCCCCCGGAATGGACACAGAAACACAAGCAGTGGGCACAAAGAGAATTAAATATTGTCCTCTAACTAGTGGCGGTTTTGTTCGAAGAATGGTGGATGATAGAGATGAAAGAGGTCATAAGAAATGCATCCAAAAGCACAGGATATGAAGAGGCTACGACTCATATCGCACATGGCTTATCTTCTTCTGGAGTTATCAGATAAATGTGGGGATGAATTTGAGAGCTGCATGGAAGGAGCCTTGAGGCAAAACTTCTGAGACTGCATAACAGTCACTGAAAAGCATAACAGCTCACTTACAAATGAAGAGGGTGCATTTCAGTTGAGTTTCTGCCTGTCTGGGCTGTTGCATGACTGAAAGCTACCGTATTAATACAATAACAGTTAAAAATCTCTCAGCTAATATTTCTGGCATCATTAACTTCAACATTGTTTATGTAATGCGTAGTATTTAGTATAATGTCATTTAGGAATAATTCTATTTAAATGTGTGCTCTAATCAAGTAACTTAACCCAACTGTGCCTGTCACAAAACCATCGACCGATCTGAATTGTTGTGCAATATACAGATGTACTATCCATTCCTGAGGGCTGCAGCAGAGCACTTCTGGGTTTTGCAAGCACAAGAAGTGAGAGACGCTCTACTGTGCAAATTGTTGAGAAGACATGCCAAAAATAAGCAATTTTAAGCAGAGAACTACGTCAGACTGTGGCTTCAAATTACCAACAATTTCCTTCGAAATGACTTAATTTGCTGAGGTGCCATTCATTGCAATGTCACAGATCATTCAAGAATGAGACTGCAATTGGTCAATTTAAGCTGTTTTAAATCTGTATAAAGTCATTTCATAGGCTGTTTCTGAGAGGGAAAGAGGAAATGCTGGTAGGGTGTTAATTATTCAGCCAAAGGTGTGCTTAAAATGCTAATCATTTCAAAGTGTTTAAGACATCAATAACACAAAGTTTTGGATGTTGGCAGAGATGATTTTATCTATGACATCATCCTCATTAGCATATTTCATTTGATGTTTCTTATCCGCATGGGAAAGAAGTTATGCAAGCCATAATTCACACCTTTCTAAAAAAAAAAATAGTGGTTTAAATAGGCCACATTCTGAAGCAAGTTTGGTATTTAAGGTCACAATGGTGCAAAAGTCATGTTGTAATCCATGATTCACAGGGCAGTGGCAGCCACTGTCTCCATTACAGGGCGAGGAGGGGGAAAAAAACACGTCAAACACAATATCAATTCTATTCTACACCCTCTGCTGAGAAACGTTGCATCTTACCAGTGCCATTCTACAATAACACATCCATCATAATAACGGTAGCTAAAATAAAGAGGGGGAAAAAATGGAAGATGAGAAACAGAAAGATGTTAAAGATAAACACAACATAAAGTAAAAAGGCAGGATGTGGGTGCTAATCAAAGGAAGAAAAGCAGGAGGGAGAAAGAAATACACAGCGAAAGAGAGATGAAACATTCATATTAAAACAAGGCAGCATGATGAAATCTGAACAGAAAATGTGACATCAAACCATAAAGAGGAACCAAATGGCAGAAAGATAAGACAAAAGAAGACACACCTCATTAAACTAAGCTAAATTGACTTAATTAACCCGTGGCATCAGTCATCAAACCAGTTCACCTTGATTACTTGAAGAAAAGCTTGCAATAATGAAACTGAAAACGTGATGTTAAGAGGCCATTTTGTTTGTCTCAGTTATATTAATTGGGGATGCATTGATGCCACAGCAAATTGGACAAACGCACAACTCGCTTTGATATTTTCAAGTGTTGAAGAAAACACAAGGATCAAATAAACTGTATTTCAATGCATGTCAGAAACTGACAGACTTCATTTTTTCATCATACTTACCTCTCACTACTTGTTTATGATGAAACAGACGCACTCGTTAATGGCTATGACAGGATATGTTTGGCTGAGCAGTATCGTTTAGTCGGCAATACTGAAGCCAGTCTGAATGTGTTTGTGCACTCTGTGTTGAGTAATGGGTCTTGACTTAAAAACTGTGTCAGATGAATGAGGGCTGACAAAAGCGGCGCAGCTTCATACCATTTGTCCAACGGTCATTTGAAGTATTGCAGACTGTTACGAAGTCAGTAAGGCTCGGGGTCAGGCGGTCAGTTGTTTGCTACATTATGGGAGACCAGTGTAATAAATCATACAACACTGAGAACTCCAGCAGTCAATATTTTGCTGCAGAACAAACTACACCATGTATCATGCGGTACCAAAGATGGGTGGCACGCATGAATGGACCTGGAAAGCACTGACCAGTTATACAGTAGTTGGCAGAAACAATGGAGTAATTGTAAACTTTGAAAATGAATAAACACATTACAAAAGTAGCTGTATTTTTATACCAGAATAAGCTTTTAAATGAGTACTGCCTACAGTATATTTGGATCAGTGCTTTGGCCAATGTACCTACTGTTCTGGTCCATTCGTGGTCTGGAGCTGTATCAAAGTGCTCTGCTAAGAAATCTATTTCGACACCAAGCTTTGGCGTATAAGGTAGAGAGCCAATCAAGGGGCTGCAGGTGGTCTGGCTGTATTTCTGCCAGCGTTTGAACCGCTTGTGTAATTTATGATGGATGTTTGAGATTGGGGCTGTGCATTAGTTTGTGCATACATGCTTGCGTGTAAACAAGCACGAGCATCTGAGACTCGCCTGTTACACAATCTCTAGCCATAACACTGTTGGAGTTCTGTCATTGCTGCAAAGTGCATACCGCTGTTTCCCATTTTCTTTGTTCCACGCCAAAATCAAATAGGTCCAAAATACATTTTAGTTTAAAGTTTAAAGGGAGGCAAAAGTAAGTTAAACTTAACTGTCAATCATTCAGTATTCTAGGTCTTTGTTTCATATACATATGCATAAATGATGAAAAATATAGTTTAGAATATAGTATAGTTTTGTGTGGTGCAACCAATTTAATTCACTGATGCATAAAGACACTAATATTATAATAAGGGTACGTTTGAACGCAGGAGGAGCTGATGCAACTGGCGACTGCGTTACCTCAGTTCACAGGAGGATGACAACACTTCAAAATACAGCAACTTTGGTGTTTGTCAGAAAGTGACAATGTAGTGAAAACCGAACATCTTTAAATGTCACCCTCCAACTACATGCTGTCTTGAGGTGACTGTAATGCACAGCCACACTTTGGCCCCGCTCACAAGCAGCACTTAAAAACCCTGGCTTGGCTCAGGAACATCCTGCAGTGAATTTGTGATGGAAAAACACATCGGCACAGTACGGTCTGACATGGCGCAGCTAAAGCAGCCTATATCATGCTTGCAGGAAGATTGTTTTTTTATGTGTGTATCGCTGTGCTGAGAGGAGCAGGGCAGACAGGGCCACTGCGCTGAGACGCAGCCAATGATGTGATGCACCAAAAAAAAACAGCCAGAACGCCGGCCATAAAGTAGACTAATGTGTCCAGAGTGGCTTCCAAAAAAGCGAGGCAGAAAGCAAAAACAGAGCTGAGACCCTTATCCATCATAGCAAACAGGCAGCAAAACAACTTTACACCGTCTGTACAACGAGTCTGCCCTGACACCAGGTAGCTGGAGATTACGTCAAAAGACAATGACTAAAAAAATGCTGTGTCATTCTACAGGGTAAAAGCATATTTTTTCCCCATCTAGCCAGACTTTTGGATGAAGCTTTGAAAGTGGAGCTGAACCAGTCTATGAAGCTAAGTCTTAAGAGGTTAATAGACTGATGATGGTACTCTGTTTCCAAACACTGCAAAAGACATAATGATGTAAAATGTAATGCTTTAGTACGTAACGCTGCAGTATTCAATATTTTTATAACAATAACAGATCACATGAATACTTTAACGTAAAAATGCATTGTTTGTGATGCATACCAAGATAAATAAGCTAAAACATTCAAAGCCACTTGTTTGGCGTAATTTAAAACAGAAGAATCTTGTTTTTCGTTATTACACAGGGCTACATGTATTTTTAATGAATGTACACAACCAAACTGCACTCCCAGACATCTTAACCAAAGTAAAGCTATTTTATCTGTAACTTTAATAGAAACCTTTTATAAGCTGAAACTTCGATTAGCTTAGCAAAACTGAAATGAATTTCACCCGTGCAATAAATGCATTTTAAACTTTTCCTTGCAAACCAAAGAAAGTTTGTATGTTAGTGTTGTATAGTCGTTATTGTCCCTTAAGCTCTTGTACTATCTGAAACAGCCAGGCATAGGCAGATAAACAGAATCAAACGCACGCGAAAACACACACGATATGAATATTCATCAGCAGCATGTTGACACCAAGATAACACCAGGTCAGCTCTGTCAGATTGTCTCCTGGCCTTTTCTCCCTTGCAGACAACAGGGTTCTTCAGATAATGATGGAGACGTAACAGAATACCTGTTTGATTTTAACCCTGCCTGACACAACCTTTCAGCGTAATGGGAGGTGCTTACCTTGCAGGCTCAGACTCCCGGACCCTTGGGTTGGGTGTTCACAACCTTAAGTGCTTTTAATGAGGTTTCAAAATATCAAAGGGGTAGGCAAGACAAAGTGAATTGCTCGGGAACAGCGGCTTGAATACAGAATACCATCCAAAACATGGCTCTTTAACCGGGGGGTTCATTAAACTGAGGGCGACAGGAGGAAAGTCAAGTCAAACTGAGTCATATTAGACACAACTCAGAATTGAAGCATTCTTGCCATCTTTAACAAAACGTTCCTTGGAACGCTATTTCTGGACAACTTTAATGGATATCTGGGTGATTCGAGTGCTCTTACTTGATGTTGTCCAGGCAACCGGAGTCTGGTTTCAAGATGGCCGTGTGATGGAACATCTTGTAGAGAGCAATGCCCAGGAAGATCACATTGAGCTGAGAGACAGACAGAGATTCACAGAGGTGGGAACAGAAACAGGGAGAGAGGGAGACAGAGAGGGAGAGGAATAAAGCTTGAATGTTTCCTCTTTCAGTTCCATTCATTTTAAATCAGAGCACTTTGTAACACAAAGCTGAAACGCTGCAGCCAGACTTGGTTTCCCACTTTGCCAAACAGAGCGCAAAATCCTATGAAACCTCTATGGTGGTACAACATACTAAACAGGGAACGGTGAGACAAGGCAGCTGCATACTTGCATGAGGAAGCCTTTCCGTCTGACTTATTCATACTTGTCTCATCATATTCACACTTAGCAGCAACCACAGGGAATAACTGTCACTGCTGCTGTATTTGTTTTCTTTTACAGTTTCTACATCTAGAAAAAAGAAATACCTGAGATTGGTTGTAATTTTTGTAAAATGCTTGAAGAACTTTCAACATTTATGACATCATGCTCCCTGCTATATTACAAGCCTTTAATGGGTGGAATATAATTTGATGTGGCCTATTTGCCATAAAATAGGACACAATTCAACTCCCTGTTCTGTGCAAGTGTTCCTGGAGAACTCTGTCTTCTACCAGATTTCTTATTAAAAAACAACAACAGTGAAATAAGACTTAAAATCGTACACAAAACTTAAGTAAAGCACATCTCAGTGAGTTGAACTTTGGCAACAATTTTTGCCAAACACATTCTAATTGGTGAGAAAAAGACCAAATTGCCTTGTGTTTGACAGCTGGTTATCAAAAATAAATACATACATAAATACATTCATAAATAAATAAATAAATTAGTTACTCTGATCTATCTCATTATTTTCTTTTTCTTTGTGAGTCAGAAATCACAAAGAAAGGGTCACATTTGGTCGTGGCATGACTAAAAATAACAGCAATTAGAAAACTTTCGCTTCCGCGCTTCTAGTTTACAGGTAACAAACATCCCACTAAAATGAGGTGAGTGATAAAAAAAAAAAAAGAACGTTGCCATTTTTAACGGCTTATGATGCATCTTCTCCCAAATTTCAAACTGAGACAGAATTGGGTGTGAGCTCTAGCCTTATTTCAAACATAGATATTCTTGTTAGTAAATCTAAGAGAGAAAAGAGTGAGTCATGAGATGCACAGAGATGCTTTGTGAATGATTACGCCAAACTGGAGCGTGAAAGTACATTATGCCTGTTTGGATTTAGCGACTGGGCAGTGAGAGTTGAGATTTGTTGGAATTCCACATTTTGGATCCTCTGGGACAAGAATTTTGTTTTGTTTTTTTAAGTTGTGTGTGTAACAACTTCACAGCAAGGTTGATTTACTGATTCTGAATATTTATTATGATGGCTGATTGGTGTCATGGGAAATCAGGAGCGCATCTCTTATGCCACGGTGATATTTACAGCTTGGCATCAGCTTTAATACTTAGATTAACACCAGGCTGACACCAGATTTAAAGGAGTTGGATCAATAAATGTGCTTTTTTTTTGTAAAGAAAATGAGGGCTGTCCTAGTTGGGAAAGGCACAATAAATGTGTGTGTGTGTGTGTGTGTGTGTCCTCTTTATATAATGCTTGTGTATCTTGCTGTCTGTGTGCCTGTGAGGAGAAGATGGAAAAAGGTAGTGGAGTACGAGTTGGAACGGGAACAAAATCAATCATAATCGCAGTGCGGATTACTCCAACACTGCATACTGAGCAGAGTTCACTCTCTCCCTCTCTCCGTCTCTCTGTCTTCAACTCCCCGCTCCATCCCCCAAAAATTGTCTCAGCCGGTGACTGCAGCGGGGTGACAAACTGCAATATATTCTCTACACCCCTCATTCGTTTTTCTGGACGGCTCCGTGCCCGGCGGTGGCATATATGCTCAACAGGGCAGGGAAAAAGAGGGAGGATAGGAGCTGGAAAAAGGGATCTCGGTGGACCATTTAAGCGACGACCCGCAGGCTAAGTAGGGTTAATGAGGAAAGGGGGGTGGGGGTTGGGGAGTGTCACGCTTACCATAATTATCAAGGTTGCTGGTCCTATGAAACTCCAAATGAAGTAGGTGTCCAGGCGAAGCCAGCAACTGCAATGAAACAGATAGAGCGAGAGGAGTGGGGGATATGAAGTAAGAGAGAGGATGGTGAATATGAGTGGAGAAAGTGAGGAGGGGAGGGTGGGGGAGAGAAAGATTTGAGGTTACAGCTTTATACTCCTACTCAGAGGATATACATCAAGCGGGAAGCTGGAGTGACACAGAGGAATAGGCACTTCAGAACAGAGATCGCCGCAAGGGGCTTTAAGAATTATGACCACCAGTAAGAATATGGAGGAAAGGGGGCTTTTAGTGTCAATGATAGCAACAATGATGGGCTTTCATAAGCCAAACAGGTGCATTATTAAAGGTAAAGAAAAAAACAGGGATGGATAAAGCGAAAACTGCAAATGATGTACCCTACATGCTGAGAATGGCCAGACTTTAGTTCCATTCAGTTTCAATTTGTTGGGTTGAAGGTATGAAATTACCATTATATATGATAATTTATGGATGATTCAATTAGTTCTCAATTGAATCCTAACCGTATCACTCCAAAGGAATCAGCTGACCTTGACCCTGCCAGACATGACCACACACAGTCCTTAAAGCACTAAACAAAATGTCTTACATGTTCATGCTCTCATGTGATGACACTGCAGGGCCGCTATAATTAGGTCAATAATTAAATAAGGTGCTCTCCTGACCTCACGCTTCATATGAAAACATTACAGATGGTCAGTTCCTCTCTGCAGACTAAAACTAAATACAGATCAGAAGCAACAGGGCTGGTGGAAGGTGCCAGTATTCTTTTGAAATGCCCCCCTTCCAAAAAAAAAAAAAGATTTATGACCTATGGTTGAATTATTAATCTTTTAATCTCCGCTGCTGCAGCAGATAGGCGCCTCCATTTTTGGCCACTGGAAAATTACAGTTCATACAGCCACGTTGTCGTTCAGGCTGACAGAAAGGGAAAATGGAAGTGGCAGAGAATTAACTGCAATTCAGTGGCATTTTAAGGCAAATTAAAGTGTATGGGGGACTTTACAGGAACACATAACTGGGCTCTAGACAGTGACTGTGGACAAATGACAAAATGGACGAAAAAATTATATGTGTCAAAAATATGGCACATGGCTTTAAAATGGTCTTTTTGGAGAAAAGTAGGTGCCATTTTCCGATAAAACCTATTCTGATACTGTAGACACAATGTGATAGCAAAACAAAGCAAAATACAATGAGCCATGATATGATGAATGCTATTTTGGTCACATTCTCTGGGAGGAAAAGCAAAATGAGGCATCTCCAGTATTTACAGCAATACAGCCAACAAATTGAAAATTCAGACTGAAAACCTAAACTATGGTGGACAGGTTTGTGCATGTTTCCCTTTTCGTCACCAAAGAACTCACTGACAAACAAGAGATAATACTGCACAAGACGTGACAGGACAAAAATGTAAAAAAAAAACAAAAAACAATTGTCTCTTTGTTGTTACTGGGACTTGATATGTCTCCCCCACTGATATCAATGGATGAGAAAAGGCAACACAGAAAAACACATATGGATGCATAAAGTAGTGAGGAAGCGCAAACAAAAGATGTATAACGTGCATAGAACTCTGGCAGCTCATCAAAGCACCTGTTCCAAACATTGCTGCTATAAATTATGCTGAAGCTTTTGTTTGTTTTTGCCTTCTTCTTCTTCAGATCATAGAAAGATTTAAAGACATGGAGGCGGTGGGAGCTAGCAGCTTTCATTTTTTTTTTTTTTTCTGTGCCAACTACCTTCCGATCTTCATTTGTGTCACTGCTGTGCTTGGGTTTTGGAGCGTTTTATCTAGCCTCCTGGCCTCCCTACTTTGTGCACTATTCCTTTAGTGACAAAACAGTAAATAACGCAAACGTGTGGCAGTTAAAGCAAACAGCCTTTGTGCTGCCAGTCTGCAGGTATCTGACACAGGTTGTCCTTTGAGCCGAAGCAGCTTAATCTGCAAAGGCATCTTTGCAAAAGAGTTTGGTGTGATGCTGAGCTCATGACCAACTGAGTTGAGTGAAGCAACGTTAAACATTCCTTTTTTGACGCATCTTTTGCCTCAGAGTATGACCCCCGTTTGGTCACATTGATTAAAGGCACCCTGTGAAGTTTTGGACCACTAGTGGTGCTTTACTACATTAATGAAAGAAAAAGGCAATTCTACCTCCTTTACAGGTGGTTTGATGTATTACCTCCATTAAACTGGAGGAATTACACAGGATTACATCGTTGTTTTGCTGACCACTAAGTGCCTAAGCTGGGCTTGAGAACAGTAAAATGCCTTGCTCAAGGGCATAATTAGAGTAATCACTGAGAGTAATTGAATGGAAATCCAACTTTGCTGGGATCAGAGGTTCCTTTTTGATCTCAGACTTTGAACAGGTGACTTCACATGCTTGCTGACCTTCAGGCTGCGGCGGCCTTTTTCATGTGCTCAGTTATTATATGTCACCGGGACATCTACTAAACCGAGGTCACTTTTGACAGCAACTTGTTGGATATTTCTGCTCAAAGTGAGATCATTCATGATAGCGCTGCTAGGGCCCCCAAATCAATTTACAGGAGGACTGTGTGCCCTCCCCCACCTTCTGCTATTCACCACGTGTCATGCCTTGTCCCTTCTCTCATCCTTCAATGGCTGCATATAATTGTTCCACCGGTGGCAGGCTTTAATTATTCACATGATGCCAAGGCTCAGGCGGTGGCAGCTATCACCTCATCCATCACCAAGAACTATGGCTTCGCCAATCTACAAATGCAGTGTCTACCAGTTGCGTTGTGTGTGGCAATGTGTGTGTGTGCCCTATATGATAAACATCTCGGAAGCAAACTGCTGATGCTGGTCTTCATTATTTTCAGATGGGTTTGAGATTAACAGAGAGGAATGGAGGCCAATCCTCTACTTGGCATTATAATGTTTTATAGACCACTTTCCATTTCACAGAAGATGGCTGGGAAATTATATCTTATGTAGCTTCTGTGGGAAACACAAAAAGTCTGTCACTCCACATCTTTTTGTTACTCTCCTGTCTCTTTCTGTCCGTTTCACTCTCCATCTCCCCGTTCACACTTACTCTCCCTCCTTCCCCTCCTCTGAATCCCTCCATCCCTGTGCTGTAATTTTGTGCATCCTGAAATGCCGAAGACATTAACTACAATAACCTGACATTCATCCAGCAACACCATCTCCTTAAGTTAGCATTTTTCACTGTCAAAACAATGCCAGTCAGCGGTGGTAAAATGTACGCAGCTTGGGTAACTGCTCTGCTTCATTAAAAGGTGATGATGAGCAATAGTTGCAATAATGTTAAAGCCCCTCAAACGAACACAAACAGTTGTCAAGTTGAAGCTTTCTGTGTTGATACACACAGAATGGTGGAGTTAGGCAAGGAAAGCCTATTTGTTTATTGGCCTCATAGTTTCCCCACGTAACCCCAGCAGATCCCTTGTGTCTAGATTATTTTTCTAACTATGTATTAAGAATATGTTGCTTTATTTGGTATCTATGTCAACGTTACCATGTTTGACAAATTTAACTGTTGATTTTAGTGACAATAATGGGTGAAATTGGTAGGTGTACCTGTATCTCAGTCAGTAGAGTATTGCAAACGAAAAACAAAATCACCTTCCTTTAAAATCCTTTGTAGCGTATTATACAGGCAGGCAGAATATAAGCTGAAACAAAAAAAGTCTATACTAAGTCTCATTCAAATCACTGTATAATTTCACAGTTCCTTTAGTGTGGTGTTCACACGTACATATCTGATGCAACATTCCCTCCAGAGTATTTAAAGAGAACTCAATCATCTTGCATTTCATTTTCAAAAAGGTTTGTCTTGTCTCCAAAAAAACTGGATCCTTCACTTCTCATAATGCAATGACTTACATTGTGTTCCCTATCTGGAAACACCCAAAAAGCAGTCTTCAAGGGTTATTTTCTTGGGTTCTCATTATCTCAGACTTGAGAGTAGTCTTTACTACTGTAAAGTAAATAGTAAAGGGATGTAAATTGGTGGAATTATCCTTTAATATCAAAATTTCCCCACAAAGATCTGCTGGTTATGTGGACACTTTAGGAGAAGACTTGTCCATCTGAAAAAGGTACCTTCATGTGATCTTTTGAGTATTACATGCAGAAAGGTTAAGTCAATTCTTCTGCAGCATTCAGACACACTGTGAAGCTGCGTGTGCTCAAAAGCTAGCTCCACATGTACTCACACTCGGTCAGTCCCGTAACTGCGGTAGTCCACCGCAGCAGAGACGGCCACAATCAGCGCAGGAACTCCATAGCCCACCAGGTAGAAGTAGCGTCTGCGTGAATGCTCACTCTCGAACACCTCTACCAGCATGATGTAGAGCTGCACGCCTTCCAGGAACATCCACGTGAACGCTGCCAGGAAGAAGAAGTGGAGCAGGGCGGCGAAGACGGCGCAAGCAATCTGGGAAGGGTTTATAGTGGCGGACACAAAGAAAGTGGAGGGAGATAAAGAGAGAGGAAAAGAGGGGAGGTGTGCGACTTGAAAACACATTTCAATCAAATCACTTTTCAGCATTTAGCCACTTTCCTGAGCAATTAAATGCCTTGCTAAAGGGCACAATATGGCAAAGTGTGTCATCCAAGTGACTATAACCGAGCAGCATTTACTGACCTCTGCATATTTGTGTCTTCATAACAATTAGCATTGCTAAGCTTTGTTTGGCTGAAGTGATTGGATGTTTGCCTGTAGTGACTGGCATAAGAATGCTGCAGCTACTGAGCCCATGTGGTCTTGTTTGCTGTAGCTGGCATTGATGAAAGAGAGATATGAAGAAGTGAAGTCCGCGGTCCAAGAGCCATTTGGAGCTCACTGCATCTTATACCACGGCCAGGTGCGAGCACATAATGTGGTCACGCACTTCCTGAGCTCACAGAGATATGTAGAGACGAGACTAAAATATGGCAAACCCTCATTTGCATGTAAGCTCGTGTCCACATAGTTTCTAACAATAATAAGATACAGTACTTACATGGATTGATCTAATTATTGGCACAGTTGAACATAACTAGAGTATTTTGTCATTGAAATGGATTCAATTAAATAACTAAAAGGTTGAGTGGACATTAATTGCAGTTCGGGAGAGTGATCTTAGAGCCACAGCTGTGAATCACACCCATAAAATGTTATGGAAGGGAAAGGTGTTGGCCAAAGCATTATCTTTAACTTCACAGGGATGTAGCTTTGTGGATAAACTATGCCGTGTGAGTTTTGGTTTTGATAGTTATGGTGGTATTTGAAGAGTAAAATTATAGATAGTATTTTGATAGCATGAGGCTGAACGGTACCAGCACAGCATTTCTTTCTCTATGAATTCAGTATTTCTATTAATCATAAATCACCTGCACTTATAATACAGTTGTGAACTGAAGGTATGTGAATGAAGGTATGGGATAATATAATTTAAAAAGTGACAGTAAATAAATAACTACCAGTATTAAAAAGACTATTAGCAATAAGTTCTATCCTAGTTTCTGATCCCATTAGAAATGTAACGACATAGAGATCATTTCATACTGTGCTCAGGCAATCACTCCAGCTTTTTTCCCCCTTGGAGAGCAAAGCTGACTGTGTACTCTGCCTCATTAGTAAGCAAAAGTGGCATGATTGCAAGAAGCTGTAGGTGGAATAAAGCCCCACGCAATCCTGTATACATGCAATGATTCCGCATTTGTCGACATTATGAGTGTTGAGCACACACAGACTTGAAAATGACTGTGCAGTGACAGCATGCCTCCACCTGCTTCCACAGCTGAGCTCATACAGGGAAGTAATGCCATCCAAACTACAGTTATTATACTAGAAGAAGGTTAGACGGTTTAGTGTATTGAACAGCTTAATCCAGATTAATCTGAAGTGTTTACAAATTGGAAAACTGCACCAGGAGGTGGTTGGTGGGAGAGGGGGTTTATGTGTTTGTGCGTGTAAACAATAGACTATATACAAATATGGAAGACATGACAGCTCTCCAAAAGTGACGCCAAAATATCTTCGGCAGACGTCATGAACCCTGCTGCCTCCATGTCACCGAATGGGGAATGGGCTAAAAAATCACATCAAGTACACACCAAATTTATTTTTTATTATCTGTAAGATAGGTATTATCATGCTAATGTATCTTCAAATGTTTATGTACGTGTTTTTTGGTTTCATCTGGTTATTTGATGGGATGTGATGTAATGACTGAGAGCTGTGATTGGCAGCTGCTCTGATTGAAGTAGTTGTGGAGGCATCTGCAGAGTAGGAATGTCAAGAGGAGATGGAACTTTATCTTTCCACTACTGTGTCTGTCTGTTTCAAACTGACAAAATGATTTGTTTTGTGAGTCGGATTTAGTCTAGTTGTGACTCAGTATGTTAGATGTTAAAGGCTAAATCTCACTGGGACCATCGCATTTCGACTGCGACGTGGCCACTGGAGTTGATCCCACACACTCTAGTTAATGCTTCAAATCCCACCAGAAGCATCCCACAAGCGGCTGGGTGCTCCGCTTAAGATACGCGCCAGGTCTATTTTTGACAGAAGCTGTGACCAGGCCTCATCAAGCAGCACAGAGCAGATGAGGCAGGCAGGAAGTAAGGCCAACAAGCACCACAGAGAATCTGCTCGGTTTTCAAAATGAAACACCACGTGTAGACTTTAAATCTTATATTTCACCACGGCATCAATATTATTTTATAATCGGTGGCACCAGGCCAGATGTCAACTTGTCAGAGGTTTTTTTTTTTTTTTTAACACGTTGAACAACCAAAGGTTCGTCTAGGATGTGGACAAACATTTTTACTTTAGCTGCTGTGTGTAGGCTACCGCACAACATAGTAGTAAGTAAAGTAAGTATGTAAGAAACACATTTTAAAAAAAGAAACAGTCATTTTCCTCATGTTAGAAGCACATAAATCGACGGAAAATGACCAAATGATTTGAGAAAGTCAACTAATCAACACGGCTAAAAGCTCCTGATGGGACATGAAGATGCGTGGGTTATGGAGCAAAACCTCAGCCAGAATGCGACACAGACGTGCCCGGTGGGATTTCAGGGTAATTCCAAGTATGCCTCTGTGCAACCAAGAGAGGAATTTGTTGAATGAAGAGCATCCTATTCTTTTATTTCAGTATTTTGTTTTAGTGAGCCAGGCAGAATCCAAAAGGTTCACGACCGGTCGCACTATGTGGGTATCAGGACCACTCACAACGCAGCAGGACACCAAAGGTTATTTTTTTCTCTAAAATGTAAGTGTCATAGTGTTAGAGAACATGGTGAAGACTTAACAGTGGAGATTAATACAAACCTTTCAGGGGGCCCCTTTAGCAGCCCCTATTGACTATGTATTTTCAAAGGACTATGTGATTCATTTTCTTCTGTGAAAGGTGCAAAGAAACAGACATGTCTTTGTTTTTTCATCTAGACACTTGTAATGCACCCTTACTGGCTAATATCTGACATCCAAAAGGCTGCTATCTCAGTGTTTACATGGACTGAAAACAACATAGTAATGTAGTGATACTATAGTGCAAAAAGTTGAAAAAACTGGCCAATATGGTTGTGATAACTGACTCCTTCACACATATAATACATACTTTTATACTATATAATGCAGGAAACAGGAAAAAAGCTGGCCTGGCTCTTTTCAGGAGGATTGTGTTACCCTTGGTCATAGCCATGCCAGGTATTTCCTCCAGTTTCCAGACTTAATGCTAAGCTAATATTAGCCAGCTACATATTTACCGTACAGACATGACAGTGGTATATATTTTTTTAAGTCTTCGCAAGAAAGAAAATAAACACATTTTTCAAAAATATGGCATTATTCCTTTATATGTCAGCTTATGCATTATCTATTGATGATTTTATTAACAGTTCCTCCTTTAATGGTTATTGTTTGGAGTACTTTGAGCAGCAAGCTTGATGCCATGGTGCTAAATAAGTCGATACTTTACAGTAGCACATCAGTAAAGTATCCACCAGCAGCAGTCTTACCGGTTGGTCACCTCGATTGATCCCCACCAGGAACAAGGACTCAGCGATGAACAGGCTGATGCAGAGGTTCTTATGGATGGTGTTGCGATCACTCTGGAGGCCGCGAAAGAAGCAGAAGGTGAAGAGGCTGATGAGCAGGCAGACCAGCGACAGGAGGATGCCGACCCAGGTAATGACATCGAGAAGCATGTCGTGAACAGGGTCTGTGTTCTGTAACAGAGGTGATGAGAGAAAGTGGTCAGTCATTTGATGGTTGACGTCATGCCAGGAAAAAAGAAGTCTTTCAAAATATTGTTCTAAATATTGTGCCCATAACCATAAGATTGTAAGGAAAGATAAATATATGTAAGTCATGTACGGGGATTCAGTTGTAAAGCATAAAAACAAAAAAAAGTGGTAAAAATGACTATAAAATTCAATCACCAGTCTATCCCAGCAAGAACCCCAAGCTTTTATTTTCATTATTATTATTTTTAGGAGTAAAACGCAATCATTCATCCCTCCAATAAACCACTGCTCACAGAGCCACAGGTGGCAGACATGACTCATGAATTAGTCAGTGTGAATCAATCTAAAATGCCCCCCCCCCTATCGTTGCATTTTGGTCAGGCAACAAAGTGAAACAAAGTGAGCAGTCCACAGGGCCGCAGGTGTCTAAGACCAACACAGCAGGAATACAATCAAACCACAACATGGTCAATAACTTTCACTGTTGCTTTTAGATAATTTTGTCTTTTCAAATAGTAATTTGCCACCAAAGCCCATTTTGGCCACTAAAAAGTCTTTTGCTGACAATATATCCGTGGCTTTATGGGAGAGATAAGGATCAACAGTGATTCCACCGCAGCCATGAAAGAGAATTTACATCAGTCCATAAAAGCCAAGTGCACGTAGGGATACTTGGACAGGAGCGGGAAAAGGGAACACACCCTAAAACAGCAGATTCTGCAGAATGGCTGACTTCTGTGGCCTTACACACATTAAAACAAACACATTAGAAACCACATCCTGCCAAGAAACTGCCAAGGGTAAAAACTGAGGGCTGTTAGAATTACAGCTTAATTAGGAATGTGTAATAGGTGAAATTTTGTCAATAAGTTCCCTAGAAAATTTTGAAGGCCTAATGCCTTTCATGCTTAATCAGCAAACTTCAAAAAAATTCTCTAAAATAGTGTTTCACAAGAAGGGGTGCTAGTACCCCACAGGTACACAAAATGACTAAGGAGCATCTCAATATGTCATAAAATAGAGATTACAGTTTGATGAAAGAAAAACGGTAATGGATGAACGGTTGAATGTTACTTTAAAGGAGTGGATAAATGGTTGAAATAGTCAAAAGTAATGAATAAATGGTTGAAACAGCTAAAGGTAATGGAGAAATGGTTAAAACATCCAGCTTCCACTGCTCTAAGTGATAGTAGCACAAATGCAAACATTGACTATTCAACTAATGTTTTAACATCCACTTTTATATAATTAATAATTCAATAGCAACCAATTTAATAACAATTCAAATGAACACATTTGGAAAATGGCAGGTCATGTCAATTAAGGGGTACTTCGGTTTGTCTGACACAGCTGTGATGAGCTATAGTGTGGGGGTACAGATGTGCAGGTTCCATCTGGTATGAGGAAATGCACTGTCGTCGGATAATTTTCTATTATGCTACCAGTGTCGGAAGACTTGCCAAGATAGATGCCAAATCATGACAGAGGCATTAAATAAGTTTCTTCTACATGTAAAACAGAGGGCTGCGCATCGGAGACTGACATCTTGATTTATTAACTAAATATAATTACTGCATCCAAACATTTTGGTCAGCTTCTGAGGCTTCCTAATTTCCCAATGGGATAGTCCTCCTTTTCAGCCTGCTGGGAACTGATTTAAAAACAAGGGAGGAAAACATAAGTTCAAAAAAGATGGGGGGTGGGGTGTAATTTAAAAAACTGCCATCCTCCTCACAATTGACTGTCATCCCTGCTGGGACTCGAGGACTACCTGGGTGGAACTTGAGTTTTGACATGACGGCCACATCTGAATGCTAATGAATATCAAACAGGTATTATTTTAACACAGAACTACATAGGAAATACTTGAAGGCTGACAGTTAATTAGCATTGACAGGCAGTTAAAAATCAACACAGGTGAAAGCTAAGCAAAACTCTTACCCTTACCTGTGTAAACATCAGGCACAGACACTGTACATTAACCACCAGACTTAGAGAGCAGCTTGGCTGTTTGATATCAAAGGCGGTACACGCAGTCTCGGCCTCCAGCAAATAATGTATGACTCGGAGCTATGGCGTTGGACAAACCCAAGAAAATATTTGCTTACGCTGAGAAATAACACTGCAAAAGCATACTATATGTCTAATATGTCTCTCAAACAAGCACGTCTTTAAATCATATTTTGACCACAGTCAGCAGAATTTTCCGCGGGGGCAGGGAGAGAGAGAGGCCATCATCATCCACGGGTGGTTTTTCTTTCTTTTTTTTTTTATCTTCCTCCCCCATAGTCAAGTTAGAGTGAGGAAACTTGGGGTATGAAGTATTGCACAAAAGCCTTGTTTAGTGGCAGCTCAGCTAACGCTAGCAGAGAGGGGAACAGATGCTGATCATTAAGGGGCTCTGGTACAATAACAGCCGCAGTGCTCCTTGAGTCTGGGGAGAACGCTCTTTTGATTTTCCTGCCTGATGAGCCGTTGTGTATACGTTGGTGGGGTAGGGGGCCTAGCAAGATGTTATATAGAGCAGACGTTTATGAGTGTGTGTATGTGTATGCGTGTCAGTCTATATGAAAGTAACGCTGATTTCAGCCCCCTTACTTTAGAGGGGTGCCTACACGGTGGGTGGCAACAGATGTCGATGTTTGTGCTTGCATGCTCTGTAGGTGTGTGGTGCATGTGACACATAAATCTGTTCAGTCTGCTGAAATCCAGAGGTATTGATGTGGTGGGTGGTACTAGCTGTGGTGCATTGTGAGGGGACCCTGAGGTCTCCCGGGCTAGCGAGCTGTGCAGTGGCTGCAGGCTCTATCCATCACAATCTCACCTTCAATTGGAGAGGGGCTGGGTCAGAGAGAAAGAGAAGGCATCAGAGGAAGACAGAAGAAGACACAAAGCTATAGAAAAAGAGTGAGAAGGGCATGGAGTGTATCTACACCTGGGTGATGGATTTACTGTGGAATGATTTCTTTGTTCTGGGAGGTGGATGATAGCTGAGACGTCGCCAGCCACAATGTCTCTGCTGAAAAGTTTCCCTTTACAGGGGGCTCTGCCCAGGCAGGATGGCAAATGATGAAATCTGCAGAGCCTCTGCACCTAACCTCACACCGACAAACCTCCATGATGGGAATCAGTGTAGGGGTCTTAACGTGGGCAGGCGTAATATGCTCTGAAATTCACTCGCTGTGTCGCAAGGGTGACCAAGTCATACAGCATCCATGTTACTTAGTGGGGCCAGGCACATTTGTGCACATTCGATTTCTCTTCCAATCTTTCTCTCCTGCACTTTTCTCTTATTTGTTAAACACACATATTTTTCATTCCAGACGGATGCCTGAGGAGATTGGCTTTGCCTCTGATGTGCTCGCACGTAGCACAAAATAATGTTTCTGGGCACTCAAGCAGTCTGACATGGAGGAGCAGATGTGGCAAGGAGCCTTCACGCACTGGTCATTCCAGCCAAGCCATCTAAACCTGACATCACATCACACACACTTAATTACAACAACATCCAAAGCCAAAATCTCCTGAACCAGTTCTTTGAAACGCGTTAAGAGGGTGAAGTTGTGAAGAGAACAGAGCGTCAATCCTTTATACCTCAAAGAACTGCTCTGAGCATGGGGCCGTGGAGCCAATCCAATTAAAATGCATAAATCTCCCTATATGCCTCCAGAGCTGGGCTTTGACTCATGAAATATGGTCAGGCAGGGCAGACAGTTGCACTGAGGGGTAGTGGCCCACTGCAGGGAGTCATGTGACAAGTTCACCTACGGTATGACCAAGGATTTATGATCTGCACAGGGATGAGGAACAGTTGCAGAGAGGGCATATGAATCAGGGGTCCTGGCAAATTCGTCACATTTAAAAGGGCTGGGAGAGAGATTCCAGCTTGCATGGCTGGAGTTGACATTCAGCACATGGAGGTAATGTCACACTGTGTTCTAAGCTACAATAACTAGGATATAACGTCCAGGCACGACTTTCGGTCGCTATGGCAGTTAATGCGATCTCCATCTTCTCGGTCTGTGCCTTGAACATATAAATAGATTTACTTGGAACCATTTCTCTTGGTGTGTGTACAGTACTATGCTTATGTGTGACATCAGAAAATACACAACTAACCTTGACTGTCCTTTCTCATCATAGTTACTGTCTGATGGTGCCAGCGTGGAGATGTTCTATAAGGACAGTGATGAATGTTACCCAAATATCACCCTCTCCATCATGCAGTGGGATGTACCATTGATTTATACTCACTGGTCTGTCGGGAATAGTGCCACTTACCAGTAGCTCAATGCCTCCCCGGGGCCTATCTTAGCACACACATCTACTACGTAAATAATGGCCTGTAGGTGAAACCAGAGCAGGTCTATATTTCTTGAGCCAAGGCTTTATCCCATATTTAAAGGATTTTTTTTTATCTCAATGCCCACTAGC
This sequence comes from Pempheris klunzingeri, assembly GCF_042242105.1. Taxonomy (NCBI): domain Eukaryota; kingdom Metazoa; phylum Chordata; class Actinopteri; order Acropomatiformes; family Pempheridae; genus Pempheris; species Pempheris klunzingeri. Next base: position 9,476,744 of record NC_092034.1, read on the forward strand.
TATCTTCACAAATGGCGGCCTTAAATTCAAAGGAAATGGTTCAATAGAGAGCCTCAGGAGCTTGAATGGGCATGAGACATTATGGAATCTTGAAAAATATGCTTAAAGCAGGCCCTGATACACTATTGATGGCATGTTTTTGTGAAAGTCATTGTGTTCTTTGTCCACCTGTAAATCAAAACAAGTTGACATCCTGTCTACAATCAAACGATATGGAGGACAAAAGATTTCATCTGATGTCAAATTCAACATCCCTCGTTGAGAGGCTAAACCCTGCCTTTCAATGCTGAGTGGAGTGGAGTGAATTCATTTCCAATACTTTTTACGCATCTTTGTTTGCAGTAAAAGACTCAAGGCTCAGCAAGAGGACATCTCGAGGTTGGAATCATCGGCGTTTTTAGCAAAGTCACATTAAAGTACACCCACTCCCACATCACTCGCTCACAAACCCTGCTTGCAATCATTCTGAAAAGATACAATAGAGACATATAATCTCTCACATGCAGCTGCCATCTGTGAGTACAATTTTAATTTGTTTACGTGGCCAACGGCGCTTCTCGGCTCAGACTGCAGGATCATTCAAAGGCATCAACTCTCTGGCTAGATAGCTCAAAATTAGCAAACAATGGGCTTGAGTGGTGACACGGGCAGCAGTGATGGCACTCGATGCCCTTGTGATCATCTAAGTGATGGTTACCTGGTCCCCTGTGTCTGACAGATATATGTGTGTATGGGTGACACTCCTGAAAAGTAAGAGCCTTGGTTTAGATGTATGACATGAATGAGTTTTTGTGAGCCGGAAACTTGAAAAAGCTTTCACATTTGGTAATTTGGTTAAAGACATTGGATTAGAAACCACCAAGGCTTTAAACATCATTGGGTAGTCGCTCACAGATTTTCCACAATGTTCATACATCTCCAATATGTGTATTAGAAGTTATTCTGAGGAAACTAATTGACTTCAAACATAATTAATCCCGATGAGACACAGTCTGGAGTTTCTCCACTGCTGAGTCTGTCTAATAATCTCACATACTGTACATCCTAATTCAAGGGTTTCTACTGAATATAAATGTGCGGGCAGTTTTAAATGTCAGGTTGAACATGATTTGAAGGCACATATTGTTCAAAAGTAATATTAGTGCACGTGTATATATATATATATATATATATATATATATATGTGTGTGTGTGTGTGTATAGGTATGTATATATATATATAGTTGTGCCTGGACGTAATTGTGTATGAAGAAATCATAATGATTGTAATTTCCTGACAACAATGAACCGTATACCACATGGACAAAATCTACAAAGCAAGTTTTTCAGACAGAAATTACTTCTTTTCCTTCTACAGGTGAGCTGAAATCTGAAAACACAATTCTGCTTGTCAAAACTGCTGAAATTATACAGCAGCTTCAAATTGACAGCAAGGACAAAATGACAGCATTCCTAATGTCACCCGAACAAGCAGGACCTTTTTGCCGTTTCTAATTTGTGTTAAATATTGTATGTGGTGCTTTGAATGGAATCATTGATGCTAAAAATGTAACACTACAAGCTCGATACAGGCAATAGCTTATTAAGCCAAACATAAAGATCTCGAATATAACACTATCATTATTCCCAACTAGCATACGATACACTGGCCAAAAAAAACAAAAAGAAGAAAGATGATGGTGATAATGTAGCGAGCCTCTTGTTCCAAAGGAAAATTGTAATTACAGCTTGCCTATCTTTTTTTTTCTTTCTGAGATGCCACTGAGAAATAAACAAGGTTAGAATATAATATGTTGCTCTGAGGGTAATGAGTAATAACAATGCAGAGATCAGCAGTGGTATGTTCTGTTGCCATGGATACAAAAAAAAAAAAAAAGACATTTTTTTTTTCTCTGCATCTCACTTGCACGCACACACTCCCACTTTCCCTCCATTCACTGTGTTCTCAGATACAACATAGTGACAGTTTGTCAAATAAAAAGCCTCCATATCTCCCATTCAGTGGCACCTTCCAACAAGCTGCCTTTTATAACATCCAAGTGGAAAAGATAAAGAATAAGGGAAGGTGAAAAAATGCTATCACTCAGAACTGGGGTGTAACCACTGTCCACTTTTCTCTGATGAGGAATGTTAGGGATTGGCTTGACTGAAAGCGCTCCTTTTACTGCTTTCCTTTTTTTTCCCCCTTCTTTTGCTGCTTTGCTTTCATTGCGTGAAGGCTCCCATTCTTTGCGACTCCCTCTCTATTCCAGACTGGGCTTCAGCCCTGCAGAGAGCTTAGTGGGTCCAAAAGTCATGCAGTTCAGTGACAAACAGTGGCTCTCTAGAAGTATACCATACCATCCCAGACCCCCCTGGAGTCGTGTGTGTGAAGGGTACAAAAAAAAAAAAAAAACCTGCTGAATTTTTGATTTGAATGTTTTTTGCAGTTGGGTTCAAGTATTGTGCCAGTGAGTAAAAAAAAATAGAGATATAGTCAGACTGTGGAATAGAAGGAGGTGAAGGAAGGTCTAGTGGTTTTTTTGCCACTGATTCAGAAGAGAGGCTCTGAAGGGACAGATGCCATACCAGATACCAAAAACTACTCCGCTCTGTCAGCAGCAAGCTCCTCAAACTTCCTGTGACAGAAATAATTAAGTCGTCTGTCAGCATTAGAAGGATGACACAACTTCTTCCCTGACCACCAATTCTCCAACCTTTTCCTTATCCAACTCGCTCGATTTTTCCATTTCCAACATCCTCTTTCTTACGACCTCTCTTTCTATTTTTTTTAAGCTTTGTAAGTGCTGCCTACAATAATCAATCCACACAAATCTCACTGCCAAATTACAATTTCTTTACTTGGGCAGGATTTTTTTGAATGACAACTTCCATTAGCGCCTCCCAATTAACTGCTCTCCAGCGTCCCACATCACATGCACTGTAGTCATTTTACTTGGCTTTTGTGGCTACCCTGAGGGCAAAGAAAACGAGAACCCTGCATTGTGGAGAGTGTAAACTATAATTTTTCCTCTTTTCTGTCCTTACGTACATACATACATACATCAAGCTGGTATCAATCTTCTCACCTAACTCTTGGCAAGTCAGAAAGTAGGCACACCTCTCAGACTAAGATTGGCATTCAAGGAACTAAAAGCGATGTTTTGTTAAGGATTACATATTCACTGAATGACTGCCTGTAGTAAATATTTTGTACATTGGTCTTTGTTGTGCATAAAGTGAGGTTAGAACAGACACAAATCTTGTTGTTTTACTGACTTGGAATCGGGTCCAAAATATAATTAAAAACCCCAAATGATCCTTTGCCCTCTGTGCCACCACAAAGCAATGAATAACTTCCACATGTGTCCCGACAAAGAAAAGTAGCAAAAGGCAACGTGAAGACATTCCTGTAGTGCCAAACAACAAATGCCTGTTCTGATGTCATACGTGAAGTTTCAAAAAGTTTTGGAGGACAAAACTAAAACTGTTATTCAAAAAACATATAACATTTCTTAAAGTTTTAAACAAGCATTGTAGCATGATATAACTGCGTCCACAAAACACACCACACACTGGAGCAAATCATTTGGGCTACTTCACCCATTGGAGGTTTAAGATGGCTGCAATCGATACACACTTCACACTGCCAGGGTCATTGTTTAAATCTATATCATGTGTATATTGGCACTTTAGGTGTTAGTCTACAAACTGCTGTGAAGGTCAGAAAACTGTCCAGTCCATTTTACTCCCTGAGCTAAAAAGCAAGGGATATATAAAACATACACTGACAAACAGCAATAAAAAGGATGCCCTCTGCTTTACAATGCTTCACACTGTCTAGACCTTACTTTTCTTGTCAACCAGTCAAGTCAAAATCAAAAAAGCAATCATCTTGAAATGCACTGGGTGTGTAAACCATGATGGATCAATGTGTTTTCATTCCTCTCAGCTGCATATGGTAAATTGCACATTTTTGAAGATAAATAGGTGCATTGGTAAACAAGAAAGGGAAAAGAAGGAGGCCAACCTTGACATCCACGTGGGCCATGAGGACTGCAAAATTGGTTAGATGGGTGCAGGAGCATGTGGTGTGCGTCCTGTTGGTGCCTAGCAAGCGGCAGTCCTGCGTCGACCAGTAACCAGTCATGGTTCTCTTGGAGTAACTCCAGAATGAACAGTTGGGGTTGAAATTCTCTTCAGATTGCTGTTAGAGTGCAAAAAAAAACATAAATGAATGAGTAGAATCAGACACAATGGAGCTGATAACAGGAAAACATAAAGATTGTCCCCTCACTAGGTGAAACACAGTGGTCTGCAGTTAATAGCACAGTCTGTTTCCACTGCGCTTTTATTTTTTGCAAAAATATCAGCAAAACTGGCTAATTTTTTCCCCACTGCAATACGTGTCCATTGTGAAGTGAATAGCAGGTGGTTTTACTGTCATTCAGCATCAAGCGGCACCATGCCTGTTTTTCATTGTGGTTTTTGACCTCTCTCTTTAACTTTCACTGCGTGGGAATGGACTGCCCCACTGTTTAATGGGCACCACTGCTGCCTGCACTGGGCTATGGCTCTAACGACAAGCACGCCTCCCCGCTATCTCGCTTGCCATTTTATAAAAGTAATCCATGACACTGAGACTGGGTAACACACAAGCAAAACAAAACATAACGACTGATAAATAGATGCCCTTCCCTCTTGAGCCTAATTTCTTTTGTGGCTTTGGAAAACAAAGGAGAGCGTGCACACAATCCTTTCCTTTGTGTCTCACAGCTTCCAAGGTTAAACACATCTGCTTTCTTACTAAGAACACCACAAGGAGCTGTAGTTGCTCATAGTTTCACACTTGCTGCAGGGTAATTAGTCTAATAAGGTTTATCCTCTGTGAATGAAAATTTGCCGCTGATCGAGTTTACCCTTCACACAGTCAAACCCTGTGTAAAATATTCCTCAACAAGGAGATAGGATGACCCTCTGTCCCATTAATGCCTTTAATTGGTCTCATTAAGTGGCGAGGCAAGGAAGCAAAACAATAACTAGAGGACACATCACCATTCATGATGACCAGTGATGCAAAACCTCATGGTTGAGAGGGACACTTAAGTGTGGGAAGCCAGAAAAAAAATGGAACCCACCATTGTTGGCAGAGGTGAGATTTAGTTTAAGTTTATTTTCAAGGGCAAAGTTGACTTGAAGTAGATTTAACATACGTGAGATACATAATCAACGCTATCTGGAAGCATAATTTATGCAATACTTGCACTTGCACTTATGTAATGCATGCACTTGCCTCCAGGTAGTGGCTGCTTTCAGTTATAAGGCTGCATCATTATGGCCAAAATATAATTTTTCTTTTGCTTCTCACTAATATGTGATTACGATGATCACAATAATTGTAATTTGTCTTTGATTCTTACAGCCGAATATAAAACAAACGGAGCTAAAAACTAAAATAATAACAAGATGTTTTTGCCTGCAGCCACAACCATGCTTGAAAAGCAGCAACCAGTTAATCAGAGCATTCTCTCAACAAAACCTCTGATTGGTTTGCCCGTTTACCAGAAAATGGGAAGCTCTTGATTTGATGCGCCAGAGCCAGCACTCTACATGCAAAGCATCAACACTGCATCCAATCAAGTTTAATTCACTGCAGAAGTCATAATTGAGATCATGATTATTATATGATTAATTGTACAGCCCTAGTTGTACCAAAATGCACTCCACAGTATGTGCACTGGGAATGTGTGTGTGTTCACGGGCCTTTAAACCAGATGAAATGACGATTCCAGCAGCAGCTCTCCAGCGTTACAAGTGAAAGAAGCTACAGTCCAGAAAACACACTTTTCCAAAAGGGCACTGTTTTATTGAAATGACTTGATCTGCGCAAGAAAAGGGTATAAAAGTGCCAATGCCCCAACATTAGACCAACAGTAAAATTAGTGAATCTACAGTCCAAATTACAAATTACACTTAAGGCAGGTGAGTCACAGCAATAACTGCGCTGACATTGCCCCCTGACATTTTCCAACCATTTAATTTTGACATCCATGAGCTATCGTCCTTTTACTCTCTCTATCCCTCTGCGCTCTGTGAGGTTTTTTTTTTCTGCCGCTGTTGCTTCCTTCCAGGTCCCTCCTACACACGAGACCCGCTTCCAATTCTCACATGGTTGTTCAACATCCCTGATAATCGCTGAAGGCGTTGTTCATAGACAAAACAGGGATATTTTGAGGGTAGCAGAGTGTGGAGAAGATAATGTAGTCAAGAGGGAGAAGTCGCGACTCCCCACGATGACTAAACAGCCTCCAGTGAGGCTCGATATGACTGATATTTGTTCAGGAGATCAGTCTGGTATTTGTTCAAACTAATAAGCAACATCACGCATCCCCAGCACTACCTTGTGAGCAGTTTTGTTTCCCTTAACTTCATTTTTAAACACATTTATCGAGTAACACTTTTTCACATTTCATACATTTTCTCGCTAAGAGATGGGATTTTGTGCCTTTCTTGTTGCAGTTCAGGGATAGAGAAAATTGTGATGAAAGGGCTTTATCAAGAAAGTGTGTTTATGTCTGTAAGTAAAAGAGAAGGGGACAAAAAGCACATTAAATGCAGAGAGAGTCACATCAAAGTAAAAAAACACATCTCAGCGCTGAACATAAAGAGATGGAAAAATACCTGTAGGTGTCTGATGGTAAAAATGACAGGGTCAGAGAGGTAGACTTTGTTAGAGTCTTTGTTGATGGCGGCGGTGATAACCGGAGAATTGACAATGACGGAGTAGTTTGTAGCCATGGCTTCATTGCCCAACTTCATGCTGGCATTCTCCGTTGAAAGGTACACCCCGATGTGTTTGTACAGGACGAACGCTATTCGGATCTCACCTGCAGGGGGACAATTGGGACAAGTCGTTTTCTAGGTGACACTTGAGTCAAAGAATACACTACATAGCAAAAAAAAATACGTGGATACCCTAACATTACATCCCCTGTAAACCATGGGTGTTAAAGAGTTGCTACAAACTTATTATTATTATAAGTTTAAACTACAAGCACAAGCCTCCACACTTATATATACATATGCAAAGTATTTAAGTAGTGTAATAACAGTATACATCATGGTCAATTTTATGTTAGTTATATGGCTTAGCAACACTGCAGAAATACTGTAGAAAAATGACTAAAAGAATACTGAAAATAATCACTCAGCTTAGAAACAGAAAGTATATATTGTAAAAGTGTCAATAAAAGAGACCAAACTCAAGGTTAGCAGATTAGTTCCACAAGAGCAAAAAAGGAGAAATCTTTCCTACACCAACAAACAGCTACTTTAATTCAGGATTCAAAAACTGTGGTTACGACTTTTCGATTGGCAGTGACAAAAGGGAGCGCTTTTCTAGTTAATAATTTCCTCCTCTCTTTCTCTCTTATACACATCTCTTTCCCCTCCTGCAGTCTCACTTTTGAGCGCTGATATGAAAGAAAGTTCCCTCCCGCCACGACTGAGATCACTCACGCAGATGAAAAGAAAACAATTTGGGTGCTATAGCACTAGAGGAAACACGAGGAAATATGCGCCACCCTGCTATAATGATCCGCCTGGGCACTGCTGGACATGGACTTAGTCATCCAGCTGAGAGGCAGCGGGCGCAGCTTGAGTCGATTCTGATTTGCATGAGCTGATAATAAATTCTAAAAATGGGGCTGCATCGCTCGTGAAGATAGCTGTGTATTGTGTCTGACTGCCTCATTTACAGTTTAGAGGCAGTGCTTGAATGTAACTAATTCTACAGCGAGGGTCCTCTTTGAAGGCTGCAGAACGATCCCTGTGCTTTATGTGCAGCCCAACAAAGGATTTGAGAAGAAAATTGAAAGTTATTCACAGGCATCTTTAATGAAATTCTTACAAAACCGCTGCAGCGCCATGTAATGGCACATCCAGATGTGAAAAAAATATATAACAAAAAGAATTTTTGATTAATTACAGCGAATCTTGTACACCAGAAAGTTTTTTCAAGTAATACAACAGCATTTCTATGATAGCCAAGTCGTGTTTTGTCTGTTAAATCTGTGTTTTATAACAAGCTTGAATAATACACCGACAGAAGTCATGCACAAAGCATGATTACACTTCAGACCAACAATAGGGACCAATAACGGCTGATTCAAAAGGTTTGACAACTCACCGTTTCTTCCATGCTGCTTTAGCGTGTTCGCTGAGAGGTGGATGGAGTTGCCCTGTCCTCCGGTTTGTGGGAACTTCAGATCAGGCAAATTCCCATCTGTGCTCATCCTCGCTACCTCCAGCTCTGCACACGTACAGAACAAACCCAGAGCATGCATTTAGTAATCAATAAGTTTGTTTTTTTTATGATACAAAAGCTAATTGACATAAAAATGCTGCAGAGGCACAGCAGCGTATGATATTACAGCTGAGGCCTTAAAGGAAATATTTGACATTATGAGCCCAGTTGATATCTTTCTGACAGTTAGGTGAGAATATTGATATCATGTCATGTTTGTGCATTGGGTATGAAGCTAGGGAGCCAGATATAATTAGCTTAGCATAAAGAATACCTCTGTTCAAAATATTGCACTATATTACTATATGTAATGTTCAGAAATATTGCTGATATAATTTATATGTTGATGTCAATGCTCGCAAGTTATAAGCAAAATCATCTTTCCTATCTTTACCTTTCATCCCATGTCACACGAACAAGGCATTAGAACACAACGAAGGACAGTCAAAACATGCCAGCCTGGACATTTAGAAAACATGGTTTCAACGAGAAGTAATGCGATTAGAGAAGTACTGAACTAAAAGAAGAATAAAGCTGATCTTAGATGCCGGCCATGAGCAAACTTCAAACGCATCTCCAATCAGTTCACTGATTCAAAAAGCTACCTTCCTTTAGTCGCTGATTTTATTAATCAGTGCATCTCCAACAAGCACTAAATGCAACACATCCTTTCTTGACTTGCTTTGCTTTGAAGGACTGCCTCCCTCTCAACTCTCTGAGTGCAGGGGAGGTTAGTGTCGTGCTATAGACCTCTTAATCAAGTGACTATCAAGTGTTCAGCTGACATTGTTTCCTCTTATACTGTAAAAACAAAGGATGTTTTTGCCCTTTGAATAAACAAAGATGCCTTCATTTCAAGGAATCTTTTTATTGAGAAGAGCGCAGAGAGCGAGAGATACAAGGAGATAAAGACCAGCTAGGGAAGACGAGCTTGCTTCTGCGGCAGCTCAACAGCTGTTGTGTCTGAAGCAAGCCCCTAATTTATGGTTCAAAGACTCCAGCGTCATACAGCAGGGGAAAATGAGCTGCTGATAGGAGCCCAGCTGAAATAAAAAGCTCATTCCATCAAAGTTATTATGGCATGATACAATTCAGTTTAATAAAGCAGTCAAGTGTGCTCTAATCTCCAGTACAGGTGACCTATGTGATGTCTAGGCATTCCTAAATGTCATATGAACTCCCAAAGCACTGAAATGAATCCACTCAATCCACTCATTGCTAGGTAAAAGTACAGAAAAGAAAGTTGCTGAAAGGTCATATTCTTAAAGAAGAGGTGAGCAGGATGGAGTGATCCAGGTGGCTGGTAAAAGTGAAAAAGCTGCTTTTACTGTAATGTCATCTCACCTGAAAATGTACGTGCCAATCGCATCGCTGGTGTCAAAGAGAGTTTGTAAAAACTGCTTTGTGTTGAAATGCAGCCACGAGCAAACAATCAAAGCCGTGCCACGTGGAATGTGGCTTTGGGAAACAAATGGAGAACTTGAACCAACCCACCGTTGTAAATCAATTTCATTTCATGGAACTGAAAGTTAAATTCCATGAAATTCTTTTGCTACATTTGTTCTTCATACTTCAAAATACTCTCCTGGCTGCTAAGAGCTGACGTTTCATGTTCGTGTTCATGTGTCGCGTTTCAGATCTTATGTATGAGATCAGATTACACTGAGAGAGAAATAGTAGACGCAAGTGTATCTGACTGAAATGCAAATGAAAATTATTTTTTATACAAAACTGAACCAATTTCAGAAGGAATAACATTCACTTTCATGCAGGCTACGCTCATGTATCAAAGTGGGGGGCGGTTTTTCGAACTTGATCAGTCCAAACATCTGCACTTTCACAGTCAATGACCTCTGTTATGCCACAACATGAATAGCGGTCATTGGTAGTGCAACACATAAACTGACTGGCAGATTAGTCTGCAGCGGAGAAAGTATAGGAAACAGAAACTTCATTAAGCCTGGTAAGACATTCAGCTGATGATCTGATGTCAGTGGACTGTGACACCTCTGTCTTTGATAAAGGTTAGTGCTCACGAAAAGCTACAAAGAGGCCACATTTAATCCTCCCTTTGTATCTGTTCTCACACCAAGGCTTGCCATACTTTCTATTAAAAAAAAACCCTTTGTATTAACATTCTCTTGTGCTTTTGCAAAGGCCAGGGGGTTTTGGTGATACATTCCTATTCAACTTAGCTAAGACAATACCCCAGATAGCTCACCATTCCCTGGATTCCAAGCCTGCCTTTGGAATAAAGGAAGCATTTTTCTTTCCCTCTCTCACTCGCTTTTCCCTGTGTGGTTGTGTAAAAGAGCTTACGGTGGGCTTTAGGGAATTTCTTTGATGCCATAGTAGTTGTTGGACCCAAAGGCCATACCTTCAAAGCCCATTTAAATAGCACGCTAATCGGCAGAAATCTGCTCATAAGATTATCATGCAGAGAGCGGAGCACGCTCTTGTGCAGACAAAGCCCTAGACGAGCACATGCACTGTGACGTGTAAACACAAACACAAACACAATGGGTGAGGAAATATCCTTCTTCTTTGAAAGCGAAGAAAATAGATCTCATTATCAGCTTGAGCCTACAATTGGAACGAGGCGTTCTTACAGTTCGAGATTCACTTTTAAAGCGGCTCACCCTGACATTGAGAACGCGTCACCTGGTGCACTGCTTACGAGCTGCAGTCCACCTGCACACCCACAATGCTCTTCACTTTACATGTAATTCAATGTCAGAGATCAATAATTAGCTGCTGCAGTGATTACCAATGTTTAAATGAGCCTCCCTGTCCTCATTTAACTGTCCTGCACGGCACGAGGGATTGCAGGAGCTGACTGGCTTCAAAAAAAATAAGCCGAGCAAACAGAGAGATAAGGCCTAGTAAACATGTCACCAGCACATAATTAACCAGACTACCACTATGCGCTATAAAATCTCACTCCAGTTGAGCAGGCATCGTCTCGTTCCCCCAGAATCTCCTTAATACCCAGATGAATTGTGTGCCAGATACAATAAAATCCTTTTTATTAATTCTCCTTACGCTTGCCTCCTTTTAAGTCAGTAGACCTATATTTTTAGGTTGCCATGGCAGCAGGAAAAAAAAAACCCACTTGTTCAGAGGAGAGGGCGATACATCATAACATTATTTTTTCTTAATTCCCCTTTCCCCACTAGCCACTGTCGGCAAAAAAAAGGTTATTTGATTCAATTTCATTCTGTGCTTTAGAAATGACTTTTTCAATGTAAACTGCAGATTTAATGAATTTGACTGTTCTGGTGTATCCAGATCATCCAAAAAGCACCACGGAGGGAAAATGCTGATGACAAGAGTTTTATTATCTGTGTTCACTTCGCATTTATGCACTGAATAATGAGCAATGATCCCTGATCTGCACATCTAGTGGTTAATTCTGGCTAATAATTGACATGAATATGAACACAATCATTTGAGATAATTGTCAATTTGCAGCTGATTGCCATTGGCCATAACCAGCCCTGCCAAACCTAACCTCCTGTGAGGGAGAAAGCATTAATCTAGTGACCTTCACACTTGTTCCACAGTCTCAAGAGTTCTGCTGTCAATATGAGAGCACCCTGAATCAATACCAGTATGGTGAACTTTGTAACCGGTGTACAACTGGCAAGACCAGCGAAGGATGAAACCCTTCAGACACACGCAAGCAACACCACTAGAGAACGTCATAAAGGCCAAACAACACATTCAGCTCTTTAAATGTTGCTTGTAATTTACTAAATATCATAATTGACAATGTTGAGTCTTCCAGCTGAGCTAATAATCTCTTCCTTGGCAGTTTGAGGAGACATTAACTTAATCCTGTCCAAGCTGGTTTACTCATGCTGATGAAGGCAACCAAATTAAAATGTACTTTGGTTGCAGGCATAAAATTTTAATTTCTTTCAAAAAAAAAAAATACAGATATTTACAGTCCCCCTCCACTCATAAATGCATTTTGATTATTATTACTTCATTGGGATGTTTGAGTTTTAGTGTGAAGAGTAATGATGTGCAGCTGTTTTCACACTCATGGATGGACACAGTTTACATTTACAGAACGTGACATTTCCACGTGAGGACACACAAATAACATGTCTGAGCGTGTACTCACGGATATTGTCCGTGTTCTCTTGCACGATGTCCGTCTTCAGCAGGTTGTCGGCCAGGACGAAGGCCCCCTGCTCCACCGTGTCCAGCAGCATGGTGGCGGCCCTCAGCTGCTCGCCTGTGCTCAGCTCCCTCCATGCTCCCTGGGCTTGCGGCTGCAGCAAATTGTTGACCGTCTCCACCATGGCCTGGGGAGTCCAAATCATCGATTTAGTGAAAAGAAGCTAAGCTGGCCTGGGACTGCTGTTGTTTGACATGGTGATTTGGTAAACGGTATGATATGAGTGAAGGAAGACCAAGGGCTGAAAAACAAATCACACAATCCTGTGGGATTGTGCAAGGAGGAAGCATGAAATATATTTTTTTTCCCATTTGAACTGAAAATTTCGTAAACATCTTTCTACTGAGGAATTTCATGAGCGTTTTTCAAATTCATTTTCAACCTACGCTTTTAGACATGGATCCACAACTAGTGGCAACAACACCTGAATCTGTAATGACATTGAATATGTTGTTTGCTTGCTTTTGTTACCGTTTCCTTTTATCTATATGTACATGAATCATGTAAATGAATCAGAGCCCGTGCTTAACAAGACTAGAGGCCAATTCGTACATGACTTGAGGCTAGAGTCTTTAACTGGTGTGATTAATGTTCTTCCATGCAGACAATCCCAATACACAAAAGCACTACAAAAAAAAAAAACACCACAACACTGAGAGATTCCAATAGCTTTACAAGGTATTTACTGGTAGCGGCTATCTGCAACTATGCAGCTCACATCTCTCTTGAATATTAATAGCCCAGAAATGCTATAATGCCATCTTTAATCTCCGTGCAACAATGCTGCAGCTAGTTAGCGAGAAAGAAACAACAACATTCTCAAGACAAGATAAAAAATTAAGAGCCATTAAAGATTTAAAAATGCCAATGGCAAGATTTATAAATGGAGTACTAATTGGTCAAGCACAGCAATTCAGAACCACTGCTCCAAAGAGCAAAATGAGCCAGACTGCACAAGGGGAAAAAAAAGTATTCCTAAACCATTACAGTACAGTGGGTGGTCAAACGCATAATTATTAGAAATTTCCTGCACTGTTAATAATACAACATTACCACACTCCACAGAAGAAATTAGAAATCAGATGAAAAATTGCATCAAATTGTGGCGCTCCCTTTGGACTTTTTGAAAAGCCAGTTTACACATTTGTAATCCTGAAGATTGAAGCTATGAAACGGGGTGTCGAGCCTCAAAACTTCTCTCTGAACTTCACTTAGATCCCTCTTTAGATCAATGGAGTATAAAAGGCAATAAGAGTTTTAGCATGACTTCAAAACAGCACAGGGATAAAGCCAAAGGCGATAAGGGAAATCATGTGCTCTACTGTATCAAACTAATTCCTGATCAAAAAATTGAAACTGGCTTTACAGTCACAAAGCATAAGTGTAAGGAACCCCCACCCCTTTTACCTTATAATGTTAACTTGTATCTTTGTATCATGATAGCAAGAGGAGACGGGGCACTGATTGTATTCAACTCACTGATGCTCACTGAGAATTTCAAATAGCACCAGCTGGCTTTTCCTCATTCAAAACATACCCTGCACACATTAAGCCGCCCACACCCAGGCACAACCACTCACACGCACGCAGTGAAAGGCTGATGCAAGAGTGAACACACACCTCTGCACCTGCTTATATAGAGAAACAGAGACGAACTCCGCGGCACATGCACAAAACCACAGACTATGCAAACTAAAACACGTACACAACTTTGATGTAATTATTCATTATCTGCAGCCAATCTCCAATCACACCTTTTGACATTCTGCTAGAGGCAGAGGTTGATTCACTCTCAATTAAGGAGCTCTTTTTCTTCAGGCACTGACATTTCTTTTTCCTTTGTTCGCCACCACAGGTTTTTTTTTCCCTCAGCGCTTCTTAAAACACTGAAGTAATGGTTCTTCAGGGAAAGGATTGATGGACTTGCAGAGGAGGATGTCTGTGTCTTTTTTTTTTTTTTTTACATGCAGAAGAGACTTACAAAAAAAGAAAAAGGGTGGAAGAGTGGCTCAACCCGAAGCCAGAGGGATGGGTCAGACACTTGATGAGGGGGGAATATTTATAATGGATAATTGATAAACAAGAGTGAATAAAACAACTGAGGGCAGAGTATACAGTATGCATCAAAAATTAACACTGGGATAAAGATTAGCTTTCTTACTGGCCCTCGGGCATTTATAAGATCATCTGTGGAAAAGCAATAAAGCTGACGTTCCCTTATGATGGGTGCATCATTTGGACATGCAAGAGATTACCGAATCACTGTGATGCTAATTATTCATCACTGTGACTCACAGTGCGCTTTATTGCGCACTACACATACAATATAATGCACTAAATGTTTCCTTTAGTGTTTATAATGACCAATGGGAAGCATTTTAAAGCCAGCTGTTACCAACAATGGTGCTGCAGTCTGAAGTTACAGTGGAATTGTGTGATAGGAAATTCTAAAGCACACCGCGACAATTACATTCCTTTGTCATAAAACTCAACCAGTTTAATGCCTTTGTCCAGTAAAATGGTCTAACGACTGTTATCAATAATTTAGACGCACTGAATGAAAGTCTTTGCTGTATTATTGCCTTATGTCCCTGAGTGTTTTGTACTGCTCTCTATGTGTGCCAAAACACGCTGGAGCCGTCATTGTAGACACTGATGTCATGTCCTTCATATTTGTTTTCTGGTTGAAAGGGTAAAAAGAAAGAGCGACACTGGGACATATTCTTTTTTGCTTTTCTTTACGAGTTCTTGTTAGATGAGAAAATTGATGCTGCTCTCATGCCTGTTTGGTAAGTCAGAAGCTGTGGCCAGCAGTTGGATTGCTTAATTTATCTTAGAATGGATTAAACAAAAAAAATCACAATGTGTTCATTAGTGAGCTTCACAGGTGACGCAGCCAAGCCAGCTGTTATCCAAGTTTTGTGCTAAGCTAAGCTAACTGGCTGATGGTGTAACATGAAAATCATCCAAGTTTTGAATGTACCGTGAGTACATAGGGACTTTTTTAGGATGAAAACAATACTATTTTAATCTCAGGATTTTTAAAATCCCAGCTATGGCTGTGATGCCAAATACATGTCACATTTGCATATTTACATGTGTTTACATCAAAGCCACCACTTCTGCCTCCTATTTAGTGTCAAAATATTTTTGCAGACAGATTTCTCACCTAGGGACATATGTAAACAGCCTATCCAAAAAAATGTCATCATAGATTTTGGATTGGACCAGCCAACCCCTCCTACCAAATAAAACCTGCGGGTATATTTTTGCCTCTTAACTTATAAACAGACATGAAGTGTGTCAAAGAAATGTATTCGGGCAACAACTGTCAAAGGAAGCATGGCCTGGCATCACCCCTCTCTGTCTTTATCAATGTACAAAGACAAAACAATAAACTTTTGCAGTACAAGTCGTCAATGCCATTTTATGGGACCATTAAGGTTAATGAATGGTCTTCGTCTAATCCAGTTAGCAGCATACACATCTAAAAAGTCCTGTCATGTGAGTAGTGGTCCAGGTGAATTCTGGAGTATACAGATGAGAGTGTTTTAGTTTAACACCGAAGTGGAGTTTAAACAGTTGTTCCTACACTCCACTACTGGCCCCTGACAACTAAAATTTCAGTTGAGGTGGAGGAAAGCGCTTGACATTTTGGGAAATAATTTTTTTTTTTGCTTTCTTGCTGAAAGGTAAATGAAAAAATTGATACCACTCGCATGTCTGTACAATAAATGTGAAAGCTACAGCTGGCAGCTAGTTAACTTAGCTTTTCATAGAGACTGGAAACCCACAAGCCTGACCCCGTGCAAATTTGATCAAATCTCACTAATTAACACATTATAGCTTGTTTGTTTAAGCTGTACAAAAATATTTCTTGGCCAGATGCAGTGACTTGTCCTGTCATCACCGTGAGGCTGCCAGGCAACCAATTCAGCAGACAATTTATTCAAACTGAGATGGTGACGATAAGGTTATGGACACCAAGTAGGTTAAATTTATGGGTGGGTGGTTGGCAACGGTTGAAAAATAACTGAAAAATAAACTGAAAATGACATCTTTTAAAGATGAAAAATGTATTCAGAGGGGGAATATATTTTATATTTTACAAATCAGACCCCATAACTTATCTTCCCATGATGAAATTTCATTGCCAGAGCCCTGCCTGCTTTTATTTGTTTCCTCCATGTAATCGTCCCCATATGGAGAATCTTGTTTCTCTCACTTTTTATGCACGGAGCATGATAATTGCATTTTGAAATTGTTGGGCTCATTTTACAAAATTTCATGAGATCAGTGTGAGAACGGCATCATTTCCAGCCTCAGTGGGAAAACGCAGAGAGGGGAGCGGGACGGGGAGGGGTGCACCCAAGCAGCACACCACTACCATCATCACAGTCTGTGCAGTAGAGTCGTAGAGACGTGATGGCGGCTTGCTGCTATTTTACTGCTATTAGCACACTGCCACTCCATCTGTCAAATGTAGCAGTTCACTCTGCTGCTGCAGAGTGTTGCCATTTTTTTTAGCTACTTTATTTTCCTGTGCTGAAAGAATCTAATCCAGCAATAAAATAACTACATTCTTGTTTTCTAGTACATGAGGAAATGCTAATCGTTAACTGGACTCGCAGCTGGAATGTTCCACATGGAACGAGGATGATGACTGGGCGTGAAAAGCTGCAGCGCACGGGCCATTTATACCAATGCAGAAGGAAGGAAGGGAGAGGTGGACATTAGCCGGTGCTTGGCAGGAGTCCAGGCCAAACCGTGGTGTGTGTGCTTCTATCTGTGTGCTGATTGATGAAATGAACTCTGGGTCTGGGAAATTGATTCTGGCTGAGGCGGATCTCCCTCTCTTCCCTTTGCTGGCGTGTTCGCTGGTCGGCTTTCTCTGTGCACTCAGCTCTTGTCCCCTAAATTCTCCTCACTCCTCCCTTCCTCTTCACCATTTGGTTCCTCTCACTTGTTTTCTCTCACTGACATTGAAGGCAGATCTTAAAATGGGGGGGAAAAAAACAACACAAACAAGGTGGGATATCTTGTACTCTCTGTCCTCTTCTATCTGACTAGATGTCTCTTGGCACAGGTGAAGCTGTTGCATCACTTCTGTATTTCATTCACTGTGTTGTTTCATTTTACCTGCTGGCCAAATCATCCGTCTTCTTTGAGAATCTCTGCAACCTTCTTGTTTAATATTTCATGAAAACTTTTTTTTTTTCTGCAGTAAGGGGGGTGTATGTGAGTTACTGAGGGATTACCTTTGTGCTTTTTGTCTTATGTCTTGGGTTTAATCTTACCATGGTACAATTCCCAAATAACAGACGAAAGAGGAAGACTTTCTTTTGAAATAGGCATATATTAGAGACTTGCCTTTAGTTCTGAGTTTCCTTTTTTGTTTTATAAATCTATTTTATTGTATTTTAAAAGGAAGCCTTCCTATTTTCTGATTAATGATGTTTGCTGTCAAAATCCAGCAGTACAGCAGAGTCATTATCAGCCTCAATTATACTCAACACCCTTCAACTCAGAGTTTCTTTTTTCTAAAAGATACAGTTCTTATTCGGCAGTTATTTCCATTCGCTACCATTTATTCTTCCGTTCACTGTAAAGCTAACATTAACGATTTCCTGCGCAAACGTGTTGCATTAAAACCCTTCCAAAGTCGAATGGCATAATGCCTCTAGTTTATGTTAGGCTTTTAATTTGAAACATTGCTTATTTTTTGAAAAGATCTTTAGAACATGTTTTAATTTTTGATGAATTTGCATTGAGGCTCACACTGATATGCGTCGTGCTGTGCGGGCTCTTGGGATCTGAAACACGCAGAAAGTGTTGAGTTTGGCTGACATTACTGAACATCGGTCCCTAAAACAGCATAGTAGAAGCAAGTGAAATTAAATAGTGAATGATAAAAATGTTTCTGTTAAAAGAGAATCGCATAGCAGCAGATGGAATTAGTGCTGTGTAAATCAACATTAGGCTAAATTGAATTGAATTGAATCATGAAAGGCAATGAGTGCAGGTAGTTTCATCACTGCTCAATATTTTTACTCTGCCATTCAGTGACATTCATCTTCATTTGTTTCTGCCAGTCATTTGAGCTTGTCGGTTATTAGTTGAGACTTGGCCATTAGGTTTAATTTAGAAATGTACAGTATGCACGTACGTATGTGCTGTATTTGTATTAATATACATCTTAAATATAATATCAATGAAAAAGAAAAATAATAAACGAAAATCAAAGGACATTCTGAAGATTGTGCTTAATTAATGAACACAAACATACATTCCTGAGCATTAGAGACATCCTTCCACTCGCACCACTTTGAACAGAAGAGCCTCACACAGATTATTCAAGCAGAACTCTGCACTGCAGGCCATATGAGGAGGTCTGTGTTTATAAGGATGTGGTTATCTTCATCTTTCAACAAATTGACTACCAGGGAAATTTTATCATCTCGTTACATTCCTGAACCAGGAGCCTCCCTGCGTTTTGCCTGCTCTAAGGTCATCTTGCGCTGTGACACTCCCCCTAGTCATCTTTACTTGCAAAGGTGTCATTTTAATGAGGGTTCCAGGCTAAATATCCTCCCCTATATCGTGCAAACTCACACTCACTTGGCTCCTACTTAGGCACAAGATATTATTTTGATCTTTTGTGTTGAAATAACACTATTCATGGCATAATTAGCTGTAAATCCCACATCTTCGTGCTTTTAAACAAAATAAAAGTTGAAAATCACAAAGGAGCCATTCAAAGCTAGCGTGTTTGACTTTAGCTTTGGTACAACATAGACAGACATAATCACCGTAATTGGACGGCCATAATGTCACTGCACATAAAAAAACTGCCATTAATATGACCAAAAGGCACGGGAGGCAGTCCGCTATTTTTATCATGTTTGTTCAAAATCAAAGGGCACAGTAGAGAAACATTCCTGCAGGGGGAATGCACAACACGGGGAGCTGATCATTATACGCTTTGTAGCTTTACCAAGGCCAAATCCGGTTCGCTGGGATTAAATTGGCTATGACACGTGCTTATGAACAATCAAGTAAGTTTCAAAAATAGTCATACTGATTGTTTCATTTGCACAGGATCAACAGGCAAGCAGATTGCTACCGTTTGAACCAACCGCCAATGAAGCTCTTTGTATTGAAACTCCCAAATGATTCGACATGAAGGACATGATGACCACGCTACAAGGTGATTTCAAGTGTCATCTAGCCATTTACCACTTCAACAAGATAGAAGTCAGCAATCAGGATGAGATCCTCATCTCATTTTGACATCACCCTCAAGCTCAGTACTTTGTTTTGGATTATGTCCTCCCTTACCACAACCCCACTTGCACTCACACAATCTGCCTTCTCCCAAAGTACCGCCAAGCGTCTGTTTTCAGCTCTGTGCGTGGTCTCTGAGCAGGGGGACAGCAGAGGCAGGTGCATTTGCTTTGTATTCCTCTGCTAATCCCACTTATGTCAACCACCAGGGCCCTGTTGGAGAAAACATCGGCAAATTTCCCTAATCAATGAAAGTCCCTCAAAAGCTGGCAGCACACACAGTCAATGCCTGTGTTTACCTAAGGCCGCAGATGTTGCTCCATTATTCCAGTTCGTCAAGTGAAAGCTCTTCACTGTTGTTT
Source organism: Pempheris klunzingeri (assembly GCF_042242105.1). Classification (NCBI taxonomy): domain Eukaryota; kingdom Metazoa; phylum Chordata; class Actinopteri; order Acropomatiformes; family Pempheridae; genus Pempheris; species Pempheris klunzingeri. The sequence continues at coordinate 9,496,860 of NC_092034.1, forward strand.
GAATTTGTCAACCCAGCAAGGGAACAGAACAGAGAAGAGCGTGCACAGCTGAGTAGGCTAAACAGCCATGTATGGTAGTGCACAAAACATCTCAAAGGATATACTGCACGGCAACGCCAGATGTAGGCACAAAAGCTTAAAGATGCATATAAATGGGAAGGAAGTCAAGATTTTTTGTTTCTTCCCTCTTTAACCATGATAGTCGTCCAGACTAACTACTAACTGCAACTACTGAACTTGAACTGCATTTTTTTTTATTGTCAACAAATCCCATGAAATGGCCAAAATGAACAATGTCTTAATGCATCTATAAATACTTTTCAGGGTACTCAACCACTCTTGTTCCAACTACAGGCATACATCTTTAAAAATGGGTCACAAATATATATAAATATATTTTTTTTAAAAACAAAAAAAAACAGGTCCATTAATTTACTGAAACAGTTGGGCACCGCAGTTTTTGGAAAAAGTTACTTAAATAGGGGTAAATTGTGCATATGTTCAGCAATTAATATACACTTGATGTGCGAATGAGTATTCACAGCACCAGAATGGTGGATGACTCAAAAGAATCAGAGCCCATGTTTGTTGTAATGAAGTAACATTTCAGGCAGTGCACCAGTGGAGCTCAATGCCACAGACCACCATCAATGGAGGTTTATGGCTGTGGCTATACCGACAACTGATAAAGGTTGGTTTTGGTTGATTGTTGATCTCTCCATTGCATGCGTTGACAATAACAAAAAGATAGAACAGGACCGGGCTTATCCTTTAAGCATCTCCCACTCATGAGAGACAGACAAACACACAACCCACTTGAATATCATTTGCACAATCACATGACTGTACATAGTTAAGTGCCTTCTGACATGCCTCAGAGGAATAGAGCCAAACTACATGTTGCTTAACATGAGCGCTGCAGAGCATACATATAAAACAACATCTGGCTCTAATGTGCAGCTTTATTGGAGCCATCTGTATGGAAGACAGGGATGTCAACTTATTCCATACTTCTCTTGTCTAGATAGAAATGATTCCGATGACATTTGAAATGTCACTCCAGGGATAACTAAATCACTCAGTGGTCTGAGAAATCGCTGAGTGAAGTGATAAAGACCCCCCCCCCCTAAATTGGGACACATATGTATTATGCATCAGGGAGAATCATAACATGTCATGACTTTGGCTGACTTAGTAGTTAGAAGTTGCCTTGCTGGTATAATGAGGTCACCTCTTTTGGCTCTTAAGCATTTGCTGAGAAATGTAGGAGTGTATTACATGCCTGAGAGCATTATTTTTGACTGATGCTATCCACTTATGGAGGTTATTTCACTGGGAGGCAGCACTGATCTGATAGTTTTGGGGCACTTTTAAAGTGACAGACATCTGAGAACTCACAATGGGTTAAATGGCATTTGAAAATACAGGAATTCTCAGCCTCATGCTCAGACCGAACATATTAGAAAAGGAGGGAGAAAATCACCACATATGCATGCAGGGGGATATGACGACATATGACACATACATTTAGGTTTGAGGCGCTGACTGTATTACTCAGACGTAAAGTTATTGATTTTCGCTGAAATTTGACCCTTTGATTTAACATCTACATGACCAGAAATTCTATATATGGTATACACATACACCGCCTTTGATATGATGGCTTTCAATTTCAATTTCTATGCTAGTTCTTTCTACATCAAAAGGTCAAACTTCAAATCATGTAGTAAAAATGAAAATGGCAGCAAAACCACAATGAGGAAATGGAGGGTAGGTATGAGGAAAATTTGGTCCAAAATACCTGAACATAAAACCGGCAAGAGCGTTCTCGTTTCTGTAGCTGTAACCCAAAGAAAATTCAAGAGTTAGCAAAAGGTCAACATCTCAAACAGTTCTGCTCAATATACATGTTCGCTTATGTACAGAGTTGAGAGTAGTGAGAAAAAAAAACAAAAAAAACCAGGAAAAACTGTGTGAAAAGCAGTGTAATTACACACCATCTTGGAAAAACAGCAAAGACTTTTGCGTTAATTAGCATGAGACTGAGACGTACAAGACATGTGGGAATACCCCTGACACTCTATAATGTATGTTCAAGGTTATAATTCTATTCAACTTATTTTTCACTTCACCTGAAATTCATGTGAGAACTCAGAGAGAGGTAGCTATCCTTTGAACCTCTGCCACCACTGAAGGAGAGTTAGTTCCAGCAACAATTTAGCATACCTGAAAAATGTCTGGGAAAGATTGGAAGCTCGGGCTCAAAGAAATGCTGTTAGCACTGCATGGAGAGTGAATTATTTTAATTGAGTTCTGATACAAGTGGGATAACCAATAGAGCTACTGTGTGGCTTAACAGCAACGTTGTAGTACCATGCTAAATCCCATGCAGATTAGCTCCAAAGAGTACCATCTCCCTATAAAGGAGCCTCCTGCTCTACATCACAGCCCACTCTTCTGGAAACGGTCCCGTCCGTACCGTTAGCCAACAACCCTTTGATCATGAAAACGACACGGATCTCACCGTTTGCCAACTCAATCCTTTCATTGTCTGCTGGCAGGGAGCATTGTGCTTTGCTATCAAAAAGAAAATCTTTAATTCGCTTAGCTCTTTGCAGATTGTGTCAAAATGATTGAACTCGGGAGGTAAACATCAGCCACTATCAGAGCAGGGAGGAAGATTCCTGTGGGCTCCTTGGGGAGAGCTCTCATTAGCAAAGGAAGTTGAACACAAGAGAAAGCTGGAGGGCCATTTTTCTCCATAGATAGCACCACACTGCAAGAATGGAGTGTATATCAGGGGACAGAGAATTATAAATCATAGGTAAGTCTCTGACCTTCTGAATAAATTATCATGGTTTTAAAAGCATTTTTCATTTCCCTCAACCAAACTGCTTTTTTTTTTCTTCGAGCCAATCCTCATTTTACAAGAGAAACTTCAGACTACAACAGCAATTTTGACAACAGCAGTAGCCTCTACATTGAATGCTGTGTTTTACGAGAAAGCTTTTTTTTTTTCAAGAGGTATTATAAACTCTAGTTGCTCCTCAATGTGAATTTACTCATCCCTTCCCTTCTGAGGCCTTTTGGCCGTCTTTACTGCCTCTCTTCTCCATTGGAGAAAACTGGCACTAAAATCTCAATGGGGACATCTGTGTCTGTTGCGGCAATGAAATAAAAACTGTCTCGAAAAAAGCTATCTGAGAACAGGTGTTCATGTTCCTCTACAAGTGAAGCCGCTCCAGCAAATTAACGACTGACATTTTGAATTTCACTGATGTTTGCTTTTCTGTTGGCTGCTCAGCAGACAGAAAGTATTATTTTAGCTTGATTTGCCTGAGTGCCCCTTACTGTGCTCTGCTGTGAATTGGGGAATAAATGCATTAGCTTCACGTTCACCGACAATGAAAAACTCTGCACTCCCACAGCTTAGATCCCAACCCACTGAAATCTTACCCTGTCCCATTAGGAAAAATCAAGTGGTGTAAATGTAACGTATTTGACAAGCATGACATATGGATAACATCTTTTAAACTGCATCAAAGTAAAATTGATAGCATGATACGTGACACTAGAGAGAGAGATGTGTTTTAGTTTGCACTGGACTAGGGGATATAATTTCATCTCATCGCACCGGGTTTAGAAGTCAGAATGAAAATGTTGACTTTAAGTTAACATTACTGAGCAAAATCCTTCACCTAAAATTCTTTATTTTGAGTTTGATTCTTTACAAAGGTTCATCCAACAGTGGCGACTAGCAGGAGAATAGGTCACCACTCCTGCAGATCATTTATTCAGCTTTTTAAAAATGAAAAATGAATAAAGAGCAGTTTAGATATTTTGTTACAACATTATATACAACATTTCTTTCCTTACCTTGTTGAGGCTCCGTGCTGCACTATCTTTGCCGCCAGGCGTGAGGTTCCTCAGCTGCACGTCAAGTAGATCCACTAGCTGAACCATGGCCTTCACTGTGTAGGTGATGTCCCCTGCCTGAAGATTACGCTTAGTTTGTTCTGCCAACTCTCTGGCAATGACTGCAGCTGTCTCTCCAGCTTTTAGCTGTAAAAAAAGGCAAAAACAAAAATAGAAGCACATTCAATAACAAAAACTTCATTGAACTTTTGCTGGAAACATTTCAATATCTGTACTGGCTAAGATTGGCTCCTGTACAAAAATAAGCCTTGTATTCTGTATTTTTTACTGTGACATGAACTTATTATCTACAACCAACACACTGGAAAACAGTGGAAAACATGAGAAATTGCAACATACAAATGTGAAACGAATGCAGTTCAGCCTGAGCAGCTTCACCAACTGCTGCTATTTTACACACAATTAATATAGTGAGATTGTACTCAGCTGGGTGTACACTGGGGCCAATATTGTATCCGGGAGCAATTATGAAATCAACTATTGAGGGAATTTCCCCAGATAGCCTTACACCTTTATGAAACTAATGGGACCACTGCAGCTTGGGGGAAACAGTGTATATGTTGTACACAGAGGACTGATGCTGTTGGATTATAATTTTTGCTTGAAAGCTTATGTGATTTTTGTGTCTTGGGAATTGTAGAAAAAAAGAAACATATCAATGGTTATTTCTGAGAATATCCTTTTTGTTGTTACCTTAAAAAAAAATGGTGTTTTATTAGCTACAACAAACAGCTCTTGAGCTCTGTCGGTTGGTTAGTTGGCTGGTCCAAAAATATTCCCCCACCCTTTGTTGGCCATAGTTTCTGCTCTAGGATGTTGAAATTTGTCATGGAAGTCAAGTGTGTGTGTATGAAGTTCTAAGCTTATGTTCATGCCAATTGGCTGAAAAGGGGGTGGGCTAGTTGCCCATCACAAAAAGGTGCATAACTTGTATACGGATTCACATAACATGGCCACACACACACACACACACACACACACACACACACACACACACACACACACACACACACACACACACACACACACACACACACACACACACACACACACACACACACACACACACACACACACACACACACACACACACTTACTAATTGGTAATGGTTTGCCTGCCCCTACTCAGCAGCCACACTCCCTTCCATAACTCATGAAATGGTTGTGATAGACTCTTGTGGGAGGCATTGTGGGTGTATGAATATATGAGCACATAGATGCACTAGTGCATGTGGTCACAGCTATTGTGAATGCATGCTTGTTTTCACATCATTAGCTCACCACATTAGTTTCTGGGGTTGCAATCCCTGTGCAGCATTTTCCCACTGCGGTGGAGCTGATTCCAGATGCTGTCAGCTATCAGTTCAGGCTAACGTTAGCAGCTCTGTCCTGCTCATTTTACACTCCAGCAAGCCCATCCCACATTACCCAAGATAACGCCTTTACCAAATACATTCATTAGTTCTAATTCTAAAAGCTTCTTTGTCTTTTAACATTGAATATTAACAAGTATGTGAGCTAAGAGGTCAGTAACGGTCAATAACAGGTATGGGTATTGACTTTTTGCCTGGAACTTTCTTAGCTTAAGCTTTTGTCAGTTCGCATTATGTAGCCATCAAGTTTTTTTTTACATTCAAAATTTAAAGGTCAGATGGAAACTTTAAAACAGTGCAAACATCATTTTCAACTAATTCACGGTGCTGCCATTACCTTAATTAGCTAGTGAGCTATAGCCAAAATAAATCATACAAAAACATCCAACCATTTCTCTATGTCTGTTTGGAAATTCAAGTGGTAAATCATCTTTCTAAACTGCATATGTAAAGCTGAGAGAACAGAAAGACAGGCGTAGCAACAGTAACTAAGGGGAATACTGAACGGTGAATTGTTCGGAAAAACAACAGTAAAATGTATCATGAACTTTTTAGTGGGAAAAGTGCCCCTTGCTATTTCTCTCATAAGGGAATCTAACTTGTGAGCTGTTTACTGGCTAATGAGACTCACCACAAACCCTGACACGTTTGCTCACAAACTTTTACTCTGTACAGTTCTTCATCCTGGTTTTTCAAATTACAGCGTAAATTTCAAAACTAGGTCTTTCTACCTAATAATGTGAAAGAGGCAACTGGCAACAATGTCCCACTTTTAATCTTTGAGTCTCTGCTTGCTACAGATTTAAATAAACTGGCCGTATCCAATGATCTAGAGATGTGACAACTAATCAGTTTCAATGCAATATCATTCAAATAATCCAAAACCTTACACGTTGCATATAAATCTGTGTGCAACTATGACACAAAAATGATGTGATAGTTGCTCTTGGCTATGAAGAGTAAATAACTTGAATGTGCAGTCACCTGGACTAAATGCAGAACACCCCTTGTGTCTGATGCTGCAGGTGAGAGGACGGTTAGGTTCAAGGTTTTTTTTTGAACAGGCTAGGTGCAGTAAGATGAGCCTCAAAACCGCAGTGACACCCACTAAAACAGGCCCATTCTGATTTACTCTGGCATCACCTGCTATCATCGCCTGTGAGTTTATTAGTCAAGCCAATTATGCTGCTTAAATTGGTCTTCACAGAGGTGTATGCAGGAGAATGTGTCCATGGAAGATGTTTTCCTCTTTTACCTTCCTGTTCTTGTCTCCTAATGAGGGGAGCTGAGGATGCAGGGTAAATAGCTCTGCTTTTTTTACACCCTCTTTCTGCTCATCTGATGTCATTTCTTTCTCTTTTTATTCTCTACCTCTTCCTCTCTCATTTTGTCTACCAAACCATCTGGTAATGAGCAGTGCACATACAGGACAATGGCTTTGGATATAATATAACGAAGTGCCAGATGGGCATTCCAGATCTGTGACACGTTGATCTTCATTAAAGTATTCCTGTCTCCGCAACGACAGGCGCACTTGCAAGTGTGATTTCCTTTGGAAAATGAATAACATTTTCATACATGCATTTCTTCGATTGTCACTGTGGGTTTTAACAGGAAATATTCTACATTAAAATCACACGGTTACTGTTGAAGCCATGCAACAACATGGCAAAAGCAAAACAGCCTCTATAGCAAGTTCAGCTTTAGTTAATTTCTCACAACAGCAGCCTGTAGTGGAGCTTTATTGCACTGCTCAAATGGCGCCGTGCCGAACAGAAATGCACCTGATAATTTCTCTCCATTCTATTTTGTTCCCCAACAGCCATTCTCCAGCCATATCTGCAAACTGCCGTTTGTTTAATGGGCCGAGCTTTGTGCCGTTGAGTAGATCATAAGTGTTATACCATGCACGCCTCAGGGTCCTATGAGTTTAAGGGAGAACATTTTCAACATTGCCTGCAATTCATAACCTGGAACCCTGATCCTCACTTGCAGTAACCCTCTCCTCTTTTGCTTTGATTCCATTACAGATTTAAACATTGGAGGCTTTATGTGGGGCTTTGCATAATAGTTCACATTCATATAATCGATTGTGTTGAGAAGTACGGAATGCAACTAACCATCGTATCATGTTGTAGGACAAAAAGTGGTCTGGATTAGCTGTTACCCACTGCAGTCCATTAGACTATGGCCCTGTGGTATTGGTTTTCACTCCGCCCCCATCAACCACCCACGCCAAATACACACACACACACACACAAGTATAACCCTTCTATTGAGTAAACCCTCAGGCTAATCCATTACATGAATTGACCAGTTAAGAAGAGACAAAGAACAAAACATACAAAACCAAAGCCCTCTGAGTACAAGGGATATACATATACCCTTGATTTGCACTGTGAGCTGTGTTACACACAATAAGCTTAAAAGGGCACAGTTCTGTTAAAAAACACCAAAAGTACACACCACAATAACATTTAAATACAGTCCCTTCAGGCCATCATCATTTCTCTAAAGAGAAATAATATGTAATGATTCTTGATCAGAAAAACTACAAGGAGCACTTTCAAAACAAACCAGCTGTGATGTTACTTAAAGTAGCACAATTTCTGCTGATTATATTGTGCAGCTTGGTACCTTCTGGCTGATGAGGTTGACCCAGGGGGAGGTACAGTTGCTGAAGTCGGGTCCCTGGGGGTCCCAGTATCCCTCTGGACCCACGCACATGTATGAGGCCACGCCTAGAGAGAGAGAGAGAGAAAAAAGACAGGGGTTCAGTGACATGGATGTCATGTCATTACAGAGAGAACAGCTACAGTGAAACATGTTTTGTCTGTCAGTGTGTGTGTGTGTGTGTGTGTGTGCGCGCATGCTTCTGAGATATCTCTTAGGAGACTGTTACGACCCAGCACGCTAGGGTAAAGGGAAGCAACATGGAACCTGATGTAATTGGTTAAAGTCAATTATTTGCGAAGAACATAGATAGTTAATGAATACAAAACTCAACAGGCAATGCAGCAAAGGAGAAAGGGGTGTGGTTCAAATCAAATAAGCACATAGAACCAAAAGACGACCTTTAAAAATAGAGTTACAAACTGTTTCTTTAAAAGGAACTAAAACGAAAATAAAACCTCGCTAATTCTTGCCTATTCAAAAGCCACAGATGCAATCAAACAGCGACCCTGCGCCCAGTGTTTTTCACAAAGGAAATCCTGAAGTGTGTGTGTGTGTGTGTGCTCTCAGTCTTAGTACCACAGTAAGTGGTTGCAAAAACAGTGGATTGTTAACAATCAACCAAGAAAGGTACATTGGCAAAATGAGTACCTCTTTCCAGTATCACAAAGTGTTTTTAATATTCTCAAACAGTTGACATGAAACATTAAAGAGAGGCATGGTGGCGAGCTGTTTGAAGTCCTCAAACTGGGTACTGATCAGTGTCACCTGATCACCAACCAGGAAGTGGGAGGAGCATCTGAGCCCTGGGACTCCACAGACTGCTTGACATGCAAAAAATACACTAAAAAGGGTTCTAACATCGGGCAGGGGTCAGTGGCCGTAGTAACAGGGACTGCATTACTACGTTACTTTTTTCCATTATATACAAAGCTGTCAGTCTTGTCAACTTGTGCCCAATTCTTCTGAATGTCAAGCACTTTTCTAATGTGCAAAACTTGCCCAAATAAAACCACAACATCCCAAGAAATGCAATTCTTAAGTGATTAAATTAATGGATGTAGCAAAATGTAATTGGATGGTTTTATCTTATGGTGACTGAAATTAAGTTGCTTCACTTGAGGCCAGCCTTGTTCGCCCAGACAGTGTCTGTATTTAATCATTAAAAGTCAGACAGCGTCCGCATGTGTGCGACAGTTCAACTCCTGCGTGAGAGACAAAATACACCAAAATAGGTGCCAATTAAGTCAGCCATAGCTGGATTCATTCATTAAGCCCATTCGAGAAAAACTGTCTCTGCTGACAGAGATGTGGATTGGGGAGTGACTGTAATAGTGTTCCATATGGGCTTTAGTACTACCTACATACATATTGACTAAAAATAAACAGTGCGACTGTCACCTGTTAAGGCTCTCTGATCCTGCTGTACCTACCTTCAACTGTATTGATTAATAAATAAAGAACAAGAGACATATAATGTAACCCATCAGTTTCTGAGGGCATCTGTTATTTCACAATGGATCCAAAGCATTAAAAAAAAAAACAGTGTCTGACATGTTCTTTCACATACCTCTAATAACTTGCGTCTATATTTTTAGAGCTGACATCAGCGAGGCTACATGCTGAGTGTTGACATTAAACTGCCCTTGTCTGTACTTAGAGGGAGGTTGTGTTGGAGGGTGAGACGACCAGCATTAACAGATATAAATTTTGATTGACACATAATTTCCTCCCCCTGTCCACTTTGGACAGCCTTATGTTTGATGGGTTTATAAGATAAGGGACTCTGCATTTCCTCCTGTACCGAGAGGCAGGAGAAGCAGCATGAAAGAGAGGAGTAAGAGAGGGAATCGGAGGGGTGTAGGGGGAGACAGAATGACAGCGAGCCAAGTGAGGTAGATGGAAGGGGGAGCTCGAGGAACTTTCAAAGAGTGGCAGAGGAAGCTCACACAGTCGTGTTCTGCTTGGCAGTGTCGTCTGAAGAGCAATGGCTTTGAAGAGTGCGCCGAGGGGAGATGGGGTATGTGTTCCTCTTATCTTGCCATATGACGGCTGTTAGTGAGGTCTCGACGGGTGGCGGTGTTGCCCGTTAATGAAGCCTGCATATGTGTGTGTGTGTGTGTGTGTGTTGAAGTGAACAGATTTTTTTAGGCTTTGAGCCAGGTTTGAGGGTATGCCGTCACTACCTGGTCTAGGGTGACTTGCTCTATAAAAATATCATAGGGAAGTTTCAAATTCCTCAACAATTTCAACATATCTGATTTTGCACCACCTCCTCTTCCAGCTTTGGAATAATGTATTACCACCACTTAGTTGCTTTATTTATGCAACACGACAACAGACACCCACAAAATCAGAGTTTCTAGGTTACCTCTCTGTAAAGTTTACGCTTCAATTCCTCCCTTGTTATTCATCTCCTAATTTTAAGAACGCAGCATGATCTACAAGCTTATGGCATCAGAGTCTTTGCTCAGTGGCAAGGTCTCTTTACAATATGAACTGCTGCTCTCAGACATTCTTACTTTCTAAAGCAGCCAACATTGATTTTATCTTAATGCACACTTGACTTCATTCTCTTAGAATTGATACAAAGACAGAGCTGTAGCAACATATATAGAAACGAATAGTGTGATGCCTGATAAACAAAGCTCAATAGCCTTTTCATAATACAAATGTGTTGAGCCACTAATTAATTAAACCAATTGCATCCTGAGAGACGGGAAATAAATATGGGTGTGTGGTGTACTAGTTACTAGTTTCCATACAGATGCACAGCTAAGCTATCTTTAGGCTTGCATCAGTGAGTCAGGAATGAAGAGCGAGCAGGGAGGACAGGAAGCGAGAGAACGACTGCTGCAGGGGGAGTGTAAACATAAACAAAACACACACCAACGACCAACATCAAGGCGAAGAGCCTTACAGTAGACTATGTCTCCTAACAAGAGTACTGACATCGTCGCAGAGAGGAGAGTAAATAAGGAAATAACATATATATTTCAGTAGCAGTAGTTTTTCAAACAGAGGAATGTTTGAGGTTATGGAAAATTAATCATCTTAACTGCATATGACCATTTGGAATCACATGTAATGTCAAACATTGTTATACTCTATTGGCGCGCCACATACTGTTAAGTAACAGACCTACCACCAAATGAGACATGAAGAGAAAACAGCAGGGGGCAAATGATAGGATATAAAGGTATGTGATTGTAGCCTGCTGCCATCATGAATCTGAAGGAAATTATTTGTTGAAAATGAATTAAGAGATAAATGAATGGGTCTCATTTTATGTTCCAAAATAAGCTATGCAAACCTAGGGGTTTGTTTAAAAATTGATGATCCTCTGACTGGTTATATTTCTTGCCCCATCAAACATCTGTATTCCCTAATCTACTTTGGTTCTTACCGGAAGGAATGATGGCTAAAATTACAAAAATTAGAGCCCAGAACTAGAATTTCCCTTTGAATACTTGACATTGCAAAAATCTACTTTACCAATGGTTCCAGGAGGACAGGGCATCTTGGCCACCACGCCCTGCTTGGTCTTGGGCCAGGCGATGTCCATCATCACCAGGAGATTGCAGTACTCCACCCTGATGTTGGGAAGCTTGGAGGAAGCTGGCGCCCTGTCGTCCTCTTCTGGGACCAAACCCTCAACCAGCGTCTGGACAGGGGCCATCACTGTGGATGTGGTCCGTGGCCACTGGGCCGGTGCCGTTGTAGTAGCAGGCATCTTGGTAGTGGTAGTCCTGGATGTTGTGGTTGTCATTGTAACGGTGGTTGGTCGAGTGGTGGTCCTGGTCGTCATGGTCGTTGTGTCCATGTACACCATCACGGAGGAGGAAGTTTCTGGTAAGAGGGAAAGAAGGAACAAAGTGAACCAGTGGATTCTGGGGGAAAATGCAAAGTTTGAAAGAGAAGAATGAGAGTAAACGTCTTTTTCTTTTCAGTCACGCTTCATTATTGTCAGAGAAGGAAATGTATTTTGGTGCTGGTGCAACAGACAGTGTATGTAGGGCCATTCAATTCTTCTCTCTTTTCTATGTGTCAGTTTAAGAAAAGATAGTTCAAAGAGGATCAATTGGAAGTGGCAGGTGTGACATGGGCATGCATGGTGTCTAGTCTGGGACCTCCCCTGGCTAAGCTAACACACAGCTGTGCAGTCCAAGTACAGCTGTCGACGAGAGCTGTTGCACATCTCTCCGAGTCAATAGCTGGGGGTTGCAGCTACATGCTATGTCAGGGTCAGCTGGGACAAACTGGAATACCTATTTCCTGGATGTGAGTCCTCCCTGTGGTTACAGTTGCTAATGACACTGTTTACCTGAGCTGTTCAGGGCCAGGGGCCATCACAACACCAACAAATGCGCATGCCGAGACGCACCCATACACTGGCTCAATAATCCTTTTCTTCCTACTCAAATTCATATACACCTCCTTGACTCACAGTCATCAATCATCCCATCCACTCATCCATTTTGCCCCTTTTATATTCCTTCCCCTGTGTCCCTGATTGGAAAATAGAAGGCCCAAAATTAATTTAGCTACTGGCTCTCTATGAATGTGTGGACTTGGTTCAGCCACAGAGGGTCAGAGGACAAAAAGAGAGGTCATACTTCATAAAATACTGTATCTACAGACAGTGAAAATCCGCCAGGCTTTTTCTGTGAAACTGTGTCCTCTAGAAGTTCTTTATTTAGTCACGTTACTTTATGTTATTCATTATACATTGGAATTGTTATTTTTGCACAAAGATTCTCCAATATACTATTTTGACATTTCTATACATCATGATGTTATTACTGTGTGTGGTTACAAAGAGGAAAGCTTGCAGTAGACCCTTTGAATAAGTTCCCAAGCGAGACCACTTTCTCACAGACACACGCAATCGGGGCCTTTTGCAAAAATGCAATTTGGGATAGACGTCGTTTCCGCCTAATGCAGAGATACAATCAAAATGACAGAAGTGACAAATGGTCCCAATCTTTGTATGAAAGGGGAGCAAAACAAAATTTAATGAGGGTCGATTTTGGGTTGGCAGGTGTAATGGACGTCGCACATTCACAGAGCTGAGATAACAGACATCACTGCTCAAATCCAGTTCAGTGACTTTCAATTTGCAATCGGGCGATTTCTCTGTATGGTGAATGTGAAAGCAGTGAAATAAGACAACATAAATTAGTGCCACTGTTTGGGAATTGCAGATATGCCTGGAGGCTGTAATGACAACAACCAGACCTCTATCAGCAGTCGATGCATTCAACACTTAACAGCATTCACCGACAGCCAAGGTTGATTAAATAGGTTGCCATCGCAGCAGGAGTTCCAGACTGAGTAAGTGTTTGTTTTCTCTTGCTAACAAAAGAGTTTGTTGTGTTTGTAAGATCTGCGGGCCTGTGGAGGCACTCATCAGTAAAGTAGAACTAAAATGAGAATCTCATTGAACTGAAATGTGAACTATAAGCATACACCTTTTTACTCCCAACTACCTGGTTATGCAGGCTGTAAAACAAATCGACAAAGTATAGAGCAGTAAACTGGTAAGATTAGGAGGTTGGAGACAATGCTATTACTCTGATGTATATCGATGCAAACACTCGAATAAGCAAACACAATTGCATAGTCACATGCTCGCACAATGGCAGCCACACACTGAAGAACAAACCTTGATCAGTTAACATAAACTGACACTTACACCCATCAACAGGGCTTTAAAAAAAATAAATAAATCAGATGAATGCTCAAATAGGAATTTAACATTTCCATCAGCCACCAAGACATCACCATTTACATTCTATAACCACTATTAGACATGATAATAAATCTGCGGCACGGCAGCCCAGTGGATCCTTTGGCAGCAACGATCATGTTAATATGAGGGAGAAATATTTCCAACGACGCAAGTCTATTTATTTCATTATTTATGATGAGACATTATTTGTGCTATTTGTGCTTCTGTATTTTGAGGAGAAGTGATGATAACCTCAAATATGTCTAACCAACTCATGGTGAAGGGAAATGGCATCAATTTAAGGATAATTGAAATCAGCCTGTGGTGCTTAAACTGCTTATAGCAAAGGAGACCATTAGAGTGGCTCATGGAAATCTGATCATGGAAATTCACTGCTCATATTGAGGTCAGGTGAGGTCACAAAGCACAGGCTCAGGAAAGCTAGTGGCTAAAAAGGTGTGCAGACGGCCCATTAGGATAAGGGTATTATCGTACTGGTCAGGATGCTGATAGAGGAGCGATTCTGACTGTGACAGATTTTTGCTGAGGGAGTTTGCTGCTTTAGCTGCACAAAATGCAGACTGATATAAGGGAGGAAACTGCACAGGGACACATGACGTCATAGGTTTATAGAAAGATATCATAATAAATAGGACACCAGATTATATATTAGGCTTTAAAGCATTTCTTTTCACAAGTAGTAAAGTACACTATTGCTCAGTTCAGTAAACTTATTTTGTGCAATAACATACACTGGCTTGACCTGGTATGACCAGAAGCTTATGGTGGCTAATGTTAGCAGGCATATCCAGAACACTATTCATATGCTTCTGATACACTATATTTCAGCTTGTCACAGCTTCAGCTAACTTAAAGGGGAACTTTGTGCAATTTGTTTTCATCTAGTTTTACTCATTAATGTACCCATCTGTACTTCAAATGCATAACAATGCAAAATTAGCTCTTAGTGGTGTGGTGGTGGTAATCATTTTGGAATAATACTCTTAAGAAATAATAACAAGAGGCTTTCCTGTTCTTCCTATTCTGCCAACATTGAGTGCAACAAGTGAGCAAGCAGAATGGGACCGTGTCAAATACTCTGCTATCATTATATCTAAATTTCAAGGACAATGACATGAATTTAGTTTATTAGTCGTTTTAAATAATAATAAGGAAATTATCAATCAATCTTTAATGCTGAAGGTAATATGACAGTACAGAGAAATATGGCATGAGAAAATCAGCATCACAGCCTGAGGTTAATTCAAAGTCACTAGGAACCATGTCTAGAATGTAATTCCATACTTCCAGATGATCCGGTTGAGCCCACTGTTGAATTATTTTTCAACACACAGCATGTTAAATACGCCAGCAAAGACACACACAAGAGACAGAGTGCAGGAGTGGAAAAGAAGAAAGTGTCCTTGAGCAAACTTGTATATCTTTTCCATGAGATGAGCGCGCAAAAAAAAAAAAAAAAACGGAAAGCCAGCAGCACACAGCAGCCACAGTCTGCAGACACTATCGCCTTGGAGACAACACAAGGACATTTTGTTTTGCTTTGCCAGCTTTCCAATTCTATCCAAAGGGATGAAGAGAGAAAAAGAGCACCACCGAGGTGAACAAGGCTTTGGTATGCTCCGAGGGGAGTCGTGAGTGACCTTAGAGGAAGATTTGAATGTGAGTTTGGAGTTTTATGAAACAACTAAACTATAGAACTAAACGGAAACATGGAACAATGACTAATCATGGATCTACTCTTCTCTAGCTCTACTTCACCAGTCCTCCCTCTTTGTAGTATTTTTAACGAGGTCCTACAATGTATAGATATTACACAGTGATACAAGCCAAAATAAAGGCGTACAATTAAATAAAATGGCCTCAAACCTCAAAGTAATTTATCAGCTGTATATTTAAGATTCAATGCATTCTCAAAGGCTCTACAAAGTTACTTAAAAATGAATAACACCAACAGCCAGCTATGAGATATTCATGATTTGTCAGCTAAGGGGCTTAAGAATGTTCCTACACCTCAACAGGCAACATTTTCATTCATAAAAGAGAGGAACCAACTTCTCTGGGCACACAAACTCTACTCATCGTTTCCACCCCGCTTCTGTTGCACAAAATCCCCCTCGCCAAATGCACGAAGTCTGTTTCCACCACACACAGAGCTTTGTGTTTCATTTCAAAGCATTAATTTCTTACTAATTAGCCTCTCTCTCTGTATCCCAGGGCTTGTGACTTTCACAATTAGATAAGCCCACTCTACTTCGCTCCAGGAAAAAAACCTGCTACGCTATTATGAAATGAATCCGGTTTATATGACTTGCCATTTCCGCACCGAGAGCGGGCTCGTCGGCTCGGAGAAACTTCTCCAGACTCAAGATCAAAAGAGGTGGAAAGGGCTTTCGGGTGGTGAAAATGAAACGAGTGTCAGACAGTAAAGTGACTCTTCCAACCTTGTGCTGAACCCAATTATCTCCTAATTTTAGTATTTGAACCTTTATACATTGTTACATCTTCAGTGGGACTAGCATACTGTAGAAAATATTGGACAGTCTTATGTGTGGTGTCACCCATTAACTTTGGACTAGATTTCTGGGTGCTGAGACTTTTATTTTCAGAGGGAAGTGAATGTGAATATCTCAAAAATGAATTTCAACCAAACACTTTCAATTAGCTATTTGATCTAAAGGTGATGCTTCCACTTTGTGAATAGGTCTACTTCTCTAAAAGAAGGTCGGAAGTCAGAACATCTTTTTAAGTAAAGGCAGCTAAAAGAAAGTCAAACTTCAATGTTACAAACTATAATGGAATTATTTATGTTCTTCATCATTCCAATTACAAATTTTGACAATTTATGACACCAGAAATTAAGGTTTTTAGCACAAAATACCCATTAACTGCATCATTGCACGTTTTTTTGAAATAAATGACATAAAACAGGTTATTTAGGTTCTGGTACCAGTACAGAAATGTAACAAATGTGAGATCAACATTCAAGGATGTGTTCTAGTGTGAACGAAACCCTTCAGAATAAAAGCAGAGAGAACTGAAAAGAAATTTGAGAATTTAACATGTAAACAAAAACGGTTTGTTCGTTTTCAGCCATCAGCTAATTGAGCATTAATTCATATCGCAAAATTTCATCTATGTTGTGAAAAATGTACAGTGCTTAACAAATTTATCAGGCCACCTGTCATAAAAACGAGAAAACACAAATATTTTAGAAATCTGTCAAAAACTTGTTTCAAATTAAACATTGTATCATTATTTATTAGGCAAATAACAAACTGGAACAACTAAATAGTCCTTATTCACATATTTTAACCAAAAATCTTAATATTTAGTTTGACCTCCTTTGGCCCTGATTGTTTTCATGTACTTTTCGACCGTCTCTTTTGTTATTGAGTTCCAAATAGTTCCGAGCTGTTCCCAGAGACTTGCTTTGGATTAAATTTGTGTGTGATCTATTTTTTAATTCAATAAATCCCAGATCTGTTCGATAGGATTCAAGTCTGGACTTTGACTTGGCTAGTCCATCAGTTCCACTACTCCAGATTCCTTTTACATCATTTCAAATACATCATTTTGATTAAAGAGCTTACACATACTGGTGGATTAACCATTACAGAAATTAAAAAAATATTTTGGTTATCAGTAATACTGTTAATTTAGGGCAGCGGGGGCAAACACCTTACACTGGGTGGTGGTCTAATACATTTGTTAAGCACTGTACATCCATGCATCGAAAGAGGGAACATTATCTAATTTAAGCCATCTAACAAAATCAGTACCCGCTTCATAATGGAATAATTCACTCAGCTCCCAGCTTATCAATTCTCAAATGGTCGTGTCATGCCACCCCCCCACCACGCTACACATGTCCTCATTTGCTGAGGAAAATGGTGGGAAAATAAAACGATGAAACAATTTCTGATGATACATTTAATGGATCCTTATGTGGCAGGCCTACGAATCCATCAGAGTACAACTGAGATGTGTGTTTGTGTGTGTGTGGGGGGGGTGAAGGTGGTGGTGGTTGGGTGGAGTGAGTAGGGGGGGGGGTAAATTATGCAGCCAGACATCCGGTAATGCTTCGATATCATCTGACATGATGAGAACTGTAATGGATGGGAGCTATGCATTGTTTGGCAATTAATTTCTCATTCCGGAGCTCTCTTCCCGAGACTTGAGAGGGCATCGATGGAGGTCACACGGCACTGGGAGAAGCGTATGCTCTGTGCTGATATATATGCACACATGGACACAGGCCCTCACAGACACTCGCAGTGTCTGAGTTAAATGACGGAGGAGACCTGAGCAAAGCCTGCTTGCATATGCACTACAGTGAAGTACTGTGTGCTGAATACACGACACAGACGTGCACTAAATGTATGTACAGGCACAAAAACAAAAGTGCTGCTTTTTTGTCTAATGTGCGTGAATTTTAGCTCATCTGCATTTGCAAAAGAGGATTTTGCTAGCTAGATTTGTAGTTATTCGTTTTATACATTCAAAAACCCAAATCAAAAATGCATGAGGCTATCTGCCACACTTTGACACATCTATAGTATCAATACAAAACATACAGTTGTGTAATGCTGTGCACTAAAATCTACAGAAATCCACATCTTTTCAAGTTAAACAGAGGAATGTTGGATTCCGTATTTATCGTTAGAGCCAAACTCAAGTCTCTCTGGCAACTCACAAGGCCAAATATTGTCAAATGTACCAGGAGAAGCAAAAGGAAGAAAGCCTGGAAGAGTGTGGAGATTTCAGGCTCAGTAAGAGGGAGGGCACACTCCTCCAAGGTTTTGCCATTTGAAAAAAAAAAAAGAATAGAAAAATAAAAAACTGAAGTCAGGCTTTTCAAAAGACTGTCAACCAACAAAAGAATAGGCCAAATGGATAGGGCAAAGCTGTGCAGAGGAACTACAACACTAGTGATAAAGAGAGTTAAAAATGCTTCAGAGACCTTCAATTAGGCTTACTCGGATGATTGGCCAAAATAAATCACTTTGAGCTTGTGTGTCACAAATCTACTGTAATGTGGCAATTTTTCTTGTCTCTAGAGAAACCAGTAGTGCCCACACTACAGTACAGGCTACACACATTTTTTTTCTTTAGAATTTTTATATCATCAGGTGAAATCGCTGCCAACTACCTGCTTAGATCACGCACTGCGCTGCTGATCAGCTGCATGAAGATAGCTGGGTTGAAACACCACGAGCAGTTTTGCTTTATACACTGAAAGATGCATATACATGTACAGAGGTAGGGAAAATACACCTGTATCTAATAATGCCCATTCACCCACAAGTTTGACATTAGACAAAAGCCTTTGTATTTTTACTCTAAGTATGTTTTTTTTTCCATTTCTGTATGTGTCAGGTGAGATGGATAGGGTGTTGGCCTTAACTGAGGGATTGCCTGCCACCCCTCTCACAACACAGGTGATCTGTGTATGATTTCTGGATCAAGGTAGAGCCGCAAAGGCCCATGATGGATGGCCAGTCAGGAGGAGGGACGCCAGACAAAATCATGTGATGTATAATGGGGCATCACACAGAGCGAATGAGCATGCTTATACTGCACCACTTGAAACATGAGCTTGCCTGCTATAATTGACAAAGGGTTCATTCAAATTCATGAAATGAGAAATAAAACAAAAGTATACTAAGATCAGCAAAACACAACTGTGCTAAAAGGGTTACAATGATTATGTTTTACAAATGATTGTTACATGAGGGAATAAGGTTCTGAAATACTCAAAGAGGCTCTGAAGCGTCAACAAAGCTCTCCCTGTTTCCATGCTAAAAAATCTAAAGCTGCATTACTAACAGAGCCCCATTGTGTTGCAGCATTAAAGGGTTTGCAAGAACACAGTGCATTTGTGCATGTGTTTGCGTGAGTGTGTGTTTATGCGTGTACACGTGTTAGGAAAATCATTCCAAAGTATAATCCTAAACCTTGCACTTTTCCCTCGAAGGAAATTGCCCTCTGCAAGAGGTGCACCAGGCATGTGGTAAGTGCGTAGCCTGCAAATAAGCATGTAGCCTACATTTCTAAGCCTCAACATCAAAAGGGCTTCATGTGGCATGCAAAAGAGAGTTTTTTATGGAATAGTAGCATTTAGTTTGAATTATTAAGCAGGATATTCTATAAAGTTTTTGAATCAAGAAAGAAAGGCAGAGTGTCACCTACATAATACCACGTATACGTTTATCAATCAAAAGCAATGATAGTTACTGGAAGGCTAGTGCACATGCAATGGAAGCCCAAAACAATAGTGCCTTTAACAACTCATTGAGTCACACTCAGATTATCGCCACCAAAATATGCCAGCCTACATTTACTACTTAGACAGTCTTAATGAATTAAGCATGTGTCAGGCACTTCTAAATAGAGCCAAGTCGGGCCGGAGCATCCAAAACATTGGTCGTTTCGGTATTAAGGTTGGGCTGCCACGTTTGTGGGCTCCTTCCAGGCTAGCAGGGCTGGCACCGTGCCCTGGCCAGATGGCAACATGTGGCAAAATTACAGGACTGCCAGACAGTGGATGTATCTATGACACCAGCTGTGCCGCATCCTTTGCACCAATCATGAGCCAACAAAAGAATCACTCCTACGGTGGCACATTCAGGCATCGGAGGTTGCCTCACTAAAAAGCAAGAAAAAGGGAACATCCCGCAGATGCTCAAGTATCAACAAACTAATACACACTGATTGCTGTATTCTGTAAACAGTCCTCAACACACTTGGATCTGAATATGTTAATTTGAATGATAGAAATCATTGAAAATGAAAAGTGCATAAACAGCAAACACAACATTGTAACGTCCACAAGATGTCTATAGAGTACAACAACGTGGGATTAAATTTTAGACTGCATCTATGTTTACACAAATATACTGTAGCATATGCAGCACAGATTTTTATCTTATGACAGCATATTAATGCTGTAGCAGCGGGTGTGTGAGACCGATGCACATTTTCTCATGTGGCTGCCCTCGTCTTTGTAGTCCTGTGGCGTCAATGCAGCTAGTGCCTCATGCTCACCGTGGCAGACAGCTCAGGGGTTATTCTAGTAAAGGTGAGGCCAGGAGCAATTTATTTTGGCGATGCGTGCACCTAGTCTTCATCTGGTTTAAATTCAGTTACTAATACTATCATGTTGGATCAGCGCTGAGACATACAACAATCTTAATCTGACAGGACAACACAAAGACTACAAATCATAGCATCTACCATTGTAAAAAAAATAAAATAAAAAATGGTTCTGATGGTGGTGCTCTGTGTTAAGGGATCAACAAAGTTATTACAGTTCATCCTGTACCAAATTCCGTGGCAATCCATCCAGCAGTTATTGAGAGATTTCACTAAATGGATGGATGAATGGATGGATAGGTGGTTGGATGGTTTGTTGAGAAGCGACATGATTTCAGTAAGACATTGTTAAAATGATGTGTTGTACAGTATTGAATGTGATGGAGCAATAGCATTTTCCCAAGGGTGATCGCCTGATCAGTTATAATTATCCTTCTTGTTATCTTGACACTTACTTCATGCAACTTTTCCATTCAGAGGTGTTTGCAAGCCTCTCCATCTTGCTAACAATCCACTACAATTTATGTAAGAGGGGGCGCCTGAGCTGAACCACACAGTCATGGCAGAGGTGAGAACACAACTAAAAGGTGGATCTGGAGGGTTTGGGTTAAACTGGGTCATGGACAGGTTGAGTCAATACATTTTCACAACTGTAGGAAGATCAACGACCTCTAGGTTGGTCATTGTTGCATTTGTCAGTGAGTTTGAATAACTTCCATATAATGATAGGGCAAAAGTCAAATTTTTCTTAATTAAGCTTTATGTTCTTGAATGCTACTGGCTATACAAAGCTGTATGGAGTGCATATTTAGCACTTTTTTTTTATTATTATCAACAACTCAGTGATTTTAATTATTAATGGAGTTGTCATGGAAGCACTCTTGGGCACAGACCATCCGTCCTTGAAAACAGCCTGTTTGGGCAAAAATATTGCTCTGTGTGCACAGATTATTGTAGAGTACGTCAAATGCAGAGAAAATAGGTTTCTTTTCATGAATATCATGAACTGTTATTCACTTTTTTTTTGGCAAAGAAAAAAAACCAACCCAAAAAAAACGAACTCCTATCTGCGTTTTACCAAAAGACTGAAATGATACCAAAAGATTGCCGGAAGAGATCAAGGCATCAAAAGGATTATAAGATGGCTGGAAGTCGAGATACTGCCTTTTGTGCAATTCCAGATATCACTTCCCTGTCCCTGCCTACCGCCCTGTAGCATGTGGTGTGCCATGGCCCTGTTGTTTGGGCACACGGCACTGGGCCCCAGCTGTGGGCCCCGGCCATGCCTCTCCTGCTCTGCTGTCCATATAACATGCTCCACTGGTATGACAGGTCATGCATGCTCATGGTGGTGGAAGCGCAAGTGGAAATGAGCTTGTGTTAGAGAGATCGCACAATGACATCTTCGTGGAAAGGTTGACGATGATCATGACTCTGGATCAAATTTCATAAACTCATGTTTGCAGCACTGGCTCACTGGTTTAACTTGTCAAACTCACATTACTGGTTGCACTACATTGCTAAACCTATGTATGCCTTAGTTTTGGTATTAAAAGCATTTCTTTTTTGGTAAAGGATATCTAAATTCCTCTTGCACAACCTAGTTGCTCTTTCACAGCAGCCATTGCTGTTGTAACTTTCTGTGACCACTATTTTCAGTTTTCCTCAATCACATTCAGCTATTCAATCTATACACATCCTCACTAGAGGGGCATGTAAATGGTTCAAACAATATGATTCCACAGCAAATACAGACTGATGCTGATTCCGACAATTTTGTGGCAGCTATTCTGCAATTTCAAAATTAGGCTCCTCGTGAGACAATTGTGTGGAAAATCTGCACAGCTAAAAACACTTTACAAACGCTTTAACCAGAATAAGTCTGCATCCTCTGTTTCTGTAGTTGGTCTGGGAGTCAGATTAAATGGTTTATTACTCCACAGTCCATTCATTCACTCTCTCATTTCTTATTCAGTCTGTTTATCTGACATTTATATTTGTTCTTTGACTCCATCCATCCACTTAATGCAACATTTTACTATCTATATTCATGCAGCAGCCTCTTTGGAGGGCAGCCTATTCTGCACAACAGCAGCCAAACACACAACTCGACATCTCGCCGGGAAGTCTAGTACTGAGAATTTTCATTTGCATGTGAATATGTGTGGGGGTGTACATGCAAGTGTGTGTGATCATCATTATGTATCACTGTTAAAAGGTGATGGATAATCATTTAACACAGAAAGCACATAACAACACAATTTCACTCTCCTTAACTACAACAAATTATATTAAGGGTAGCTGTGTATTATCAAAACCAAACACTGTAAGCATGGTCACAGAATGAATGAATATATTACAGGGAGTGTTGAAGCAGGACTTTTTATAAAAAAGATTTGGGTTAGAGTAGCAGCCAGCTAAGGAAAATAAATTAAATCGGCAGGCGGCAGGTAAAGAGAGCTCCAGAGGAGAAAGCAGGTAAGGTAAGGACTTCACAGTCAAATAACTTGTGACATTTTTGACTAGAGCTGTTGATGAGATGCCTTGGTGTGTCAAAACAGGTTCTTTTTTTTCCGTTTCATGCTTCCCAACAAGCACCGATTTATAAAAAGAACAATGGAGTGGAGAAATTAGACTTTTCAAAAAAGTTCAATGTGACCGGTCGCTTGTTCCTTTGCAAAGCCAACAGCTAGAGTGAGAAAAAGATTTTGCTTGTGGCTAAAACACGAAGTGTGAAATACCGACTGTGTTAAACTCCCAATGTGTCATAGCTTTAAAGATAATCATCATTTTTTTGTGCTTGACAAATATTTCCTCATTTTGATAATCATCATATGGATGCTACCAGTGGTTGTTGCTGTGATTTTTGCCATTGTCATTAAGTATCTATAGTATTCTATTTTGTGTTTACCTTAATTTTACTTCCATCTTGGTGATTTTTTGAAAATACTGAAGTAACACATTGAGCAGCATTCCATATAGGCAATTATCACCAGCTCACACTTTCTTGAGGTGCTATATTATGTCTTTCTACATGATCAGATTTGGAAAAAAAATAAGGCTTAAAGTGTAAAAGCTTTCCAAACAAAGTGGTTTTTACATGTCACTATATAAAAGTGTGGGTTGACAAAAACAACTTGCACAGAATTGGGCTATTCTGAGAACCTAACAAGTACCAAGGCTACAAATGCAATTTGTTCTTCTTCAGTAGATCAAATGGGTTTGTGGTCTGTTGGTGATGCTTGAAAATAGCTTGCGCAGGGTATAGGTTCATCCCATGGGGAGTTTGCATAGTAAACTGGTAATTTGCCAATTCCATTTTGACAGTATATTGTTGTGGCTGAACGGAAGATGGTTCATGTTGAGGAAACGTCAGTAGATCACCAAAATATTATTGATAATTATCCTCTTGGAAGTATGAAAATCCATTTAAAATTTCATGAAGTATTTTTTTAGAATATCTTTTCTGAACCAAAAGGTTAGGACTGCTAAATGGACCACCTCTCCCAACATTCATGGGTAAAAACCAAATGTGGGATTTTTCAATGTCATCTCTGTAATTTATAATAAAAAAACAAGTCTCAGCTGTTGTCAATACCATATGCATGCCATGACTTTAGCCCATCATGCCCACTCTGAAACACTTAATTGACCCAAGTACTGAAAATGAATGTAAAAAATATGTTGGTCTTACCGAGCCTGTTGTCCAATGCTCCAAAGTCCAGCGAGTACTTCACAACATGGTAATTGTTCCAAACATACAGCAGATTGTCCCTGGGATTGTAATCCACTGCAGCAATGTACTGATAGGAGTTGGGGAAAGGGATGTCCAGAAACCCATCTTTACTTAGTTCTGTGTTGTAAATGTAGTCAATCTTGTTTCCTGTTGCTTCATTGTCATCGTCCTCATACACTGACTTTACCACATAGAGGATTCCACAGATCATGAAGGCGTTGGATGCTGAGCGCTTGTCATATGCTGTGTCCCAGGTCCCCTCAACACGCAGCGTGTAGGGATTGAGCTGGCTAATGACAATCCGCCCGTTGTTCTGCTCAGTAGCATAAATCACCCAAAGGCCATTTTCATCAACAGCCAAGTCAATGTCTGATTTCCCTCCCCAGCGGTATGGAGATGTGTCATGGTAGTTGGCGTTAGCAATGATGGCCTCGCCACTCTTGATACGAGTCCGCAGGTCAAACTTCACAATGTTGCGAGTGCGCTCCTTGTTGAAGAAAAGCGCCCCATCATAAACCACAAAGCCTGTTCCATCAACCCGATGAGGGAGTTTGTAGGTTGTTGTCGGCCTTCCGGCGATGAAGTCTTCTTTGGAGGAATATTCGGTCAATGTGTCAGTGCGGTATGGTGTCCAGGGCATGTAGTAAATCTTATCAGAGGCTTGGAGAGGGTCTTTGCACCAGGCTCCGGACTGGTGGTCTGACTCAAAGAGGTGCTCGCTCTGGTACACCCTGCGCAGAAGCCCTGGGCACAGGAATACTGAGGAGCCAAAATAGGGGAAAGACAAGTACAGAGTTACATTGGCAGGTATTATAGGTAAATAAATAAAACAGCGACAACACACAACTGGATGCAACTACATTCAAGTTCAAATCTGCAGTTAAATCTGCAATTAAAATTAATCTAATAATATAGAAACATTTCCACTGATTTTTATTATTTCAAGCAGCGTTCCAAATTCAATAAGTGCTATTTGATTTTCAGTCACTTATTGCAGTTTAAAATGTTTGTATAAGACACTGTCAATGCTGTAAAACTCAGACCCTGAAGGCAATTATTAAACAATGTCACTGAATGAACTGACAGAGTTTGTAGGGAGGGGTGAATAGATTAAGTGAGGGTTATCTCTTCTGACTTAATGTAAAGCAGAAACAACAAGAAGATGCTGTTAAAACTTACCACAGAATGAGAAATTAAGCACTTTTGATTGTTTCCCTTGACAGAATGGCTTCTCTGTACAGAACTACTACTAAACTAAGTACACCTGCACCAGAAAAGAAGGTTTCCTTCGTTTCCTTCATTAAAACACCCTGGTGGCAGTTTTTAATAAATACTATTAAAGACACAAAACCCAAAGTAAGATTTTGACAAATTGCTACACTGTAATTATTGGCTGAGGCAGCCCTTTAGGAGAAAGACAACAAAAAAAAAACAAATACAGTAATTACATCATCCATATAATGATTGCCTGTCCATTTTTTCATCCACATGACATTTTTAGTCTGCGGCATGATTTACAACACCACACACAGTAAACTAATTATATGTGAATTGGTTTGTACTCAAATCTGATAAAGGAAGGCCAAGGCAGAACAGCTAGAGCAGGTCAATAGCAGCGTTTGTGAAAGCGAATTTCAGTTCATTATGGATTATCTTGGACTGAGGCAATTCCATTTTATAAAAAGATGACATCTAAATCAAGCATTCTAATTACTATAAATTCAAAGACGATTTAGCATTTTAATTAAACAAAATATCAAAAATCAAATATGTCAGTATTTTACTGACCAAAATATATCATCATAGAGGAAAAGAAACACTGGCCAAAGTGCAAGTCTGACAGAAAGGAACAAGAGAGAATTCAGACAGTACAGTTTCCCGTTTATCCACAGGTTTGGGCCCACGGTGCATCGCATATAAAAACAAAGTGTGTGTGTGAAGGCTCCTTTCACTGTATTGGGTCGAGAGCCTGACACAGTGCTGACAGGTTGTAGCCGCAGATCCATCGAGAGGCAAAAGCTGCACGCTCCGAGGAGAAGGAGGGAAAAAGAGACAGCGAAAACAGAGGCTTCTTTCCCTTGTAATCTCTTAAGATTAAACATGTTGTCTACCTGCAGGTGAAAAATGTGGCGAGATGCGTCCCGTTGACATAGCGCCTTGGCACACATCTCAGCGGTTGCTCTGCTAAAAGCTAAAAGGGCTGTTCCTATGGTGGAAAAAGATGAGTTGTGCTAGGGTACAAGGTCAGAGTAGGTAAGCTTTGTACTGACAGCACACTGGGCTCTGAGGAGGTTGTAAAATATGCTATTTAAGGATGTAAGCACAGAGATGGAGGAGTGAATGAGAGATATTAGAGAAGCGATACAAAAGCAATCATGGCTTTCATGGGGAATTGCACAAAAACAGTTATCACAGCAGCACTCTCATCTCTATAAAGTCATCTCTATGAAATGTTTTTTAACATCCCCTTCACCTTCATTGCCCATTCTCTTTGCCACATATTTCAGTGGTATGCCATTAATTAATGACTACTATGAAACTTGAAATATATTCCATAGCTACTAAAACTCTTGACTCTTGTTTAATGATTCCATTTCCATCTTTGACTTAAATCAAGCTTCATAGTTAATGTCTGACACAGGACATATTTCCAGCTCCTGCAAAAAAGGGAACACTGCAAACAAGATGCTCCAAGTCAAGATTTGGCGAATGTTCTGCGGCATCGTGCAGTGCTGATAAGGTAAGAATATGACTGTTATGATCTGTCTCAAGTATTGACTGGAGAGTCCCTGAAGGTTATAGCCATCATCATGTTAGAGCTGTAATCAAAAATGCTGACAGCTTATTGGACAAGCTATTGATCACCTCGTATACAGTAGCCCTCTCCTTTAATATTATGCAGCTGATAATGCTTAGTTGGAATAATCTTCAGTTATATTAGGGAATAAAAACACTTGTGTGTGAATTCGCTGGAGAATGAAGGTAGGAGTCTACAGGTCTAAATAAAAGAAACCATTGTGCTTATTAGGTGTATGTCTACCACCATTTCCCTGAGCAATTTCATTTTCCCCATGAATGACACGTTCAACCTCACCAATGAACCACACAATGAACACAAACCTAAAAATGTCAGAAACCTGCTTTAGCAACCCGTCACCAAAAGCAAGTACCCCAAATGAAAATGCAGATGAAAAAGAAAAGTTGTTGGTATTTAGTTACCTTTTTGTTCCACTTCTATTTTTAGGCATGAAGGGGAGAGAAAGAAAGAAAAAATAAAGAACAGATTATTGATGTAATAACTGGGAAAAGTCTTTTTTTTTTTTTTTATAACAGTCACACAACAGTACAAGAAGAGCCTGGGGTTAGTGGAATAGGCACACACAACATTCAATCTTTTAGGAAGAAGAAAACAGCACTGCATCGCACATGAGCCTGTAGGAAAAAGACAGATTAATCAGGTCTTAAACTTTACAAAATGTTTTTTTTGCAGAGATATGTGTGTGATGTGAATGTATAAAGCAGACGTACAGTACATGACTTTTCCTAGAGATGTAAAATCATTCAGACATGTGGCTGCTTACAAACAAGCTTTTGAGTATGAGGTGCAACTGTGGTGTGCTGATTTGTGTCAGAATGAAGTGTTCAGTGGGTTTAGCAGAACTTTTTCGCTGTAAATATCTGCCTGCTGGAGGAGAGACTGACTAAAGCGGTGGGACTGAACCAAAATGTGATGCTACAGGCTGTAAAACTAAAACAATGAGCTAAAATGCACACAGAGATGAAAGGAATCTTTAGACTTGGGCAATAATAAGAGTCGTCCCTTTCACATTACACACAATCATTTGTTAAAATAAAAATATTGATTGGTGCAGCTTTAAAATGTACTTCTATACAGTGGTTACTGGCAAGAAAATAGTATTTTTATGGATGTCCTGTTTTATTAAATGTAAATAGCTGCAGGTGTAAGTGAAATATAAAAGCTGTCTTGATTCAACAGCTCAATAAGCACACTGAAAGCTTGTTGAAAAACTACTGCAGCCATTACATTTGAACTCTCTCCACAGTATATGTATTGCTTCCTCTTGTGGGCAAGCATTTTATGTCAGTCATGGCATTTTGCTGGTCCTGTCCCTTCCCCTCTAGTAATCCCGGTTCTAATAAGAGAGGATTAACCTCTGTTACCAGGGCTTACAAGAGTCCTCTCCTCCAAATGGAGAGTGCAACAGAGTGAGGTATGGAGGTCAGTGGGTAGGGGCGGGCGGGGTAAAGTTTGAAAGATGGGAAAGTTATTAGAGGAGAACAATATTAATGCAAGGTGGTGAGCCAATGAAAAACAGAGAGTGAGGTGGGGCTGTGTCAGGCAAGGGTAAGAGCGAAAAGAGAGAAAAATAATGGGGAGGGGAGAGGCTTTCAGGGAGTCGTCTGTGTTTGTCACATCATAAAATTGTACACTGGTACAGCACGACACCTCATCAACAGCAAACACTCCAGCTGTCACTGAAACACGATAAGTCCATACCATGTCTGGGCAACAATAGCTTTGGGCTACATCTGAATCATCATTACTGGCAACTCAAATTCGCCAATAACTCGGAACTGCACATGGACCCAATAGATCAAATCAAAGTAAATAGCCAAACGTCCCCGATCGAAGCCTCTTCACCTCCCATGAGCAACGGCCACACAACAGGGACCACGGGGAGGCCGGCATTTCTGATTGAGCGATCGCTAACAGTGGCAAGGGGAGAGGAGGGTAATGATCTATAGAAAAAGGCATTAGTGGTGGGGATGTGAGAAGTGGTATACGACACAATCGCCGAGGGAGATGGTGTGAGAAGGGAGTAAAGGATTCGGATGAAATCCCTTACAAGGAAATGCGCCACTCCCAGGGCTGCTGTACAGTACATCGCCCTGTCGCTTGACCAGAAGATGCCGCTGGTTGCAGGAAGGTCACTTCTCAGATCACTCAGAACCAATTTGTTCATGTCAAATCCACTCATCTTTCACTGCAAATACAATATAGGCTGAGATATCCCTGTGATATGAGCCTCGGACATCCACGTTTATTGCGTCACAGATACAAGTTGAGCGGCAGGAGAAGCAGACTGAGACAGAGAATTGATTCATTTGAAAAGCTTCTTTACTCCACCCCACCGCCCCCATTGTGACCTTAATACGATTTTGGTCACGGTTGTCATTGAGTCACTAAAAAGCACTTAGCTCTCTCATCCTCTCATCTCATCCTTTTCTCTCCCCGCTTCTTGTCTCCCTCTGTCCCCTCTCTGACGTCTGAGAAGATGAAAATATGCACACAAACGCGAATAAAAAATGAAAATAGTAAATAAGGGTCCTTCCAGAGCTACCTTGACCTCTATAAAAAGTGTTACGATCTCTTCCATCACACAAAATAGTACCTCATTCATAGTCTGTACATAATAAAAATGATCCTGTGTTTGTACTTCTGTTTCAAAGCACAAAAGCCTTATCCTGACATTCAAAGACAAAGGATACAGCAGCTTTTTATCTATTATCTACTCATTTAGAGATAATTTGAAGGTATACAAAAATACAATTAATGGAGATACTCCACTGAATTGTGTAATGATGATGTTAATCACACCACTCTTTGACACGCTGCGCTTCAGTGGAATCAACTTTAGAATAGTGAATGAGGTAATGAACTTGAATAAGAAAGGATGAGCATTGAGTGGCCACCAAAGGCAGATATGGAATTGAGCAAACTTGAAAATATACACCAACTTCATGGTGGGTCTGGGGGGCTGCACCCACGTCGAAGTCTAAGAGTGGAAAGACACGGCTAGCCGGCGAGGACATGTGTGGCTTCAAAATCCGCTTAAACTTGTATTTTGACAAATAGTTGCACCAATTCCATGGATAAAGTTAAAATAGCTCATCATTCTGCTTTTGCACTAGGCGGGACAGTTGGAGCTCTCATCAAGAACTGCATGGGTCTGGCACATTTGCCTAGAGGAAAAAAATGACCAGCTGTAATCACCCTCCCTTGGATGCCAAAGCAAACCAGAAGGAGGAAATGCCATCATTGGCAAGAAAATATCCCCTAAAAATTAACAGATCTACTGGGCAATTGACAAAAGTTCTGTTATTGTACATCAATTATCTACGATACGACAGGAGCACTCTTATCTTCTGGCCACTGGGAAGCAGTTTGAGTTGCCTTGCTGTAGGACATCTCAATGCCATATGCACTTGCCAATATAGATTTATTTGGGAGTAGTTCAGGGATGGGAAACTGCAGCCCACACAAACATTGGGAGCATCATATGCCTATGAATGAATTGGTAATTTTATATTTCAGTTATATGTTTATATGTAATTAAATGCATGCCGGTTTGTTTTTATGGCAATTATGGAAGCGGCCAATCAAAGTGTTCTACCAGGCCATAGTTTAAGTGAATACATTGTTTGGCCAGGTTGGGGCAAATTCTGGCAACAGGTTTGGGCAAACAATAACTCGCTGAACCGTGTGCATGCAGCTTGTAACAGTTTGGCTGCTGTATGGTTCACCCTGCCAGACACATAAAGCTGGAAAACGCAACATGGCTGATTCTGCAGCTTGCCTAATCGTTCAAGCTGTCGTATCAAATTTAATAAGCAGGGGCGACCTACACATGTGGCTTCCCTTTAATGTAAAATATATATATAAAACTTTAAGTAAATGCAAATAGTGCCTTACTTGAGTATAATTCAGCTTTTACAATGTAGATAATACTGGAAGGCAATGCTGAACCATCCTACTGTTCAGCCATACCATACCCCATAAAATTCAATTATACTGCCAGTACATAATGCAGTCCATACTATATTTGTTCAGATAATGCATAATTTCAAATATTATTTTCACCTGAGACGTCGCTCTGCATACTTATTGTAGTCTACTTAAGGCACATGCCGAGCAGCTAACAATGGGGAACTTCAGCAACTGTGAGGCCGACCTTGTCATGTGAGCAGCGGCTGTATGGATTTTCATTTCAATAATTAACGCTTCCCAATTTCACACTAATGGTTGAGAGGTATCAGAATGGTATCATTAGGCGCTAATAGAGATTCATGGTGGAATGACTGCAATACTTTTTGCAAAACCCCCCCTACACTCTTTTTTCCATTCACTCTCTCTCAACCAAGGAGTTGCAGAGTGCAAACCCCCAAACTCCATCCCATCAGCTTTTTAATTAATGACACAAATTACGGGGCTTTGAATAGCATGTGCCTAAGGATGGGGGAGGACACGCAGGCTACCATATCTCTTGCTCTGTACTCTCTCTTCATCTCCCTCATCTTTTTTCCTATCATTTCCCTCGGCTGGTGCTCATGAGTCTCCCATACCATCATTACAGGTTCCATTTCTCAGCACCCCTCTTTTTCTTTCAACCACTTGTCTGCTCTCTTTGTGCTCCTTTCTCGTACTTATTCAATCTCCTCCCTAGTGTCTCCTGTCTGTCTCCATCGCTTTCTCTCTCCCTCCTACTGGGAAGCTGCTATGCTATCTTATAACCTTGACAATGCAGGATGCTGTGTGTGTGTGTGTGTAAGCTTGTTCTTCTGTCTGTGTGCATGCTTATGTGTGTGTTTGTCTCTCTTTGAGGGACAGGTGCAAGGACTTGGCGCTCGTCCAACCTGCTACCCACGTGGGACCGGCCAACAGAGGGAGGAAAGACAAGAGCAGCCTAGGAAAAACAAAATTAAATATATTTTTGTGGAACAGAGCGGCAATTGGAGCAGAAATAACCTAATTGCACCTCCTAAAATATGTCTTGATTTTCAAGGACCTTGAAATTACGGAGGAGAGCAGAGAAATGGAAGGGGGGTGGGGGGTATTCTGGGGGTAAAGAGAAAAGGGAGAGTGTTTAGTCTGGTGTGTGGCTGGACGTGGTGGAGCACCAGTGAACACAGAGAGAAGACAAGGAAATAGAAAAGGAGCTTTGATTAGTAGTGTGATCATTAAAAAGGAGAGACCCCCTGAAGAGACCAATCCCTAATTAGTGCTATATCCTCGACACTTGGCACCCCAACAAGTCTTTCAGACATGTATGCCGGAGTGTGTGTGTGTGGGTAGCTGTTGAAGGGAACACTGAGATAAAAGCTTTGCTTGTGTTATATAAATGGAAGTGTTCATGAACATTACTACAGTAGACGCCTGTTCAGCTTGTAACCGTATTTATTCCAATATGTTGGGGTATGCATGTTTTTGTCCGTCTACGAAAAAGCAGGGATGATCCTGTATGGATGTTATTGAGCAAAAGAGCAGCTGGTACAGAACAAGAACCTGATATATTACAACAGCTTATTCAGCTATTAGTGGCGCAGAACAGTTTCCACATGTCCGGTTTCACCCCTTTCACACCACTATCTATCCACATTGGTAATCACAGCCTCCCCGTGCAATTATCTCTCCTCTTGACTGGGAAAATCTCCTTTTCTGTAGGACCATTATTACACTCACCCCCACTTTCATTACGAAAACGTAAACACCATGTAATAGTGGATATACAGCTAGTTGGTTAGTATAATGAGAATATGATGCTATTGTGTTGTCCTTCTCCAAAGTGATAATCATCATATAAAATATTCTGATTGATATCACAAAATGTTGTAACCATACCTCCCACCCTCTAAACATGTGCCTTCATTTACTCATGATGACGGATTATATAAAGTGACTGATATCAAATTGGATGGTTATACATCACATGCCCAGTGTTCTCTTTTGGAAAAAAAAAAAAAGAGGAGAAATTTATATTTCACAGTTTTGCTTACATAATTGCACCTCTGTGTTTTCTTCTAAACCTGTAGCCAATCACTTCATTTTATTTTGAGCCGTGTTTGCTTAAAGCAATCACATTCAATCATAGGTAGACGGTCATTGACTTACATCCAGACAGCAGCCTGCTACACAAGATGGCATGAGCCTCAGACGTTGAACGGCTTTCTATTAATCTACAAAAAGAAAACATGGCTTGTCCTTCATTCTAGCTTATTGAAAGATATACCAAACAAACATCCACAACAAAAAAACAGAACTTGGACCATTTTGCAGGCTAGTTAGCCAATCAGCTAGTCAGGTGTAACATATAGCATTTTTAAACTCCTTAAAAACTTGCAAACCGCTTGAGATCGGTCAGTGTAGATGCTGTTGTGGTCCCTATTCTTCTTACCACCACTAAGAAAATGCTGTCTGTCATTGGCTTGCAAGCAGCAGATACCGGACACGGTTGTTTACTTTGCCCCTGCAGCAAATGAGCCTGCTGGCTAAACTGTCCATCAAGCACAGACACTGACACGCCCACCCAGAAGCTTGAGGGAAAGCTCCTCCCAAGACCCTGTTTTTCTTCCTTTCAATGGTGAAATCTGACTTTACTCTACTTTACATTTATTTAGATAATTTTTGACTGCAAAAAAGCCAGTTGGGCCACATTTCAGTTGGGTTATAACATGTAAAGGGTAAATCCCTGTATAAAATGGACGTCTCTGCAAAGCACGGTTTAAAACCAATGTGTTGTGACAAGATCAATCTCGCGAATTCAGGCCACAACACCGGTGTGAATCTGTTGTGTGAAATATGTGACAGAAAGCCATAGTCATCAGAGCTTGCTGTGTGGGTTAGGGAGTGGTCAGCTGTCACTGAGTGATGTGATGGCATTACGGCCCCCCTTCACACATGGGAAGAAGTGGAGCTGGTCGCTCAGGTGGGGAGAAGAAGAAAAAAAAAAAAAAAGCTGTCTGAACAAGAAGGCTAATGCTCACTGGCATTTCAGCGGGAAGCGGGGAGGGTGTGGCTGTGTGATGTATCTGCTGTCACAGTGTTGACTCCCACCCTAGACCTGATGAACGTGGATTGGAGAGCTCAAGGGCAAAAAGCCACTGAACTTCAATACAATCTGCTTACTAGATTTACTGATAACATCAAACGGAGTGATCTACCCTTCAAGAAGCTTAAAAGTTGCTGCAAGATTATCCAAGGCAAAGAGAACTGCCTGGGTGCTTGGAAGGTAGACTGCTGATGACGTTGCGAGCAATCAAAATGATTAGATACGTAGAAAAACGAAAACAATGAGTTGCCCCATCGAGACATATAACCTATCGCACTGCCCGAATCACAGCAATGAAGTCTCATCCTGGTCACACAGGTGGTGTTTACCTTAGGCGTGACCACTGCATAATGGGCCCTGTAATCACACCACATTCTGCCCAAGCTGCATTGTAAGTGATAGCCATGTGTAGCGCATCAATTTCATGGTTTCACCTGCCAACACAGAAGGACAGAGATTGGTAGCAGGTGCTGTGTAAAACATGCCAAAACAATCTACTCCATTATTCTATGAGGGCCCCCTGAACCTGTTAGATGTGTTATTATTAGCAGAATGAATTAAAAACCAATTAGGCACGTTGGAAGTAAAAGAACTTGACAAAATGCATGGCAAGTTTCTATGAGGTGCGAGCTCCGGATTACACCGCTCTGTTCAAATACGAGAATTGATTGCGTGATTATATGTCCTGGCTTAGCTTCCAAAGTGTGAGCAATATCTGACAGGGCTGAGCTGGATCCCACTGTGCGAGACAGGATTTTACATTGTCCTTATTAGCTACAAACAGTGGGGGGAACTAGTGGCTTATGTATAGCAACAGACTGCCAGCAGGCTTTCTTCCTTTGTTCTTCCACTCTGTTCTTGTCTGTGCCTTTCCGTCTCTCACTTTCCCTCCACCTCATCTGCCATACACACTTCAGTGTCAGTTTTGAAAAGTGAACTGAACAAAAGCGTTTCCCAGAAAGGATGTGTAATTATCCCCTGCCTAATTTTTTTGGAACGAGGGGTTTGACCGCTCGCCTGGACCAAATCAGTCAATTTGCCATGGAAACTACACAGAAAGGTACATCTAATTACTGGAGGGAGATGGCTGATGCTCGGTAGAAGGACAAGAAAGGTAACAGCAAGCTGTCGACAACAGAAAGACTTTCAACTGCAAAGCATGCCAACGCATGAGCTTTCTTGTGTGACAAGTCTGAGAATTTGAGGGGCTACAGGGGGGATGTAACTGCTTCATTAGTGGTGAGGAAGAACACTGGGTGGGCAGCAGGGAGACACAGTTGTGTTGACCTCTTATGAGCTCGACCTTTGGGAGGAGCTGTTACAGTGAAAGTTACACAAAGAGAAAGACCGAACAGGCGAGGGAGAGAGGTTTTAATAAGGCGCTAAGAGAATAGATGTGCATCTCTCCGCTGAACCGTGGAAAATCAAGGTGAGAGGGCGGGGCAGAGACTGATGTCAGCCTTTGGTGCACAGTCATGTTTATGAGTCATCATAAGGGGTCAGCACATCACTTCTGCCTGAGGGTAGCCTTACTAATCTGTAAAGTGCATGGGGGAGCACGCACAAGCAACACTAGTACAAAGAGTCCCCTTGCAGATGAAAAATGATTGTACCCTGATGTTCACAAGACTCCATTATGACTTACAGGGGTCAGTACAAAATGTAAATTCAAGTCAGAATTCAGTATTAAATGCCTCATTTTTAAAATCCTGTTTGTATCCGTTTCAGTTTTTATTGTTTCATCTCTCTATCTGCGCTATTCTAAAACCCTTGCTGATCATTGAGATGCTGTTTCCCCACAAGAAGCACAGCACATATCAAATAATTATTCATACAGCGGCTCAAATGGGCACATGATGGATTGCCTAGTGCTGTGACACTGCTACACAGAACAGGCACTATTGGTAGTAATTGTTGAATCATTTTTTTTCCATTACAACTGATGGAGCGGATCAAATTGCAAATTAATAAAATCAATATTGTATCTGCGGCATGTGTCCATCGATTTGGCACACTCCTGTGCCGTTATTAACGGCGGATCTGATGGTACAACCTCGCTAGCTTATAAAGATATGAAGAAGAGAGCGGTAATTTATCCTAAAAGTAAAGAATCTCCCCCAAGCAGAAAACAGATAAAAGCTGTCAGTGAAGGTGGTAGAGAGGGGAGGAGGGGCAGTTGAGATTGCGAAGGGAGGGAACAGAGGGGGCAAACAGGGGGAGGGGGGGCAGTGAGAGCACTTAAAGGACAAACTGTAAGTGAAAGTGAGGGAGACTTGGAAGAAAAGGAGTATTAGGACTGAGAGGGAGAGCTTGTCAGTAGAATACAGAGTCAAGACTCCACCGCTGAAGGAGAGTTGGAGTCATGGGTGGCTGCTTCTCTTATTAGACACTCAAATCCTTCAGTGTGTCTCAGGAACTTGGTAAGGAGACTTGCGTTAAAAGCCCATTCACAATTGAGCTACCACACACTTTGCCAATGGAAGTACCTAATTATTTGTCACTAATTAACGAGCAAAACAGTTGAAACTATTTAGCCTTTTTGGGAAATTTCAACAAGACTTGTCCGTTGATCTAGGGGTTCATGATTCATTTTGCATGACGAGATATAAAAATGTAAGCACAGAAACTGTCCCCAAATGTATGCCATTTCAGCCAAAAGGCTCTGATTGCTTTATATGGGAGTTAGAAAGGAAGTCCACTGGGTCGTCATAGAAGAATTGCATTCACACCCTCCAATAAAATGTGTCTCAAAGTCCGTCTCCAGTGACCGTTTGTGATTACACTTTGCTTGCTGGCTCAATACACAAATAAACGCCTACATGACTTCTGCAACGTTTATGCCTTGCCAGCAGAATTTTTCTTTCGTATGACGGCTCCGGGCACAATCCACAGTCACATCAGACAAGGTGGTCCCATTTCCGTCTCTGGTGCATCCGCAATAGGCAGCCCTGATGGTACAGGAACAAAGCTGCTGGAAGCAGTTTTCAAACAATTCGGCCGTGTTCGATGTTTCGACTTGGCTTTTGTTCGGAATTTCTAATTGTTAATATATTGTGTCACAGCGATCTGGACAGGGTGGCAAAACCAAGCCTCAGCACTGGATGGAAACCTTTTCTACATGATGTCATAACGGGTGACGATGTCCTTAATAAAAACTAAGAGAAAGTAATTGAATCAGCGTGGGACTGAAACTGACATAAGCTATGCAACCATGTGGAATTAAGTAGAAATAATTTTAGATTGGGCAAAGGAGAATGTGTCTGCGATAGAAACTCACCTTTTAAAATCAGTAAGCAAAAGTAAAAGTGATGGGATCAGGATAGAATGGAACTTGCCATAACAGAAGCTATTTAAACCACGCCATCTGTAGGATAGGGAAAGAACTAAAGCAGGATTGGGTGGAACAAGATCAAAGAAATCCTTCCTGTGTAACCCTCTAGTAGGCAATGATGACCACCTGACAGCGATGAAAATATGCACATATTCCCATCACTCAGGGCTTTATTTGTCCTGGATTTGTGACAGACCAAACTACTGCTACTAATACAGTAGCATTAGTTTGGCTCTGTGTTCTACATGTGGAGTGGAAAAACATTGACACTGGGTGGGTGCGATGGCAAAATGTGCATACAGAAAAAGAGTAAGGTATAAAAGAGGTATCTGCCAGCTCTGGATCACAGGTAGAAATGATTTTCACCTCACAACATGAAAGCCCCTTTCAGGCAGACGACTGAGGGAGCCATGTAAGGACATCAAATGTTAAAAAGATGGTTTTGATTTGAATTTGAGTGATCAGAGTTTGCCTGAACCCCGCAGCTGCAGACTACACAGATAAATGCCCATGACCAAATATTTCCAGATTTATATAATTTCTGAGCAAGCCACACAATATGTCAGGATTTTGGCAGGCTTCAGCGCTGTGACTTTAGTGGTCCGCTTCCAGAGGTCATTATAACACAATACCTAAGGTCGGATTGCAATGTCCATTCCACTTCCTCTGGCTTCACCTGGACCTCCTCACTGTGTGTTCATCCTGTCACCCCACGCTGATCCTTCCATTCCCCGCCCAAATGTTTCCACTCAAGATATCTGCAGCCTGACAGTGTTTTTCACCTGCTGGACTAATTAAATCCTTTTTATTTACTCCCCTCAGAGATCCCTCACGAGTCTGAACACTAACTGGTGTCCGCTGAGCTGAACTAAACTGAAAACAACGAGTATGTTTCATTTTGATGAAAGTGAAATCGCCTTTCTTGCTGTTCAGCTAACAGAGACATGACGTGATCAGACATGATTCCTCAAAGATATTACAGTGGTGTAAACTGTGGGAGCTGATGGGAAGGCCCTGACAAGCACCATGGGAAAAAACAAAAATCAGCTAATACTATCTCTGACTGAATACAGTAACAGATACGTAGTTTTATTCTCATTAGAATTCTGTTGACACAATTCCCACACAGCTGCATTGTTGTGGATGACAAATCTATACTGGTCTCATATTATGTGTCTGTTTTATCATGTTAATACTGTATCTATGTGTATATGCATAACATCCGCTGACTTAATCATCAACAAATTCCACTAAACTGGCATAATTGAAGCCATGCAGGATGAAAGAGATTGAAGAAAGCGTTAATCTCTCGTCAGTTACGAGTCAAAGACTTTTACCGTTTTGTGTGATAGCACTGCATCCATGGATAAACAT
Organism: Pempheris klunzingeri; assembly: GCF_042242105.1. Taxonomy (NCBI): domain Eukaryota; kingdom Metazoa; phylum Chordata; class Actinopteri; order Acropomatiformes; family Pempheridae; genus Pempheris; species Pempheris klunzingeri. Next base: position 9,535,975 of record NC_092034.1, read on the forward strand.
GCCTCCACGCTGATACACTGCACCATTTTTCTCAAGCAAACAACACTGTCAACAGTGCTTCCTGTGCTCAGACTGGGTGTTATGTTTCAAATCACAGGAATCATCACTTGTCTTCACATGCACTGTTGCGTCTTAATCTGTTCTACTACACTGGATGACACATTCAAGATATTTCTGAACACTTGGAACATTACTAGCATGCATGTTGATTGGGTTGGCGATGAGTCGCTGCTGTTAAGAGGAAATGAGAATGGGTAAGAGCATTAGGAGGTGTTCAAGTGTGTGAGAGAATTAAGGAATACATACTGTAGGGTACGCATTCATATTGGACTTCCAGGTATTTGTAGGTTCCTGGGCAAGGGTCAGGAAACACATCTGGTCCAGCCACAACAGCACACTGGGTCCGGTTGTTACATCTGAAAGCAGAGAAAAGGTCTTTATTTAAAAAACAGGAAATAGCATTAATAGCAGCATCAGACAATTTTGTCCTTCTGAATGGCCACAATATACCGTGGCACATTAGTCAGATGTTTAGTGTGAGGCTAATGATGCTGAAAGTATTTCATTCTGTAGCAGAGATTATGAAACTCCACAGTTTATATAGAGAGGATTCATCCAGTCTCTTCCCTTAAATATGTAGGAACTGGGTGGGATTTTTATATTGGGGCTTTCGAAAGGGGCGCTCCACGATTTTCACACACCAGGTTCACTTTCATTGTCGCGGGAAGCACTCGTCAGCCTGTAAAAAATGTCTTCTGTGTCAGTTTTGAAAAACGACCATGATGTCATCATGATGTCACTGTCTACACATTTTTAATATAAAGCTTGTGTTACAAATTTGGGATATGTTTTTTTTTTTATTACCATTTATTACTGATGGTCTACTACTGTGTCAGGAAACAGGAAGTGGTCTCTGATGTCACTGTTATGACAAGCGAATTGAAAACAGCAGGGGAATAAAATGCGGCAGTTGAGCGGCATGTTTAATTTTAAAGAAAGTGTGATGTTCACCCTTCTTTTTAGGTTCAGGAAGCACTGTCGTGGGTAAATTCATCTTTCTGTTGAGGAGTAGAGTTAGACGACTCAGACCTACAACCAGTGCTTTAAACCACGTACAGGTTACAATGTTATTACTGCATGATGGATGGTAGAGGTGGTGCTGGAGAGGAGAGGGGGGGCGGGGGGGTAGACACAATCAACTGAGTGCGAAATCAGCTCCAACGTGAAATGTAGGTCTTCATTAAAAAACACAATTATGGTGCCAGTGGTGTTCTCATGTGCCATTTTGTTTTTGGCAGTCATCAATCAAAGCCCCACTTCATATGCACGGAGAGCCTCTCGCCACACATAATAGCAACACTTATCTCACAACATTAACTCTTAAATGTTTTGACAAGTATTGATCTGCTGGTGCTCTGCATCTGTTTGCAAAATCAACAGGATATGAAGGTCCATCCTGTCTATTTTTTTTTTAGCTACTATTGTGTGTGTGATCTCCATGAGGCCTGCTGCTGCAGGCTACAGTGTACACAGGATCGCCGTCGGTCCATCAAATCTATACTCATTTACGAACTACCATTATCTTGCAATATATAAAAGGTATTTATTCCCCAGCAAGGCGGTTCACAGTGCAAGTCCTGTGAAGGTCAAGGCGGGGTCTGACACAATGATTCATACGCCACAATTAAAAGATTCTCTACACCTTAATTAACATTGATTGGCTGCCGACTAATCAATCGAACCAGTGAGGGACAAGCAAAAAGGGGCCCATCTCATTTCAAGCCGACCCAGTAATGAGATATGGTCTGCCGAGTCTCTCCCATGCGAGCTTTATGGGTTCGTGAACCCACCCCCACCACCCCCATCACCCTCTGCCACTTACTCACTCACTCTAGTCAGCTGTCTGCTTCCTGTCCCTGACTATGAGGAGTTAATTCCCAGGCAGTAAATGCCAGTCAGATAAATAAGGGGTCAAGCCTATGAAACTGAGAAACAATTATAGAGGTAGTCTCCTCATCGCTACACCCGTCCTGCTTACTACCATTTCTGGTTTATTCTATCTGGAACCTGGGGGGGTGGGGGGTGGGGGGGATTGTAATCAGCAGGTGAGAACACAAGTTAAGATTAAGTGTCACATAGAATTAGAAGTGAGATGGATAGAAGAAATGTAACTAGCTAGAGGTTGGAGCACAGACACACACTTGTACTGACATGTACTCGTGCACACATACAGTACGTTTTTTCAGCAACATGGCTGTCTGTTTGTTTTGTCTATGAACAACACGAAAATATTGATGTTTTGCCCTAGAATGCCCTTGAAGTTAAGCTTGGACCAAATCTGGAATTTTAATCATAGTTTGTAATAACTTCCTCCTCAGGGATTAAGCATCATAATGTGTATTTAACGTGGATTGCAAACTTAATCCCAGCCTTAACATTGATCTTGACCCATATTCAAAATCCCCTTTTACCACTGCTGTGCATTTTTACCTCTGCACAAACAGCCACAAATACCTTGTGATCAGTTTTCCGTGAGTGTCCTGAAGGCACTCACATCTTGCAGAGGAATAAAATAAAAAAAAAGAATAATTACAATTAAATGTATCAAGTCCAAATCAATGGCAGCGTAGGAGGGGGATCGATCTCGGGAGAAGCTGCCCACACCACGTGCCACAACAACTTCACAATTACCAATTAGGGGGGTAATTAGGATTTCATCAGACACTTGGCTTTGATGGAGCCCTTTGAACTAGCAGGGGGGCGAGGGAAGTGGATCCATTTTGAGTGATGCATTCAGATATGTACAGGGATAGGTGGGTTTACATATGCATGATATGAGGAAGAAGACAGCAGGTGGTTAGAAGCTATTGCAGGCTGAATGCTCTAATTAGAGTCTTGCTGGAAGTGGTAAACAAAAGGTTGAAATTTCTTCTTTGAATCGCAAACAACGGTAATACGTCAATTCTAGCCGTTATTAATTCTCCACTGAACGAATGATGAGAGGAAATGATGAAGGATTACATCTGGATATACCTCTCTATCAGAGCTGAGATTCTAAAAGAGGACACAAAACTCCATTTAGCAATTTGGCCACCAATCGCCCCTTTTTATCCGCATACCCGCTTTCTCTCCTTTATAGCTTTTTCCTCCTGTTCCCTCGTCTGCTGTTTGTTATAACTGGCAGATTAGAGCTCAGACTGCCAGCTGACGAGGGTAGATGTGGCACAAAGCACTAGAGCCCTATGTAAGCACAAACTGTAATGACGATAATCGCTGGCTGATCCTGCTGCTGCCTCTGATGTAAGTGGGTTGAGTCCCCTCAGTCTATTGACCACTGACAAAGGGCAAAAAATAACAGATGAATGAATGAATGAATGAATGGATGAAAAAATTAACCAATCAAAGAAAGAGAAAGAAAAAAGGGAAACCACCAGTTTAAGACAGGGACGGTGCAATCCCTGTCAAAGCTAGACAGATTTGTCCACATTGGAGAGTAGTAGAAGAGAACTGGTGTGCACCACTGTTCCCTTTCAAAACTTAAGTGATTTATATCTGAGGGAAAATACCAACTAAGTGGGAGTAGAAAAAGGTCCTCCACCGCTTTTATAAGTTCACGAGGAAAAAGAAAAATGCAATCTGCTCCCAACATGCCAACTTGCTTTGAGTGATTTTCCATAGATTCCATATCAGATTAGTTTGCCTGAAGGAAGTCAAATAAGACCAGAGACGGCTCAGGTGGTGTTCTGCTTAGAGGGGACTCCTCTCTGTGGAGTTCTTCCACAGCTCGTATATGTTTGATGAAGCAGTCCCTATCAGAGAACGCAAACTCTCCATTTGCTTTCAGTTAAAAAGAGCAAATACGGTTAAAAAGAGAGAAAAGTCACCCACAAACACAGAAAGACTGGTTTCAGTTCTCATGTTGCTAAGAGAAAATGATGCTCAAGGTGCTTTAGGGACTTTTGTGTGTGTGTGTGTGTGTGTGTGTGTGTGCAATGACAAAGTGTGTGTTGGTATTGTCCTCCTTATGTGTACACTGCACTGTGTGTCTGTGTGTGTCCGGCTGTGTACACACTTGTGAGAGTTTGTATTTGTAAGACGGGGGGAGCGGAGCAGGGAAAAAGTGACGGACGGGTCAATATCCCCGTCCCTCTGCTGGGACCCATTACGCTTTAGTGATGGTCTTCGCCACCCACGGTCGACTTCATTCATTATCTTTCCCAGCTGCACGCCGCAGCATCCATCTTTTCTCATTCAGCCTGTCTCCTGGCGCAGCACAAAAAACAACCTTTAAAACTCCCATGAAAACCTCAAGAAAATGTTTCAAGAAGAGAAGCAATGGCCTTGAGCACTGTGCATTTAGCTCCTGAGTAAAACAAGGAAGTATTAAAAGGTAACTGTAGTGTCGATTAATGTAGCTCTTTTACAGAAAGAGGAATTATCAGTTCAAGTCCCTGTGGATGTCTGTTCACATAGAGCAGCTTGTTAGGGAGCACATGTACCATGTTTTCAGTTGTGGACTACTACTATAGCTACTATAGAATAATGTATCTTTTCTATGTTCCAATTATTTGGAGGTACTTAAAAGATACCCCAAGCTGGGGATTATCAAACAAACTGTAAGAACCACGCTAAGACTCTCTAAGTGCTGCTTCGGCTAGGGAGGCTTGGGTGTACATGATAGAATTCAGTGAAACTACACAGATTTTATTAACTCAACCCCTTAAATGCTATGGGCTACTACTTAACAAAGGGGTGTTTCAAGGGAAAGAATTATTGCTGCAAAAATATTTTATTCATGTTGTTGTTGCTCTCTCCAGCTGGAAAGCGGCGAAGCTATTCGTACTAGTGTGACATCTTTTATAATATCAGATGCAAAACGCCCAATCATACCAGAAAGTACCACCAGCTTTAGTGGCAGACTATTGCCTGTGTTAAGTATTATCCAGCCTTTTGTGTCTCCTAAAGGAGCTGCATAAAGTCTGATAAACTGCCTCAAGCCATGTCAATGCTTGAGGCAGCTCTAGGCTGCATTAGCCGCTACTAGCACTACCACACCAGAATCAAGTGGCATTGTGGGTAATGCAGGCGCCAGGTTTTGTGTGTACCTACGATTATTCTCCTAAGCAGTGCATATTGCAAAAGTGTTTTGCAGAGTAGAATAAATGAAAGGACGAATTCCTTTGGATTACAGAGGTGTTCCCATTAGCTCCTGTAATCGTTGCCCCTCTTTAATTCCAGGGGGGTGTACCTGTTTACCAACCAGCCTTCAATACGTGGAATGCCAGTCAGCTGGAAAGATTTAGCCTGATTTTTAAAGATAACACAATAATTTTGCACTCCTACAAACAACAAAATGATCAAAAGCCGACTGACTGCTGAGTGTAACTACGACAGTAGTTGGTAGCATTTGAATGCATCATCACAATAACTCAATTCAATTCAGTTTTATTTGTATAGCCCAATATCACAACAGAGTTTCTCATCGTGCTTTACAAAGTTCACTGAAATAAACAAGTAACCTTTTCATACAGCATCTGTCTAAGAAGAATAGACTAAAAGAAGGGTTTACCTACCTAACATATGTTTGTACATGACTGATCTTTCCCAGTCTTTTCTATCTATATACTACTTTTACTTGCTGCCCCATGCATCACTGTGTTGCTGGCTACTGACCATCATGGCACTCAGGGGTAGAGAGTTTGAGGGCAACTTGGAAGTACATAACATATTTTCCTTCATTTACCCTAAGGATTTTTCTCTCTGGTGTCAGGATTCAAAAACCCTTAGAAATAAGTAACCTTTTAAACCTACAGGTTGTACGGGGATCTCAAGGGTGGCATAGGATTGTTGCATGCATATTCAAATGGCCTACGCAGAGATGCTCTCTGTACACATAAACATAATGTAATACGCTAAACAAAACACAGAGAGAGCTGCTCAATGCAGATTAAATAGCAGGAGAGCAATGAAGAATTAACTTATACAACATAAACACAATGGCAGAGTGTGGGTGTGGAGTTTTCAGAGTGAAGGAGCTCGCTGTTCTCGGGTGCCTGCTGTAAGTTCACATAGCGGCAGACAAACACGGGTGAACATCTGTGGTGAAACGCATGCATGCACCTATATGTTCAACAGATGAGTGTCAGTGGGAATAGGAATAATACGATAGAAACAACTGTATTTAAGATGAACACATTGCAGCATTGCACGCCTGCTGGGTGATATTAGCAATGTGCTACATAACACAGACACATCAAGCTCTGCCACACTTGGGGTGACAAAACATCAGCCATATTCCATTTTTTTTTAAAGAATTAACTATGTGGAACAAAGCAAAAATAAAGTGCAAATTGACTGCTCAGTATAGGAATGATTGAGTGTTTATGTGCATGTGCTATATGAGTGACCTTTATCAGGCTCTATTAAACTTGGAATAAGAGTTTCATTAGGGATGGTCAAACAAAGGTCAAGATTGATCATCTCTCATGACCTACTTCCACTGCTTACATAAATTCAATGCAATTTCTCAAAAAATGAGCATCATGAGCTATTTTTTTTTTCTCCTGACAAGCATAATCCCTCTTAGCCATTCACACAGATTAGTAGCTTTCATAAGATTTTTTGCATCACACAGTTTTCTCTCCCTCTAATATTGTATTTGGAAGATAAGCCGCACTTCATCCCAATGCATCAACAAGCTGAGAAAAATACAGCAGCACTAAGGCACTACGACTGGATGTGGAGAGACGATCGACTAGATTACACACTTCTTGACTATTTTGAAAAATCAAGAGTTCATACAGAGAATTTATGGATGGGGGCCGTGTATGGATTCATCTACGCGCGCCTTTGCTTGGCTACAGTCCAAGAGCCTAAAGTGAAGCACAAGCTCAGTTTGATAAACACATGCTTTTCCCTGTTTTGCTGTGTGTTCGGACGAGTGGGCACTTTCACCGAGGTGATGACTAAAACCATGCTTTGTAACTGAGAAGAGAGATTGGGCTCGTTTATGGCTCACTATGATGGATGGGGCAAATATAAGCAACGCTCAACACATTTTCCGTCTCTGATTTGTTTTATTTGTACATTCCCCCACTTACTGAAGCCCACACCAAGAAGATATCCTGTCTCGTAATTTGTTTTGCTTCATGTACTTTTTATTACCACTTGGTTTGCAGAGGCAGGTCTTTCTTTTCAGCACATCTGAAGTTGTACTGACTGCGTGTTCAAAAATATGTATTCAACAACGACATCTTCTACTGTAGCGCTGTAGGACAAAGACAAAACACAGCAGCAGTCACAAAAAGTTGAAGTTGCTGATGTTCAGTCCTCCAACAATATCTAGAGCCTGAATGCAGCGCAGCAGCAAAAACGCAGAAACGCAGGTTTCTTTATTTGTTGGTGTCTATGTTGTGTGAATTTCCTTCATTTTGAGTTGCCAGACAATTTTATCTTCTGGACCACAGAAAAAGAAAAGAGGAGAAAAACAAAAAGCTTCTCTGGGCTGTGTTGTCAGGGTTTGAGGTCAGGCCAGACAAAGGTTATCACCTCCGGGGATGCACTCCTCCAATGATGAGCACTGCTTCTGAGGGGGACTTTGTTTCCTTCAGGTTGGCTGCTGTTCTCAGTGAGGTCTAAAACCAAGGGATGTTTCATGAGAGCAGAGAAATGTTAACTGGCCTCAAAGGCCGATCAGCTGTGGTAAAAATAGGTGCTTCAGAGGAAGAATCCAAGCACTTATAGTTTAACACTTACAATAGTTATAGTTTAGTTACTCAGCACAACTTGCATTGATTAAAAATAAGCGTTTTCATATATGACCTTACACGGGATGTGACTGAATGAGATAGGACAAAGATACATTTCCTATTTCTATTGCAATTGCAATACTTTGTGGCATCAGTGGTTATTGAATCTAAAGTAACTTTTTAGGTCTCACAAATTTGAATACTACTCTGAGTGAGCTCGGATTTAATAATAATAATAATAATACATTTTATTTTTAGGGCGCCTTTCAAAGCTCACAAGGCCGCCGCACAGAATTCTGAAAGGAAGACGAACCTCTGAGCTACACAGCTGATGTTTACTTCACCTTCACCAAAAGCACTCTGCTCGTGCAAGTGGGGAGTGAAAACAAAGGGAAATCAAATATGTTTGGAGCACAGTAAATGTACATGAAAGTAACCAAGTTCTTTGTGTCCATACATGTGCACCATGCTTTTGCCAGCACGTTAAAGCTAGCCTTGTTTTTTGTTTTTCGGAGTAAATGCAGAAAATATAACCATTTATCTAAGCCGTGGGACACATTAAACCAGAGAACCACTGTGTTTTCTCTGCAAGGATTTTGAATAAGACTCCTCCTCCTGTTATTTTGAAGGAGAGGTAATCCAGCTGCAGACAGATCAAATTTGCTCAGCTTGCCTCTTTGAAATTAATCCATCCATTTCTGTGCCACAACAGGTATTAGGTGATGCATTTTTCTCTCGTCACCTGAAAGGTCAGTCCGTGATTTTGCACATGCTGTAGACATCTGCCTGGCTGTGCACACCATAATTCCATTAAAGTTTGAATTTGGCACATGCGGAAGAGTGCTAGGGGAGTTAGACGATTCCAAATTCAACATTAGGGAAAAGAAAAAAATGGATAGCTGATCCAAATAAATCCAGTAAATTTGCTTTTTGGTGTGGGGGGGGTGCAGTATCTCATGTGTATTGTTTAAATTAAACAATGAAAGCTTGGCCCTGATGATTAATTTAGATGAGCAAGTTTGTATTGCTGCAGTTCAACTCAATTCATCAATTTCATACACATTTAATACACGACCATTCTTTTACAGCCAATAGGCCCTATGTATTGAATCCTCTTTGACAATAGACCCTTCACATGCAAAGCTTAACACAGCAAGCAGTCTTTTGGAGCGAAGACATGAGTGAGCGAATATACAGCAGTATCTTACTCAGCCCTTTCATTGGATGTCAGGAGACTCGCATCTTCAAAAATTCAAAAAGAATAATGTTTAGTATAAACTACACAGCGATTCTAAGTTCGACCAATATTAGTTTAAATCTTTCTCTCACAGACAGACAGACAGACAGACACACACACATATATGTATTGAACAGCAGCCTTGTAACCAGAGTGGAAAAAAAACAATAAATAATTGATTATCTGCCCTGAATTTTCCTCGTTTTATCCTGTGAATGTGCTGAATCCACCACACCGTTTATTGAAACTATACATTTTCTATACAGATGATCACCATTATCATCACAACTCCTTTTATAGTGTGGTCGTAAGTAGAGAGATGGCCGGGAGGCAGAGTTGTATGCAAATGATGCCATCATACATGCAGAGATATGTGATTCACTCCTGTCAATAAATCCCCCGACCACTTTCATTTAACTGGGATAAAGTATATGTTGGGTTAGAAGTCATGACGGGCTGTTTCCCATAGTCATGATCAGAAAAGTAACATCGCAGTTGTCTAAGAGGCTTGTGCGTTGCATGGGTGGGATTTCATGAGCCCAAAACTGTTTAGCAAGCTCAATAAAAGGTCTCAAACTGGAAACTGACTAAATGTCATTTGTATGCATGAAGTCATTAGAAGCAGCAGGTATTAATATTTTGAGACAGATTACTACTAAGTCAAAATGGGTGAAAAGAAAAGTTATTTCCACCAGTTAATTAAGACATGTTTTGAAATCTGTTGCTAGGAGAAGAATAGGCATCGATTGGAAAAGCGCTTTCACCCGCACTTGATTTACAGGCACCCACGCCAACTAACCTGCTGACACTGATATTCATTACACAAGACTCATAACAGATTTTTGATACATCTATTCCATTGAAACTAAACAATACATAAAGCTCAATGTATGATTTAAATATCTGCCAGCCTGTCAAAAACAAGAAGCGTCTAATCTCCGGGTATATGTATGTAAATCATGACGCCCGCAGGGTCTCTCCAGGTGCCTGTAAGGAGGCAGAGGGGAGGATTGAAATGGTGCAATAACTTCACGAATCGATTTGTTTGGTGGGTGAGGCTTATTCACTAGGGCCTGCCCGTATAATGATTTATGATTTCCAGGATGAATTTTTCTATTCTTGCCAACAAATGATGCTGCTCCCTATCTTTCTGGTGACGCTTGATTTATCTTCCAGCGACGGCCCTTGGGACTCTCCGCCTCTAGGCCCATTTTAGGCTAAGCCTCATTCCAGGGGGAATGTGTAAAACTGAGGATTGGGTCATATTTTTTAACAACCACGAGTCATATGAATATTAATGTGTCACATATTGAGGAAAAATGATAATTTTACATGCAAGGTGTGAAGTAAAAATTCTGATGGACATGTAGCACTCATACTGTATGTGCATCAGTGGCTAAATTGAAGTTGTGTATGTATGAGCGCTACAATTTCTGCAGAGGCTAGTGTGCATTCACACATGCACAGGCATGCACTCAATATACCCTTCCCACAGCATAAGGGAATCCATCCTGAAATATTCCAGTGACAGGCCCCATTGAATTGCTGACCAGGGTTAGCCTTTTGAACCATTCCTGCTGGGACTCTAAGCCCATCTCAAGAGCATCTCTGCAAGCGTCAGATTCTTCGGCCAGATACCCAGTGGTGCCACTGCTGTGCTGGCCTTCTGACGGACGGACGGGGAATAATAACAGAGAGTCAGAAATGCCACTCGTTTGACTTCAAGTCAAAACGAGTGGCATCAAGTCCTGTTTGTTACGCACAAAGAGCGACGTCTGCTGCTGGTTTGAGTCAAAAGAGTGCTTTGGGGAGCTTATGTGGCTGTGTGCACTGCACAGCGTTAACAAAAAGATTCTAATCCTTCCCTTGGACCATTATTCAATCTCTATTTTGGAAAATTGGAAGGAATTCTGAGGTTTGTCTGAATAAAGAATACAGAACCACTCACACCAGCATAGAATAGCACTCCATTCGCTGTATTTATAATCTACACACAAATCAATAAGCACACTGTATCACTGACTCCCCCCCCCACACCCTCGCCATCTCGCTCTCTCACTTTCTCAAGCATGCACACACACACACACACACACGCACACACCAAGGCCTGCCTTTAAGCACAGATTTTTCATTTCCAGTCGCTGTCACCATGGTAACTTCCAATGTCCGACTTGGGCCAGTATGTGCTTCCAGCATTTCTTCAAAGCCCTTTTTCAAAGCCTAAAACAGCATTGCTTCACAAACGGTCACCCATACTGCTTAACTTCTAGGAGGGTGTTTTGTGCCTAAATACCTCATGTGCAAAAGGGGCAAATAGGTGTCTCTAATGACAAACCACCCCCTCTATACAAGTCACAGGGTTTAGCAATAAATAAACCTCTCTTTACGCCTGCTACTTCACAACTCTTTAAGTAACAGAGCAGAGACAGAACGTGACCTTGCAGGTTTTTAAACCAGCCATTTCAAAACTGTAAGTCTGCAGCCTTCCGCTTCAGCCTTTTTGTACATTCAAAATGGCCACCTTTGTTGCCTTGAAGATGAGTGTCTTGGCAAAGCCGCCTGTGCGACAATCAAATATTCCTGTGTTGACCGATCGATGAGAGCCACCCCCTGACCTTCCTCATTCACATCTCAATAATGAAAGACGAGCAGGGGTTATGAGTAACCTCAGTGCTCTATACAGGAGGGGTCAGGCGTCGATATCTCGGCAAGGGTCCAGGCCTGCATTGGCATGCAGGAAATAACCATGGGTCTTAAGGAATTGTCCTGAAGGAAGCATGGGTGGGATTAAGGGCTTGGGCTTGACTGAGCTCTCCTGTCTCCTCTGTGTCAATACGCCCAAGGTACTGTCAGTCACAACTTAAGTCTGAGAGGAAAGTAATTTACTGGCCTATGAGACAGAAAAGTCCTAATTCAGTACATGATGCATCAGTTATGTTGATGGTAGGATGGCAGCATTGGCAAAATACAATTTGAGGGTATGTCTGACAAAATGTTTAAAACCATAACCTATTAAATTAACAATAATGTGAAACAAATTTTCTTGCTTGAAAAATAACTACTTCACCATTTAATCGATTTACTGTTAAAGCACTCTTTTTCCTCTTAATTTCTCTTCAGTAGCCGTACTTCCTGAAAACTCTGTGTGACTGCTTCAGATTTATGCAGAGCCTTCATTTGACAGACCAGCAGTGCAAGCAAGGTGAACGCGGAGGGAACAAGAAGCACAAAGACTGATATAGTTCTGACCCTTTCCTGTACTGGTAGAGGCGACAAGGCGGTCCTTGTGTTTCACCCCACGCAGCACCACTGTCCTATTGAATTTGTCAAGGGAAGCCAAGACATTTAGCTGTCTTTTAACTTCTCTTCCATACCAACAGGTCTCCTGAGATACAGCCTGAGGAGGAGAGGAGTCGCGTTTTGGTGGAAAACAAAGTCTAGAGTGTGTCATCCTGTCTGTTTGTTTCTGCTCGGCTTGTTTCCCAACTACGCTATGTATTTGGTGTCAACGTCTGTTTGTAGCAGAGGATTTATTGCAAAACACTTTGAAAAATGACAGATTTTTGGAGCACACTTTGTTGTGCTGTTGTACCAAACATGAAATGTGTTATCCTCACCTAATTCCATCAATCCTAGTATCTGTTATGACATGAGTCCTGTCTCACAAAGCAGGATTAGTGGGTAGGCAAGCTAACTTTGGGTTTAAGCCTCGCAGTTTCTCACAGAGACCTCTCAAGTTCAAACCGAGCTCTGTTGCCATGGTTTCTAATGTCACACACCAAACCTCCGGGGAACCGCAAGGTCCAGGCTTGTGGATAAATCCGTACAAAAAGACCACCTCCTAGCCAATCGATTGTGAGGAAAACGTAGACCATTTCAGTAGAGTTCCAATGGAGACAAAAATATACTGCATTCACATGGAAGAATAGAGGAGTAGAGGAGAATAGAGTGATGCCTTTCCAAGTGGGTAGGCAGAAGATGGTCGACAGTGGCTACTTTCAAGACATACTGTACATGCAGTAGGTAGCTAGGTGTTATTATCAGTAACCAGCTGCCAAATTATTATACAGAATTACTAACAGTGATTTGTTTAATATATTTACAATTCCATCACTGCAGTTGCAAAAAAACCTAAAGTAACTCCAGAATTCTTATTCACAATATGTGACATACTCCTTTAACACCCCTTTCAGCATCTGCAGCATAACTAACTGTTTTAGTGTTAACGTTACATATTGTATTTCCTTATAAATCATTCTTATCTATGCAAAAATTGTTTTTGCCTCATGATCAAAGAGCTGTGCTATTGGTAACTAACTTAAATACACTATTATATTGTATTTATTATTTTATTTTTATTACACAGCTTTGTTGAGTACTCATTTCTGATTAGTCAATTAAAGCGTTCTATGGTCTGTTATCTCTGTGTAACAGGCCATTGCTATGGATGCAGTTCCGATAGTGGAAGCAATACAGTAAAAAAAATAATTATAATAATTTTTAAATCAATTATTTTTTGTGTCAAATTAACAACTTCTTTAGTATGAAGCTGTAATAAGTGGGATAATATACAGCGAGCTGCGGATACGGCAAACTGAAAGGATGATTCAAGTCCTGCATCACCCTGTCAGGGATGGTTTTGCAATAAAGACCAGCTCACTGTACATTATCCCTTACATATCACATAGCTTTCTACCTCTTGTATTTTTTGTGTTTTATGTCTTTGCTGAATTTTATTATTTTATGCCACTGCAGCAACCTAATTTCCCAACTGGAATCTACACTTCCATCATATCTTTTATTAAATACACTACTGTCATGCAATTGGCTGTTTGCACAATCCTCACCTCTTTCATGTGAACTTGCATCATGACAAAGGCCTCAGACGTAACACTGAAAGAAGCATTTGGGGTACCCTCTTGAAATAGCTCAGAGAAAAGAACATGTGTTGTGAATGCTGAAATGATACAAACTACTGAGACAATAGTGGAAGATCAATGGTGGACAAGACGACACGTTTCTTTTTACATTTGTATTTAAATACATGTGACTGTGACTAACAACAGTGCCAATAAGACACCACTGTAAAATGTGACATCAATTTAAGATCCTAGGAAAGGCAGATTCAAATTCTGATCTTGTAACTAATCAAACACCAGCAGATGTCAGAGTTGTAAGACTGTAAACAACAGCTTCAGGAAACAGTGGACGTAAGGTGAATTCCATCAACTTTTCAAGGTGACACGAGAAATTTGATTGTGTGGCGACAGTAGCTGCAAGAAAAAGGACAAAGGGTGCGGAGATGAGCCATCTTTTATCTCTGCTGCATCCTTCTGTCATTCTCCAGCTATGAAAACCACCTCTGTTTCACTCCCTCCCTCCAAACTTTCTTGGTGTATCCTTTAACCTATTTGCTCCTGTGACACAGATACAATACTATTGCCACACTTTTAAAATCTTTAACGATGTTTAATTGTCATTTGAATCAAAATGGCAAATAAACAATAGTCAACTAGTGGATTGGTGGAGAAAGATTCTTTCCTGTATCTATGATATAATAGACAAATTAAAATAGCGTAACTTTCTAGCCATTTTAAGAGCTTGAGCACATGTAAATGTTTTTAGATACAACTTAAGCACTTTCCCCGACATTTGATAAGTAGCCTCAAACTGTATCAAATAATTATAATTTGAATGATTAAATTAAAAATTAAAATAATTTAAACCCACTCAGGTCTCCCCTGAAAATATAATGCTGGGAATGGGAATTACCTGATTAAAAAGAGGTCACATATACTCATTAGACTGAAAATTCATCAGTGTAGGTAGAGATCAACCATCCTGTGCTAATACTCCGACCCCTGATTCATGACGTTAAACCTAAAAACTTGCAGTGTTAATTAAGTAAGTAACCAAAATTAGATTTTAGAATTGGTGCAATGTCTTTTGGGGTTTTGCCAACCACAATTCGTCTCAAATCCAGATAAAGGCTAAATCCGAAACAGTATTTCTGCACCACTGGACAGCTTATCATCATGTTCAATTCCCTAACAAGAGCCATTTAGCCCCCCACCTCAATGAGCTTGTACATGAGAAAATTAGGTCCATGTCATCACCCACAAAAGCCCTTCCATTGCTCCGTATGCAGGACTTTTGAACATGTTCTAAGCAAATGGTGAGAAGGCGGGGCTACCAGCTTCACCCCTTTATGGTGTGGCTTTGCTCTGTGGCAGCTCCAAGCTCTTTCCTTAAAAACACACCATAGCAAGGAACAACCACAGTCGAGTGGCTGAGGAGGCCATTGATGGAATTAAGGCTCATGAATAAGAATGCAGCACGGGGTGAGTGAGAGCTCTCCCACTGTGTAATATTGACGTGCTCCCCAGTCAGAAAATAGCCTGGCATAATTAGCTTTCAAAAAAGGCCAAAAAAAAGGAGAAGGCCACTGTAGACACAGACAAAACCCTCAACATGAATGTGTGTGCCAATGAAAATGAGCGAGTGGTAGTTTGATGTTGAGACCCAGTCACTTTGTTTTCATGAAACACAGTTTACTGCAGAATCCTGAAGAACTTTTTTGGATTACCTGATTTTCAGATGGGCTTGTGGAGGATTTTTGAAAAACGATGTTGATATATTTATGATAAAATAACAGGGTTTAAAATAGTTGAGCTTCAAAGTTATTGAAGCTTCAAATATATTTTCATTTCTATATTACTTTTGGAGCTTCCTGGCACACTTGAATGGACATTACAAATTTAGAAAACTTTAGTTGCCCAGGTCTGAGAGTTTTTGGACACAAAAATAAGCTAACAGGTCACAAAAAGGTTGAGTAATATTGGCATGGAGAAGAGATATATTTTCATACTAGATATAAAAGATTTCTGCCAAGCACTGCTTATAAATGTTTTCTGAAATGTGTGCATTTTCAAAAATGAAACCAGGAAAACAATTATTTTCCTTTACCGTATCATTTTGGTAATTAAGTCAGACTTAAGTAACACAGCTAGCTAACTTAACTTTGAGACCTATTTCCCTAAAGACTTGACTTAATAATCAAGCTCAAGTTTGAACATTGTAAATTAGAGAAACAATAAAACTATATGAGGCAGGGACTGGCAGGCTTTGCATAGCCAATACCTCGAAATAATTATTTATTATTTATTCGGTTTCAGCCATGTAAGAAAGCACTTTTAACATAAAATTGACAGCAAAATGTTCAACTGAACTGAAACTTGCTCATCTAAGACTAAATTGGACTTGTCTAGAAGTTGTAAAAACAACTTGGCCAACCATTACACCAACCAAATCACAGACACTGAGGACATCATTGGTGATAAATGGTCAACTGGCCAATTAGTGATTTGCAAAACAGTTTAAAATGTGTCAGTCACTTAGGGGACAAGAGACATCAAATTAAATGTATCTATTGTCATCAAATCTAAATGCAATGAAAGTCAGCAGAACAGAATCACTCAGGATACCAGCCTAGTGTATTTCCATATGGACTGGTACTGTATACTGGATATGTGTAGAATCCAAGTGATACAAACTCTATAAATAATTGTATGTCTGGGCTGAATGAATGACAGCTTAAAGACTAACACATCATGATTTAGCTCTACATTGCATATTATCTATACAGGTGGATCCAGCAGCCTGATCATTACGATCAAACAGAGGGCATATGCACAGTTTTAATTCCTTAGTATTTAAAGTTTGTCATGTTTCAAAGAAAACTTAACTCATATCTACAGAGACAAAATCTAGTTTGAGATCTTATAAGAGTAAGAGGAAATAGGAATCCAAAATCTTCAAACAAAACGCCCTCATTCCCTAGATAAACACGAACACAGCTATCGCATTTATCATGAAAATGTCATTTCTTAAACTTGTGTCGGAGACATCTTAAAAAACCAATGCAGATACATCCTCTTGCCAAAATGGAATGGAGGAAGCAGATGAGAGTGGTGACTGTGGGTGAGTGAGACCAGGCTAATAAAAGAGGTCCTTTGTGAGGTGCTAACCGTGTGCAGCCATCAGAGAGTCACAAAGGAAACAAGGTGAAACTGCTCCTTGTCTCGCTCCCTTGATTTCGTCTTGCCAAGGTTAGAGGGCATGCGGCGTGAATGTAGATCCCACTTTCACTGCCCTCGCAAGTACAGCAACAGGAGACTTAGGATTGCGGCTACTCATTCATGCCCAGCATAAGCCTATTAGAAAAAGGGTGATGTGACAAAGACACAAAGAAAAAGGGAAACATTAAAGTGAAATAAAAGAAACAGAGACATTGGAAGATGAGTGCTAAGGAAGGCAAGAGGGATTCAGAGTCGAACAGTAATTGAGAGGACGGGGAAAGAGACAGAGAGGAGAGGATAGCAGGATTAAGAGAGGTAGGAAGTGCATGGTAATGCTGGGCTGAGCAATAACTTGATGCTTTCCCAGTCATGCAGTTTGAGCCATCCACTATTTCATTGGGACTACAGTACCTCATCGCAGGCTAACCTCTCAGACATTTGTGACTTTCAAGCAATGTTCAACGCCAACCAAGCCAGATGACAAACATCACTCTTCACAAAGACAGAAAACCCAGAGAGCAATCACACGTTTTAAATATCCATGACAAATGCTGGGAAGCCATAGTTGTACTGCTTCAGCAACAAACTAGAAAGCTGTGCCCTCTTATTATGGAACCAAAGTATCTGACACTTGGAAGGTTAACAAAAAGCTACAGTGCTTAGCAATGACTCAGTGCTCCAAAATCAGTGGCAAAATGATTTAGATTACAGCCCAAATCCATTGAACGTGGCTTATAAAACATGATTCATCAGCACAGTGCAATGAATCATGGAGGACCCTACTTTAGTAAATTGATTAATTTTAGTAAATTCTGGCCCATTGGAGAAACACCTGTTCACCAAAGCCCAGTCCACTGGTTGGAAGGAGGGTCTGAAAGCCAAATCCAAGAAAAGCTTTGTTTGTCAACCTACACTGGAGCATGTGCTGTGAGTGTGTATCTAAAGGTAGTTGTTGTATTCATGAATATACTGTAAGCACAGTGAGTTATGCACCAAAAGGTTGGACGAAGTGGAATATAACTACCAGTGTAGGTGCGGTGATTAATGATGATCTTCCCGGGCAGCCACATTACTGATCTCATACATTTTAAAACAGCTCTGCCAAACGCAGCGGTGATTGACAAAGATGGCTCCCCCAATAGAGATCAAAGTGTGGGGAGGAAAATAATTTTGTTATCTGGGAGGTTCAGAGTGGCAAGGTGCGAATACATATCACTAAAGGCAGGTGCCTTTGTGTCTGCGGAGACACTGAAACTTTCATATGGCTTCTCAATGATCCTCAGTTGCACACCGATTCTGTATTAATGAATTATGTATTACATTAGTTTGATGTTTGCCATTGTTTCATTTAAGTGATTAATAAGGTTGGATTAATTTAGATATGCTTACTTTCATATGCAGCGATAACGCCGCTGCTGCCAAAACTAAGACTGAAGTTTTTTTGTTGAAGCTGTTTATATGATTGCATAAACAAACAATTCCCCACAATAATCCTGTTTACATGGCTATCCAGAGAGAGTTGTTGATTTTTTTTTCTTCTCCATAGACAAATTGTCTGCTCATCCCTATCAAATTTAATCAAAACCACTACAATCATAATTCCGCTGCATAACATTATACTGCCATTTAAAATGCATTCCAGCAATTATAAATGCAATGCTAGCTTTGCCAGACAAGTTGAAAGGAAGGTTGTGACTCACGCAGCTGTTGCCCCTGGCAACCCAGGATTTTTGGATGAGGATATGGAGAGAAGACTGGTGGGAACAAACAGCCCCGAGATCGTTCAGTGATGAAAAGAGGGAACTTTCAAATTGACTTAAGAGTTTTCACTTTGAACTGTATGTCCATTAATGTATCCCTCAGGAAGTCATCATCTCCTAAAACTGATGGTTTGTAAAGCTTAAAATGAGTGAATATCAAGATAACATGAATGCGCGGAGTGGTTATTCTGTAGCACTCTGGCGCTGGTTGCGTCTGCTGAATGTGGTTGTTAGGTAATAGTAAGAATCATTAATGTTCACCAAATGTCTCGTAATAATGACATAAAAAAGTGTGTAAAAATGATCTTTTATGTTTAATCTAAATGCTACTTCTGGTTTAAGTATGCCTGAAGTATTTTTTGACAAAATTTAGCAATATTCTGTGATTGTGATGCATTTCTATCCCACATTTCATAACCTCCCTGATGGAATCACCACACAATCAACTCGTTTCGCCATGCTAGCTGCCCAGGGCACAAAAATACCAATGGATGGGCTAGGAAGTGGTACATACAAGGAACATTTCCTCAATAAGTAGGAAATATCAGCTGGTCATAAATCAACATAAGGACTGTGATGGTGTGGCTTTTTTTACCGCGATGAAAAAGCAACATATCACTGTGGTTTGTTTTACCATTTAGTAATAAAACAATCTCCAAAATTACTTTTTAATTAAATATGAAAATAGTTAGGCTTCAACACGATTTGGCTTTTATTAATTGTTTCAACTATATTAATACATTGCAGTGATGACGGTAATGAGCTGTTCCCTTGCATCATATGACCGCAGTACTGTGGGAACTCAGGTTAGTTTAACATTCCTCAAGCTGACTTGAGACTTCTTCCAGCCAGACCCTTAATTAATATATTGTATCTCAACAACTGCAGATGTTAATCTGAAGGAAAACCATCAGAGGAAAGTTGTTTTATGGCAAAGTGGGAGACTGAGGGGATGAAAGAACCGCAGTAAGTTTTGGAACTCATTGTAAAAATGAGCCATGAAAGGATGTTGTTTTTATCTTGGGGGAGAGATGATGAATAGCCAGGAAAGTTATTAAAAGGTCAGTAGAAGTTGCATGCCCTCTCTATGTTGGAGGAAAAAAAATGGATCCAGTGCTTCAGGGCAGAAGAAAGAGATAGAGCAGTAGACATCAAATGTGTATGTTGCCGACTCCCACCTGCCAATTAAAAAAAGAAGAAGCAGAAAACTAGAAGAACAAGGATGAAAGACTATGGAGCTCAGAGAAGGGCAAATATCAGATAGAGGGAGGGAAAAAGCCTAGTCTGCTCCCTGCACTGACTAACCACCTGCTCCTGTCTGAATTAGCCCTTTCTTTACTGTTTGCACTCATCCAAGTGAAACTCACTCCCCTAGCTGACAAATGGACTGAGCCTAAACCCCATGTTTAGTGAGCCACCACTGTGACGGCTATTAATCTGACACCAAAAGACCCTATGACCAAGCCAAAGCTTCCTGAGGGTAATATGAAGGGGGCCGAAAATACTCTTTTTTTTTGGAAAACTCCCTGGAAACTCCCTGAAAACTTCTAGATTCGTTGGCAAAGCGCTCAATTTATAGGGGCACAACAAAGTCTATGGGGCATTCAGCTCAGAATCCAAAAATGGACACAGTTACGGTCGATTCAAACCACTGGCATGGTTGGAGTCGATCCGCTCCGCTTTTATCTCCATCTCCAGAGATATACCAATCCGCTTCGTATGGGGAGATGTCCTTAAACATTTCCCATTTGCCAACCCGGGTTTCCTTTTCCGTCTAATCACCACAGAGTATTGTATGGCCACGTCTGGAGACCTGGGCTGACTGGATAGGCTGCCAGCTTGAAATTTACAGCAACTAATTGGCCAAAATTGAATGCGGCAGGTTCTTATCAAAGAGGATTGGAGTAGGGTTGGAGGCAGGAAGGGGCTGAAAAATGAGACAAGATAATGAATGTCAGGTGATGTCATCCAATGCAGGAAAATAATAGAAAGTGGAAGAAATAAACCTCTTTAATTTAAAAAGTCTTTACAGAAAGAGGGTTACGCAAGGGCAGGAGGCAAACATGCACAGATGGGAAGGCGGTTTAAATTCCTACAGTAATCCAGAGAACTTCGAAATGTGTTTATTACTTTGCATGTTTGCTTTATAGCAAAAGGGAGTCTTTATCTTCCCTTTCTGTCTGAGCTTTTATTAATACCCTTCTGCATATTAATGCTGGCTGCAAAACCACCCACCATTCTCTATTTGTTCATACCATTACAACAGACAGTTGTCCCCCGCTGCGCTCATCGGTCATGTTTTTGTTCTGTAATTGTCAGGTGCTCAACACATAATTGTATCATGGAAAAACAGCCTCCAACCAAGAGTAAGCAAGACAAACCAATGACTCCCACATAAATAGAGACAGGCTGGCAGAAAAAGCTTGTAGTCAGGACCTCATAGATACTCTGCTGAGTGACTAATGTAAAATATGCACTTAATATAATCTGATATGCTGTTAAGAAAATGGTGTAAAGTGTACATATATACAAATATTTCATATTGTGTTTCGAGGTTGGATGGCACAGTTGGAATGAAATCACTAATAGTAGCAGGGGTAGCAGCACTGGATCATTCCATATAATTAAGTGCTACAAAGCCCCTTTTATTACAATCTGCCTAATAGAACTTTTTAATTTAAAGCAGAACCTGCGTGATATTTGCACTTCAACATGAAAGCCATGAAATTAAAGCATTTGACATCTCATTGTTTGGGCAGTTAAATGTTTATGCAAACCTCAACTTTAAAAAAAAGGACGTCCACTTGTGATAGGGCTTTGGGAGTCACGCATGAACAATGATGCTATTACTCTCACAGCTGCTCAGCATGATAAGCTCTGTCTTAATGTCAATGGCAGCGGTCTACTTGCTTATATTAAAGATTATAATAAGGCTACTATGTGAATATACTGTTTCGGCTTTCTTTAATGCAAGCAAAACATGCAAATAGCCAAATGACATCTTATGATGCCCTTCCATAATGTAATCATTTCATTTTTCTGATAAACACTGATATCTGTACACATTGATTAAAGGTTTGATCTTTTATTTAATTTTCTTTCATGTAGTGTCCTTTTTGAATATGCAAAGGTAAAACTATCTATGCTGCACACATCTAAGCACAAAACCCTACAAACCAAACTGAGACAAGGGATATGCGAGAGAGTATGAGGCAGATGGTCAGGCTCTCATATGCGCCGAGCCACCCTCAGAGCTGAGGGCAAGTGAGGACAGGTAGGCATGTGCTTGTGTTTTAAGCTGTTTGGAATTACAACCATCATGTTTGTGTTTTGTATGTTTATTTATGTTTCACTACCGCTTAGCCTGATTGACAAATTTTGAGTATTTTCCTTTGCTGCTTTAGGAATAATGTTATCTTATGTGTTAAAAGGAATTTTATGGGTATAAATCTTCATCTCCTTAGTATTTTTGGTAATTGAGCGATGCATGGATGCATCTCAGAATTTGCGTTTTCTTCCCAGAAAAACCTACACCCATAACATCTTGAAATGAGGGGATTTAAATGAAGATGGGCAAAAGAACCAAAGGGGATTCTTCAGTTAATCCTACTCTCCTGCTCAAACAAATATCTCATCAAATCCTTCAACTCTGAAATAAGGTCAAAAGCCAAGGATAATGAGAACTGGAACGTATGGGGAAGATCATCAGCAAAGGAAAAAGGATCCTCCCATCTGCTTTCCCCGTCTTATCCCTCAATCATTCTTGTCCCTCTGTCAGCACATGTTTTCATCTAGCGGGAGAGTCATTTGTCTCATGGATTCCAGCCCAAGTGTGGTGAAGTAAATAATGGCCTGGATGCCTTTATTTCCCGCATAAACGTCATTAACAGGAAGGTTGTCAAATGTCAACTGTCACGAGGCCAGCAGGTTCAAATCACAGGTTGTGCTAGTTTAGTTTTATTGTCCTCCAGAGACTCATCAAGCTGTGATATCTATTAACCTTCATCATTTGTATGTGCATCAACACAAAACGCTGGTCGACAAAAAAAAATGTGTTTTGTTCTTCTTTGTTCCTTGAAATGACAAGTGTAGTACATAGCAATGGAAAGAATCCCAGAGAGACTGAAAAAAACAAAATAAAGTGATACAAAAGGAGAGTTTGGACAGTGTTTTGCTGTATGTGTTTGGTAGGAGGTGGGGGGTTGCTCCTTCCTGACCTGCTTTTCTCCTTCAGGGGTCATGCACAAGCCTGCCACAATGCTATCAGCTGTCCCTAAAGGTGTCTGCTGAGGTCTACTGAGATATAAGGTGATATATAGCTTTGATATAGCCTGTAATTACTGGCCGTGAAGGCCACACCGCCTTGGGGAAAGGAAAAGGGGAACACAAAAAAAGGGAGGAGAGAAACACTGGGGCTCTGATGAGAAAAGGGTCACTGTTGTTTGATAGCACAAGTGCCTGGCCTCTCCAGTGATTTCTAACAGTGGCGAATGGCACTAGATCTATACATGTTTTGAAGAAAGGCAGATTCAACAGACGCCTCAGCTTCCAAACAATGAGCTCCAAAAATATCCCACAGGGGAATAGCAATGATTGCAAAATCACAGGCTGGAGTATGTGTGTACACGCTATGCAAATGTCCTCAAAATTGAGCTAAATTAATCCTTGGTAACGTGTGAATTACAGCATCACTGGCCTCTATCTAGCTTGCAGCATGGCACCAACTATAGGTGACGTGTTTATGTGCTGTGGATTCTGCACAGCCATGATGTGCACAACACAAAGGGAGGAATGGCTAATGAAAGGGACCCATTCATTTCATCCTGTCACAGCATGGTGCGAGACAACCTTCATTTTGAGATGCATTACAGCACTCACAAGCTCAGTGGTGTGCTATCACTCAGGTACAGGGGGCTATTAGCTCTCACTTAAAGGACTTTAATGGAACCAAGCACCTTGCAGAAGTAGCCCAGTATACACCTTCATAAGTGCGCTAAACGCTGAAAAAGGTAGCGCTTGGGTTTGATAGCTGAATATCAATGGAGCGCTCTCAGGGGCTGGGGGAGAAGGGGGATTGAGCTGCCTAAATGTATATTGACAGCTCGCGAGAGCCGGTGACATGGCTGGGCATTTGCCGGTGATGGATGTGAGCCTGGCACACAGACTAAGCCGGCAACAGCGTGGCTCATCTTCAGACGGGATGTGAATGCTAACGACCACGCTTGCCAGTCAACACGACTTAACTGGTGCCAGCAGGAGAGGCAGGTGGTACACAGGCGAGGGGGAAAAGGGGGCAGAGTCCCACAAGAGGAAAATACTATCAGTGCATTCACAAGAATGCCAATTAGATTTTAAGGTAATGCCCAGATCATTGCACCTTAACCAGTTTATCTTTGTTAAATTAAGATTGTAATTACAGTAAACATAATCAGATTAGATTAGTCGCCAATCCTGCGGACTCTGCTGTGTCCCAATTCCACACCACATGCTAAAACACACAGTTGTAGCAGTAAAAATACAAGGAATCAACACATTTGACCATTTCGTAACAACAGAAAACCAATAATTTCTCTGTAAAAGACATCAATCAAACTGCAATTTTAGAATTCACATTTCAATTAACAAATGGGTTCTCTAAATGTATAATGCCTGTTTTATAAAACCTTTCAGGGGGTATATATCAGTCGCCATTGCATTGTTTGAATATCAGTTTATTCTTATTTTTTGTTGCAATGAAAAAATAAATAAGTAAAAACAAAAAAATTGAAAGCATCATTGTCAAAACTGCATGTTGACATTTTGTGGAAAACGATATTGTGATTGCACGATAACAGCATTGGTATCTGCTTTAAAAATACAATACTGATTCCGACTATAGTGTCAACACAAACAGTGGAGGATTTATGTAGTCACCCCCACAAACAACAACGAATCTGCCCATTTCCGTCTGTTTGTTTTCTGCAGTCTACAACATATCCTTCCAGACATCAGCTCTGTAATCAAGCCACCCATGGAAACCACAATTATTGGGGAAATCAGGTTACTGTGAATCATGTAAATGCTTTAATCACACTATTACATTGTTTGGGTTGTTTCCAGTGATTGGGTTATAGTGTGCATGTAAACATACTGCAGGATCAATAGAGGTGCAGAAAGGAGACAGAAAAGTACGAGACAAGGGAGGAAAATCCAGCTAAAATATTAATGAAAGACTGAGCTTGCACCACTGCTGATATCAACTCATTGAAGATGATAAGGCACACAGGCTACTGAAGAAAAAAATAAATGTAAGAATTGCACCCATGTTGGCTTACAGGCCACAAATCTGCAAAACAAGTTCATTGTAATTTAAAAAGAGAAAGCAACACTAAATTAACTAAGACATACCAACAAGTGACATTAATCTGAAGTTCATTCTTTCAAACATTATCCTCACTCAGATCACACAGAATATATCTGTAAAAACAAATGTATCGAGTCAAATCTTTGTGCATTAACCTCGGCTTTATCATCAGTCTTTGAAGACTTTCCCTGTTCAGATTGCTTGTTTCTATTTTGTTCGCTTTTTTTTTTTTTTTTTTTTTAACCCTAATGAGCTTAGCCGCAGGTGCCTAGCAACGGCTCTGACAGCTCGACAATGAAATAGTCGGGGGTGGCACTCGTTTGTTGTGCTAACCTTCGAATGCTAATGTGTAGCTGTGTCGCTACAGCCACAAATATCATTGTACCCTCTCACCCTGTCCCTAATTTGGCACCATTCCTCCCCACCCATTCTCAATTCATACCGCCCACACCTTTCATCTACTTAGCAACTTCCTCTCCCAAGATAAAGTGCTCTGGCTCTGAATTGGGTTGTAGTTACCTTTTAGCATCATTGAAACACCCCCAGTAGCGACGAGATGCTAAAAAGACTTGCTTTTCCCTAGTACTTTATGTTAGTTTTGTGCTCTTGACAGTAGCAGGACCCGTTGATTCATTCCAGCAGGGATTTTTAGTCTGAGTGGGCGGCTGGAGAACAAGGGAGCTACAGGGTGCATCAATTATCTGACAACATGCTTCAAACTGGCTCTTTTTACCATCAGCTGCTTTTCGCACAGCTGATTATCTAAACTCTATGGTACCAAAGTAAAAAGCCAGGAGCAATTGTTTGATAAAGCCCAAAGGTCCATTAGTATTCTCAAAGGGGTCCGTCCTATGTGGAACTAAAGCGTTGGATATAAAAAGAAGTGGACAAACGTTAACTCAGAGTAGCAATTTAGATCAAGTCCAGCCCTTCTAAGTGCTGCAATAAGTCAACAAAGGCTGGACTAGACTGGATATACATATATCCACACCACATTCGCCTTAAGCTCTGCATTTTCTTGAATCCAGACTACTTGGTTAAAACCCCCGAAACTTGTGTATATATTACCTTAATGCTAGCAATCCATTATACTGGAAAAGCCAAAGCACAGTAAGACTATACTCTATCTGCCCTGACAAATAGGTCTCCATGTCCCGGTTTCTGCACAACAGGGTCATAATTCTAAAAACAAGACTCACATCTGGCAGCGAAGCTCATCCAGCACATTTTTATTTTGACAAATGACTGATAATGTATTCATATAATTTCAAATGAACATTGATTTGTGTCAGACCAAATTTACGACTGATGTAGAGTAGTAGCCAGGTATGGTGAACCTTCGGTTTGAACGCGCTTATGGCTTACTGGGATTCTTCACCCAATGAATCCGTAACAGGCAAATGTCACAAAGCCACAAAACTACGTAAAGGAGGGCTTTTGTATTCATTTTCAAACAGTACTGACTTTACTGTATAAACATAGTGTTTTCTACTTTCTACAAATCTCAAGGGCCAGTCCTTGTATTTATCGCACAAGACAAATCACTGAGATACTGTGTGCGACATTGCATACCATTTTTCCACAAAGCCATTAGATGTCCATATTCTCTGAAGCAAGATCAATAAATACAGGTGCTTCATGAAGAAAAACACGTCTTGAGTAGAGCCCCATTATATTCCATTTCGGCAGACCTCAGGTGTGAATTACAGCGTCATCTCATTAACTGAATATCTGATGATGTTTTCTCGATTTTTTAACAGACACAGCCACTTGAGTCAATTGTTCTACAGCATTAATAGCACATGCCTTGTGCTTGTAAGTGTGGCTGTGTGTGTACATATTCATACATGAAAATATTCGTATTCCTTTATTCTAAATACGACTACAAACAAGCCCTTTTTATTACCGTCATTTAGTGTCATTATCTAAAGAGCTTTAAAATGACTAGATACAAAAGAGGTTTGATTGTAACCCTTAATGTGAATCACCTACAGTATGTAAACATGTGTTTCGACCCTAGATATATATCAAAGTTTAACCGAAATTCGAATTCTACTTCTTTTTGCCTCAGGAAATATAAGTTTAAATAAATAAAATGGTGATACTTTAATAAATTGATGATACTAAATATTTAACATTTTTCAGAAGAGGATGAACACTTTTCTGCACACTTTTTGTAAGCATATTTAATGTTAAGACCTTTTTAAGACAACAACAATGAAAAATGTATACCATTTCCACAGCAGAGCAAACATATACACTTTAAAATATTTAAAGCAATGCATTGTGCTCTAGTGTTTATGAAATACTTGAAATAAAAACCCCTTCACATGTTCAAAACAACCACACAGGACTTTTTGGTGGTTAATGATTACAATTTGGTTGAAATCAGTAATTAGGACAACAGAAATTAGTAAAATTATAAAGTAATACCATATTATTGCCCAGCCCTGATGCAAAAAAATATAGACAGGAATGCCAAAGCCACTCCAGTCTAAAAACGAACATAATCAAGAGTTCAAATAAGCCTTAGAGTGAGTAAAGACCAAGACCAACAAACACTGTCCTACAAGAGTACAACAACAGTCCAAAGCAATTTTTAAGCTTGTATCTCAGAATAAAAAAGCTTGCAGACAGTCTGGTAATTTTCCTCTAAATCCAGGTAACTGCGTGGTACATGCTGCAATAAGCTGTATCACTTGAGATGAACTCATACCTTAACTGACTCATTTCACCTAATTGGTGAGACTTCATGTCACTTTTCCTAGACAGAGACATCTGAGTATAAATGCTTATAATGCTTATGTTACACTTTTTTATATATATAAACTAAATTAAACTATATACTTTCCTGTAACCACATCCCCACTTCTGCCGTCTCAACTAACCTGAAGAAATTCAAACGCTGTCAAAGTGCAGGTTGCACAAATAATTGCATCCAAAAGATCTGACCACATCTCACACATACAGACAACTAATGGTCTGCCCTGAAACTGCCAACAGATCAATTATCACACTCCAAGGCTGGAAAATAAGGGAAAATATAAACCTGATCAACACATCTGTGGACACTACACAGCACATACGTGTACATAAACACAGCTTTCTTTGTCACACACATGTACAACTGCGTAGGTGCTCCCTCGCTGCCCTGATAACCCCTGTGACTGTTACTTTTCCTTAATTTTTCCAAATCAAATGGAAGACCATTTAATAAGACTTCTGTGGATATCCTGGCAGAACTACTTTTGGATGACTTTGTGGAAACAAGAAGATGTACCATAAACTTCCTAACTGGATCACACCATAGCCCCGCAGCCTATTAACCTTCATACACAATGTTTATTTTACCCGTTTTTTTCAACAAGCACATATATGTCACGTCACACATATGTTGTTTGACTTAACGCTTAACATTAAGGAGGACCTGTTGTCCGGTGACACGTCCTTACCTTTGAGACATGATCTTGTATGCATCTGGCAGGTAACACCGCGTGTTTTCCATCTGTGCTGGGTCTGCGTCACAGATCTTGTCATCGGTGCGGCCGTAGTTGGCGCTCTCAATCATGATGACGTCTGTGCCCGGGCAGCGCAGCTCGATGGGGTAGCTCTCGCACGACAGCTCCCTCCTCACCACCGCCATGGGGATGGGTGCTCGACTGAAGGCTGCAGAAGAGGAGGGGGGGGCAGAATGTAAGAATGTGTTATTCTGATTCCTGCCTTTTCTACTTTGGTTAAAGGATTTCTGCACTTAAGTATGAAAACAGCTTCATCCTGGAGTAAGGGTTCGCTGAGACCATAAAAAAGTCAAGTGTATTCCTACAGGAAAATACAAGAACAGATGGGAGGGCCTGCAATCAAAAGGTCTGACACTGAGACATATGAGAAAAGGTCGTCCACCCTGGTCTACAGAGTGTGGGCGGGCAAGATGCTGGTTGTTTGGAGGTGGAGGATGAGCAATACCGCAGGGGCCCTTGAGAGGCCGTGAGTTGTGGAAAGAGAGTGTGAGATTGACACAGATCAAACATAAGAAAATAGACATGGTGTTTGCATTTGGCTGTGAGAAAATAAGCATTCATTACATGGGCATTCAACTGAGAAATTAGAGGGAGACAGAAATGCAGAGACAAAGAGACCAGAGCAGAGTGCATGTAAATTGTTACAATTTCCTTTCACACAAGAAAATGAACCACAAGAGCTGCTTCATGCTTTGTCTTTTAAGGTGACACAATGCACTTCAGTTAAGCAGGAGGCAGAGGGTCAAAAGGTGCTCACAGCCTCAAGCCAAAACTGAGAGTCTGTTTGGCAAAAATCTGCTGCTCACCGCAAAGCCAACATGGCCAGGAGGGCTAGTGGGGCCGAGCAACGGCAGTTCGGAGGTTGCTGTTTTCCCTCTCTTTGACACAGGCGCAAGCACGCCCACGCATGTCTGTGGAGGCTCACACTCGCGCACGAGCGGGCATGTGCACAACAGACTGGATGAGTTCTGTGTTTACAGCGAGAATAAAAAATGAGCGAGAAACGTAAACAGTGGCCCGAGTGACTGTAGGAGGACTGTGGCAGTTATAGATTTTTATAAACATCCTCTCAGACGAGTGTCTGAGCGGTGAGAGCCACCGCTGGACGACGTGCAGCACAGACATTCATCAGGGACGACAGACAGAACGATGGAAAAAAAGAAAGGCACGGGGAGAGTGTGTCCACGTGTGAAAATAGGGTGAGGCGATATCACCTGAAATCAATATCAGGATTAATAGTGGCAACAATAAATGAAGCAACATTTTTTAAATGACATGTGCGCAAGATTCTCTGGGACTCCTATCAACTCTTTACAGTGACCAATAAAGTGAACATTATACAGCGAGATATTTCTTTCACATATTCAGTAGTTAAGAACACATGTAGGCATTTCAGCTTCCACGTTTATTCCTGAGATTGGAAATTTTTCACGTCTCTACAGCTACTTTTTTCTTGATGTATATGACATGGTTGTGATTCAGGTTATGATAATTAAAAATATTTTCTGGCAGATTTTCATTCTATACCATCTCATTCAGATTTTTTGTTTGTTTGTTTTATCCAAGTTAGACTGGGTAGCAAGGTTATTCTAACTGACCAAAAAAACTACACTGAAAACTAAAAATACGTGTAAAAAATGTAAATTTAACTTAGGCCAGTTGTAAAGTCAATTTGGGTAAATCTCCCACTAATTGCCCTAAAACTTTCAACCAAGAAAAAGGTTTCACTGAAATATTAATGTCAGCATATTGCAGTGTTTTAAACAAGCTACAACAAACAATAAAAACACTTTTCTACAGGTGCATCTAGCAAACTTACATGTATATCCTTACAAAAAGCACATTGGCGTTCACTTCATATGAAACACATTTCACATGCAAACATTGACATGACATAGGTTAATGTGGTCTTAAGATATTTCATGATAATGCATGTGAAACATCAGACGATGTAACCGAAATGATCCATGTCATATCACATGTGAGACAATATCTTACTTGTGATTCACATAGAAAAACATCCACGTTTTTTACACTTTACCTGTGATAAAAAAATACCCACATGTAGTTTTTGAGAATGTAAAAAAATGATATCCGTCATACAGACATAAGTGGTCAGGCCACTGCATTTTTGTAAGAGTACACAATATCTGCCATTTTCAAATGTCATCCAGGTACCACTTCCAATCTCTGACAATCTCCCTGACAATAAGCAATAACAGAAAACACAGAGACAGGTGAAACAACAAAAGAAGCCCTGCATTATCGTGTCATTCCATTTTCTCTCATAGATCATTCAGGCCCCAACACAGTAAAGCGCACTTACCATTGAAACATATCAGACTGAAATAACTGCATTCATTCTGGTGATGAAAGCTATCAATTATCTTCCTCTTAATAGGAAGATTTATTCCACCCCCTGAAAAGTACTGGTCTAGATCACACCAAACTTCTTTAAAACTGACAACTGACTAAAAGCAATTGACTATGAATGAAAAACACAAATGTTGCTTTGATTATTGATCTTCCTGCCTTTGTGCATGAATTTCTTCTCGTTTAAAGAGCTGCCACCCAAAGTGCGGAAAAAAAACACCCAAGAAGTCCTGTTCAGTGGTTTCTATTATACAAGCTTACATCATAAATCTTGACCTGTGTGATTATGAAATAACAAAGCTTAGTTAGTAATAATGAATACTAATCAATAATAATGCAACCCTGTTAAAGCAAGGGCTCTATTCATGCCAGCGTCCCCAAAAGAAGCATTAAAAACACATGAGAGAGTAGCGAGCATTGTGCCGTCAACATGGGCACCAGCAATCCCCTAATGTTAGAGAGTAAATGCATGCCAGTGATGTCTCAGATTACCCGGCTAGTCAACAACTGTAGTGTAATTACATTTGTGCCCGGAGGCGGTGATTGATAGGGCTCATATTCCTCGGGTGCCAGAGCCAGCATCCTGCCCCGCTCGCACGTATCGCTGTCTACCTGTACACATCATTGACAGAGCTATCGAAAATTGAAATAGTCTTATTGAAAGTCCATCCTCTTATCTAAGTTACCATGCTCTGTTCAATTCGTCTCTCTCCCTCCCTTTCTGGATAATACTTTAGAAGAGTATTTATATGCAGTGCGTATCTCTCTTTTTTCTCCGTTGCAGATTCTCCCTGGATAATTCGTCAGACAAGTGCACTGCTGAATATTGGGGGGAAAAAGAAGTAGGAGTTTGGGGAAAGTAAACTGTGAGGGTCACACTGGATACTTCCATTACTTTCACACCACAGAGCAGTGGTTTTAATTATGATGCTTGCAAATGACATAACTCACAAATGAATATTTCAAAAACTGCAATTACTCACCAAAAAGGGCATCAGAAAGGTCAGAGGGAAAAATGTTCATTTGGAAAATGTCGCTCCCCTGCAGAGCTTCTAAAAACCACACCGAGGGGGAAATGGTTTGGAGGTTTGATTGTAGGCTTAATAGTGAGAAGGGAGTAATTCTGCTGTTTAAAAGCAAAGCTTATTCTTAGGTCACAGATACAGGGCAAAGACTCATTACTGTCTCTGAACCACCGGGCACTGAAGCACAGACGGAGCAGAGTAACAATGACATTTAAAAGTCATCATTAGTAACAAAACAGGGGCCTTGGGGAGTTTGTATTTCATTTCATCTCTGAAGAAAACATGTCAGGGTGAAGGGGTTAAGGTCAACCACCACACATAATTACAATGAGTCTGACTCAATGAGCCAACATCACTCGGATAAACAGATGTCGCGGACTTGTGACAGCTCTCAACAAGAGAAACATGGTTTTAGATCATCTCCGGGCTTCAGCTTGAGTGCGAAAGCTCACACACAGCAGATAGTTTCCCAATAAATAATAATTCTATCTACAATTAGCCAGCCGGAAAGTCTGGCAAAGTGCCAAAAACCTTCCCAGAAAAGGAGAGAAAAAAATCCATAGGCTGTTAGAATATGAAGATACAATATTTTATTCTTTCAAAGGAGAGTTTGTGTAGCAGAAGATACAAACTGAAAAGTTAATGTGTGTGTGAGTGTGATGGTGGGTTGCATTTAAATGAACTCTGACTTCATTGAATTAATGTAAGATAGATGGAAGAGAGAGGAGGAGACGGCGAGGGAGCTGATTCAACAGATCAAATGTCTCTTTTTTCCACCGAGAATCGCTGGAAGGGTCCGGCCCCCAGAGCTAGTGATTAATTAGTGCATGAATCTGGATACCGTTATTTGATTAGACCAATGGGAGCCTGTCACACCCACTTCCTAGTTTGCAACAAATGACATTTTCTGAAGGGGAAAAAAAAAAAAAAAGAAGAAGTCACTTGTGCGACTACTTTGCAACAAGGGGGAGAAATCCAGTGATCTCTGAGAAAATATAGCATTTTCAATAATGCATGAGGGATTATTTATCTTGAAGTGAGAAACAGTTCAGGCAAATTGTTCTCCCAAGTAAATTACATTTACTTATGGCCTAAGGCAAGCAAAAATCTCAGAGGCTTTAACGCGGAGTGCAAAATTATCCAGGAGCAGAACTGTCAAGGAACTCGGCGGATGGAGCGATTAAGAGAACAGCATCAATAAAACAATGTTTGTGCCGCATGAGATGAATTTGAGGATTGGAATCACTGCTGCTTACACTGCCTAGGTGGTCAGACGCACTTCGGAAAAAGTCCCACAGCTTTAAAAATTAGACTAAATAAGCCATCTTATTGACGCATGTGCAGCAGGATGACAGATAGCGCCTCTTTAATGATGAATTCATGAGCCGACCACGGGAACGATCGTGACAAACTTCTCAAATCGACTTGATGGCTTTTGACACTTTGACCAATGATGCTGCTAAGGACAATTAGCATTACTCATTATGACAGGACCCAGATATCCATTCAACACGCCGAATGAGCCAGCCATTTGTTTTGCCTCCGCTCGCATTCACTGACACACATTTGAACACATTAATTGGCAACACATCACGCACTTTGCAAATTCCAGCTGAGGGGAAAGACTGATGGTGTTTTTTTGCGGGGCGGCAACGTGCAAATGCGAGTTTCTAACTGTCAGTCAAACTGCCCGTGATGCCTGGGGGGAAATTAGCTCTTTGGTGTTAACAAATTAGCTCTGAGGGACGACCAGATACAGTGTAGTCGTAATAAATGCACTTTCCTAGATCAACCACCTGACATGGTGAATATTTGAAACGTTTGTTTTTTGTTTTCGTTTTTTAGTTGTAGTTTTTTAATGAGAAGCTGCATGCAACTTCTACCTGATGAAATGGAAAAGATAATAGTCATTGCAGAGCAGCAGCATATTGCTTTTTTTCTTCCCCACTGTAACGATGTATTGACACGCTGAAAGTTAATAAATTGGCCGCTAGATGGGGGGAAATCTGCAGAGCACAGCAACTCTGTGGATCCCTTTGTGATATACTTCCAGTGGACAGTAACCTTATGTTTGCGTACACACCAGTAACAAATATCAAGTACCTTGCCATCACTCCATAAAGGCTTGATTCACATACTCAGAACACAAGGGTGAAGAGTCTTTCTATCCAGCAAGCACTTTCATCTAATTAATCACTACTTCAATTCATTAAGTGCATAGCCGTGGCAAGCAAGGAAAAAAAAAAAGAGGAAATGGGAAGCAAGTCTCCCATCAAGGTCTTATGTTTAAAACCACTTCGGTGTGCAAATTACAACATTAATTTCTTAGGTCAAATCCACTCTAGTTTAGGAGGAATTGTGGTTCAAGCAGGATGTTGTTTTTTTATTGAGATTAGTTGGTACCTGATCAGATTTATATGGAACTTTTATTTAAGTTTTGGTCATTTCCTAATTTTCCTTTCCGAGGTGTAAACAGAGCGGACACGTGTGTCCTGCATCCTATCAGCGAAGTGCTGTTTTGTCCGGAGGTCCAAACCGGAGGTAAGTATGTGGAGCTGGCAGCTGCTGTGGCAGCGGCTCGTGAAAGCGAGCTGGGCTTTGTTCAACCCCCCCCCCCATGTCTGACATCGTTTTGCTATTTCCCCTCCTTTCATTGCCTTCTCCCTCCTTCCTGTAACCCACCCACATGCGCCGGGATCACTCAAGGGAACATCTCAGCCAAGACTAATGCACCTTGGCCCCCACCTACTGTATGGTGCCTCTTGGGCTAAAATGAACACAATGCCTGTCACACATACACATAAGAGATACACACAGACGCACACACACTCCCAGAGCAGACATGACTCAACATGCCCCTATAGTAACACATGCCCTGATCGTAATTGAGGTCAAAGAAAAGAAACAACAGGCTGATTTTCGTCTTGTGTGAGGGGAAAGAGGTCTTTTCCTCACTCTTCTTTCACCGCACATTATCAGATGGAATTGCCTAACAGCACACTGGAGGCAAGAGCATGGCTAAGTTTAGCATTGTGAAGTGAGACAAACTGCAGTGAAACCTCGCTAATCTGAACCTCTCAGGAAATGGAGGTTGTTCAGTGTTCAGTCAAGGAAAACACTGAAGTACAGGGGCTAGGGAATCACTGCGAAAAACATGCATACTATGGTACTTTCTAAAACATTCTGAGGGAGCTATTTTGGTCGCAGCAAATCGGTGGTTCTTCTTGTAGATTTGATACCTACTTCACTATGGCCCCTGTCCAGCAGGTGATACACTGTCTAATGTAAAGTACAACTTAAATTCGAGTGGAATTAGACAACCGGATCGGCACCCTCCAATATTCAGCCATCTGTCTGCTCTTCAACTCCTTGATCATAACAAAATATAGTAGCTTTCAGTAGTGCTTACTACAGAAAAGCAGGACAAGAAGATGATTAAACCCTGATCTCAGTGCTACGATAAAGACTGAGTCAAACATCCAGGTGTATTAATGAGTAACCAGGTTGTGTTACTAATCATATACAAAAAGCAAAAGCATCTGAATGGTGGTCTGTTGGAGCAGAGCATGACGCCATTTTCTTGGTGAGACAAGTTGAGAATCAATTTTTCCCACTGGAACCCAGACAGAATTGCATAGTAACAGTGATTGTTTATAATGAAACAATCTAAGTGCTGATGGTGTCATTATTCTTTATCCATTACATTGGGCAACCAACATCAACTTCATACTGATAAGCTAAAGCAAAAAGTTGTCCATTTTAACTTAAGGATGCGCCATTCATGTGAACGCTTGACTTCACTTCTTTCTTTGCCATAGCAACCCACAGTACTGTACAAGCCCCATGAGTTTATTTCACATGAGATACAGCACAAACAGATGAGAGAACATCTGGAAAATGATTTTTCTTATAATGAATAGGAAACCAGGCAATGTCACCATCTTGAATGGCTCCCTCAGGTTCTACTTACTATAGTGGTATTAATAGTGCAATAATGAGTGTAAATAGAGTAGAACTGTGATATACCGGCCAACAGGTTAACCCTACCCCAGCTTTCACGACCAAACTCATAACTTGTAACTGGTTTGGCATGACAAGAGACAAATGAACACACCACCACACTCAACAGTACATCAATCACATGTACAACAGTCAGTAATTTGCTGGAAGCTGATAAAAAAAAACAAATGTATTTTTCAACTTGAAACAAGCAGAGATAGTAACATAATTTACATGAAACAGCATATTGGCTGTTGATGAAATCTTGAGATGAAATTTCCTTTTCTGTTTGTTGTGAAGGCTGTATGAAACATTTGGCCTTGTTGGGAAATTGGGGTAGAGCAGGATGAGCATTTTTCAATTTCTCGCCATTTGAAGACTGGAAACTGAAGCTCGCTTTCACAGCGTCCTTGTATGAACTTGTTGGCATTCTAGTTTATCAAAAGTATCCCTGCACAAGGACCGATATGAATTCCATTGTAGTGATTTGTTTTCTGCAGCAGAGCATGTTTGGAAATAAACTTAAGCCAATTCTCTTTCCCATACTCCAGCGAGTGTAAGTTTTACTGCAGTGTAATATCCGAGGGGCAAAAAGCATGAATTAATACCAATTAAAGCTCAGTGCTGTAATGTTTACTTACATAATTAAGAACAAGAAATTATTTAAATGACAAAATTAAAATGTGATTTCATGCATATGCATCTGTTATGTTTTGAGGTTAACAAAGACATTACTTCATATTTCTCAAATTATTTGTGCCACTGGAGCTGCATTCATAAAATGAAGCACTTGCCAAACACAACATTTCTAGTCACAGCACAAATCTGGCACTTTTGTATTAGTGTTATTGCAAATATTCGACATGGTTTCACACAGCCGGTGCATGATAAAACCTGTTTAAGAAAGCCACAGTGCGAAGGTATTTGAATGAATATAGATGAGTGAGATGAAGTGGGCAGCAGTTGGGGGTGGTGGTAGGTGTTGGGGGGTTGCCCTATATTCTGCAATAAGGGTGGTGCAATCTGATGTGTTAGATGGCATCAGCAGATTAAAGGCTGTCTGCATCTGTACTTAACAGCAACCCACTTCTTTTGTTATCTCCCCTGTGGTTTATTCACTCTTAACATCTGTGTTTGCATGTGCATATGCCCACTTTAATACATTATGCATCAGATGGGGGGTGTTTCTCTATAGGGGATATTACTATCTCGTCCATACACCTACGCTTACCAAACATCGTTCAAGGATTGTTTTTAAATCAGGCCCCCTGCTTGCTCTGTTTCACTTCCTCCTCCCTCAGCTACAACATCACTGGCAAGATGTAGCACTCAGTCTTATGTCAATCCTCTCCCAATGCCACAGTCTGTCCCGTGGGACAGCACAAGCCACTCGTGTGCCATTTACACGCCATTAGATTTCTAGGAGTGGGGCAACAGTGGCTAAGGAGATGATTGTCTTAGCTCGTAGCAAGGCAATATAGTTAGCATTGACATACTGCCAGTCAAGGCGCTGAAGCAAAAGAAACAGGAAAGATAGAGGGAAATGTGTGACGCTGCAAAGGTGGATTTGTAAAGAAAGGGAAAGTACTGGGAAAAGTGAGATAAAAAGGTTTTAAGGATAAGAGTGGGTAAGAGACACAAAACTAATGTTGGAGATGAAGGTAATTGTGAGAAAATGTGCTTCCTCAACCACCCACATGAGTGAGAAGTAATCTCATTCCACATGTACGCAATCAAGACAGTGTTGCTGAAATTAGCCTGGGTGGCTACGCTATATCTGAGACACACAGCTAAGATGATCTCCTTTGATCGTCTTTTCTTCTGTATTCAAAATGACAGGTATCAGACATGGGGTTATTGTGCGGAGATAATGAGCACTGAATATGTATGAAGCAACATGTACATGGTGCTCACGCATCAAATCATCTGGCCGCAACTCTTAACATGTGGCATATTGGAATCTGACAACGAGCACAAGAAGCATGAAATGGGAGGGAATGCGATATTTTAGGTAAAACATGCCACACATGGTTTCACACAAGCAGGTGCAGAGCTGTGATGCGTGATACAATATCACACTGAGGCAGGCTTGCACCTCAAAAACACAACTAATTTATTTGGCAAACGTGTCAGTGGGAAACAGAGAAGCTTCGGTGTTTGCATATATTAGTTTAAAATGAAACTCCTTCAAATCACTGAAAGTTCTTCTTAAACATCTCTCAAGCAAGCTGAGATGGGCCCTAAATCTTCAGAGTCGGGTAGTCACATTCATCAGTCATGTAGTTGAGCTTAACGAATGCCAATAGACACCTGATTTTAACGCTTCCATAATATCCACATGACTTAGTGAGTACAGTTGCAGGGCGAATGTGTGAATGAATGTGTGCGAGTTCATGCAAGTGTTAAATGTGTTAAACTGGCGTTTAGGTTCAAAGTGTAAAATAAAAGTCACTCTGATGTGTGTCTTAATGCCAGAGTTTCGTGGACGTAAGATCTTTGCTGATGGGAACTTCCGACTTAGTCCAGTAAAACTACATTTTCAGTTTCGGCACTATGTCTCCCATCATGCTTTATGTATTTAAATGTATCTGTGTATCTCAGAGGAGAGTAATCAATCTTTGGTGAAACAGCTCATAACTCTTTAATATGTGCAATTTGTCGCATTCTAAATGGTAGCACTACTTCAACCGATTTAAACGGGAAGTGTTATGTTGTCATGGAAGTCAGCAAGTCCCCAGAGGAAGCCTTAAAAAAAACATGAGACATGGACTTTTTGGCAAATCAATGTCATGAAGAGTAATTTTGTATTAGCTATTCGCAGTTCATGTTTGCGCTGCAACCATGGAAATATGGGCATCTGGGATTAAATCCGGACCTCCCAGTTAAAGGTTGGCCCCCATGATCTTCACCATGACCCCGATACAAAATGCCCACCATTGTATGCGCAGGGCTAACATGCAGCTGAGAAACATCTGCAGTGGGCCCATAAAAATGGCGTGCCATATTGTTTGATGCTGTTGCTTGCTGTGGAATGACATCGCTCACTCTGCCTCTCCAGTTTCAGCCTTTTCCTCAGTCCATCTCGTTGCAGAGAAAGGAGAGTATTATCACAGTGAAAAAGGATCTGCTTCTAACCCCCCACACCCCACCTCCTCCTGCCACAAAATGAGGGGCAGTGATCACGGAGGCAGTGAGTTTGTGTGTGTGTGTGTGTGTGCGCTTGCATGTGTTAATATGTGTGTGGAGAGTGGGAGGCAAGAGGGAGTGCACCACTGGGAATGTGCACCTGCAATTTTTCTCATTTGACACAGTTGGTCTTTTGTAGGGTCCTCTGGAAATCATAACTCCTGCCTTCTACCCCCACCTCCTCCCAAAAGAAGACATCTTCACTTTGGTATTCTCCATCTCTCCATAGAATAGCCTATGAAATGAATGGTGTAATGAGGGGGGGGGGGATATTCAACAGATGACAGAAAGACTTGGCTGAACAGAAGCATAACATACATACACATCTTGCCACTTGAAAGCTATTAGAGGAAAAAGGCTGCAGATCCATATTGGAGAAGAGGACCAAAGATAGCAGTGAAAACAAGTTCAAAGGATGGTTATAAGGACAATAAATGTATTCATACGCTCAACTGCATTCATACTTTCAATCAGTTGGCCTCTGTATTTTACTTTACACAAGATGTTGATGGAGCACGACACATTGGTTCATAAGGAACAAAGACGATATCTAGAATAAGCCTTAATGTTGAAAGTACACTAAAATTAGAGAAAATGTACAAAACTGAACTATAAAGTAAGTTCAGATGTTTGTTATGTTGTATTTTGTGATGACGTTTGTCAGTCCGGTCATCCAAACAGTATGCTATTTGAAAAATAAATTGTTATCAGCTTTATTAACGTTCTACTGAGCCAGACTGCCTGTTGTAAACATCCATCACAATTTACAGACTTCTTGGTTCAACTTTGACCTTCAACACCGCTGTTCAATGTCACCGTAACTGATGCTGATGCTACAGAAAACTACAAAATATGACCCGAGTTGTAATAAACCAGAATTATCTTTTAAGCAGGAGGTCAAGGGCGACTTTAGGGAGTATATTTGGTCAGGATATCAGTGATCCATGGCATAAGCTGACAACTCCTCCCATGTCTAACAGCTGTGGTGCGAGACTGAGGCCAAGCTGTGGCCTCCAGAGTCTTGATACTGTACATCTGCAGATGATGCGTTGGGGGCCAGTGAGGAAGATTTGTGTTCCTGTGTGTTGGAGGCTTGAGAGAAGGAAGATAAAGGGAGCACTGTGCGCGTATATCTGTGTGTACTGAGCGGGCAGTACATTAAATACATAAACTACAGTGTATTTTCCATCCCGAGCAAAGAACTGGAACTGTAAACTACTTGACCCTGGCATCCTTCCAAACAAGGAGGCCACGCTGAAGAGCTACCATTACTCTCGCACTATCCGTTCCCCTCTCCCCTTCCTTTTATTTTAATGAGAGCACAATTAATAAGGAAATGGAACAGGTTCCCAAAGGAGGCTGGTTCCTCCACAATGGAAGCCTTCTTTTGTCAATGGCTGTATTGAATTCCCCTACAAGGCCACTGGGCCATATTGAAGGCCATCTCCAGTATCGCCCCACCTTCCCCACCACCGCCTCTCTATTGCTTGTTCCCTCTCTGTCTTATCCTCAAGGTCTCATGGGCTAATCTGTGCCACAGTATCATTTGAACCCCCCCACCTGCTCAGAATGCAGACTTAACAATACTTCATATTGATTCGCTGAGATGAAATCACTCGCTTCTGTGCTTGCTTGGTTTATTCAATGACGGAGCAAAGGGAAGAGAGAGCAGGGTCACAGACCGTCTTGCCCATAATTGGCCCACTGCAGCTGTGGTGAACTTCAGTTTGAGGCAAATGGTGCGGATCTTTAGTTTGTGTATCAAGGCATTAAAATTCACCCTGATAGCTTGAGTGCTGTATAAGACAAAGACAGAGGGATCAAAGGGAACAACAGTTAATTAATCCTTTGTCTCTTTTGTTTTTCAATTATTCCCTATGTTGGCCAAACAAAGGTGGTATCGCTTCACCCTGTCCTCTGAGTTGTACCAAGGCACCTGCATTTTCCTCTGCAGTTCTCTAATGTCCTCAATTACTCCCAGAACACTTGCCAAACAATAGAAGACTATGATCAAAATTTACAGACAATGCACAAATGAAAACAGATGTTCTTGCTGTCCTATTGAAAAAAAAATTGTTAAAGGAATATGATCCTCATTTGCAAGACTGCTTTCTTGTTCTGGTGACAGGATGCCATGGCGTTGACTTTTTCATTAATAGAAAGTGCTGGTGTATCTCAGCCACAGCAACTGGAAAAGCACTTTACTGTTTACTGTTGCGTGGCCGTTAAAGCAACATGTTACATAAGCTGAAGTAGGCATTCACTGGCTCTCAGAGAGCCTCTCTTGAAATAAGATCTGCATGCGTCGATGTCACTGAACAATGCCAAAAACACTACAACTTGATGCTGATGCTACTTGCAGCTGACCCCTAACTCCTCCCGGTTACAGAAGCCACGGGCTGTTATATTTATAGCCACATGCACCTACACTGCTTTAGTAAAAACACCCAATTCAGAGGGGTGGCACTGATCCAGGAACTGAGGTAAACAATATTCAGTAAACAGCATTTTCCTGAAAAAATTCACCCACCTTAGGGACGCTGCCCATGTTAACTCTGATTTGTGTGGCAATTTTCTGGAGCATTTCTGAATCAGTATTTGAAATAACAATTCTGTGAATAATTTATTTATTTTGGTCACATATTTATCATCAAAGAAGTAATAAACATCAAATCCTAATTGCAGCTGAATCAAATTGCATTAAATGGGCTTTAACTTGCAGTATATCATATCATTATAAATGTATCTGCCTACTGTGTACCTAGATACAATCTAATCTCTTGAATCGTCTAAGACAGCCTTAATAGATAGATAGCCGCCCCCAACTTCCCTCCCACATGCAAACACACATACACAAAAAAAATCTAAATAAAAAATAGCAATGCATGTTATTTGCAACATGTGGTTTAAAAGGGGAGATTCTAATCTGTATAATTAGCAAACATGTATATAGTATAGCCTTGAGGCATGTTTTATAATCATGCGTTGCTGCAGTAACAATTAATCGTGTGTGTGTGTGGGTTCACTCACACACTGTCAGACCCTCACCCATGATTGTGAAAGCCTTATGGTAGAAACACAGCTTAGGGGGCCTATAATACAAAGCCCAGCACATTTGCATATACTGCACACTGTAGAATCTAACACTGCAACATGTAATCATTTGCCCAGTCTGTCACAGCATTGGAGTGCAAGTATGTCACATGCAAACTGCCAGATGTATGCACACGCATTAGATTTATTTTACAGGTGACGGATAAAAAGCAGATGTTACTTGTGAAGATTTCACAATGTGGCTCCGGAAGGAAAAAGTAATTAATTTCACAAATTGAGTAAAGCATAGGTCGCTGTATTGTGTCTCTGCGTGGTCTCTGTTTGCCCTTCCTGCTCCTTGCATTCCGCCCACACCCCAAATTACTGCCTGACCCCTGCTGTTATGCAGTGTGGGAAACCCTGTGGTACTGCACGCCCACCATTTTTGCCCTGTGAGCTGGTCTGCGGGGTTACTTAACAATTCTCTCTCCACGCTGCCAGACACCACAAACATGTACGTGCACTATGCACACGCGCACATTATGCAGCCTAATGTAAACTTGCAGCCACTGCCACTTGACCTTGCTGTCAATATCTGTCCTCATTAAACACCATTCGGCCAGCTGCAAGTCCACTTTAAATGGCATCATTCAGCGCTTACCAAATTATGCCGGCGTAACTGGGCCGGATGAATGGTAAGTGTAATTCATTTATTTGGAAGACATACACAGGTTACAGTATTGACACCTATAAAACATGCAGAGGTATTTAACCCCACCCGGCCATTCTTAATGTTCCTGTCATTCATTCCTCATCGGTTGCGAGTTCTGACAGCAATTTGGCAATGTCATGCAGTCAATACTGATGCCATGGGCAGCAAAGGCCATTCTTTTATTCCCCATATCAAGCAAATATTGATTTTTCACTCATTACAGAAGAACATAAAAAGGGGAGGGGATTTCTGAGTGCCATTCCAAATGCCACACATAATGTTATTGGGGATAAAATGGA
The DNA here is from genome assembly GCF_042242105.1 of Pempheris klunzingeri. Lineage (NCBI taxonomy): Eukaryota > Metazoa > Chordata > Actinopteri > Acropomatiformes > Pempheridae > Pempheris > Pempheris klunzingeri. The sequence continues at coordinate 9,579,286 of NC_092034.1, forward strand.
AATGGGAGCTGAATACAAAGAAAAGTTGATTTTAAACCCAGTACATTTCCTTTAATTCAAATCTATTAATTCTATTTAAATAAGGCCACATGCCCTGACGAAGTGAAAAACTGCTATACAAAAACAACAACAACAACAACAACCAAATAGCATCCAGAAAGGTGCTATGGAATACACTGGAATCCAAATGACAACTGTGGAGGCCGCCCTTAGGGTATGTATAAAAACTAAGTAATTTTTTCCCATCACTGCAGCACTATTATCTACATTCAGGAAGCCTTGTGTGGCTTGGGGAAAAAGCGTAATCCATTCCCTGGAAAACGAGAGGCAAATAAAATAAAAAATCTGTTAAAGCATTAAACCTAGGGCATTTTTAAGAATATTCTAAATATTCTAAAGCGATCAAACTTTTATGTGAAAGTCAAGTAACAAAATGACTTAAACTATACATTTTGCCAGCAAATTGCTTAACCATTATATTAAAGTCAGAACTCTGATCCAGTGCTCAAAAGAAGCACTGCATTTAAAAAAAAAATGTCTGGTCTTATCAGCGCTATACTTTAGATTAAACTGAATCATGTTTATCATCATGAATGGTGTGATATTTGCACTCCAGCACAGATGGAGTGCAGTGGCCATGCACCGGGGACATGCTATTGTCAACAGGCACAAGCTGATGTTTTCCTTCCTGCGCCTCTTTAGTACTTTTGTGGCCTTGCCTTGACATTTATTGCAGCAGTATGTGCAGTACATTGCACAATCCAAGCTCTAGTTTGAGGGATGTTGGAGCCATTTTTAAAGCCTCATGCAGTGTGAATGAGGCATACTATCTTGCAGAGCTAGCACTAAGGCTCTAACAAAATAAACACACAAACGAGGCTGAATATAATAGTATTTAGGCATGTTAGCGGTGTGGTCCGAGGGATGGCAATGTCAGTCCATCCATAAAATTTCAGGTTTACTTAAGAACATTCAGTGTTATTTCTTTGCATTTTATCTTAGATGGTTTGTGGCCACTGTCGCTAACATACATTGTAAAACAAGTTCTGTAATGTATTCAATCTTATTACAAGAAACCAAAATAATGCAAGACAAAATACGTTGCATGCTCATTTGCAAGAAACAGGAAGCCTGCGCATGGTGTATAATGGGGACAGGCATGTTCACTTTCCACAGAAATACTGACTAGACTTGACACTTGACTTGGGCCTGATCTGAAACACTTTGTAAACTGCTGTGGTAATGACAAAATAGTTTTATGTGATTGTGCTTCAAATTTGAGCCCAGCCAGACAACTTCGTAACAATAGGAACCATTATTTGGTCAATTTGGGATGAAGTGCCTTGTTCAGCTGCATCTCACCAGTAGTTATTGGTTGGGAATCAGTTGGTAGTTGAGATTGGTACAAAAAGCACTGCACAAAGTTTTCCCAATTTTCTTGGCCCACTTCTGTAACTTTGAGCCTTCCACCACCCACTCATATGACACCTCAAAATATATGAGGCCTGTTTTCTTTTTGAGAATTTGGCTGTACAAAACCTACACTGAAACTTTCTATTTACTTTCAGCAGAGTGAAACAATTCAAGTGTGATCCTCCCCTTATTCACCTTCATAAAGCTCAGTCACTGCTGAAAGTTATTTCCTTAATCGACTGTCGCATGCAAAAGCATAAATAATTTACCCCTGCACTGATGTACTGTATCTGCATGTACATTATGTCGCTGCAAATGAATGATTGACATCTTCCCATTCCGAAGCCCACTTACTTTCAATGCTTCAACAGGCATCTCACAGTCACAACAAAACAATACATGCCTCAGTAGGCTCTACAAAGAACTTTCACTCCCTTTGAAATATGAGCTCAAATAAATCATTTGTTTAATTAATTAAGTAAATTAGGCAAATCCAGGGATGCCTTAGCGGATGGAGTCGGTGCCCTGGCACAAGGAGATTAATTAAGTGGATCGCGTACGGGAACAGCGAGACTGACATTGGAGCTTAAAGGGACAGTGTGGATGTTTTGCAGTGGGGTTGTACGAGGTAGTGATCTGCAGTTAGTGTATCACCTGAAGCAGATTGCGTTTAAGATTAAGAGAGCTCCAGCTCCATGGAAAGGGCTGTCTGACGCCGATGTAAAGCAGTGACATTTTTCTAAATATAGCTAAACTTAAAGTGATGTTGTTGTTTTTTTAGGTTGCTAAAACACAGTTTTCTGCTGACTACATCCACAGCAGAACATTGCTAACCAACTGTGCCAGGACACCTGCCAGGTCTTCCAAACTGGGGGCATGGTGACCACAATCTACTGTAAGTAATACACCAGCTATGGATAAGTACCTCACACAACCCCCCTTCAAATAATCTGAACGATCCCTTTAACGCTTAGATATAGCTTATCTTAGTACATTGGTGCTAATACGCTATGTGAGCTACAGAGGGTTTTTGCATGTTGATGTGTAAGATGTACGTTGGCTTGGATTCAGCTCTGGATAAGCTCTGAGAGACAGTGTAGGGCTATTTGAATGAAAGGAAAGAAAATGAAAAAGCAATATGGACATCTTTCTTAGCCTTTTTGCAGAATTGGCACTTACCTGACATTATTCTGAGTGCTACAGAAACCTACAAACACACACATGCTGTGCAGATGCCTTAGGCACACGTCTTCCTCGATGTCTCGCCCATCCCTCATTACATACCTATCCCCTTCCAGGCTTGATGCATGTACTAGTATCTGACCATGAAAAATATGTGTCAGGCTTTCATCTCTAGGATTGGAACAGGAACCGTCATCCATTATAGCTGCCATGTCTCTGATTCCATGAGGTGGTATTAAGTGGAATGAATGTAAAATCCTCCCTGGAACATTTTACATGCACAGAAACACATGATTAATGTGCTCAGGCATGGACGGAGTTTTTGGGACATTGCTTTTCCATTGTTATTCACTGTTACCAAAACAAATACAAAAAGTATGCTTTTTACTTATTTTTCAACCCAGTGACTCCATCTGTGATAGAACCTTTTATCAATCTTGCAAGACTTTGTAGCTATACTTATACACACACAAAAAGAATCACATGCAAGCCCATATACAAGCACATACACGAACAAAAGACGTTTAACTCCACCCACACATCCCCATCGCTTCTTAAACTGATATGGATTTTTTTTATGTGCTGCTGCGACGCCTATCCAGAAATATTCCTTATTTTCCTTAGAAAAGTGTTAAGTGTCAGACAGTTGGGGAAGTGTTGACAGAAATAAGGACAAGAAAAGGCAGGACACTGTGCAGCTCCATTGGAAGTCTTTTGGCTAACATGGTGCATTTTTCTGTATACAGCTTGTGATTACAGCATGTCAAACTTGGCATGGGTGTCAGAAACGGTGCTGCTCGTGTGTTTGATTCCATTCATCAGTGCACTTGGAGGTGCATGCCTGTGCCTGACTCTATGAAGACAAAAGGGACTATAGATCCCAAAGTAGGCCAGCGTCCCGTGGAGTACACCATTTCCAACACTCTCAGGGAGAAACATGCACAATGACATCGTGGTGAATATTCCCACTATAGCCACCCCAGCTGGAGAACAATTCAATGGCAACAGCTGGCCATGTCCGCTTATAGGATCAGGGCTGGGTTTTCTTCATAAAACTGCCAAATTATTTACCCATAGCTGCTAGATGACTTGTCACTTTCACGCCACCAATTCCAATGGGATCAATACATGATTGATTGTTAGGGTTAGAGTAACAAAGCAGAGTGATTGATTTAAAGGACTGTGCAGGTGTTTTTTCACGTTAAAGCCCATTTATGACAAACAAAGCATGCGCTTTCCAAATGGTTCAAACAGCTTTTAAGATTGATGAATGCATTTTCCTACCTTTGCATACCATACTGATATAAACTAAAAGCATTGGCAGCTTTGAAGATCGGAAAATGCAGTAACCAATCCAGAAAACTATGGTGTGCTTGGAAAAAGTAATGCACTAATGCAAAGTATATTAGATTTGTGGTAAATGGGCTAAAACATCCCAAAACACGACTTACTTCCTTTAAATAAACTGGATGTCATGGGGTGTCTGCAGCAGACACGTTTCAGCCGCATTTCTCAGAAGTCTGTCTTCTTTAAACCTCTTCACATCCATCCCCCATGACATTTTCTAATTGGCTGAGGCTGGTGGTCCAACAGTTAGTGTTTATCCAGCGAAATGGACCATCGATATGCATCTCTCTAATCCCAAGACATGCTTAAATGGTTTTTGTTCCAATGGTGTTTGTGGACAATAGATTCCTAGTAAGAAGACAGTGTGCATATCTTTGAAAAAAAAATAATGGTGTCTGAAAGTGCAGCTAAACTGCAGCAGACGGACAGAAGATTCACATGGTTAGGTCCGAAACCGCTTACATGCTGTCTGATTGACACATCTGTTGTAGACAGCACTTTAGAGTCAATGCTAATCAAATACCGGGTCAAGAGGTTACAACAATAAAGACCAATAACACTGACACTGCAGTCTAGAATATGGTTCTCTATGAATGGATGGGTTTGTCTGGTTTGTGTGCCTTAAAATTGATGTTGAAGGTAACAACAAATATAACATAATGCAGTTGTGTGTATGCCACTATATCTCTGTAACTTCTCTGAATAAATAGTACTAGGAAATAATAATTCATTTGGAATCAAGCATGGCTCTTGCCAATGCACAGACATAAAAATATCTATTTTTTAATCTTTCTGGTTATTACAAAGTGACCAAATTAGTCAAAATTAAAAGAAACACAAAGGATAGATAGTGATTCCTGAGCAAAAATGAATTTCAATTTCAGTTTCAGTTATCTGCCTCATAATGTCTCAACATTTGGTCACTACAGCTCTCTAAATAGAGATGCATGATATGTTGCTGTCCCCTGAACTCTTTCCATTGAGCATTAAGGCAAACCTAACGATGCCAGAAAGTGTGTTTTCATTAGCACTGGATGGTGAACCCAGTTGCCACCGTGCTGCGTAGATATCACAGCTCAAAAACAATTCAATTAGCTTCAAATCTCCCATTAGCCATATCAAATTAACATTGCTATGGGCTATTGCCCCTCTCCCAACTTCCCCTTCATCAAAACCCTAGTTGATTGTGACCAACTGCCCCATCCGCACACACATACACACCACTCGACAGGGGATGGGTTTCATGAAGATTTTAACAGTAGTACTGCTCTCGCTGATACTGCTTATCGGCTCGGTTCTTTAACTTTATTCTTATCGTTTATTGTTATTTTTAAAAAGAAAAAAAAGCAACAAATCAAGAGCAGCTTGGGCACTGTCAGCAGTTTGAGTGTTTAGTTTTCTCCCCCATTGTCACTAAGAGCAGGGTCTGTGTCTGTGTGTGTGTGTGTGTGTGTGTGTGTGTGAGAGAGAGAGAGGGAGGCAGAGAGAGCTGGCCCCCACCCCCTCGCATATCTGACAAACTCCGAGAGAGAGAGACCTCTCTTCTGGGTTGGGAGTGGCGAAAGTGCAATCATAGATGAATGACTTAATCTTATTATAATTAGAAACAGAGTTGGTGAGATAAATAATAAGATAATGTTTATGAATAAACAAGGAATCTATTTTTTAATTTCTACAATAATGAGAGCAGAACCGGTGACGTTGGAGCTTATCAATACTACGGCCTTTAATGTTTTAGCCCTGGGGCCCATTTAATACCAGGTTTCAGTAACCATCCCTGCACCCGGCCACCACCATTGATGCCTTTTAATCTGAATTTAAATGACTTCATTTAGTTTGCCTCTGAAACAATCCACAGAGGGCCAAAGGGAAACGCTGCAAAACTATGGCAGTTTCTGTTTACTGAGACAAGGGAAAAGAAAGACTGTGCAACTTAATCTTAAGATCTTAATGCGTGAAATGATAAAAGAAGTCTTTTTCTCCTCCTGCAGTTCTCGCTGTACTAAACATGAGCCACAAAGCCAAAACGGTGTTAATGATTCTTTGAAAGTAATTTCAGTTCATTTCCTATCACCAGGAGAGCAAGAGACTGAGACAAGAGAGAGAGGGATAGATCTAAAAATAGGTAGAAAATGAGAGAAAGAAACAGACGCAGAGAGCAAATAAGAAAAGTGTAGAAAAAGGTTTCAGGAGTAAAAAGACTGATAATTAGTGAGAGGAGGAAGAAAGACGGTGAAAAGGAGGCAGACAAAGTCTGAGGCTTTTATCACTGTTGGCTGACAGAATCTGGCACTTAAATGGCAAAAGGATGAAATTCTGATACGGCTTTAAAACCATGTTAGTCCCAAAAGGCAAGAGCTATGTTTGGTGCCCACATCTGCACGTCCACATGGGCACGAACACGCGCAACTCTAACGAGCCAAACTCACCCAGAGCGGCTGGTGCGAAGAGGCTGGCGAGGACAAGCAGGCGTGCGGTCCACATGGCCTCCTCCTCTTACCGCCCGCTGCTGAAGGTCCCAGTTGAGGTCAGTCTTTTGCTGGCGAATGCCCGAATCGGGTGTTTCTTTTATGGCACAGTTCCCTCCACTGTGCCAGTCTTCCCACTAGACCACAAGTCTGTGTTGCTCCAAGGCCAGATGCTGTCCAAAATCTGTGAAAACAAATAGGAAATTATACATGTCAGCCGAGCAGAAGATTTGATATGAATGAGCTCTTTATTCGTTTACAGGATTAATAGGAATGCATTTTTCCAGTAAGAAAAACAACAGATGGATTCACCATGGCTTTATCATCCTTGTGCGCAGTCCTTATGGCATTGTGGGTTTCAAATTGTCATGAAGTGACTGGGTGCAAGTTGCTCAACCTCCAGTCAGCTGAACTCATACCGGGTGTGATCGACCAAACACTGAGACAGTGCGAACCACAAAATGTATTTTTGTATATTCTGTTGTTATTTGCTCATCAATGTGTTAACTCCCCCACCGTACCAAGAAATCATTCCCACAGAGAGACAAGGAGTGAGCGATGAAGCACACGCTGCTTTAGGCTGTGCCGTGTGTGTGAGTGCATGTTGCGTCCGTCTTTGCACCCGCATATGTGTTCCAGACCTTGTGTGTTTTCTTGCATAGGCTGTTGATAATTGACATAAGAAACGCTGCAGTGTTTTCCCTTTCCTGTGGGCGTGAACCATAACTTCACAGTTTGACTTTTTGCACCTGTATATGTATTTGCACGGCCTAAGAGATGACTACTGCGCTTGCGGGCTTCGCTCCAAAATTCCAGTCAACAAAATGGCCAGCCTCTCCAGAGGCCCGCTCTGAAGGGCTGCATGAGCCAGAATCTCGCCTTGACCTCCTCTAAGCTCATGGGAGTGCCGTCACACTGGATGAAGTCATCGCTAAGCTCTTGCTAGTTAACAGAAAGTGAATTGCACACATCAGATGTGATTTATGTGGTGTTGTCTTGTGACTGCTGTGAAATTAACAGGATGTGTCAATATTCAGAAAAGAGTGTGTGAAAATTTGCAACTCCACGCCCCATGAAGGAAGTATGAATGCAAAAAACAGTACAGAATGAGGATATTTTTTTCTATATGCTAATGAGAATATCCCCATCAAACCCATATCATGATATTAAGGTTAAGTCAGCTTTAATGATTAGGCAATCCAAACCCCTCTATTATCCACTATCAACCACGATCTGCTGCAGAAATATAATCTCCGCAAAATGATACAAGCCAAAGAGCACACACAAGGCTGCCATCCTCCACACAAGCATTATCCTTCCACATTAGGCATTCTATACTGCATTTAATACTGCGGAGAGTTAAGTCCATCGTGGGATACCAGAAAATCTGGTTACAAAAGGTCAAAACCTGAGCACTGCACAAAGCGCTGGGGAGGTTGACTGACATCAAAATCTCAAATTAAACCAACACTGTACTTCAATACATCTCTATCTTTTTATCTCCACATCCGTTCCTGTATGGAGTTATGCTTCCTATGTCACTGAATTCTTTGGGAGCAGCGACATTTCCCCATTTCAAAATCCAGCTCTTAATCCCCCACATTAGAGTAATCAGATTTTTTGAGCAGATATTAATGGGTTTAAGAGAAGGGCAGCAAGCCAATCATGAGTCTCTACATAAACAGACCATTTGGGCAATATTAAGAGGTTTAAAATCAGTGCGCTCATCTGCAAAGTCTTGGCAAAAGGCCCAAATGAACAAAACTAGAGCAACTAGTCTGAACCACATCTACTGTATTATTGTCATTCCTTGAATATGAATATATAAATATATATATATATATATGGCAGGACTTTTAAGACATTAAAATAGCAATATAAAAGAACGTATTCGATCAAAGAAATATTCTTGTGAGTAAACAGCACTTTTAATAAAATGCCCTGACAGCTGCAGGAAAGCTAAATTAAATATGGCATCAAATCAGATACTGTGACTCCCTTGACAAAGAAATGCATTATTCCAGGAATAATCGCATTCAAATACACTGTCCAAGCGGTAAATTGGACATGAAGTTTATACTGTGCGACAACTTCTAAATTGGTGGCAGAGAAACAGACTAAGAAAGATGCTCAGGAAACAACAACATATTGAAGACATATCACAGAGAAGACAGTCTAAAGCTGATTTCTATGGTGTGATTACTGGCATGTGGCTTTTTTTTTTTTTTAGCAGGTTTGCACCCGAACAGTCACAAAAAATACAGGGAGCACGCAGCAGTATATAGAGGCTGTTTCTATGGCAGAAGACAATGAGAGTATACAGCTCCCCGTGCATTGCCGTGCGCATGCATCTGTGTGTATTTCAGTCAGTGCCATATCTCACAGCACAACCGATAAAGCAGAAACTACTTGCACAGGTGTTATTTAGAAATTATCACATAAAATGAAAAACACTTCACTATCACAGCTGTTAATTTGCTCTCAAAAAACGTGTGGGCTGAGATACAGGAACTGCTATCAACCGCAAGACGAACATAAAATACATATTTATGAGAAGGGTTTGGACCCTGTTCAATGGAGAAAAAAAAAGGAGGAGGAAGTTAAAAAAAAAAAAAAGACAGAGAGGTAGCCGGGCATTGCCAACTCGTCTTGTATTCCAGAAGGAGCCTTATGATACATTATGGTGCTGACGTTTCAAGGGTACTTGTTCTGAGGGGGATTTAGTATAACTCCCTTAGATAAGCTGGCCAACATTTAGCGGGGCCTAGCAGCGACCGCAGCTTCTGTTCTCGGCCACATCAAGGAGACTTCTTCATTACTGCCGCGCCATTTCCTGCAGAACAACTTTTTCTAATCAGCGATGATGTTGTTTTTGTTATTTCAGTCATCATGCGTGTGCCAACGGAGCCTAGATGAAACCTGACAGATTTAATTAATTGACTTTTCTGTCTAGTTAAAGCAAAACAGAGCTGGGTGATATAGATGGTAAAGGTTGTCCCACAGCAGTCACGTGACTTGGGAGAAAAAGACAAATGGAAGGCAAAGAGCGTTCAGGGAAACGGCACCTATTAGCTTGATTTACGTTGGATCCAAAATTACACAGGATGCTCTCTTGCATGTGGTTCCAGCTTTAATGTGTTCAAACCCATAAATTCATAAACACTCGCGATTCATGTACGGTAATATTGAAAATGACAAAAACACATATCTGGAATACTCGTATAAATATGAGATTTTAGAGTCGCTTTGCTGATTTACTGCTGAACACCTCCCGTTACTGTGACATTGGTAACACTCCTGCGCTCTCTGAATTGGGTGCGAGTCAAATGTGTTATGTTGTACAGTAATTAGACGTGATGTGCGACTGCGCTTTGTCAATGACAACACCTGAAATAAAAAAAAAATTAACTCTCAGGAGAGCAAGCTATAAACCTAAATCAGCTCTATGGGAAAAAAAAATGTAATCATAACATACTGGGCATTGGGTGCATTACCTGTCGCCACTATGGTGTCATTTCTCGCATGAAAAATTGTTGGAAGCCTCGTCATATATTCTCTTTAACCCTGGTCAGCCTTCCTGCCGTAAATTGTCTCTGCCTTCATTTTCTTCCAGTGTGTAAGTACGCCAATTGTTTTACAAGCTTTTTACATATACTTTTCATATTTAAATACACAACTACTAGTTTCCATACGAGTCGCTGTCTCTCCACCGTGATTGCCGAGCAGCATCACTGAACCCTGCTCCGTCTTCTACTTTCACTTTTTGACTGTTTTCATTGGAATGCAAACAATAGCACATGAATCCAAATGTTTTCCCCCCCATTTCCCCTTGTAATGGACCGGCAGAAGCATGTGATACAGGTTACAATAGAACAGATCTTAGTGGTACAGACTGAGTGTTGTTGTCAGGGGTGGGCAATATGGATAAAATGTTTTACCAAGCTTAATGCTGTTTCTCAATGAATATAAATAAATGTCAAATTACATTTGGAAATTCAATTGTAAATGTATGCTTTTGCTTAACTCAAGTCCAAGGTGATGTCATCAAATTGTTTTCCAACGCCTACAAATCTTCAGTTGTCAATCACTGACAATAAAGCCGACACAAGGAAGGTTTTGGCATTTTCGCTTGAAAAGTAACGGAAATATTTAATTGATGAAAAAGTTGCTTAAAAGCACAGATTTTGTTTCCGTAACTGACTAATCGATTAATCAACATATTGTTTCAGTTTTACAGATATGATTGTCACAAAGAAGGTTACATTTAAAGCCTATATGCATTTTTATATGGTACCTAAAATATATTTATATTCTTAAAGAACAAATAAAATAAAAATATATTTTTATCTTATAATGTATATATTACATGGATGCCTACTTTTGCTATGACTATACATCATTCAAATCCTTTCTCATGATGGATTTATATTTGTTCACATTCTCATCTCTGTAACCCTAATAGCAACGGTGAGATAACCATCACACTGATGCACATCACTACCTAAGGGCATTTCTCCATCTGTCGCTTCCTGACCTGGGGAAACCAAAGATGATTTTCATTAATCCGAACGCATTCAACACAATGCTTCTGCAACAAAGTGAAACTTGATCCTCGGTGTTATCTGATGGGGGCATACTAAGTATGATGTTACTAGTCACGCCTGCTTGAAGCCCTCCCACGTAACACTATGTAATGAAGTGGGATCGTGTTGCCGGGTTAAGCACCATGTTTCAGATTTTCAACTGTTTCATGTCCAGATGCTTATCACGCCAACGGGGAGGGCTTGGTAATTTTTATGAGACAGACAGTGTGTTCATGCAAATTAAGTGTCTCATATAAAATGAATATTAATCAAGCACACTGTCTGCATACAGTTTGATTGATGAGCACTCACTTGGAAATCTTAGGATATGAGCTGAGATGATTAAAACCAAGATGATCCTTTCCTTCTAGAGTTGAAGACTATTTTTTCCGCTCGGACGAGCTTCCAAACCTTGCTGATGGTTTAAAATTGAGCAGTCAATTTCATATTACTAAACACAGCAGAAATGTCAAAATCGTGCTTTTCTAATGCAAGTTGAAAGGTGTGAAAAGCTGAAGGTAAATGGAGAGTGCTCTTTTAAGGCACTGTGCGCATCCCTGGAGCTTGACAACGTGAGCAGCAGGCATTCACTCATACAATTGGTTTTCCACAAGGGACCCCAACACAGCTAGCCACTGACAGGCAGATAATAGCACTAACTTTAGCCGGCATAGTCTCTGAATGGCCCTATATGATAGGCTTGTTGAGTGTGACTGATGGCTTGGGGTAAATAATGGGACCATCCCTCCTCCCTTCCATGCGCACAAAGGCATTGCAACCCCTCCTGACACACAAAACACTTCCCAACTACAAGACAATAGGAGCACAATCCATTACAGGAAATTGCTTGCACATACAATAAAAAAACCTAGCTGCAAAACAAATAAAACAAATTACCATTACAAATATTTAACAGTATACAAGTATACAATTGGGATGGGGTTACATTCCCACATAGGAGAGAAATAAAAGCACAAAGCAGATGAGCAGAGCAGATGTACAGTTGGGTGAATAAATGCAGATAGATGCATCGTTTAAAGACAGGCCAAATCTGCCTTGAGACAGCTCTCCATTATAATGCAAAGCTCAGACACTATCCATTTTCCACGTCTTCCTTCTTTCTATCCTCCCTCTCTTTCTCTCTCTCAGCATATCTTGCCTAATGCAGCACAAATGGATCCCAGACAAAGGAAGGAGGAGAGGAAGAGGCGGGGTGATAGGCAGGACAGGAGAGAAAGAGGAATGGACTATCAAGAATTGGGAAAGGGAGGAATGTAAAAGATCCAGAGGTGGAGGATAAGAGGGTGGGAGGACAGATGGAGAAAAGGGGAAATCAGTGAGATAAATGGGAAAGATGGATGAAATGGATTCACAAATGAATAAAGAAAATAAAAGACGATGATGTAAAGGAAAAGGGATATTCGCTGACAGTTTGAAGGTAAAGAATTGCAGAGTGAGTGAATCCAATGTACACCCTTCACTTCAGCGGCTGTTGCTTTAGTGGCTCAGGTGGGCAGGTTACCATGACAACCTTACCTGTTGGCCATTAATCACCTACCAGGAGCAATTGGCATGCTGTGCCCACAAACACTGCAAGCCATTATCTGGCCATGCTTGATTTTGGATGTGAGCTAAAAGGCGGCACATTACATGACTGCTGGGGACTTGACTGCGTCGTAGCAAAAATGCTCCCGAATAAAGAGATATAACATATAGATCTAAAACACTGTGACCCCACGGGTAATTCCCAATGCACTTTATAGATTTCTTTTTAGACAGCTGCATCAAGATATTGCCAATGTATTATGCTGACCAGAGCAATTTTCATAGATACAAGTTCACAGCATTGGCAAGGTTGTGAGCATGATAGATATGTAGTGAAAAAACTTGACCTCGCCCGTGACGCCACAGTCTTAACGTGATATTTAACCAAGTTAGAGGCATTGCTGTAGGAATGGAAATGTCTTGCTGTCTGTTTGTCAGTCACTCAGTGTACCACTTTGGTCCGGACTGAATAACAACTATTGGATGGATTGGCATGAAATTTGGTACATGCATTCATCCCTTAGCATTAATTAGAATTGCAAAGCTAACATCATCCTTAGCCGTGCTATTGAGAAACTATATCATACCTGCTTAAAATATGCATGTTACTTTGCCTTAGTGAGCAGTTAGGATGCAGATGTTAGCATTTAGCTCAAAGCACTGCTGTGCCGAAGTAAAGCCTTACATCCCACCTAGCGAGGCTACAGGCTGAGAAGAAAGCCTGTTGAAGCTATAAATATATCTGAATGAGCTTGTGGTTACACAGAACAAAATGGTATGACGTCCATCTAATGCAAACCTCTTTACTGTTCAAAATGGACAACACAGGCCCCAACGGGCCCTGAAGCACTGTAACTATGACCTCTAAAGCATACAAACAAACAATACAGGCCACATCCTTTCACATGTGAAACAAAGCCAAACCAGGCCTTTTTCTAATTACTGCTATCATTTTTCAGCACAGCCTGAACTTGGTTGAGCCATCTTTGGAGGGAATCTGCTGAGAACAACCTCCATTTATTTTCTTTTTATTTGTATTTGACTTTTTCAGGTCTCAATTTCTATGCATTTTGTATTTCCTCTAACTGCATTTGCATAATTTTCCAACACACACTTAATTCCCTGCCAGATTTGAGAAGGGAGAAAAAAAAAATCGCAGACACACACACTCACAGTCTCACACACACACACACACACACACAAACAACAACAGCAATTTCAGCTCAGCCTCTGAATCAGGGGTACAGCAAATTCCAATGTCAATAACACTGATCCCAATGGCGCATGCATTTCAATATCATTATCTGATGCCGAGCCAAGTGCAGAATATAATGAAATCTTAAAACATGAATTGTATAGCATCCCGGGCTAGGCAAATGTGATGCACTAAAGTGCATTATGTATGATGCTGCATGCACTCAATACAGACTTGATTACAATGTTAATTCTGCCTTCCATCTGGTCCTGTGTGTCTGTGTTAGTGTTTCTGACCACAAATTGCTATGGTGTGTCTAGGTGGCATAATGATTGTATCCCAAGTGTTACCGATGGCAAGAATATGTTGTAAATGGTCTGGAAATGAGAGGTATGACAGTGTCACAAGCAACCACAATGGTCATGACCACAGGGAATTCAAATGGGTTCCACCTGGACTCTACTCACAGCTCAATTAGAGAGAGAGGAAGGGGGAGGGAAACAAAGAAACCGAAAGATCCAGTGGTTTGAACAGAAGGCAGGTGTGTGTATGCTTGTGTATCCATCAATGTCCACTAAACGTTGAATTCATACATACAAATGCAAAGCTGGAAAGAAGTGGAGTACATTAGCGAAGCCAGCGACTGAGGAAAAGCAGCAAGAGAGGTCAGAAACTCCGAAAACTGCTGTGGCAATTTAGATCATTCACTACTGCGTCATTCTTTGCACACCAGGAAGTTTACTCAGTAATCGCAGAGAATACCTGCACGGAAACAAGCTAAACCTTTTTGTTGAGCAGCAGCAAATGTGACAAATGACAATTACAGGGTGATATTAAATGTTAACACAAATGCAACAGCACAATAAGCAGGACAATAGCACAAGAGAGAGCACAGAATAGTTTATTATTCTTCATTTTCTGTCTAAAGTTCGCCAACATTATCCCCCATACAATAACAGCCAAGTGAGGCTGTAGCAGCAAAACCCATCAATTTGTTGAATCTATTTGTTTTTGACCAACTTCTACATTCCATTATTGACGTATATCATTTTAGATTGGTCTCATTTGCAAAATTTTACCCTAACAGGACATAACATTTTCAACGTATTTCTAAGAACAAAATTCAATGTAATATAATGACTTAAAGGCCCTTTTTTATTGAGGGTTAACTGATATTTCGGCCAAAACATCTTTTGTTAGTTGTTAGTGTGAAATGTCCTGGTCCCAGCAATGTTCCTGAATGTGCAAATATCGATGGGAAAGTGTGAACAAATAATCGATGTATATATTGTGGTCGGTTTTGTTGCGAGATGTTATTGAGTCACTAGCGCCAGGACTGAAATACATTCTTTTTCACCTCCGTTATCTGTGAAACTGAAAGGACCTCACAAGTCAATATGTGCAGTATATAAATAATTCTGGCACTTTGAAAATTATTGTGCCTGCATATATTGTCTCGTGGTGCATTCCTGTGGCTGTACCATCTTTATTTCAAACATGCTCATGTTGAAATAAACGTCTTGGTGAGTGAGTGCTATGAGTTAACCTTTGCTTTCCCAACCCTCAACATGGCAAGAACTTTCAATTGCATCAATCCAGTGTTCTGCAACATCGCTCAGTGTTTGTCTACAGTCACCAATTTATTTTCTATGCTGCTTTGAACTGAATGAGAGTAAATAAGCCTGACTGAAAAAAAGACTTTCAATAGTTTGTTTATATATATATATATATAAAAAAGACTAAAAGAAAACATTACAAGGATGAAAAATGTGGAGAAAAAAAAAACAGAGCAAACATTCAAACCACTCCAGCCTTGTTGTCTGTGGTCAGCAATAGTCCATTTCCTTGTTGAATCAGATCTCTGTATTCACCTGGTGTTGAAAGGTAAATAATCATCCAAGCATAGTTGACACAAAGGTCAAGGGTCATCACAGGGAATTGCTTTGTAGGCTCCTTTTGTGTTGTCTAGAAGCTTTCAGAAAATGCTGGCTGAAATGCGAGAGAGCTCCTCTTGTCAAAGACCACAGTGACCTGGCTTTGGAGTGATCGATCAGCAAGCAAGAATAAACTTGTGGATACATGGTGGTATGCTCAAGGACTGACTTTCCAATGAGAACTGAAAATGTCAAGTAGAGGAGGAATGTGGATAATACCATAAGGTAATAAAGTAACATTATTTTTTTATTTCAAACTGTTTTTGTTGGTGGTTTCCAGGCACTTCACAGTCAAGTGACACCGACTGCTGTAAAAAGAGACAACACTGGCAGCAGCTGCCTGCCCAGCCAAAATCCTATGAACCATTTCCAAATCATTATGGTTCAGGTCACCCCATGAAGCCCCTCTAGTTGCCAACACATCTTCCCCCTGTCTTCTCCAAGCCCAACTTATCACAAAATGCTCAGAGATAATCATCTATAATTGGGTATTTTGTTTTTCCAAGCCACAGGGAAGAGGTGCCTGGCGAGTAAAGTATGGAGTGAAGTGTAGAGAGCTTGTGGGCTGCGGGGTCCCTCAGTCCTCACTCAGATAGTATAGAATGGAGTTTGATCAAAGTCTGATTGGTCTGGGCAAACGTCCTCATGGGGTATGTCTCTGGACAAAGAGAGCAATACTTTCCTCTCTTGTTGAGGCAAATGCTCTCAGGTCTGACAAATCATGGCTGGTCTCGAGGTGCCAGGTCTCACCACTAGTTCTAAAACCTGATGAGATAGCTGGGGCCCCTGGGATTGTATCAACCTCAATCTGAAAGTCTACTGAATTTCAAGTAACCTTTTCCTTCTTCTCCTTCTTCTTAATAATACTAATTAAAATTAGGATTTGGTATGGTTATTGGTCAGCAATATTTTTTATTGATAATAATAATAATGTACTTTTTCCGGCGGCCCACTAAGAGTATTTTATTGGCTATAAGTGGACACAAAAGAAAAATTGAGCTTTGCAGCAGCATTGCATAAACCATGTCTCCAACTAATGTAGTACTTGTGTAATGGACTCAGCAGCATGGACTCTCATGCTGAGCTACTTATAAAAAAAAAAACATTTAGGAGGTACTGGTTTAATTTCACTAGATGCTGAGTAATTCTAATTAAGTCATTAAAGACTTCAGCTTGAAGTACAAATCTGCAAACACAAGGGATTTAATTAAGTGAATTGGGGACCACAAAGTGAGAATCACATTGACACCATGTTGATGATATTGCTGGTTGCTCTATCTGCTTTGTGTGCGAGCGAGGGGATGGTTGGGCGAGTTGGTTATATTTTCTTAGTGTCAAAACAGAACATGAACGAAGAGTACCTGCAGTACACAGGGGGAGGAGAGGACACTCTGTGACCTGTGTGTGCCTTTGTGTTTTTACACACTCAGACGCACTTTGGGGAGTGGCGTGAAAACACACACACAACCCAGTGACCTTGCCCCTGTGTCTCTTGGCTGCGCAGTAGAATGTGTTTGGGTTGGAGTCAGCCGCCAACCTTTCTAAATCTAAAAGTGGAGGTCTCCCGGGGTGAGACAGTCGTATAACAGTCGGGGATAGTTAGCGAATGTCAAAGTACAGGAACAGACTGTAAACCGTGGCTTTTACAGTGCTGTGATTTGAGTTTCCACGCATGCACACACATTGGACAATCTGTTACAGAAACAGCTTTTAGTCCAAGAACTAAAAATGAAGAATATGTATTCAAATAAAGGGTTTGGATAGATGGACCTGGAAGGCCTAACAATTGCTGTATGATTGGACTGGAAAGCATAATAATAGGGTTTGCACCCAGATCCTCTGCAGAAAATGTAATATGGTGTGTTTGTTGGCAGCTGGGATACACTGTGGAAAACAGAGCAAGCGCATACACACACCGTCTTAATCTATGACAAATACCCTTACACAGATTCATCCTCAAATTCTCTTACACCCTCAACCTCCTGCTCTTTCCTTTCATCCTTCTCCATCTCTCTAAAACACTAATTGACATAGCGCACAATCATCACGACTTGTGACCCAAGTCCAAGTCCTAATTGTACTCTGGTGTAATGTTATTCGTCCACTTACGCCGTGGCCACAAACACCATTCTGCCCTCTCCACAGAGCGGATGAAAGCGAGGAAGTCAGTAATTGCTTTTGACTTTCCAGAGTACTGCACCCCAAATAAGTGGAAATTTCGCAGACCCACTCAGAGCACAGTCATTTTAATGAGATTGCCTTCTGTTTACACAGACAGTATAACAGAGGACTTGGTTTATGGCATTGGCTTTTTTGCAATCAATATTGAGCGTATCAATGCTGGGAGGTCTCCGGGCACAACCTGTATTTAATTTGGCCAAAAAACATTGGCCCATGAAGTTTTAAAGACAAGTAATCCAGCTAGTTTTTTCCTGCTTAAGTCATGCTTTCTTTTAACCAAATCAACAACCTTTACAGTGTCTTTGCAGAAAAATTTGTCTTTGCTGAAAAATGAGATAAAAATGGTAAATTTCATCAACCCCTGATCTTTTTTTAGCACCTTTTTTTTTTTTTTTTTTTAACACTGTTAACTATACTTTTGTACACCTGTATTTTTGTGTTTGGTGCTACCTAGCAAATGTTGCATGCTAACTGAAGAATGAACTAAGCTGCACCCGCTAAACATCAGCATGCTGGCATCGTCATTATGAGCATGTCAGCATGCTTCTAAGCGCTGCTATGCATTGGCACAACCTCACAGCTGCGACTGTGGAGGTGGACTCTTAATCTTGTTTAACCCAGACAATGCAGCATTTTAAAAAAACATCTGTTAGACAAAAATGTGATGTCAGAATGCCCATCTGCATTCCCATTTGTTGTAAATTTAAAAAATCTTAGGGTTGTGTACTGACTCATGGCGTCAGTGTCAAATCATTTTGACACTGATGCCCGTCTCTCAGAAGCTCTTTTTGCATCGCTGATGATCCTCTTTGATCAAAACCTCACACTCTCTCAGATGGAAGAATATCGACTCAATTTCTGTGGAGTCCTGTCAGCCACATCTATCCCATGCGGGAGTCGGGTGCCCAAAGCTTAAGTGAAAGAGACTTTCCACACCTCCATCCTTTCTGTTTTCATTCTCCTCATTTCATTTTTGTATCAGGCCGACACTGGAATGTTATTCAACCTGCACAACAGGCCACCAGGAGTGTGTGGGGGTCCACGTTTAAAGCAAACTCTGAAACTCTATCCTACCCACTACCCCTTAGCAATCCACCCCCACCCTGATTCCCCACGAAGCTGGCCAAGGCAAAAGAGATTTTTGTTTTACTTTTACATCATGGGTAGAGAGGGGTCTACTTCGGTGTCACACTCTTTCTTTTGACTTGGACTCGGAGCAAAAAAGGAGTCTATGGGACTCTCCATGAGTCTGGCATGGAATTCCTGGACCAGTTGGTTTCAGCACAGTGGGGAGTCTGGAGTTGGGGGAGGGGAGGACTCTGCTCTGACAGACGTCCAGTACACACAGCTGATGCCTCAGGCTGGCTAGTCTAATAACATCATCTGTGCAAGACAGTAGTGGTGGATCTCATATTTATAACCCAATATGCCTATCGGGAGGGGTGGAAATAGCGCAACAGCAGCCAACACCACAGTGCTCTTGTCAAGAATTTTTCGAATGGATATAGTTTGGCAACTTTTGGCCATGCCGGGCATACAAATGGAGATAGGCCTTGCAATTCACATAATTATAGTTGTGTCTGATTAACAGATGACTTAGAAGTCCCAGAACAGGGGCTGCCTTCCCTCTAAAAATCTGTTACCATCTTGAGTTTGAGAGGCTTCATCAAATTTGATGGATACTTCCAAAAAGAAATTGAAAAATGAGTAATGTGATGCAGCCAATGGGGAGTGTTAAATTCTTGTTAATGGTAGATCCGACTCTCATCAGTTTCAAAATCGGAATGGTATAGCCTAGTGTGAGATTATATGTAAATCACTGGGCGCATTTAGCTTGGGAGGTTTCCTTCACTGCTGCAAATATTCACATTGAAGGATGTTAAAGCATTAAGAAGTAAGAGGAAGAAACTCTCATTGCTGAGCAGGACAAGCTGAACATGGGGAAGTGTGAAGATATTCTATTTTTGTTTTTAGTGTAAATGTATCCCATGAAAACCAACCATGACTTGATCCTACTAATAAGTACTGTCTTTGTTACCAAACCCTAATATAGCTTATTCCTCCCTGCCATTCAGCTACATTTTTGTCCAAAAGCTATTAAAAAAGGGTTAGAATCAGTCACACCATTGCACTAAGTGACATGTTACATCATTATGATGAACATTGGCTTTGCAGTTTATTTTAAGTCAGTCCCACATACACTGTCTTAATGCTGCAAATACTCACTACAGCATCAAATGTGTAATAATCCATAGCAGAAAATAGACTCCAACACTTCCACCATTGATTCCTGCTAAAAACTGCAGTGCCGGGCTGCTTTATTAACTACTTGTTAAATCGTATCAATTAATGTGTAAGTATACATTTGTGAATTTAAAAATGTAGGTCTTCAGCAGGAATAAATAGGTACAAAAGAGTAGGAAAGTCAGAGAATACTGAAAAACAGGCATTAATGGTTTAGATGTATTTCCATGGAATTTGTTGACAATAAGAAATTGTAGACGTGTCCTTTAAGATCTGGTTTCCTTAAAGCAGAGTAAATGATTAAGAGAAACCTGCTTCGCCAGGTTAAGACTTCTCTGTGAGCTGAAACAAAAATTAGTTACTCATGATCAAGCATCTTTTGTACTTCATGTGTGACAAAGGTAAAAGTGAAACCCATTAGAAACACTCACAGAATAATGAAACGAAACATTCTTTAAAACATTAGTAATCACAAATATCACTATTATTAGCAATACAAATTCTTCCTATTTCGCATCAAATATATAGTAGTGGGTAAAGGAGAAATTTGATTACTGACCATGTGTACGTTTAACAGAACTTTTAGAGTAATCATCACAGTAAATGTGTGTCTGATTTCCTGTCTCCATGCCTGATTTCCCTTAATAACCTGGATTCCTATGTGCATGTAAGCATAGTCACTGGGTCTGAGAATTGAGTTTCCACACTGGTTCAGCTCTGATGGAGCCTCCTACCACAACATATCCTGATGCCATCAACTCAGAAGCCTGAATTTTTAACAGCCCTATCGCTGAGAATCATGCCCTCCATCCTTTTGACACATCACAGCGACTGAGTCTCGAAAGTGATTGATTATGGCAACATGTGCTGCGCTGCTCCTGTTTTCTGTTGTCTAAACTGTGTGAGGAAAAGGCCCACGAGCGCGAAGTGCAATCGTTTATGCTCCAACCGCTGCAGCCTTATCTGCATATAGGCGGCATCTGCTTTGACCTCGCATACGGCCCTGAGCTGCATCAGACATCAGCCAAGTCCTAGTATGTGCGTATTTCCAAGCATTGTGCTACAACTGTAATGTGAACATCACAAAGATTTCTTTGAATCATCATTAGGGGAAATAAGGTTCATGATGGCTAATGCTATTTTATGACTGACTGAGTGAAGATACATTAACTACTACTAACAGAATTAACATAATAATAGCGATGTAATATCAGAGGACAATGTCAAGGGGAAAGTACAGTTGACTGTGAGAGCTTGATTCAGACCAGTACACAGTAACACTTTATTTAAAATCTCAGTCCCCCTGCCCTTTCCCACTGATGTGTTCAGCCAACGGCGTTTTTTTTTTCTTCTTTTCACACTGCATTTAAACACCACATAGTTTAATTGAGCTTTGTGAGGAAAGCAGCACGCGAGATCTTTCCACAAGTTTCCCAGCAGACATTCTATCAAACGCAGGGACTTGTCACCGGGATGAAAACTGTACATGTTAAGTGGAGTGACACAGAGAAATGTCCTCTGTTCAGTCTGACTCTGCAAATCATTATTCAGATTGAAGCACACCTCAGCGATCCAAGCCTGTATCCATGCACTAATGCTCGCCGCAAATGGTACCAATAACTCAGTATATCGGAGTGATTTCCTGCGTGCAAGCTGATGCCGACAGTTCCTTTGACAATCCCTTAAAAATTTAAAGGATTTGCGTGAAGCAGTGTGTGTGTGTGAAAAACTTGAGCTGAAGTTTGCAATGTGCAACATAAGCATCCATTCAGATTTAGTGGACTTATTATTATTATTATTATTAAAAGGTCATTGAACATTACATTGAAGTATTAATCTTTAATAAACTGAGTTGCTGTGCAGCTCGCATAAACTCATATCAGACACACTGTCAACATACTCGGCACAAAATCCCTCAGTATAAAAACAATTCTCCAATCATAGTTTTAGCGACCATTACTAAGTACAGCAGGTCTGCCAAGCTCTGGATTTCTTATAACATTAAAGCTGTGTATGTTGGACTGCAATAAGAGTGATACTTGACATTTAAAGAGTGTGGGGGGTAGGTTCTTTTTTTTTTTTTTTTTAAACCCTTCCAAAACCAAAACCACAAGAGGAAAAATGTAAGGAATAGATTAAATGGTGTGTCCATCTAAGCTGCACTTATACTACCTATAGTCGTAACCAAGTGTTACTTACAAGGAGCATGTCATTAACATGCATATATTATCTTGTAGGTGCAGGTTACAATTTAAAAAAGTCAGCGTCCTCTTCTTTATTGTATTCAGGAAAAGTTAGAGTCTAGCAACCCCTGACAATGTTATATGATATGGCATAATATTTGCCGAAGTTAGCCCTCACCCAATATACCTTTACTCTAATAACATTAAAAGCAAAAACATACAATTTGATGATAACAATGTTGACATGTTTAAGCTAAGCAGCCAATGCTACAGCTGATAAAATCTGCCAGCAGATGCCAAAATCGACAGTTGCGGGCTGGAAACGAGAAGCTGCTCTCGTCTGCCTCAGTTTAAATTCAAGGATCCATTGTTTAAAAGTTTTGAGGTGTTCACCTTCCACTGTTTTCATTGTTGACTGCAATACGTGAAGCGCATTGCCTGATTCGATGCCTGCGTACCACCTGGAAATCTAAACGAGCCGAGTATCGCCAAACTTGTGTGTTTACACTCCCACTGATTGGCTGAACGAGGAGAAACCATAACATCTGGCTAAATTTGGTGTTTTTCTTTTCTCCTCTTCTTTATGTGGGATTTGAGTAGCTTGGTTTTTTCTTACGGCGGTATGTCAGTGCCATGCAGCTGTGAGCAAAACACACAAGGTGTACACGCCAAATTCAAAGTACGTTTTCATTCACATGGAGCACATGCACAGCACACCACATCAACAGCATGACCCGCAAATTAAACACCAGAGCACGGTTATTAAAGCCAGGGCTTGAAACTTGGCTCACGTTTCATGCTAAATTGAGTGTGAGAAGCATGAATGCACATCTGTGTTCATATGGAGCCTGTGCATGGCAGGGAACAAGTGTTGTGCGCATAACTGAACTCGTACGAATGCACTGACAGATAATGTCTAAGCTGCATATGATATATTTTCCACCAAATAAACACAGCAACACCCCGCAGGTCACCAAAAAAAAACAACTGGTTTTAAAATTTTAATAATGTGTCACATTTGAACGATTGAAAATTAAATTATTTAGCGCCTGCGGTCCTTCACAGCGCTCCTTTATTATACTTCTGCAAAGCAATTTATCCGTTATTGCTTTCTAAATAGGGCAACGTATCCTGGGTCACATCTTCAAACAGCTAGGAAAAATTGAAAACGTTGTAGTGTATTAGCAGAGACAAGGCATCGCACTTTGTGGGTGTTAAATTGTTTAAATATGCATATAATGTCCTGTCTACCATGTGAAGCTTGCCCTTCCGCTAAATGAATTATAAATATGGTGGACCTCACGCTCGTGTGAAAAATGAAGCACTTAGCACTTAGACAACTGTAGTTTGAGGGTTCAGGGTGCCATATGGCTTCATATCCACTTTCAGCAGTGTTGTCTGTAAACTGGTGGACAAAAGGATAAACTCAAGCTGTCTCTGGTAGCTGAAAAAAGGCGGAGATGTGTCCTCATGCTACTGCTTTCAGTATATCAAAGATCCTTCCACCTAAAGACTTCGGCAAAGGTTACACACATTAGCTCATCCCTGAATTGCGCGCTACGTGAGGATGTGCCACTGACGTTTCTTACTATTTTTTATCTTGAAGTGAAATTCAGTAAGAAATACGGTTGAGTATTCAGCATCCTCCATCACTGTCTCCACACTAGTTATTATAAGCTGTAATAAATGGCCGGGCTCAAATCTGACAACACAATAGATGGCAGAGAGTAAGTGGGCTATCAGACAAGTCTGTCCGTGACCAAATGTTATTCTTTGTTAATATGTATGTATTCAAATTCCGCAGCTCTGGAGGTCAGGTTGTGAAGTGAGATGCATCTGATGTATTTGTCTGGCATCCTGAAATCTTGGCAAAAATCTTTTGGATTTGGAGCTTCTTGTCATGGACAAATAATGCATCCCCTGGGTCCCCTAACCAAGTGAAGCACATCGATCTGTTTTCTCTCTTAAATGAGCGATTGGGCAAGAACACTACTAGTAATCCATTTTCAAAATATTTCTGCATCGTTGCCCTTGTTTTTTTCCTGTGCAGAGTCAAATGGTCATTACGCGCAGTCAAAGACTGATTTTTTTCTTGAATTTATTCTTCCCAAACAAATCTTTTTTCAAGGTCAGAGGGCAAATTGCTGTCAAGCAACCTTTAAAAGCGTGTTGCACAGAACTTCCCTTTCATAGCTGTACTTTTTTTGTCATTTCCACAGCAGTTGCCATGCAAATAACACACTCTGCTGAGTTATTGATTGGTTCCACGGATGCAAACAGCAGGTTTAAATGGAAATGCTAAGTCGGCATGGAGAGAGAAGTAGATCTGATGAGCTTGGTCTGCATGAAAACATAGCCCATTTAAAGCATTACTGAAATGACTGTGTAGCAACAACATGCAGTATATCCTAAAGCTTTAGTTTTTCAGCAAAGAAAAACTATTAGTCAGTAGGTTGTTGCAACAGGGTTCAGCCAGCAAGATTGATTCAATCTGCCAAATATAATGAGAATTTGATGTGCCTTATCCAAATACAGCTTATATAACAATTATTTAAAAAATAGATTCTAAAAGCTATATGTACATGTCAATACAAAGAAAATATAATAGTATAATCATTCTTGGAGATTAAAAATGTCTGTAAGAACCTCGGAGTATGCAGCAGATTTAAGAATAAAACAGAGAAAACATAACATTGTATGTTCCTTTTCATACTCTATCACCACAGACTGAAAAAACAGAGGAAGCAGAGGAGCCAAAAAGATTATTCAGCCTTGCCATTTACCTCCAGAATTCTGGATAATGGTCTCCAGTCCACTAAATATAGCCTATTTAGAAATTAAAGGAAAAATGCCAATTTTCTGTCCTCATAAGACATCAAACAAAAGAGCCAGAGGTACATCCAACATCCCTTCCATGGTCTGGCAACACAGAAGGATTACAATGTCCAAGCCATAGACTACTAAACCAGTGGACAATGCAGCAGAAAAACATTTACAATCAGGATTAGGGAGAAAGGGATGGAAAGTGGGATGTATGGACAAAAGAGGAGAAGAGGTTTACAATAAAGGGGGTTTATTTACAACGTCCCCTCCTTCATTAGATTAAATATAGAGTGCTTTCTCTTGGGACGTGGAAATAACAAAGTTTCTTTTTCTCAGAGGACCTCCTTCCTGTGAGCGATATGCTGGAAATAACTCCAAGTCCTCAGGTGAGAGCCCTGTGGGACACATCCAGAGGAAGTGTGCTGTACGTTATCATACCCAGTTCATCTCCAAATACTTTATCTGAGAAGCTGACTTCGTCGGGAGGCAGAGACAATGCCTTACAAAGTATTATTTTTAAATTTTTCATACACTGTAGTGGCACTATCCCGATGGGAGAGCATAGCAGGCTCATGAGAACATGTAAAATAAATGTATTTGAGCTGGACATAGCAACCCTAATATACTCTCTAAAGTCTGTATTGGTTCAAAGTTTAGGTAAAGATATAAATAAAGTTTTCTCTGTTCCTTGTGGTCGTTTTATGTCCAAGCTGAAGTGCATCTATTTAGTTAAAAGCACAAGAAAAGGCCGGAGCCATTTTTCAAAAATTGATGACGGCCTTGCATAAATTATGCAAACTTTTGTCCTTGTGCCAAACAGTGCATCTACTGAATACTAATTACGAGGGGGACTTGGGGATATGAGTATGCAGAATATGAAACACATGCCAACATCTCCTGTCATCCATTGCCAAATCAAGGAAAGGAGACAGGCATGCAGAATATCATGAGAGAAAAAAAAATATGACAACGTCACATATAATACAACATAGAATTTTTGATTCCTTTGTCTTTACATATTCCATGTCAAATGTAAAGTCTTCTGCAATTTAGGTTTACATTTTACATTTACTTGTCATATTGTTAAAATCATCTGTAGGATTCAACCCTATCCTGGCTTGTAAATTAACTATCCATTACTTTATTGTCACATTTTGTGGCTTGGATCGCTGTTGGACATTTACAAGGATTGATTGTAATTTTTTTTTTTTTTTTTTCGCTTGAAATACTGCGGCTTGATAACTCAATGAATAAGGCTGTTAAATGTTCACACTGAGGACAACAGAGTTCAGCTGGGTTTTATAAGTAGCAATGAATTAAAATCTTTTTCAATAGCCATGAGCTCACTGCTGAACTTTTGGCTTTAATGAACACTGAAAGATGTCGGTAAGATACACATAAAATAGTATGTAGATTAATGTCTTTATAATTCATTAATGATAGTAATAATACTAATGATGTAAGACGTGCTGGTGGCAACAAGTTTCTTCAGCCAGACAGAGCATGAGGAGATACAACAGCCAAATGGAACCCCTGGCATGGACGAAGCAGCAGCAAGACACTTGTTGGTGATTTGATATGCAAATGCAATTACCTTATTTGCTAATCCGATGTCACCCCTTTGGCGAGACAAAGGTGTCTAATTTCAGGTGAATCCTATCACTTTTTTGTATCTGTAAGTAGAGAGCAGTATACTGTAGCTTCATTAGTGAAACAGCTTCCTTTTGTTTGATGTGTATACTCTACCGTCTAGTTATAGAGACATTTTGGCCGCGAAAGCAGCAAGAAGCACTTTCTAGTGGTTGGATTTGTCCATGTGTGTAAGGGCAGGTTTGTACAAATATTGGGCTTATGGCATGTTTTTGGGGTCAAATGTCCTCCAGAAAGAAAAATAAAACATACTTAAAGGAATAGGTAAGCATTTTTTTGATTCTTTTTTTGCTGAGAAAATGGATGCCACTCCCATGTTTGTACAGCGTCCAGTCAGCTTAGCTTAGCATGAAGACTGAAAACTGGGAAACAGCTAACCTGACTGTCTAAACGTAACCAAATCCACCTACCAGCACCTCAATTACTCACAAATTAAAATGTTGCACTTCAAACATATATCTGTTTAAATCATAACATGGTAATTAGTGAGCTACGTGTGCCGGGCTAGCTGTTTCTCTTCATTTCCAGCATTGGTGTTATGAAAGCTAATTCTCTTCTTCTCACAGCAAGAAGGGGAGTAAGAGCATTTCCGTGAATGTCAACCTATTCTTTTCAATTACAAATTACAAATCTCAGTGGACTAATTGATTTAATGAATGAGGAATTTCCTGTGGGTTTTCTGGTCAGTGCATTGTTAATACAAACGATGACTGCGCTTTTGGTTCGAAAACATTCCCTTGTCGGCCATCTGTTTGAATAGCAAACAAATTTACTGGATGAATTAGTATGCATGTTTTGTGTAGAGCATTTTGTTGGTTTCCTTTGTCTAATTCCACCGGCAATCCATTTCATTGTGGAAATGACATGGGGAAATGCTTGATTGATTTATGGAAATTCATTCTATGCCTATGACATTTGTCAGGCTGTTATATCAATAGCAATACTGACAGCGACAATGACCACTGCAACATCACTGACAGATCTTACAAATAATAAAGTACACAAGAAAGTACCACACGTAGGGAGACGCAATTATGCAAAAAAATAACTTTTACAATGTGTATTTGCATTTGTCACTTCTCTGTAGTTCGAGACAAGAATTCTTGTCTTAATTTCCTTAAACTAAGATGCGATCGCAAATTAAAGAGATTGACGTGCTTAAATACAAACACACACACACACACACACACGCATACGCACACATGCATGAGGGTGCACTCTCCTGCACACATCTGCTCATCACTGAGCCTGTTGGAAACTGTCACATGCCTGGCAGGTTCTGTAACTTGGGCAGATGGTACAGCACAATTAGGCCCACCAAATCTCTCAATCACTCTCCTGTATGCCATATGAAGAACCTGTTAAACCAATGTGCTTGTCCACTTTGTATTCCGGTCCCTAGTTTCCAAATTGTCTTTATTCTCACATTCTGCAAACTATTTCTCTTGGCTGGCTGTTCCTGAAAAGTGCCTCTCCTCCTTCCTTGCTATTGCAGTTAATGTATTCTTTGCTTCCCTCATTTTCTGCAAGCTACAAAGCTCACATTTTTTCGTCATTTTCCGCAAGCACTGTTCTTTTTCTAGCAATGTCTTCTCTTGATCCCTTTCACTTTGCAGTACACTTCCTACAACCCCCCCTCCCACCCAGTTTTTCTCTACCCTTTTCTGCCTTCTCTTTTGGCTTGTTTAACCACTGGCCTGAATGCAAGTCTATACTGTAGACAATAGGCAGGCGCAAGTGTTTCATTCACACCCAATTACTGTGAAAGGGATTTTTCTGGCCAGAAATTCACCAAGGAGCACAATGAGAGTGTCACAGAGGAACAAGATATCCCTGGCGTTTTGCATTCTGTCCCATGTTCCGCACAAAAGAGAAGAAAGGCGATCCAGTGTATTCGACACCAGCGAGGGCCATTAGCCGGAGCTGGTTAAATAAGGATAGCTCTAACTGAGGCGCTAACAGAGATGGGAAACATCTGCTGCTCGCGCTGGGCCCTCGTTGGCCCTGAGGATTCTCCCTTTGATCAGCGGGCCTCACAACCACCTTGCTACAAGAGCTCAGATGAAACAGCCTCTCGAACACACACACGCAGAGTGCGAGAGAAGCACACCCACACTTAAAGAGATGCAGACACAAACAAACGAGCAGGGCAAAGAATCGCACCGAGGTATATGCAGACTAATGCCGCGCATATTTGGAAATGTGGATAAAAACATTGCTTGTAAGATCTACAGCATGACTGGTTTGCTCTTTCTGGTTAGAGAAAAATAAAAACTTGCATGACTACTTTTCCTCTGCTGCATGAAAAAATATGACATATCCACATTTCCAGCGGAAGCAAGCCAAACACCTCACTCAACAGTGGGCCAGACGCCACCTTTGGACTGCCAATCCCGCTGTTGTATTTCCCCCACCTGTGACGGGAAGATGATTCACTGGGCCTGCCAGACTGCATCTAGGGACTGTGTGTGCTGGGGCGTGCTCACTGCCAGCACAGACAGAGGGGGGAAAAACACACCACCCTCTGCACTGCGCTGTGACCTGCAAATGCAGTTGATAAAATAATGTGGCCTGTGAGCAGATGTATCATCCTCAGCGTGTAACAATTCACCAATCCGAATCAAGGCATCCGGCCAAATGATTATGATATGGCAGACGGGAGCAAAACCGGGCCTTGTAGACAGAAGAATGTCGAAATCGCTGTCGTCCCACATGAACGCACCAGCTGCACCAGAAAAGCAATGCGCGAATTACATCCTAAATTGGATTTTTTTTTTCTTTCTTTTTTTTTTTTTTTTTTTAAACAGAGAATATATATGTAATTTTTCGGGTATGTATTTTTAGCCATGGAACCCACGCTCCACCTGTGCTGCATTATTTTCCGAATACACAACCAGCACCAAGACAGTGTTTGTTTTGACGCTACAAATGGAATATTAGATATAACCAGGTAATACAGATTTCACGAGGAAATTCAAGTTGGGGCGATGTTCAAAACTTCCCAAACAATATAAACAAGAGAGTGTAATATGGCAAAATGTATTTTCTTTTCCTTTACTTGCCTTATCTCCAGTTATACTTCTCTCAGATTTCATTTCTACCTGGATTTTAAGTCTGTTACAGAAAGATATTTGAGACGACTTAAATGTAGTGATAAAGAAAAGCTTTTATGGTCTACGACAAACAATATATAACTCTGGAATTCTTGCAAAAGGCTTCTTGATAAATTTCTTCATAAAATTGAGGAATGGCGCTAATCAATCAGGCTAACCCATGAGAATCGTCAAATTATTGAATTACAGCAATCGCATTAAGGTAAAGAGTGAGGAGAGTTAAATTGGTTTGCAAAGGATTTTATTGGCACTGGATAGGATTGCATTAATTCTAATCTGTGCGTAATAAATGTCAGTGTATCTCCAACTGTATTATACCATATATCACATGACAAATAGGAATCCAATTTATTCAACTACAGAACACTACCTCGCGCCCTTAAATCTTCCAAAGTGAACAAAAAAAAATTACAGTCTCACATGGAAAGAGTGGAAAGAAATGGGGAAAAAAAATACTAGTGTGTAATTATAAAGGCCACAAGAGTTCAAAAGTCTTAATGGAATGACTTCTGCACAAGCCAAATGAATTTTTTTCCCCGCTTTTGCTCTACGCCGTATCCAGGTGTTCATTATTCTAACAATAGAGAACATCCTGAGGGTCATGCCATGTTCTAATTCCTAATTAACTACCCACAACAGAGATCATGGTTGGCAGTGACCCTGACCAGCGACCAGGACCAGTTGGAGTCTCAGGGCATTACTCTTACGTAGGTTAGTGAACGCGCATTCCCAATAAACCCTCCTCTAACATAGTAACTGTACTGTGTGTCATGAAACTACAAGAATTGGGTCAGGCTTTGAGAAAGACAACTTAAAACCCACTGGAGACTGTGCATTTTAAAGACATAGCACAAGGGGAAACACCTGTGGACACGGGGGCTTATGGGTAACCACTGTTAAAGACCCCAATAGGATTCTGTTTATTTTGTATGTGCTATCTGTCAACCAGGAATAAAGAGGGGGCAAATACAACAAATGAATAATTCCCCGACTTCATGGCTAATCTCGGCTAAAGCTGCGTACCTATCAGTGGCATGTTTTTACGCTGTGCCTGAGATTAGTCATGTGTACACTCACAGTGCACATACAAATCGGGACATTACTGGCACTCGCAGGGAATACAAAAGCAGCAGCGGTGACTTAATGTCTATGTTTGCTTTGGAGAGATCAGGCGTGCCCTCCGTGTTACAACACGGGCCACCTGCAGTCTGGGAAATAGGTTTCTGGGGGGAATTAGAGGATTCTGATGAATGAACAAGACAGACATGAGTAACCCAGTCCAATATACTGCTTATCTACAAGCTTATGTTGCACAAAGGAGGCAGATAAGCTCAGACATGCCAGCACAACGAGGGAATGGAGAAATGAGTGGAAATTAGGCTGAGGGGGGTGAAGAAAACGTACCCAGGTCAAGATCTACAGGAGTGCGGTCAGTTGCGACAGAGCCTGGATGCTTTGAATTGCCCAAAGAACAGTTAACCATTGACTAGAGGGACTAGCCAAGCTACATATCTTGGGATCAATGTCATTCATGCTTATTCTGTTCCAGAGACCATGAAAACAAAAGCATGAAGTCATTATTTAGGCCTCTGCCTGCCCTGGGCAGTGAATGCAACACTAATCAATGAGAAAGAAAGACATTGTGGTTGGTCTTAGAGGACAGGTGATATGTTGGTGTGTGTGTGTGTGCATATGGATAAGATTATCCTGTCTATTAGTGTTCTCTTTGAGGTAGGTGGTCTGAATGGTTAGCATCACATTGCAACTATTACTTTGTGACATTGAAGGAAGGGCACAAACATTCTGTCACCTTTCGCCCTCTATACACAAAGAACTCGCAATATTGGCATAAACAAGACTCGTCACTGAGTCAGCTTTGCATTTTTATGCTAAATCAAATACTGCCGGCATAGTGCTTCTTCAATGTGTGCGTTCAGATAGGATGCTGGAATCCCGGAAGCAAAAGAGGCACGAAGCGTGCGGCGTGTAACAGCAGCGTGTCGTCTTCATTAGTGCGTCTGCTGCTGGCTTAAAAGCAGAACAACATTACCCCCTCCACCCCCAGAATTCTGTGTTTGTACATTTTACGTGGCCGTGGATGCGGAATAACAGCACAACAGTCCCACAATGGCAGGAATGTGGGTGTGGCTATTGTTTCTTAGAGTTTCTAATTATTAACAATTAACCTTGACTTGAGCCTGTGTAATATAGTTTCCCTTACTACGTGGTAGGCATTTGAAAGAATAGAAGAATAGAGACAGTTTTCGTATCAGTTCTAAAGTTATGTGTTTAGTAAAGGTTATTCTAATATAACTTTTATAACATGTTCTGTAAATTGTCATGTGTACTACTGGGAGTAGTAGTGTGGAGTACTATAGCTCAATTTATGCATTGCAATATCTGCCCAACAACAGTTCTACATGTTTTGACCATCACAACCATGACATCTGTACTGAAATTAGTCTGCAGTAAAATTGGCATTTTTTGTGTAGTGACAGAGAATTTAAACTGTTCCCATTTCTGATCAGTGTTTGGTATTGTCTGGTGAATGAAAAGCCACACTGAGTTTCACACAACCGTGTTTGAGCACTTCACAATAAGCCACGAGTGACAAAATTGAACTTCAGTTGTCAAGTACCATAATTCTATCCCCGGTGTATATTACGCAATCATCCACGGTGCCAGGAAACAAATCCCATTGACTTGATTGCTATTTAATTATTCTACTTGAAAATCCTTTCTGCTCTCTCTTTTCTCTGAACCTGAAAAAGAGAAATTGCGTTACCCATTAAAAAAAATCTCTACCTATTCAAGAATTACATTCCTCACAGCTTGTCAAATTCCACTTACGTGAACCCACCTTCAACACTCATTTTACTTAAACCTGAGCAAATGTGGCACACAACACAATAGGGTTTTGCTGAGGGAAAATAATTGCCCAAATACAGTGTGACAGGGGAGGTTGATTCACTCTGGAGAAAATATTGCCTGTTGAGAAAAAGTGTTGACAGACTAGCAGGAGACAGTGAAATGGAAAGAGAAAGAATGAGGAGAGGCGTAGAAAGGGGCAGTGTATAGTTTCCATCACCAAACAAAACACTACATATTTCTTTGAAAGAGAAAGTGTTAAGTTAGGCTACTCTGCTTGCTGTCAATAGCAACGTTCATCATTGGGCCAGCCGCAGTCTATATATTGATTAAACCATCCATCACTTAAACTCTACAAGACATTATTTCTAATTAAAAAGTAAGTCATAAATTTTGAGCTTTATTGCCAGGCTGCGGCTGTAAATAAAATTCAAGGGAGGGTGGAAACAGATTGCAGCCCCTGTCCACGGTTTAGAGCCACTGTAAAAAGGACAGACGGGTGTGATGGCACCTTTGGGATCCTCACACGCAGACCACGGGGCTGACAGCAGGGAGGTGCTCAACCCAGATAAACAGATGCAAATCAATAATTCCTCTAGTTGTGTTTTTATAAGACAGGCTAAGGCGTGGGTCATGCATATGGAGAACAAATATGTAAATTAAATTTTCATAAACCACTTGGGAATACGTGAAAGGAAGAGCGGTGGGTGTACTTGAAAATGATGTATAATCATAAGAGGTCATGAAAGTGTATGAAAATGCTCCATCACACAACTGGGTTGGCTGGTAGGCTGGCAGTGACAACGAGCTCCTATTATCCATCTGTGTCTCCATTTTCCTCTGCTAAACAACAATTTTGCTGCCAAATTTGCAGTCGCAGGACATTATTTAATGATCCCTGTTGATAAAGAGGCCATTAGTACACCTACACCGTAGCCAAAGCCCAGACGTTGGATGGGAAAACACAGAGCACACTCTCAGTCATAGCAGAGGACACTTCACATTTGACAAGTTCTGATTACCTCAGTGTGTATGCTGGTTGTAAGGCGGTGAACTCCCCTGACAGGCAGTTGCAGAGTGTTGGTTATTTTTGACGGGCACAGAGGGATGTCTGATTTCACAGGTACTAGCCAAAGGGAGGGTGGAAATGGAGGGAATTGGGGGAAGAAAATGAAGAAAAGGCATGTCATGGGCTCCACAGCCTCCACTGCCAACAAAAGAAAGCGTGTGCAATCATTATTCATCTGTCTCTCTTTTCCTCTCCTGGGCCGATCTTTTTTTTTTCCCCCATACCTGCCAGAACGGGAGTAGCTCTGACCACACAAGCGCCTTCTGACTGTGACTTGATAATGACAGAAAGGCTGGGGAATCATATTTGGTTAACCGATAGCCAGAAACGTTCCTCGCCAAAGCGAGGGAAGTGGCCATGGTGTTGGTGAGAGACAGAAAGAGAGAATCACCCTCCGGGGGGAAGCGAGAACTAATGAGTGAGCTAAAAAGGACAAGATGGAGTGATCCTCTATAAAAAGACTAGCAGTAATCTTTTCCTCTCCTCCCTTTCCTCTACCCTTAATGTCCTAAGAGATCTTGGCTCCTCCGTAAAGCCTGCTGCCTCCGCACATCAAACAGAGCTGATTAGAGCTGCACACCTTGCCGGAGCTCAAGCTTTGGACAGGGAGCAGCCGAAGTTCAATGGAGACTCGGTGTTACAAAAACCAAAGAGGAAAAAACACTTCAAGTTAGTAGGCATCTCTTTGGACTGAATACATCTGAACAGCTTCCACTAAATCAACATGTGACTGCAAAGACTGACTTCAGTATCCACTTACCATATCTCTAACCCAATGCCTTGGAGCTCAAATAACAGCAGTGTCTTTCAAATTAGGGCCAGTGTGCTGTTTTGGATTCTTCTGTCATGTCAGATGATATCAGCGTAGCCCCAGAGGTGCAAGCAGTGCTTGAATCTAATCGTCATCAGCAGATCGTCCTGTTCGTTTACATTAGCATAAATGGTCACGGTGAGGAGAAGGGGGGGGGGGGGGGCGGGGGGCAAAAGAAAGACACAGTGGGAGGAGGAGGAGGAGGAGGACAGGAGGAGTTGGCAGAAGATGATGGAGCGAGGCCACTGAGCTGCAGAGTGAGCTCGCTGTCAAGGGTGTTGTTTTATTAAGACACCCAAACTGTCAGGGCAGGTACCGGGGGAGCAGCCGGGCACATGACAAGACACTTGCGCTAACATCCCAGTAACCCCTTCTCATACCGAAATAGCTCCGTCCAAATTTACCTTTCTCTCTGTCAGACTTGGAGGAGGGGGGCACCATTGTCGAAGGGACTCTCACCTCTACCAATCAAGGCAAGTGAAACACAGCCCTCTGAGACTGAGGAGGTGGGCTGTGACAGGCAATAACAATGTGGGCTTTTGGTGTGCGAGAGATAGATTGAGAGAGAGAAAAACTACAAGTTGCTACAAAAGTGTATTTTTTTCCCCAAAATCACTCCACTAGACTTCTGGTAAAGAAATGGTTCAAGAGCTCAATGATTTCTTGGGGTACATGTTTTTATACTTTGCCAATTGTATGCATTAAACGATCAACAAACAACACAAGCCAGTCTTTGTGCAAAGCTAAGCTAACCAGCTTCATACTGACTGGAAGATATGAGAATTTTCTCCTGGCAAAAAAAAAAAAAAAAAATGTCTACCTATTCCTTTAACTCCTTTTAACTTTTTAATGAATTGCAGCTGACCTATTGATTTTACAGTTATGTGAATGTGTGAAGACCATCTCAACACTGTTAGGTACTCCACAGTGAGACGCAGAGTTTGTAGGATTAAACATGCATTCAGAAATCACAAAAAAAAATCATGATGAAGACATGAGAATTGTGTTTGACTTGTATACTTGTAAACAGATAAATATATCTGCTTAAGAATAACTGAGGTTACAACTGCCTTAAATTCAGAGCAAAACAGGAATAAAAATAAAGGGAAATAAAAGTCTTAGTGTGGTGGTTTGGTAAGCGCGTTCTATTTTTTGCCCTTTACAAGATTATGAGGGAAGATGAGATGACTAAGTGACACTTTCATGCAGCTGCAGGAGTGTTTTCATGTGAACGCTCCCGTCTGTCGGGACAAGATGACCACAAACGTGTCGGAGCAAATACATCTCCTGCAGGTTGTTGTCGTCAAGACAACAGCAATTTGCACAGAGGGTCAACAAATTTGTCATTATCACCTATCACCTTCTACATCAAGCTATGTGTGCCTTTTAAATAATTCGGTCATTTAGAGGGTTGCGAGGCTCTGCCTGGTATCCTTGAGCCAGGTTGCTCCGGTGCTGAGCGTAGTTGCCGAAGTAACAGGACACAACAACAAAGACGTGCAAAGTCAACTATCTCTGGACGGGATTCAAATCCAAGAACACTGCTGACATCGGCCAAAAGGATTTCACTGCCTTTCCATTCAAATGACCTGTTTTGCATCATTTGGAGAAGTCCGGGCAGGATCACACTATGAAAACAAATGGCAGGGCTTTAAGATAACAGAACCAAACTTGACTGGGCCAATGTCATCACAGGCTATTATGGTCAAACTAACTTGAATGGGTGGTGCTATGGGCAACCACGGTATTCAAAGCATTGTAAGAGGGTGAAGAGGTTCGTACATACGAAGTTTGTAGTTTCCAGATTTTCAAAATTAAAGATCTTGCCTACATAATATCATCTTCATGTCTTAATCCCAGAAATCTCTTACTGCCTCACCTTCTAATTTGCAGAATCAAACTATTGTGCTTGGATTTCTGCCTTCCTTAGCCCAAAAAAAACATCTCCCCTAAGTAATGAGACATAATCCAAAGTGACCACAAATTAAGCAAAAGAAGGTGCATCAAATGAAGGTTGTAATTCCACGTCGGGGTGCATTAGGATATTTATCATCACAGTGATCCCCAGCTTTTAATCAATTTGACATCTTTCAGCACTAATACAGTATCTGATTTCTGAGCAGCACCAGTACACAGTCACACAGCGTGGCATCTGGAGGAAAGCAGCGGGTTGCAGGACAAGTCACTAAAATGTGTTTCTACACAGAATAGAGACCAGGGCTGTTATGTGCGTACCAGATTTACACTTCATATCTAAAAAGGTGTAAGGCAGCGCCGCGCATAAGTACCGCCTGCTGCTCCCAGCGTTATTCAAAAGACAGCACAATTCTATTTTCACCTTGAAACTAATGTGACCATTCCTCCTGTGTCAGCAACATTTGCTGTCCTTTCTTTTGTGTCGAATATGCTGGCGAACTGGCAAATTCATTCACAAAATGGGATTAATTTAGCATGTGTGCATGGTTGCTGGGATTGAGCTCAACTGTTTCCCAATTGTTCTCCTCTGAAATCTGCCGTCCCATCAACTCTCGTGAAATTGACACATGGAGAATATGAGCCCCTGAGGCCTTACCATGCAGGCGATGGGACACGTTCTCCCACAGTTGTTATGCCTTGATCTCACTGAATGAAATGTTGTAAAATAACAGTACAACATCAACAGGGGTTGGGAAGCAATGTAAACAATGTATGTGCGAAAATACATGCACTGTCGCAAGGAAGTTGTTTGGAAAAGAGGAAAGGAGGGGTGGCTGCATTGGGCTGGATGAAGGGGAAACAGGTTAGGTGGATGTAGCAGGGCGTGTGTGTGTGCGTGTGTGTGTGTGTGTGTGTGTGTGTGTGTGCGTGTGTGAAGGAGAGGAGGAGGAGGGGGACGTCAGCAGGCAAACCTATCATCCACAGAGCCCACCAGTAAACTCTGGAGGGCAAACAATCTCCCTAATTGAATTCAATCCAGGCTCACCACAGGAGGCACCGAGGCTGGTGGCTCCATTAAGTGTGGAGAGGGTTGGTGGAGGTAGCGTGGTGGAGGGACGCCTGTGTGTGTGTGTGTGTGTTTGTTTGTGTGTTTGTGTGTGAGTGTATCGATGGGATGAGGAGGGGAGGTCTTTAGCTGGCATGACAAGTGAGCGAGGAAAGGGAGAGAAGATAAGTACAAGAAGCAGAGAGCAAACACAGGGTTGTAGAAGACAACATTGACAAACAGGCAGGGAGAGGAGGAAGAGCTCGGTGCATGAAGGTTTTGGTGGTGAAGGGGGGGCGGGGGGAGAGACTACAGGCGTAGAGAAATGGAAGCCAGCTGCGCTTTTGCATGATTACACCGAAAACATCATTTGCATCAGGGAATGAAATCCAAACACGCTCGGTAGATACGTATGGTTACCTTGTCGCTGGCGGCAGAAATTAAAGGCTTACCAGTGATGTCCCACAGATTTGCATATGAAGATGAGTACCTATCATGAATCATTTTCATAAACATCCTATTGCACAAAATGAACAAGTCCAATTGGCCCACATGAATACTCTTCATTACTGTGCTGTGTTGGGGTGGAAAGTGTCTTCGTGCTCAGTGTGGGATCAATGGGATCGTGACGTGTAATGACACATTTTCCGCTCCTTTTGTCAAGTCCAATGCTGTCAGAAATGATGCTAAAAAAATTGTACAATACCTTGGCGCGAGAAGGAGTGTGATTTCTTGAGCGATTCTCCTCACAAATC
This sequence comes from Pempheris klunzingeri, assembly GCF_042242105.1. NCBI lineage: Eukaryota > Metazoa > Chordata > Actinopteri > Acropomatiformes > Pempheridae > Pempheris > Pempheris klunzingeri. The sequence continues at coordinate 9,617,612 of NC_092034.1, forward strand.
CTGTATATCACATTCCAGATAGTAAAACCATGCCCTGTCCCTGTGAGGAAACAGACAGAGGAAGCAGGTTAGGAGATAGAAGCGGATAGTCAAACATGGCAGCACTTATTCTTTCAAAAACATTCATCAGGGGACATAATTAAAAAGTCCAGCAGGAGGAACTTTTAACGTCTGTTACTTTCAACAGGCCTGTGCACATCCTGGACATAGTTTTTCTTACTGCAACTCAAAAAAGAAAAAAAAAAAAACAACTGAAAATAATTGCTTTCCAGTGTCAGAAGTGTTAGTTTATCACCGTCACATCAGGCTCAAACTCTGGATTTCCGTCTTCTAGGTTGACCATCATTAAGTGGCATCTTCATAAATTTTTCAGCTGTTGTCTGGTTCCCACACTGGTGATGGAGCCGGATTGCTGCTGTATGAAGTGCTATTCAGGTCACATCAGCTTTTAATGGCTGATTTATTAGGGCCCAACAGGGGCTTGGTGATGGGCTGCAGGACAAAGAGCCTGTTTTAAACTGCATTAACACTCTGCAGTAAATATCCCATACAACATTAGCATTTTGATGACTGCCTGCCCCAGTCACCTTTTCCGCCGTCTCGTTTCGCCCTCGCACACATTTTACTCTCCAGCTATGACTCCTCGCCTTTGTATCAATCCATCTTTCGCACGTGCTGCTTTCTCTCTCTTTTAGCCCTCACTCCGCTCATTAGATTTGTCACTCATCATATTCAACACAAACCTTTTCTGGGACTGACACCAATGTGCGCGGGTGAAGTGGTTAAGTTTAATTATGGCTGAGTTAATGAGCTAAATGAACAGTCTCACTGAGGTAAATTCAAATTGTATCCAGCGAAATTGAAAAGCATGTTTCTTCTTCACCTCCAAAGCTGAAAAACATGTCTCCTTATTCGCTTTTGATATTGTGATGCAAACTATCTTTACCTGGTTTCTAATTAAATCTCACCTGCAATCATAAAAGTGTTGAGCACCAAAGCTTTTGTAATTGAGGTGTCTATAGCAGGTTAAGGTCTTGAATAATAAGCCAAAATGAAAAAAGGATTAATCAGTAGTGCTGTGTTTACTATGCAAATTAAGTAGATATTGGATTAGACTGAATTAAAAAGACCTCTTTTTTTTTTCTTTTTTTTTTACTCGAACCAATTTGGTTTGTCCGTCACATGTCAACATATCTTTTAATAGCACTGGCACACGTTTTAAGTCATAAACAAAGCACAGACAAACAAAATTGAAGAGAAAAGAAAAAAAAATCCTTGTGTTTTTAGCGCTTATCAGGTTTGATATTGTGCATGTGTGTGTGCGTTGTGATATTGTGCACTGATCAAAAACATGCTGAGCAAAATGGTTCCATCTTTTTTTCAAACTGTGCAGAGATGCTACAAAAGAAAAAAAAAAAAATCTCAATTATGTTGCCAAACTTCCAAATATCATCTGGGCACAATAGTCGACCGATCTTGGCTTGTGAACAAGTGCTGGGGACGTGCTGCATTAAATCTGCTGTTCATTATGTTTGATCAAATTTTGAGATTTTGGCGGAGAAAGCAGATGCCATAGGTCAATTCAGCTGAACCGCTGAAGCTAGTTTGGTCAACAGAGCATCTGCCAGTCATTTAGCATGCCTGGAAGTGTTTGTGGTTAGGATTGTTGCAATATGGTATGATTGTGTTCCTTTCCAAACTGTTGCACAAAAGGAGAGGCAGAGTTCACAGACAACAGAAAATAAAAATTATACTCCAGACAGTTTAATGGTCTGTAGCTGGCTTTCATCATCTGCTTACACTGGATTGTATTATCATTATTTTTTTAAATCCAGACCTAATTTACAGTAATTTTAGCAATTGTGCAAATCTTTTTACATTTTACATATTTACCTCTTATGAAACCCACATTGGCTGCTCCTCTGCTTGATCTTCCTCACTGACTAGAGACACAGTCAAAGCCCAATTCAAACCTGCTCTCTTGTAATCATCTGTGTTAAAGTACCGACAGTATTTGAGAACTGAGGCTTCCAAAATATCTTCAAAGGCTTTTGGACCAGAGAAATGTACACCAGGCAGTTCCAAGCACTCTTGTATCATTACTACTATGATGTTCATTCCAACGATATGCAGTTTTATTGAAGTACTAGGCATGGCTGACTCAACGTGACACTGTATGAGATAGCTGCTTATTAATGCCATATTGCTTGTTAATAGGGAAAACACAAGTGTGGAATTACTTGGAATTGCATTGCACACTGCAGCACCACACAGCTGGCATTGGGGCTGAACAATCTGAGAAAACTAGCTAATTGCACATTTTCTCTTGCAATATTGCAATTTTAAAAATAAATTGTTTACTTTGCTACATTTGTCTGGGGGGCTATATGTATGGTATTGGCAGTATTAAATAAGATATGAGTGCATCAACCATTATCACAAACTTTTCTCATTTGTACATGAATAAAATAGTAAAAAAAACAAACTTGGCATTAATCAAAAATATTCAGATATAATCATGACCTTCAAAAGTGGTGTCATATTTACTGCCGCAGCTGTATACGCAGCTACTAATGGCAATAATGACAAACATATTAAGTCACATCTGACAATGTTTTTGATATTGGACACACACCACTGAATGCTACTGTTGACAGCTCTGCACTGCAGCTGATTAAGCAAATGTTAACGCAAGCTAACGCAGCATGCCATCTCTGCATACTGAGTTTTGTTTCAAAACATCCTCAGAAAGGCCATTTTAAATAACAGGGGGAAAGAAAGGCTTGCTGGGACCGAACTGACAGTGGGATTTTGGTTTTACATCATGTTATTAACTTTTTACTGACTGCTAAGGATATTACAGAGAGTAGAATGTAATGGGAAAGAGTTTTGTTGGACTGCCAAGTAAGCCAGCCAGGATCACTCGCTGTCTGTGAGTGAATGATTCCCTGTTGCAGGAATACACAAGCACAAGAGGAGGTGCTGAATGTAGCTACTTCATGGCATTAACACAGACGAAAAAAAAAAAAGTTTCTAGGAACCTCCTTTGGGCCCTTTCCTCATCACATTATCTACTGAACTCTGTTTTCCAGTTCCCATGGTGAAAGGAGTGTTCTCTAAATTACAAAGTGATGACACAAAGGCCGACTGTCCTGCTTTCACTGCCACGAACTTCCACCCAAATTTGATTTCACACTCCAAAAGTGATTCACTGTGGTACAATGTGCTGGACATCAGTGTTGAGTGTGGTCACAAGTGCGACCAACCATATTTCTCAGCATCAGACAGTAATGTCGGGTGTAACGATGCTTTTCTGCTGTGAAAGATGTGGAGTCTCATCACGCTTTGTAAAGTTCATTTCAACAAAACTAAAGAAGGCATTAAAACTGGGAGAAAAATTCAAGCTATCAAGGGTCGACGACAATCTGCTGTGGAGTAATAATCCGTCTCTTCTATTTGTGTGGATGCGCTCTCTACAATGTAGCAGCTGACCAACACTTGCTTCAAAAGCACACAAATAAATTAGTTGACCCCCCCCCATTATCTTACATAGTCTGTGCTGACGATGATGAACTTGTTTGAATTCATCAAAGACGCTGGAGCTGGCAATTGTTGACTGACAATTGTTTCATTCATGTATGTGTACAGTGTGAATAGATAAAGTACATACAACACTTGAGTTCAAGTGCAATGTGTTGAACAGCTGAACAAAAGCATCATGGAGGTAAATGGTAACAACAGTGGAGAAAAAATAGTACTAAACAGAACTACAAAGCTACACATGATGCAGACAAGACCAAAATCTATATATATATATATATATATATACTGGCATATATATCATAATTTTTTTCTTCTTTTTTTCGGTTGGCTACACTCGCTGTCTGCTTCTCCACAGCCTGTGTTGGTTTTGCAGCTGTTGGTTGCCTCACCCTCGGGCTTCATGCTGTTTCAAGGTAGACAACTAATCGTGATGAATAGTGCATGGGCGTGCATTTGACTAACTGAAGAGAAAGAAGGCCGGACTAACAATACTCACAATACAACATGTTGCATTTTCTACTTTTAAGGCATTCTTGAAATATATTAGCAGCTCCAGCACCAGCTTATCATTGTGTGTCGGGGAAAAAAAAAAAAAAAAAAAAAAAACTTGCAATGTGAAGACAAAAGAACATATGAGAAAGCAGCGAACGCATGCAGCCGCTGTATGACTGATCCAAGTCGACAGCCTGTGGTGTGTCTCTATAAAAGCATTTACTGAGGCACGGCACCGTGGCCTGCCGAAAGCTCATCAAAGAGTGGCTTATTTTATCAGCCAAGTGGAAAATGTGCTGAGAAAGAGAGGGAGAGGCAATAGTGAGGAAGTCAGCGAGAGTAACTAAGCTATTGTGCCCATCGCTGACCCAAACACCCACGTTACAGTAGTCACGGCTGCTCACAACAAAAGCCCTAATCGGCGGAGCAGGGCTCTAAATTAAATGACCCTGTGGTTGCGACACTGTAACTGACAAGCCGGCCTGTGCATGCTGAGGCCAAAGGCAAAGGAGATATGGCTAATGAACAGAAAATGTATTGAAATGGTGGCATCTTTTACAAGTAGAGTCAGCTTTGAGTAACCTACATATTCCCATGTGAAGTATGCAGTATGCACCCTTAGTACCTTTTCGACTACTTGCAGCTATGTCACAGATTATACAGACTTTCAAATGAGCTACACTCAGAGACAGAAATAACCGGGCTTCATAAAGATTTAGTTTGCACCCCAAGGTACGCTGCTCTTCTAGTATAACATACCATGACTTTCACCAAATGTAACTGTTGCATCTCTCACAATGTGTAGAATAGTCTGCATATGTTAAGCGTATAATCCTACTGACTCTATGAAAACATAAAGGCAAAGGAGAGTCATTCATCACGACATCGAAGTGTGAAACACAAACAAGCACCCTGTTCGTGAAATGTAAATTGAAGAAATTATATTGCACTGCTATTATTGGCTAAGTAATCATAGCCAATCAGGGACTGTTCATTCAGAAGGGAGGAAAAGCTTACCAACCAAAGTCAATGGGCAGCATTTATAATGCATGGGCAGCATCCCTACCCCCAAGGGTCACATTAAATTCAGGGAAGCTGATAACAATTGACTGAGGTTGCTGGCAACTGCAGGAAGATTATGTATACTTACATGTCTGCTTCCTCATTCTCTAGTCTGTCTCTAATTCTCTGCCCCTTCACTTTCTCAGTATCCACCTGTCTCGTGTGGTCTCGTTCTTTCTCTTGCTTTTTTTTCCCCATATTTCATAATCCTACATCTCTTTTATCATTATGTCTATGTTTCCCCTCAGTCCCTATGTCTCTCTCACACTCTGTGTTGGCATACCAATGAGATGAGGGGACGAGGGACGTACAAAACTGAACACTGCGGTCCCCTCCCTTAAGACGTGCTTATACACGGGCCCTAATTGGCTTTAATTGGAAAGGGATGAACCTCAGGATATGAGTCTGTAGGTTACGATCCTCTGAATGCATGCGTGTGTTCTTATTTGGGTCCATTTGTCTGAGAAAACATAGAAAAGACAGAGGTGATAAACACATACAGCCTCCAGAATAATGCATTCAGTTTAAGTGCTACAAAACGCCTCCTTTTTAAATTTTCATACGTGGGTGTATGCAATCTCATGTGTTTGAATATTTATGTAAATATCATGTTTTCATAGTCTTTGGGCCTGAGATTGCTTCTAAAGCCAAAACGAGATTTCTGCTATCACATGATCTCACCAGCAATGCCGGCTCAGAGCTGATTCTTAAAAGGCTTTACGTCTACGGCGCCAAATACTAAATGCATGAAATGTATAGTCAAAAATAAGCTGTCAAAACGCCATACATTCACATGGAAATGTCCCCTTCTCCCGAGGCTAGAGAGCTGTTTACCTCAGCTGTGGAATATCATTATGATAATCACGCTTGTCTTTATTTGGAATACATACATATTCCCACCACGATGACCAACCTTGCAGCAGAACATAAAAGTCAATAGAGGGGAAAATTGTATGGGTGACACTTGTGGGACTTGACACCATAGGTCCTTCACGAGGGTGCACGTTGTGTGCATGTACAAACAGCCATTTAGCATTTTTCTGTGATAGTAACACCACAAGGAGAGGCACATTTGTTCTGTGGAGGGTTACCGGCCAAGGCCATGGAGAGACACTCAGTAAGACAGAGGATGTACTTGAGATGAGAGCTCCAAGACATCAAAAAAAGGATTACTTTCAGTGGGTCATGAGTTATTTAGTCCTCTTAAAATGTGTCATGCCATTATAAATGATGTCCTTCTGAAGCTGATTTGATGTAATCCAGGGCTGCAACTAATTCATTTTCATTCTTAATGAATCAATGCCATATTTTTCAGATAAACTGAGCATTTCTTTAGCCTATAAAACATCTTTGCACTGAAAAACTGATTCAGAAAAAGGGTTCAAGGGCTCAAAAGGATATAGTTTGTAAAGATATAAGACATTCTCACAATGGAGAAGCTGCAACATGCAACTATCGACTCATGTGGCAGTAATTTTTGAAATAATGGGTTGATTCGTTTGGTCTATAAAATGCAATAAAACAATACAAAATGCCCATAATAATTTACCACAAGCCCAAGATGACATCGTCAGATATCTTGTTTTGTCCATCCAATGGTCCAAAACCCAAACATAATGGTTTTACTATCATAAAAGACAGAGAAAACCAGCCCATATTCAGATTTAAGAAGCTCTAACCAGATGATTTTCTGCCATTCATTTTCTGTCTATAGACTAATTAACCAATTGTTTCAGCTCTAAAATGATTAATTGATAATAAAAGTGTTGCTGACTGATGTTCTTTCCGTCGTTTTCGCACTGATGTAAACCACACACATTTGGAAGGGACACCATGTCCCCCAGAGGTTCGCCCCTTCTCAGGCCAAAAACAGAAAACCTGCAACTGATTGAAGCAGTGGATCAAGTTACAGGTAGTTTACTTCTAAATCCTGTTTCCATGTGCAAGCTTGTGCACCTCAACCAACCTTCTGTGCCCTTGCCCTCCCCACCCTGACAAATATGGAACTTGACCCTTTTTGAATTCTGAGGCCGACCTGCACACTGAATATAACCTTAGCATATGGGAGAGGAGAGAGGTGTGTTTCCAATAAAGTCAAGTCTTTTGGGGGGGGAGGGGGTAAAAGAGCATGTATGCATGGTCTTTGTTTATGTGAAATTGAATTGTGTACGCCTCTGCATAAACATGTCTGGGTCTTCACACAGGTCTGCACAAATGCATGTGTTTATTTGCTCCTATCCGACTCCTTTTAGGTGTGTGTATGTGTGTATGTATGAGTGAGCAAGGGTTCAATAACCATGTGTGCAGCAGGGGGGCTCTGGAGTGTCTCAGCACCCAAGGCGCCAAGGACATGGCTTGACAGGTGTGTGTGGAGGACCTAGTGGTCTGCAGAGCGGCAGCGGGCAGGAGCACAATGTGCCCATTCAGGCCTGGAAGGAGACAAGCGAGATATCGCAGGACCCCTGTGAGGAGGGGGCGGCCATCGTGGGGCACGTCAACCTTTCACTGTGACTACAAAGAAAGACATAACTATAACTGCATCGACACAGTAATAGGCCGTGCGCCCCCATGCTGGGTAGCCTTCTACTGGTATGTGACGGATTTAGGTTGTCTAGAATTTTTACTCTAGACAGATTCTGATGAGATAACTTTGACTATTGAGGCCAAAAATGGGGTTTAATGTGTGACTATCTTCTTAAATAGACCAAGAGTGGAAACAGTTGTAAGACTTGTCAGAATGAATGATTCTGGAGTTGTATCATGCGACCTATATGGGATCACAGTTTTTGCAAATGTTGTTATCCAATATAAACCCTGTTCATGCCAAATTTGTCAAAGGAAAACAAGCCATTGAAAAGTGAAAGGATGCATTTTCCTTTTCTAAACATTGCAGAAAGCTAATTTCCACCATCAGTTACTCTGCCAAAATTGCAGAAAACAACAAATGTGACTAGTTTAACTAATTTCCAATTTAGTATTCATTCCATATTACAAGGTTGAATGAAGTGACCATTCAAGTGGTAACATTTTTATTATCCCTGACATTAATTTTAAAAAATGGTAATTTGAGTAATTTAACCGCTAGGACATGCATGTGCACAGTCACTGAATTACATACACACACACACGCACTCAGACATTCAGACCAAAGGAACTTACGTGACAAATCACTACGATACACAAGCTAATGGCAGGATGTGACAGAAATGGCCTTCCGTCTGGAAGAATTGCGTGGTTGTGTGGTCCATACATCCTTAACGCACATCTGACGAGAGCTTTTAAAACACACACAATGCCACCAGCACTGCCACCCATGCAGAAAATTGGACAGCCATCCTTCAGCTCTGACATAAATCTGTGGGGTAGCAACACGCATCGGAGAGCAATATACTATAGAATGAGTCTCTGCTGAAACCAAAAAGTAATTGAATCGAGGATGAATACCGACAGGGTGGGATGAGAGTTGAATGAAAACATGTCGCATGAATTTGATGCTCTGTGAGAGAATGCTTTCAGGAAATATGCAGGAGGGACAAGTCTGCTCAAAAGGATAAGCAACAAATTATCACAGGGAAAGAGAAAAACTGATGAAAATTATGAAATGATCTGGAAATTCTAAAAAGTTTTGTGGTCTGTGTTGTTGCCCTTGATGACAGAGCAAAAAGCCGTGGTGGTTGTTCGCTTACATCATCCACGCCTTTTCTTGAAGAATTCCTCTGCTATATCCAGTTCCACAACATATCCAACACTGGCAAGATAACCTTAACCTACATACGTTGCTGCCATATACTACAAACCAGAGGTCTCTGCAGCAGCAACCCCTGAACCCCAAGGCTATCTGCCCACTAAATCACATTTGTAGAGTCATATTAAACACGTAGCCCTGAGGAGAGTAAAAGCTCAGCAAAGAATGATAGGCATCTTTCTATCACTGAAAGCTTGCACTGCATTCTTCCATGCTAGTGGCTGATGTGATAGCATGTAGCAATTGACTGCTTTAATGTTACTATATGGGCTGAGCAAACGGCTTCAATTCTTCTTGGGCAAAGCAAAAGATAAGGGCCATGTTCTCATCAAGTCACCTGCAATGAGCAAATGTGACTGAACTGAATGGATAGGAGAAGAAATAGCAGCTAGCCTCACTGATGCATGGGCACAATGTGAGAAGAAAAGGTGTGCTTAATAAAAAGGGATTCATGGTCAAAGAGATAAATGAAACACTTGGATGTTCTACTGTATGTGCTTTTGCTGGTAGTACAGAACAAGGTATGGATAAGCTTTATGCTACCCTAAAACCACCCAAATCCCACCTCCAATGTCACCAAAAATGTCAGATTTAGTTGTCTGAACAAGGATGTGACTGCGAGGAAAAGATGGTGGGGTGGCGGTGAGAGAACCACAAAAAATCATAATCATGGGCAGCAGTGTGCTGCGTTTGCCAATGCTCACTGAAACTGAAAGAAGGGGGGGCATACAACCCGGATCGCTGAAGCAAATGGCATATTCTCAACATACTCCTGCTGGTGGTGTCTAATTGGGCATGCTGCAAGTACAACAAGAGCATATTCATCACCACAACTGTCTCATTCAGTCTAGTATCCGAAGAATTATATGTCCATATTCGACGATTCCCCAACTGACGTTTTAAGTCTAATGCCAGCGTTCAGTGTAGCTTCAGGAAGTAATGTGCCCTTCATGTAGCCCATATGAAATTTACTTTTTTTAACTGTAATCTTTCCCCAACCATAATCAAGTGTTTTCATTGCCTAACCCTTACCATGCCCTAACCTCATGTTAACCATAATTTACATGCAGTTTATTTGCTATTTGTGTTCCCAGATCTTAATCGTACCGTAGTTGCAGAAAGCAGGAATTTTTAAAAAGTTGACATCGAATGTAAACCAGGTATTTGCAGAATAGTCCAATGTTCGTGTTCTTGTCTAGCAATACGGATGGTCTAATTTCACACCTTGTTCCATCGTGTTTAAATATTCTTGTCAGTATGTGCTGGTTTACATATTGTGAGTTGGCTTGGTGAAATGGCTCCTGAATTTGGTATCAGTTCCCTGAGCAGTTAAAGTGCTCCCTCAGACCTCCTTGCTTTTGACCTGTTATGGTTTGGCATGTTGTTTTTGTTAGGCAATGTAGAAATCAGGTCGGGGAGTCAAATTTCATTTTAACTGGAGGTAATAATTCATTCCAGCTATCCAACGGAGGTAACAGTATAGCGGGGCACCAAATGGCAAATCTTTCCACAAGTCTCAGAAGCAATATATGGTGACAGTCAGTATATTTTCTGGTTTCTGTTACTTGGGTCACATACAGGTCGGGAATGAGATTTTAGAATGAAGTTCGGAGGTCATGAGATTGGTTCAGCATATTTTGCATGCCATTAAAATTGTATATGGGTAATGGGTACGAAAACAAACTGCCGGCACACAGTAACAGACACAAGGAGACAGATGGCTGACGGAGTGGGGTTTCTTATGCATGACGAATTGTCGCATCTGCTGGTGTGACTGTGCAAAGCGTGTGGTCAGGGGAAGTTCTCAAGAAAACAGGAGAAAGCGTCATCTAAAAACAAGCAAACAAAAGTCAGGCTCTCATCTGTTTCCAAAGTAACTTATCTTTTTATAGTCCAGAGTCATCTGCAGTGTCTGAGTTGGGCAGGAATCCTGCGGGAACCTGAGGGCAATCAAGGTGGCAGTCACTCTCAGGATACCCAAGTGAGGTGACATTCTGCCAAAATAAAGGCTTAAGATTGCTGGAAACAGCACCTGAAATGGGCAGAGATCCTCGGGGGAAAGAGCTCAAAGGATCCATCCACATGCTTTGCCACACTTTGTCATCCAAGTTACAAAAATCCACACCAAAGACTGGCCACAGTTTGTCAGATGTCAGAAATCATCACAAAAACCATCAAAACTCTATAAAGGTAAAGCGCTTGTGTAGCCTCTTTCAAGACCTGCCCGAGTTCTTTTTCAATTCAGTGGCATTTCCTAATTAGATGAGAAGGATGGTTTGATGTCTCATTGTATTAAAAAGAAAGCGAGAAAAAAAAAGGCCATGCATGGAGACCCCTTTGCCTGTAGTGCAGCGATAGGGCAGGTTACAATTGTCTCTCCCTCTCTCCAGCGCATCCACAGATGCTGAGAAAAATCGATGCACAAAAAGCACTTCATTCCTGCTCAATTTCATCCTTTACTGGCAGTATAATTAAAAGTGGCTTCTTCAGACTTTCCCGTCCAAATTTCTCCATCTGTTGGAGGTGGCCAGCTCAAAGTCATCTAAATAGGGGAAACGTCTTCTCTTGCTACTGTTATGGCATCACGTAGGCAGGACTCATGTTGATTGTATGGAAGATCGGGTTATTGACAACTGCTCCGTGGCAATTCACTGAATCACCATGTGCACTTTGTTTGCAGTGACAGATACTGCACAGCAGGAAACGACAAACCCAACAAGGGGGAAGGTGGTGAAGACATTTAATGGAAGATTTCAGGGGGTTATGTTTAATTATTGTACTATCACAATCTGATTTTTCCCCCTTAAAAATACAGTCAAACATTCAGGAACTGCTACTGCAGAAACTGGCACAAAAATCTAACAAAAACCTCTTGTATACAATTTGTTTGTCCCCCTTAATTCCCCATTTCAACCAAAGCAACATAAAGAGTATAAATCTTTTTCACACTCTTTCCGAAAGCTGCAGCTTCCTACACTGATAGCATCAGCTTAGAGACAGAAATTAGCAAATTACCTGTGTGTCATGGCTGCATCCAAGCTGCTGGACCAATTATTTCTGCTCTGCTGCAACTGTAAAGGCCTCTCCCGCTGCGTTTGACACAAAGCTGGCTTAGGGAGGCTCACTACTGACCAAAAACATAAACAAGATTACAGGAGCCTAACCTTTCACAGCGCTCCCGATCGACAACAGGACCCCTGCTACAAGGACTTTTGGTCGGGAGATACCAAAAAGAAGTGAGATGTCTCTCTACCGCTTTCGACACCTCTATGGGAGAAGCTGAACTGATAAGATATTGTGGAACAAAGCAATCCTTGTTGTCTACACCAATCAATAATGAACTGTTCATTAGTAGAGACTGTAAAGCACACAACAGTAACAGACAAAGACTGAACAATGCATTAAGAAAGAGAAACCGCAGGTGTTATGAGACTGGGTTACAGATCACTGCTTATCTCCAGCATTCCACTGATGACATCCTAAGCAATAACTGTACCTACCTTATTAATCATTATGGGCAGAAATTCCATAAAGGGTTGACCTATGTTGACCTGAATGAGCTCATTGTCTGGTGGCATGCTGCCGTTTCCTATTTTCCATGTAGCATGATACTGTGTTAAGCTATTTGCTCTATGTTAGTCTGACTTTTAGTTACATTTATTATGTATGAGAGGGTAAAAGGGTTCCATGAGAAGATTATAAAAGCTTAACATTTTGATGAGATTAATCTAGCTATCAATCTTTGCATGCATACAGTACTGAGGCAATTATATTATGGCACTCAATGAACAAATAACATTTATATCTCTGTCTGTTCCGAGCTGCTTGAGAACTTTTCAAAAAAAAAAATTATTTGGAAGCAGAATTATTCCTGCACAATCCACCAAAAGAAAATTTATATCATGAGAATGTCAAGTGCACTAGCAAGGTGCAGAAGCCGGGGACTACAACTATCAATGCAGCTTCTGTCAGAAGATAGAGTATCACTGTGGAGAACAGGAAGGGAGTGGATGTCAGTTGCCTGGAGAGGACGATCTGACATCTCAACTCCCACTGTCTGTCACTCTGTCTTCCCAGTGATGTATGGATGTTATATGGCACCACTCGCCCAGCAGAACCAGTCAATAATAACATGCAGAGGAATGTTATAGCGAGACAATGGGGGACTGTGACCCTTGTTATGGAATGACAAAACTGCATGAGGGTGGAGGGGAAAGGGATGGGGCTTAAAGGGGGAGGGTTTTTTTTTTAAATTCAATATCACAACATCAGCAGTCCTGTGGTGGCATTTGAATGATTAAACATTGCAAGAATATCTTAGCAAATACAAAACAAAGCTAATCTGGATCCACCTGTGGCTAGTTAGTTTGGTTTATTGACAACATTCTATATATCCATATAAAATTTATCAGACAACAACAGACAACAAGTTACAGGGCTTTATTTACTTGAATTGAAAACTTAATCATAGGAACTAACACTAGAATGTTTTTGCAAAAACATGCAAGAACACATTAAGAAAAAAACAATAACATCATTCTATATGGCAAAATCATCTAGCAGCCAGTTTAGCCTTTGTAAAGCAACCTGATCTGAGTTTGCATTTAAACAAAGCTTTTAACTCTAAAGCATATTTCTGCTTGCAATCATTAGACGAAAAATCTTTAAAGTGCAAGTGTAAGGATTATTCCCCGTTAGCACCTCAAAGTGTGTTTTCATTTACTGACGCTCTGAACAACAACTGAAATTTTCAGTCCTCGGTATGAAAAGCTTGATCTAGCCCTTGAACCAAGGTAACGTCCCTGCGTAGGCAGACGAGAGGAATAGGCCCCCTGTTTTCTAGTTCCTCGCCTGCGGGGGCTGTGTTCCTGCCTGCACGCCAGTGCCGTTATCTGCTGCTTATTATTTGGCTGAATGAGCTGGAGCGAGGCTCACGGGGCTCGCTTCTGACATAATGACTGATTACAGTCTTGTGGCTCCCCTCTAAGAAATCCCACAGTTGCCACCATTGCACCGTGGTGGCTCAGCATCACAGGCAAGACCAATATATGAGTGGATGGCAAGGAGGGAGGGTATCTGGTCTTTTCCAATGACAGCATAACTGCTACCCAGTCCTCAAGCTGTCATGCCTGACAGAGACACTAGTGGACACCTGGGTCATCAACCTACTTGTCATAAAGCATCTTGTTAACAACTGCCTTTTCTAACTAGCAGGCTGAAATGGGAATAACAACCACACAAAACAACAAACTGCAAGGAATGTGACTAAATACCAATCCATGTATTTTAATCCGCCCCTTGAATCATAAGGACCGCATTTGCCACTTCTCCTCCCTGTGGAAATGCAAGACATGCTAATGCATACAGACATTAAGCCTGTTAGAAGTAATATGTGTCACATGAACCATCCATAATGCACAGCTTTATTAAGACGCCATTGATCCTTACTCATGAATGTGGTATACAGATGCATGCAGGTGTGACAGCAGTCTGAAAACAGGCTTTGTCAATAGCTACCGTTTCCAAACAACAGGAGAAGTCATTCTGTCAGCAGTTTTCAAACGCCAGCTTTCAGGCAGTCAATTAAGTTCAAGGTGAGACAAAAATGTGTTGTCATTTAAACCGTTTTGCTCCACTGGGGCGTTGCATCAATTCAGTCATCTCCATTCCAGAGGTGACAAAGGGCTGGCAGGGAAGTTTATATTTGCCAGTCCCACCATTCTGCTGTCATTATACCAACCTGAGATGAAGCAGGTGTACAAAGCACGGAGATTTAAAATGCACTATTCCCCATGAACAGAAGCTCATAAAGACGGAAATGAACAAGGGACTCCTGAGGAGCCCGATGGCTGAGACAGTCGGTCCTGCCAGATCCCACCGCCCACTCCCACACTCCTAAATCCAATCCCATGCTATCGATTAGGAAAATCAATTTGGTCTAAGTCACAGGCAGAGAGGGAGATGCTGAAATGCTGCAATACATTTTGAAGTCACAAGTGGAAGCAGATTCTGATCAGCTCAACGAATACACCCTGATTTAATGCTTGACAAATGTCTTCTCATAATCAAGACAAAAAAGCAAACAACCCTGCATGATAGAAGCATAAATCCATCATTGTGGAGCTATCCATGTGTGTAAAAATACTTTAATTGACCGCCTGCAAAAATGCGTCTTCCTTCTGTGAATCTTATCAAGTATGATCCAGCAGGATATTGTTATCAACATTTCTGCAAGGCAGTCATGCTTTGTGTTCCATTACAAGCTCTTTTCAAGCGGAAGGCAGATGGTATGGCAAACTGGAAAAAATGTTGGAATGAAATTTGTATCCAAACGTAACAGTAACACTGTGAAACTTAAGTGTTCTTCAGTGTTTCGGAATATTTTGGACAATATATTGCCTAAGGGTCTGATTGCCTTTATAATCCAGCCAAGCTGAGGAGCTACAGTACTTTATGTCATCAAGCAAATTGTGATAACAGAAAGCATCAACACATCTATTTCTCTCGTGCACTGGTTTACTCTATAAGTTGAGGGTGCACTTTTTGATAACTGGTGCAAGATTAGTGGTGCAAAGTTGATATGCATACACTTGAACCTGATATTTGCAGATACAGCAGCCAGTGAACAAGGAAGCCATCTTCATTTCTCTTTGCTGGCCAATTAGTGGTCAGATCAGGAGGTCCCAATGGTTTAGGGAGGCGTAAATACTAACCGTCATTTCCATTCATTTGTATGCAGCTGCAGGTGCACTACCTTATTATGTATTCAAGCCCAAACCTGCCTCCCAAACAGGCCATAAATTAACTTCTTTTAGAGCCTCGGTCTCAGAGAAGCATTGCATCTTTGTTTGAATCCTCTTCACTGGTCCAAAGTTCACGAGGAAAAAAACCCTCCGAACAAAGGATAGCCATCAGTATTGGTGCAAAAAAAAAAACTCTATGTCATACTGTAAAATGCACATAGACAAATGTATCAGATTTTACAGAGTAGTAAAGACGCTGATGTACTGCCGCTCCGTCAGGCTTTGTCAGTTTGATAGCATTTGGGTACCTTTTAACACCACCAACAGGGTCGTAAGAGTGGCTTGGATTGGTTTAAGTGCTAAGTTGACATTTTTGGGTCCATATCTGTGCTCCAGCCGAGAACGTATCATTTTCACTCGTTGGCATTCAATTTCTTTGGGCAAGCTCTGCCTTAGTGGGTCTGGGGTTAACAATGTGATACAACAAACTGGAAAACAGAAATACTATTTTGGACTACAGAAGTAATTCCTAAAAACATCAGTGCTGATTTCACCAAATAAGTTACAACTGATTTGATCACTGTGCTGTTCACTCATCAGACATAATATGATGGCCCTTAACTACAAGCAATGTTCTCGTACGAATGCAGCATTACAAAGATGGCATCTCCATCTCCATTCATAAAATGAACGCATATTTGCATCTGCACAACCTAGTTAATGTTTTGTGCTCGCATCTCCTTGACATGCAGTCTTTGTATCTTTGCCCGCAGAGGCAGTTGAGTGTTACAAGGCGCCTGCTAAGTGTTTTGAACCCCCTAGGGACAACTTAAGTATGTGTCAAATTAAGGGTGGAGGGGTAGCTTGCAGATAACAAAAACTGCAGTCTAAAACAGAAGATTTTTTTTTTTTAAAGCATAGGTCATAGTAACATCTGCAATTGAGCTTGACAATGTACTAGCCTTGCAGGTCTTTATTAAAATTGAATGCATAAATTAAAATGACGTGCCAGTGGAATTCAAAACAAAGTCGAGGCTTAGTGTGTTCTGTGAAGGTGACAGTAAAAAATGGCATAGTAGCCTGAATTGATTTCACGGTCAACCAGTGATCTTATCTCTCACTTCTGCACGACGTAACATCCTTGCCTAAATCCACACTTGTTTTGCTATTGCTTGTCAGAATTGTAAAATGTGTTTCCATTACTTTACCCCATCCTTAACATGCTACACTCATTGGAGTGGCATAAAATCCCCCACAAATCTGTTGATTTAAAGAGGCTCATCAACGCACCACACACCCTTTTCTCTCTTATCCAAGCTGCTTTTTTGGGTTATAAACCAGCTCCAGAGAAAGGGTCTGGAATTAATTTGATAATCCCCATCTGTGAGGTAAATAAGAGGTGCACTGGTGTAGTGAGTGTGGATTTTTCTCTTACAAATGTAGCTGCCTCACCCTGTGTTTTTCAAACCTTTTATCTGATATGAAATGCATAGAATGTTCTCTCTCTCATATATATGAGGGTGCATTTGTACTTCCTACTTCCTAGATCTTCCTTTCTTTCTGATAAACATGCAAAACACAATGATGCCAAACATGCAAATTACATAAAAAAAGCCTGAGCTCAAGTCCGTTGACCTTGTATTCAATAGTATATTTCAATAAATGCAGTATCTGTAGAAAATATGCTATTTGTCCAAGTTATCTGCTGTTTTCTTTGACTTTTACACTTAAAGTACTCCCAGACATTGGGTTCATTCTTCACAGTGCTACACAGAATCAAGAAACTAATTGTCTGTTCTTTCCATCAACCACCAGCTGAAGTCTCCATCTCAACTGTAACCCCCATTTCCTGCAGGGGGTTGTGAAAGCATATGTCAAAACCTTTGTGTCCAAGCTCTTTATGAGACAGGACAGCTAAAGTGTTGAGCAGCATGGACCTCAAGGACCTTTTCCTCGGCCATGTGCTCTCTTTTTTATTTTCAGCTTTTGCTTTTTTCTTTTTGTGACATTCATGCCAAAGAAAAGGCCCCAGCAGACCAACCTGTCTCATTCCTAACAGCATGATAACTTCAGTCTTTGGGACCTTAGAAAAACCAAGGGCCTCACTGTAGCAGCGTGTGAGATTTGACCCACAGGAATGTGAATACAATCGGTGACCTGCCTTCTATTCTTAACCACAGGTTTAAGTTTTATAGTTAAAAAGACAAAAACTATAAGTTCAAATTGTGTATGGAGCATGTAAACTATGTTTTTAGCCACTAACGCTACCCCATCTATGGGATTACACTGGTGATAGAGCCACCCATTATTCAAAATCACAGGGGGGAAAAAAAATCAGCTTAAAAAATAAAAAAAAGTGTCATCTCCCTTCTGTGAAGATGTTTCAGTAATGCTTACATGTCCACATCTAGCTGCAGGGATAAACAATCAGTCAACTGCAAAATAACTTTTAAATCATTTGAACAGCTTGTGTGAGAATTCAGAAAACTCTCTTTCTGTAGCGTCCTTATTCTGTGACTTCTCAAGGATCTCATGTTGTGCTGCTGATGATGAATTAAATAAAAAAATCATTCAATCCTTTATCAGTCATGTCATCTGCAAGGAGATTTAACATAAAAGTTTCTGTGCAAGGGATCTATGAATGCTGGAAAACAATGACCTGAAAGCCCTGAAAAAGTACCAGTGTGGGTAATAAATAACTTTCAAGTAGAGTGTAAGTGGTGCGTGAGAGAGATACTGCAGTTTGTAGTTCGGAGTGTAACAAAATAAGGTGATGGCACATTGTTAGATGAATGCCAGACACAGTGAATCAGTGTTTCTATTGACCCACAGTGTGAATTTGCCGGTTTAAGTTGAGCAAGGGTGAAACCTGACCTGCACGTTCATCAAATTCTGCCTCAACAACACACCAACACAGGAAACTAGGGCTGCAACTGCTGATTATTTTCAGTATCAGCGGATTATTTTCTTGACAATCGTTTGATCATTTGGTCTTTAAAATGCCTGGAGAAAAAAAATGGTTATCACAATTTCCAATATATTTGGTGATGTCTTGAAATGTCTGGTTTTTCTCTGATAAACAGTACAAAACCCAGAAGATATTCAGTTTACATTTGAGTGGCTGGGAGCGGTTCATTTTTCACAAAAAGATGACTTACACGTTCTTACATTGCTGTGAGAATTTAAGGCGGCAAAGTTGCTGACACAGTGTATGAAAGAGGCAAGTGATTAGTGGCCATGTAGACCATCAGTTTTGCTGGAATTGACCGTTTATCACGTCCTGACCTTTGAACCCAGACTGGCCAATCGCGGCGCGGCATCAGCCAGCCCCGACCGCAGAGCCGGTAAATGGCTGCTGGTGCTGAGCGGAGGTGCAGGAGACACAGAGGAAAGTTAAACATTGTTCAGTTAATGTTAAATATACTGCTCACACTGAATAATACAAAGCTGGTTGAACATCACTACAGTTTCCCTTTAATTTCACTGTCTTTGGTCTCGATCGCCAGGCAATGAGGTGCTTCACCTTTACGCTGTGAATTATAGGCTTTAGCTTCTATCTTTATCTTTTTAACCTGTTTTTCCAACACTCACTTTGAAGTCCTGTAAATCTCATATTGTAGACCCTTCTCTCTGCTTCTCTCTGAAATTGCATTTTCGTTTTTCTAAAAGTTTTATCATATCATGTCATATTTCTTCAGGAGTGCAGTGTGGGCACCCTGCTAGCTCTGACAGCTTTGACGGACTAGCGGCGGCTGAAAACAAGGGGGTGGGGTCAATGGGGTCAATTTGAAATGCATTTGCTAAAACCTAACTGTAATTCCTAACTGCCAAATACAGTTTGAGTTTAATGACAGCTTTTGTTATCTGTACCAACTACAAAACATTTTTTAGGACTCTGATAAACAAAAACAGGCAGGAGGAATATGAAAAGCTTTGCATCAAAAGCAATCCACAGCCTGTGATCCCCAGAGAGATGACTATAAATTCACGGCAAGAAAATATGAATCCAACATCTGAAATGTAGGTGCAGCGAATGACCTTGAGCATTATATTCAGCTGTACAGTGGCATGCCAGATCACTACAGACCAAGCAGTTAGGTACAGGTATATAAAAAGGATTTCATTCACTCAGTAAATCTGCTATACTGCTTTTCAGACCAGGGTTGCTTATTATTTGGGTTGTGAGCATTGGGTTTAACTTGCAGGATTAAGGTCTCGCTACAAAAAAGTTCAGTGTCAAACATACGATAGGTGAAGTTCATCTGAAAAGAAAAATAACATCAATGCCAGTTCATTGCATCTAACCTAAATCTGCTGTTCAAAACATGTTGTCAAGTATGTGTATGTGTGTGTGTGTGTGTGTGTGCCACTGACAGAGTATTTCTTCAAATGTTACTCTTTGAAGAATGGTTATCCAAATTGATATACCAGTAAAAGCCTTCACCGTACATAATGAGCCATGAAGCTGTACCCCACATAAGCTAACTTAATGAAGAAAATCTGAGAGCCCATGTCTCTATTCATACAGCAAAGACAAATTGGATTCCTCCTGACTTGCGATCGTGTCCAAAAAGGCAAAAAAATCAAATCAAATAAATGGAACTGCCAATGGAAAGAAATTCACTAGCTGGATTGAAAAACTACACTACATCAGTGGGGTCAAAGAGGGAATCAGAGAGGCTCGCGGAGAGTGGGGTTGCTTCTGAGGAACGAACACCAGAATGAAAAAAAAAAAAGCATGCTTGCCAATGAGGACAACAAATTAACCCATATTGGTGGAATACAATACAACAGGAGGAAATATGTGCCAGTACAAAGTGTTGGGCTGTGAAAAAATGTCCGATAGAATGAGTCACTCTGCAGACAAAAGAGGGTCTGAATACCTCTGTTAAAAGGCCTCTAATGAATCCACTAAAGAGTTTTAGGGGAAAGGGTTCCAAACATTTTTGGGAAAGAAAAGGAGACTTCATTTTTCAAGCGCTGCAAGAAAAAAAAAAAAAGATAGTAGAGTACATCGCGTTGTTTCCATGTTTATTTCTACCACCCATCACTATCTTACTGTGTTCCTTTACCCAAGATAACCATTTCAATCAATATCACTGTCTCATGTCCACCAAGCTATCTCCCAACAATGGACTGCAACACAACAACAGCTTCAGGTAAGGCAAGGGAACAATTATTTTATTTTCATACAGCGCCGTCCCATCAGGTATCACACCAGATGAAAGGTTCAGCTGCTGTTATTTTAAATACTGCCTTGATTATATTCCACGCGGAGCATTTAGCTGAATCAAAATAGATGAGACGCACCGAAAACAAAGTGCTGGTTGACATAACCGTTTAGTCAGAAAGCATCAAATGTCCCCTTCTGTTTCCCCTGGAGGAGGAAGTCAAGGTTTCTACTGCTGGTAGAGGAAACTGTGTGTGTGTGTGTGTGTGTGTGTGTGTGTGTGTGTGTGTGCCTGAGTGGTGTGTGTGTCAGTGTGTGTGTCATTTGCTTGAGGGCACTTTTACCAATGCAGATTCTGTGACAGATGGTCCTGCATCATTGAATATAATTATTGATATTGTCAAACAAGGGTACAACCAACATGAACGTTGAGGATAAAGTGAAACGCAGGGGCATCGTGAGAAGTTAGTCACACATCTGAAGCGTGTAGAAGCTGTTATATTATTCAGGATGAAATTCTGCAGAGACGGAGCCACGTTTCAAACGGTGAGCTGCGGATGAAGGGCAGCATTGTGTGGTGATGAGAAAACTTCAGATGCGAGTCGAAGTGATATGCTTAGTTACCTTTTCCACTTTGATTTTGATGTTGAAAGACAGTGTGCTGTCCTCACATCAAAGCATTCGGTACAGTGGCCCCTCGACCCTGCACTCCTCACAAAGAGACACAGGACGTCATGTCTTCCTCAGCATGGCCAACCTTTCACCATTCCCTCTTTTCCTACGCGTGCATTCAAATATATGTGCTGTGTGTTTTTGTCTGCGATGGATATTTTGAGGAAAAAAGCCAAGAAATGTAAATGAGTCAACAGACTGAGGGACGATAGCCAGTAAATAATACATGAAGATTCTACACTGCATATACCAACAACCTGCATATTTTATTCTTAACATAATTCAACCTATCACTGCACCTCTCCTCACATTCCAGAGCATTTCTCAACAACAAACTGCAACAGGAAGCACAGGCCTGCATTGGTACATTTCTTCATTCAGGCACCTTTGAAAGACACAATTTCTGGTTTCACAGCCAGCCACTGTCTCAGCTTTTACCCAAACGCGGCAGGGGCAACATATTCACACAGAGATCTGTCTGCTATTAAACTGCAAGACTTCAGAATGCAAAACAAAAAAAACTTCATTCATCGGTGTGCATCCAATATGCAACTTCTTAGCAAAGCCATTTCCAGACCAGGAGCACGTTGTTTCAAGCGCAATGTGAATGGTGAAGAAAAAAAAAGAAAAAAAACCTTCATTAATCAACAAATCCCCGGACACGTTAGATCATAATCCAGCCCTCTGACTGAACGGATTAATTAGTCCAACAGGAAATTGCAATTTTCATATTGGTCATCAATATGTTTCGCGTTGATCGGCGCTGATTGCACCTGAACGCATCGATAGCCCAGTTAAAGTAATTAAGAGTGGAGTGCATGCCAAGACTGACATTACCCAGCACATCAACACCGCTGCGGGGATTCATTCATGGGCATTATCATCGCCCTGAGCTGAATCTGCAGATAACTGTGCGTATGCGCACAAACGGGGGTGGGGGGGGGGGGACAGTCACACTTACCGCGGATTTAGAAATGACTGGCGAAAAGGAGGTAAAGCTCGCGTCCTTCCATCCAAAGTACGAGCGATGGTTTCTCTCTAAACTGTCTTTCGGGCGCCGGGCACCGTCCTTACGCACTGTGTTGTGAGGAATGGACTTGATCACAGGGGTCGGTGAGGGGAGAACAACGAATCCAAATAGTTGCCTCCTGTCGCTCCGTTCAATATCCTCGTAAAAAAAAAAAAAAAAATTAAAAATCGCCTCGGTTTAATCTGCCGTGCGTCCCGAATCCGAAAGTCCTGGTGATGTCGCGGGAGAAACGGCAGCTTCCTCGCGTTGTATCCACGGTGCTGTCCCTTACATCCCTCTATGGCACAAGGCGTCCTTCTGTGTGGGGGCTACATCACGTCCCGTAAAGCTGAAAGGCGAAACGCCAGCAGCCCTCGCCACTCACGCACACCAACGCGCACCAACAGAGAGAGAGAGAGAGAAAGAGAGAGAGAGTATCCAGAAGAATTTGACAGGGAAGAGGAGGAAGAGGAGGAGGAGGAAGAGGAAGGGAGGAGGGAGGGAGGGGGTTTCTTGTGAGAAAAGCTTCGCAGGGAGAAAGGAGTCTAAGATGTTTGGGTCCAAAAACTGAGCTCTCTGCGACTATGACAAACCAATTGAGCGCACTGGCTGGGAGTAATTCTGTATGGAGACCGAGGGTTTGGAGAGCCAGTGAAAGGTGAGAGGAAAAACTCGGATGTGGATTGCCGCTCTCGCAGTATACTCGGGCTCCACCTAGCAGCAAGCACTAGATAACATGCTCCAAACCAAAGGCTCTACCTACACTATATCTTGCCTGAGGCTGGCAAGGAGACCTATGTTATATTACATTCTGTGTGTGCGCCTGTGACTGCAATATTTATGTGAAATCCACTGCCTCTCTAAAGTTTCAGCGCTTCTTGAGAATGTGACTTCTTTAAAAAAAAAAAAAAAAAACTGCCCATCACTTGCTCAATCAAAGTAATGTCGGCTGAAGATTTTTCCTTGATGACTAAAAAAAAAAAAAAAAAATCCAACCACTGTTCCCTTGAGGGAAAAATAGTTTGCTTGCAAGGTTACTTTTTTTTCTTTTTTCACAATACATCCTCACAGAAGAGTTCATGGTCCTGTTTCTCGCTGGAAGCCTATTATTAATATATATCAATTTGCTGGAGGCTGTTGAGGCTGCATCTTTTTATCCCACTACATCTACTGTGGGTCCGGCTGTTCTCTTGGCTGTATTTTCACCTGAATATTGTATGAAATATAAGTTAAAAATGTCTTCACATTGCTATACCTGACAATGACAGATACATCTTTAGATACCTCGCCGTTTGACGGCAAAGCAGTGATCACAACACAGATTTCTTTTATTTATTTTTTATGACCTTTAAAGGTTGGCGCCAGCTGCACTCCAGCTGGAGCCAGCCAGAATCCCACCTCTCAATCATCCTATAGCCAATTAATCACTCTAATAATCCTAATTACAATCAAACAATAACAAGTAATCATGCAATCACTCACCCAGTGCTCCACTAATGAGCCCATGTGAGCACAGACCTGGTAAAGCACATTTTTGCACTTGTTTCCTGTCTGAGAAACACCTTGAACTCCTGAACGGCCCGATGAAAAATAACCGGCTGCCCACGTTTGAAAAGATGCAGCGTTATCGCTCCCCGGCACTGCTTTCCATGCACCCCCGATGCAAATGGATTTATCCAGGTAGAAGACTGACCAAAGCTGCCTGCCATTACAATTGCATAAACCAGGTAGCTTCAAAGCGATACCTTAAGTGCCGTGCGATATACTGCCGCCATCTCGACTACATAAAATATACAAGAACTACAAAATATCAGTCTCAACATTAGGAGTAACATGAATATTACACCAATATTGGAGATGCAGATGCCTACAGACTAACAGTACTAGTCAGAATCGAATCAGTTCCTTTTTATCATCTGTATAACACATTCTTCATGATTAAAGTATGAACAGCTTTGCACATTCTCCACTGAAATGAAAAAGCATTTCAAAAACATGGAAATGAAGACGAGGTAGACCCCACTGTATCTGGTTTTATTGCCGAAAAAGACAGAAAATCATGAAAGTGATAGGAAGTGTCCCTGAACTGCATGAATATATAACAGTTTACTTTTTGAAAACTTAAAAAAAAAAAAAAAAAGGGGAGCTGAAACTCTAAATCAAAACGTATGAATTAAGAATGAGTGGTATTTCTAGTCAAAGCTGTAAAACAAAGAAAAAGCCCTGATCAGACAACAGTTTAATGACCGTCAGCAGCATTAAAACTACTTTTTATTCTATCATTGCCAGTCTACTGTTTACAGGAAGTGGATGAGCACATTTGTGTTCCTCACTTCATGCTGATAGAGATTTCTTCATCTTAATTCTAAACTAAGTTTCCTCTAGATAGAGATAAAAAAGCTTTCAGTGCCCGTACAGGATTCTTCCAGGAACTCCAGGAAAAAATTACGTTCATCTTCAGATGCCTCTTCTAAATTGCAAAATTAGACTGGGTTCAATGTTTGAGGTGAAGTGTTTTTACTAAATCGAATTTAACACCCACACACACATAGTCATCAGGATACCAACATCACCATGAAAATTCATATTATCAAAAGAAAAACAGGGGTTAGAGACCTATTTCATTACAGTAGCTAACCCCAATCAGGGAACACGGCAATACAATTGTATATTTTTTAAGTTTGACCCTGCACTATCTTACAATTTTACAACTTCAAAGCCACTATAATCAATATTTCTATTTTTCATTTCATTTCATTTTTCTAGTTCATGGCATAACTACTCGTATGTGAATGGGGTTGCTCATGCAGATGACCCAACAGATAATAATCACCAGACTCTGCTGTTACTTTCAGCTCTACCAGCTCGTTGTTTTGGTTTTTGAGCCCAAAACGTTGCTGTTTTTGATTCACTCTCCCGGCTCTCATCATTCGTGGCAGCAGGCAGCTATTTTCTCTCTCTTCAAAACCAACTACACTCTATCAGACAAGCACAACTGGCTGACAGCTGGTGACCATATATCAGCTAAAGAGCCAGATATACCCCTCAGGACTGAGTGAAGACCGCAAATTGAGCTAAAAGGACAATAACTATTGGATTTGCACTCGATGACGCGTGATTCCGTATGAATGCTGATGTTGCTGCGTATCCTTTGGATGTGTAGGAAACTGTTTTGGCTTTAAAAATCCATTAAGCATCAATACAGCCAAAGATTTCTTACTACAACAGAATTATTTCCTCTTTAAAGATGGATATATCATGGGTAAAATACAATCAATAATGCATTTGAATTGCTGTTTGTTAAATATTTGATTACTCTACTTAACTCAGGAAAAACAGTCTACATAGTGCTGTTGCTTGAGTTATTAGAGCAGTTTTGATTTTCTGGCACACATTGAGAATCAAAGGACACTGATACCAAACTGGGGGACCTTGTGAGCACCTGCCTTACTGGGTCCTGCTGTTGAGGACACAATATGCATATTGGGGTATTATATAATATTCACAAAGTTAACTGTGCCAAGTTAATGTAGAATGTGTTTGGTTCCACAGAGTTAGTGTTTCCTAAGAGCAAATGGAGAAAAAAAAGAACTGAAAAATCTTTGCACATCAGGCTGAAATTGGCTGTTTTTGTTGTTTATTTTTGTAATTGTATTCAAGTATGCCATGAGCTAAACTCTGAAAAGTTAATGAATAAAAATAAGCAGAAGGAAAAGGGGGGAAATGTAGCACACATTGTCTCTGAGTCAAATCATTTGTATAAAGACAGACTCATTTCTGTCTCTTTCCTTGTAAACACCAACATTTCAGTTGTATGGCAGTACGTATAATTGTGTCCATAACATGCTAATGCTAAATTTCCAGCTGCCAACGATGGATTTACTAAATAGAGAGAGTTAAGCACCTGAGACACAGTCATAATTGAACACCATAAAGTGATGCACGGCACCATAAAACCTCTGTACAGTTACTCACCATGCTGTTGTGAGAAACTCCTGCCAAATATAAAGCTGTTCAGGAAAATTAAGGCTTATGGGGACAGTTGTTGTGCAAAGTGAATCCAATAATGTAGAAGCCATTTTCTCTGTTTATCCATGCTAGCAAGCCTAGGAATTATCATCTCCACAGTGCTGACACTCACATATGCAGCAGTGCTTAAAGTGTTTAGACAACTAGACGCTCTCCTTCAGCTGCTTGTGGGGAAATGTGTGGATGTGCACTTGGCTCACTTTAAGGTTAGGAAAGATCATGGTTTGGATTAAAGAGAAAAAAAAAAAAATGCGATTAAGAATAGAAATCATGGTCGTGTTTAAAAGTAGAACTACTTGGCAAAAGACAGTCACATCCAGGTCTTGGTAAAATGAAATCAGCGTTAACTTGTTGAAGGAAACAGACAAGCCTTTCCCTGTTCATGTCATAGCAGCTCTTGTTTGTTTTATTATTTCATTATTATTTTTACTATGTCAGGCATGTTATCATCGGCACCATTACTTCGAGCTGTTGAGCACTCCATGTGACAGAAAAGGAGATCTAATAGTAAGACAGTGAGGTGGCTTCCAGCAGGCTGCAATCATTTTCTTGGCTGCTCTCAGCCCGGCAAAAATGACACGCTATTTGAGTTCGGAGAGATTAAGAACTGATGGGTCATTTAGAATCAAAGCACACATAGTTACAGGCACGGTTTCAGTATCAAATTGGACAATTTGGATGCAACATTTGTCCACCTTTGTCGAACAGGCGCACAGCCCCAAAACAAAGGATGAAACGTTGACTGAACTTTTGCTTGAACACAGGCTACAAAAAAGGATCACAGGTGATTTTCATGTGATGGAGTTTGACAGGGGTATGGTGTGAAATTGAAGTGAAGTTGCTGACTGTCTAGCTACACTAACGCTAATAACAACATCCCACTACTTATGCCTTTTGTTTCTGACACACAAGAGGCATCATTTTACACTGCCACTAGAAATCTTTGCCAGGTACTGAAAGCCTGAATATACGCTGTTTCAGGCATTTGAACAAATCATAAGTGCTATGTTTTTCTTTTGAGGACAAAACGACGGGAAAAAAATAAATAATTCATATGAAAAATGAGAGACACAAACAAAAACAAGCCCTTAAATGTTGGCCTGTAACCTCCATCAGATACCAGTGAAAGTGTGATGAAAGTCCTGAGCTTAACATGTCACACCTTTGGTTTTTGGATAAATGCTTGTAGGTTTAAACAAGTTGTGACTGTCAAGATATCGACACTTTTGAGTAAAGGCTTTCTCAACAAAGTCAACTTTTTAACAGAATACTCACGTGCTTGGATGTATGCTGAGGGTGTTATCGGTCGCCTTAACCATTACTCCTTCCCGTAGTGGTTGTGAGGAGATCCCCCCTCGTGCTGTGATCACACTGTAAGAAAGAAGAAACAAAACTCACAGTCATCATTTCATATAAAAGTGTATTCTGAAACAAAATGAAACCACAATTTGATTTGAGTTGTACTATAACGTGGCAAAATCTGTAACACTCAATCTTGTAGATGTTTCTCGACATGTTGAATATTTATTTGTATTTAACTTCAGTGCGTGCAGGCACATGTCTACCCACAGTCCGTGGGCACAACATGCCTGCCTACATCCAACATTACATCAGCTGCAATAAACTTCCACCAAGCAACACCTACGTTTGTTTCACCCACTGCGGCCTTAATTCCTCACCAAGGGAATATTCCAGTGTTTAGTAAAAACCTTTAGCAACAATGTTAATTCAGCCCCCCCCACACACATTTAAAATATGATTATCCTTAAATAACTCTGCAGAATGTGGAATCAGCTGACTAACAACTCACCAACATGGCTCGTAATGAGACAGGTCAAGCAGCTCGTACTGTCATGAGTCAGTTAACATGGTGCGGTCCAACAGGCGGGTCGTGATTGATTGTACTAGTGTGTGGGGGCTCATGTATGTATAAGCCTCTTTTTGGATCAAGGTGAGAGTGTCTCTTTTAAATCGCATTCATACAATGACTAAGACACATTGGAGTCAGCTCTGATAGAATTTTTTTGAATAATTTAATGGTCGACAACACCGCCCCTATCAGAATATCGGCTGCTATCCACTTCAGATTAATTTGTGTCGTAATGAATGAATGGCTGTATAATGATTTCATCACAAACTCAAAAAAAAAAAATGGCTGCATAATTCATTGCACTGAAATTAAAAGCGGGATCGATGACTCTCTCTCTTCTATTGGAAGAGCGGGTGTGCGCCTGTGTGTGTGTGTGTGCGCTGAGAGTGTGTGTGGGAGCGAGGCTCGATGCACACACCTACTGCCATGTAGGCAAAAGGTGCTGTGTGTGGAAAAGTGTTCACATTTGCAGTTGCTGGTTTGTGTTTTAAAATTTCAGGTGTGTTTGTTTGATTTTTTTGGGTCAGCGTAGTTTCTGAGGCTTTGTGCTATGTTGAGTCGCATATAAATTGCTGTCAATACTGATGTCATATCAAGGGGATTTGATATGCATGTGTGTAAATGCGCCAAATATACCAAAATACCAGAAGAATATACACACCTACAGCGTATCTGTGTGTTCCTTGAGATTTGGTTTGACCTTTGCTGTGTTTGAACCCCCACTTGACTGAAAAATCACTGCTGCAAAAAAAAAAAAACACGGCAGCACATATACAGACACACCACAAAGAAAAAGACTGGAGCTTTGTGCTATAAAGAGGCTTCCTCAGCCCACAGTGCAGCGTTTCAGAACAGTTTCTGCAAGTTGCACTCAGTTTTTTTTTTTTGCACAACATGCAAAATTTGCACACTTGTTAAAAAGTTTATTTTGAAAAAGTTCGGTTTTCCACGTTTCGCTTTGAAATGAGATCACTGGGAAGCAAAATCGAACAGTGGTACTACTATTTCTGCCATTCTAACATGTTATCCGCATTGCTTTTGGCCGAAACAAAGACTGGCACACACACACATATGTTTGATTATCAGTAAATTCCTTACCTTAGACAGTGTAGACAAGGCGCTGTGGAATATGTCAGATGTGGGGATGGAATCAGGAAGAGTCTTAACAGAAAGAACAGAGAAAAAAGACACTTCTCTTTGTGAATTACAGCTTGAAATGAGTTAATTGAGAAAACTAGACTTAGGCTATATTTTGATTACCTGCTTTAACTGTAACTAAAAAAGGAATGGTTCGACATTTTGGGAAATACTCCTATTCACTTTTTTTCCTCATGCCTGTGCATTATTTAAGAAGGGAAAATTGAGAGGCAATTAGCTTAGTTTTGCATAAAGACTGGAGGCAGGGGAAACAGCTAACGTTAGCCTTGTTCTCTCCAAAGTAAAAAAAAAAAAATGCACTAAAGCTCACTAATTAATACACTGTATCTTTTTTTTTGTCTGAACACAAATAAAAATGTGAAAATGTCAATTCAGGGAAACAAATGAGATATAATTTGTTAATTAATGAGCATATTTTAGCTGTATTTTTTAGCTCTTTGGGGAGCTAGCTAGCTAGCATAAAGAGCTAACTGAGAAAGAAAGCAAATAACTACGTCCAAAATGCTGACGTACTTTTAACTATAACCTATGAAATTAGCTTTAGTTTTGTTAGCTACTGTACAAAGCTAATCATCTCCTATACAATCATATTCAAGTATTCTGTATTACCAATTTCAATTTATGGGCAACTTTCCGGGCTAAATATTCTGTGATAGAGTCAGGTGTTTAAAAGACTGTTAGCTAAACAGCCAAGACTAGAGCTAAACAACCATCAAACTTAGCAACTAGCTAGCTGGTGAACATACTGGAGTATTTAGCAGTTAAACAGCCAGATATTCCCCTCAGGAGCTGGACACCAAAACAGATTTAAAAGAAGAATGAAAAAGAGAAATAAGGCTAAATAGATTAGGCTAAATGCTAATGTGCGTATTAAGCTAACTGCCAGTATGTTTGCCACAAGATATGTCCCCAAGTGACCAAAAACAATACTAGTCCTTCAACCACAGTCTGTCCTAATTGTTAACTAGCTAGCTTTAGTTGTCTTACCTTAGTTACCATGCACACATATTGAAAGAAGCTAAGTGAATCCAAAAATGGAGCGTCTATTTGCACCTGGTCGTATAGCCAGATAGCTTCTATTTGGCTATTTACACCTGGTCCAGTCATGCAGTATAAATAAATGATAACTTACTAGTTATTGATGTGGCAGTGGTGGTTGAATGGTTTAGTTACAGGACTTAAAGAACAGAGATCAAGCCCCACTACTTAGTTAACTCACATATTTCTGTTTTCTTTTATCATTATCAGTTCTCAGTTGCAGTTTGGTTAGGTTTAGACACCAAAACTTCGAAAGAGATCATGGTTTGGGCTAAATATAATAAGTCAAATCCAAATATAAAAGGCAATGAACACTAAACACAAAATATCCTCATTCCAACATACATCTGGGTGTAAATAGCCATTTTGGTTATCAAAGGTACTCTATGGAATTTCCCCGCTTGGGGGATCAATAAGGTTGAATTGAATTGAATTAATGTTGTGAATAAACCCAACCGAATAAGCCAAAAAGGCAGTGATGGTTAGCTGATGAAATATCTATACTACAATTAGTGACAATTAGTAACAAATACACACGAAGGTAGTATTTAAAGCTTGAATTATTATGCCCTTGTTGGCTGTAAAATCAAGTGGCGGTGTAGAAATGCTGGTTGCCCAACAGACATGTGCATCACTACATAGAAGATCAGTCAACAAGCAGACATTTCTTGCAGGGACTGTTGGCAACACTTTTTTCCACCCTGTCACACATACAGTGTAGCAGTCACTTCCTCAGCAATTAAAGGCATTTCCACAAACAACACTACATTATTTATGATTGTGACAGGCATCCACAACTCTCTGTGACTCTCTCTTAAAGTTTGGTGTGAAAATGTTGGGGGAAAATGTTGGACTGAAGCAGATGCAGACCGTGCACAAGTCACATTACATTACTGTAACTTTGGTGAAAAAGTCTGGAAAATATTCAAATGCCTGTAGCCACAAGCTTTCTTAGTAATTACCAGAAAAGTAATAAACAAGAGGCTCCAAAGTGCTGTCATCTCATCAGTTCAGAGTTACAGAAACATATCATTAAAACAAAAAAAAACTTTTACTTCATTCATCATGCAGTCATCAAATTTTGTCCCAACCCCACGAAAGCACTGCTATTATCCTCACTGCTGCTCACCTCACCTGATCCGAATGAGGATGCATTCAAAAGCATTTTGACTTGGTGGGATGTTAAGGGCAATCCATGCTGTTGACCATTGGCTTCACGGCCCAGATACACTGAGGTCAGACATTGTGGGGGAGATGGGTCACTTAATTGCTCTCAGAGCTCTCTCAGGTGATGCAGGCTGTAATTTCCTCTGAGTGTAATGTTACAGAAACTTGAAAAAAGAACAAAGAGGCGATAAATTGACTGTAATAAGCTTCCACGCCAGGTTAGCAATCAACGACCTATTGCGAGCAATCGCATAGCTGCCAAAGCTCTCACACTGACAGCAATTGCCCCATAATCCCATTTATTCACATCACACCTTATATTTATCACACAGTCAAAGTCTGGCATGGAAACCTGTTCTTTTTCTTCACTTGTTTTTACCAATCACTGTTTCTTTAAATGGTGATGAATCATATTAATGAATTAATGCATGACTCAGAAGACAGAGAACCAGTCTTGGTCTTCAGAGAATTACATTGTATATAAGGCTGTTTAATTATTCAATGCATTAAGTGTATGAATTATTTAATCATAAGCCACTGTACCTATGCTATACAGCACCTTTATCTAGCAAACCCAGCTATTATGTGCATGACACAACTCAACCCTGCATCCTGCAGGGCTAAATACCAGAGGAGACTCAAGGTTACACTTCAATAGTTATCTCAGAATGTGTACAATTGATTTCATTTTTATGTCTGGGTTGGCATGACATTTGGTGTGCACATTCATGCTCCAAAGAGGCACAAGCTGATTTATTCCTCGGGACCCACATGACCCCTCCTCTGACACAAGCCCAATCAAACTCTTCGTGGCCAGCGTAGCCTCTCAAAGTCTCCAAAATCTCCAAAAGTCGCAGCTGAATCGGCACTAAATTTCATCTGAACGTTCACATTCCCAACAGGGGCAGACCTATCGATTAGCTATGACCCATGTGACCTTTGCTCTCCATCACTATCAGGCCAAACATTCAATTTTCAATCCAGCATTCCCCACAGAACTGGCATCAGGATAACTGTGTGGTTTTCAAACTCTTAAATCTCCTAAACCTTTAGTTGTTCCTTCCTGTTATATTGCCATTCAGTACCATTGCCTCAACATGCAGTCCCCAAGCTACAGTTTAAAAGCAGTCTTTTATATTGCCGGAAAATGGAATAAAAATAGCACAGCTTGTTTTAATAAAACCAGGAGACAACTACTATTTAGCTAAATATAACTTCATGATTCTCTGGCTAGCCCTATTGTATGAAAAATATTATCATGATGTCTGATTCTTTGTCTGAACCTTTTTGAATCATTTGGGATGTTACGGTTTCAAAGGCTATTGGATTTTTTGATGGATTTATTGGCTATAAATCCAGACAGACAGACATTGCCAAGTTTTACTCTGCCAGTGTGGCTCAGCCATTGAATTTGTGACTCCTCCAGGGTATTTCTTTATTACACCATATGACTTCATACACCTAGCTGGTATCCAATAAGAGTTGAAACGTTCCTTTAATGAAAATGTGCGGTTTTCACGCAGTGATGTCATTTTTACAACAGTGATGGCCGTTACTTGACTACTAAATCATTGTGACCTTGAATCATCACTTGTACTATTAATCTCCGCACTAAATTGCAATCACGCAGTGTCAGCTAAGTCATGTGAATGTGACTGGCACAAAGTCCTTTATCAGCTGTCTATAGGGCATTCACACAGCACACATTCTGACCTGTCAAATACAGGTTATTTAACAGCATTAATCATGTCAGCATGCTGTTTTACTTCCCTAAATGGGGCAGCGCCTTCATTAATATTATTAGTTACACCTGTATTCATGGAGAACACCTCACACTGGCCTCATAGAATAGGTTAACAAGTGTATTTTTTTTATTTTTCATGATGAAATGCAAAAATTAACCTATTCCGCTTCGGCTTACTTGTCCATTTAAAGGGGTTAAATGAAAGGAAATTAAGAAAAGTCAAGAAAAAAAAAAACACAAGAAACTAAAGATTTGACTCCAGTTGCCACAGATTTGGCGTCTCATGTCATTAAGTGGTCTCAAACGATAAGTACCGCGGAGGGTCTGTGATAGGCAGGTATAAAAATATAAAATGCTGAAGCTGCCTAGCGCTGAGCCGAGATGTTTTTTTTTCTTTCTTTCTTCCTTTCTTGTTTCAATCCCCTGTCTTTTTCGGTGTTTGGCTGAGTCAGACCTCCCACATAAAAGTGGCTCATTGTCAAAGTAAGAGGGGAGTTATTGGGTGGGTAAGACAGAGGCAGAAGTAAAGATATAAATGGTGAAGGTTTTAGTCAGTATCAGCTCCTGGAAAGGAGTTTGTATCTCTTTCCCGCTTGTTGAAATGACTTTTTACAGCGTTCGCCTGCTTTCGTCTCGAGTTGTGATCCCTGAAATCTAAAAGCTCTGAGGACGGTAGCGCCGGGGGTCAAAGGGCAGATCGACGGCTTGGTGGTATCTACCTGACCAGCCAGTACTTAACACGCAATCCATCTCTTTCCCTCACAATGAAGGGAAAAACAATGCATGTGTAATTAGAGCATTGCTATTTTGGTGCTGTCAGACCTGAATCATGAGTTAACAGGCAGCAGCTTCTATCCCAGTGGGTATTTGGTACATTTCATTTCTAGTAACAGCTCATATCTAATTTGATAAGCATGGCGCATGAAATGGAGTGCATAATCATATAAACAGGACACAGACAGAGAATTATGGTTGCCTCAGCATGCCGTGTGCTTTTTCAAGGTGCTTCCTGGGCCTACGACTACTTCACTTTCCTCTTGAAATCAAAATCACACCTTATATTGCTTACTAGTCAAATACGAGTATGTAGGCGTATTAATGATATTTGTCTGATTCACTGACATTTTTATTCACAAACTTATAGTAGCAAGAATTTTAATCTAATACACACTGATGGCATCTGAGTCATCACACAAGTTTCTGTCAATTCTGCCAAGAATGGATCCCCCGCAGCAATGTTTGTAATGGGCCCACATTAAGAATGCAGGTCTGGTTTCTCATGGATTTGTCCTACAGTGACTCCAATATGTCTAAAAAGAACGACAACAGTATTATTCCTCCCTTCTGGTAGAGTTTAGATACAGAGCTCAGCATTTCGATCAAGGGCATATTAACAGTGCACTGCTGCACTGACACTCGTGGGTCACCCAGCAGGTGTCCTCAAATGTTATCATTTCAAGGACTCAATCCAGCCGCCTCCGACAGAAATGGCACCGTTTTGACAGTTTTGTCTCACAAACATTTGTGTTCAGAAATTACCCTCCCAAATAACTTTAATGTAATTCACAGTTGTTTGCCCTTTGAAAATTGTCTGAATAATTTTTTACTGTCTAGGCTAAAATATTGCATAATAGGCAGGGCTGAATTAACACAATATGAGACCCTGCCGCCCCCGTGCAGGAATAAGCTGTTTGGCCCCCGCTGACCCCCTTTCTCTCCTGCTATCTCTGCAATTGTGTGTGTACAACATCGCCTCTAAATACCCCCCCAGGCGCACACTGCTGACTACAATATTTCATGTAGAGACCCACACAGAGAGCATGCTGTCGGTTGGTTACTTTTTGGTGCATATTCCAAAATGTGTAGTTTAATGTGTGTCCTCCGTGCTTATGTATTTCATTTTGTTTTATTTATCTGTTTTTGCAATTTACTGCTTACACCTAAACTGGGCCATGCAGATTGAAGGTGGAAAGGCAGAGTTGCTGACAGCCCTCAGAGAGATTTATTGTCCATCTGTACTAAAGGTGGTGATGATGACATGATAAGAGTTGTTAAAAAGTCTAATCTGAAAAGCGATAGGGTGCACACAGGGTGCAATAGTCCAGATGAGTTTTTGCATTTCTGCGTTGGACCACAGCTTCTTGGCCCTGGGAGCCAACTAGTGCACCCCACAATAGTCCCTGTGTGTAGGGTGCAATAGTCACCTATACACCCTGTTTGCAGGGTGCAATAGTCTCTGTGTACAGGGTGCAATAGTCACCTATACACCCTGTCTGCAGGGTGCAGTCGTCACATATACACCCTGTGTACAGGGTGAAATAGTCTCTGTGTACACGGTGCAATAGTCACATATACACCCAGTCTGCAGGGTGCAATCGTCACTTATACACCCTGTGTGCAGGGTGCAATAGTCACATATACACCCAGTCTACAGGGTGCAATAGTCACATATACACCCAGTCTGCAGGGTGCAATAGTCACATATACACCCAGTCTGCAGGGTGCAATAGTCACATATACACCCAGTCTGCAGGGTGCAATAGTCACATATACACCCTGTGTACAGGGTGCAATAGTCTCTGTGTGCAGGGTGCAATAGTCACATATACACCCAGTCTGCAGGGTGCAGTCGTCACATATACACCCTGTGTACAGGGTGCAATAGTCTCTGTGTGCAGGGTGCAATAGTCACATATACACCCAGTCTGCAGGGTGCAGTCGTCACATATACACCCTGTGTACAGGGTGAAATAGTCTCTGTGTACACGGTGCAATAGTCACATATACACCCAGTCTGCAGGGTGCAATCGTCACTTATACACCCTGTGTGCAGGGTGCAATAGTCTCTGTGTACAGGGTGCAATAGTCACATATACACCCTGTGTACAGGGTGCAATAGTCACATATACACCCTGTGTGCAGGGTGCAATAGTCACATACACACCCAGTCTGCAGGGTGCAATAGTCACATATACACCCTGTGACATATACACCCAGTCTGCAGGGTGCAATAGTCACATATACACCCAGTCTGCAGGGTGCAATAGTCACATATACACCCAGTCTGCAGGGTGCAATAGTCACATATACACCCTGTGACATATACACCCAGTCTGCAGGGTGCAATAGTCACATATACACCCTGTGTGCAGGGTGAAATAGTCCATATGAGTGTTTGCATTTCTGCATTGGACCACAGCTTCCTGGCTATGGGGGCCGGGCCCTGACATGTATTTGGTGTCAGGTCAACCAGCAAGCGGCGCTTGAGTCCCAGCTGAGCCGTCGGTGCTGAACATGTCCACAGAGGATCGGGTTACACTACGCCCCATCTTTAAGCCCCAGTCAGCGCGCCGTTAGCCGCAGGACAACAGAGGAGGAGAGGCTGGGATACTGGCCGCCGGGAAGGTGAAGGCTCCACACTCATGTAAGTGCTTATTTTCTAACAAGTTCCCCTGGAGAAAACATTGCTGAAGATTTTGTGTAATGGAAGAAGTACTTGAGCTTTTTTGCCGGAGCCGCCTTTGTTCGCTACGTTGCCGCTAATGAGAGGAAAACAGTGTTGTAGTCGCGGCGGGTCACTGAGCGAGCCGGAGAGGGTTTAAACTGCTTCTTCGAGCCTCTTTTCAAGTGGAAAGTGCTTTCTGTGTACGGTAAACAGCCACCGTGGGTGTGTTTCCGCCTCAAACCAGCGACACTATCCGAACTTCTCCACCGTCTCCTTCTCGGAAGCCTGTTGCATTTTTTGCTCCGCGGATGAGACGAGGAAGGAGGAGGAGGAGGAGGAGGAGGAGGAGGAGAAAAGCGGATTGTCCCAAGTGCCATGGCGACTGTGTTCAAAATAGGAGAAACCCTGACAGCCTTTTTTTTTGTTTTTTTTACAAACAACACACACACGTCGTTGTGTTGCAAAGGCTTTATTAAGGTGAGCGTGTAGGCCTGTTAATGAACGTGGACCCAGCCTGTTATTTCGGAGGAGAGCCGGAGCCTGTACGGTGACAACCTGTTATTATTAGCTATTTGTGGTCACGGCAAAGCTCACACATGACTTCAGCCACGATTATTTTCGGAGGCAAATGCCGCCTTAAAGCTCCCGTGTTTTTTTGGGTTTGAGCCCACTGTGTGACAGGAGGTAATGAGTTCCTCAGGCCTTCAGTGAATCATTACAAGCCACTGGAGATGTGCAGGAGTGATTCACCCCTGCTCTTGCTTAAGAATAGGAACTGTATATCCTATTTTATGTATGTAAAACTACATGTATATCCGAAGAATACATTTCAACAGACACTATCACGTGTCCCTGAAGGCAACACCTATAGTAGTTGTTGTATTATAATGAAATATTGTTGAATTAAACCAACCATGTGTTAAAGCCCACATTGGAATATTATACTAATGTACATGTATTAAATCTGTAATCCGTAATATTCCTTTATCAGGAGCTGGTTGGCATTAGTCATTCGCATCATCTGTTGGGTGTTCATGCATTCATGCTGTTTCAGTAACAGTAATGAATGAGCAAAGATAGATATTTATTCAGCTCTAATATCTTTTTCCCCCCGCAGGAAATGTCAGCGTGACTCAAAACAAAGATCGATAAAAATACATTAAAATGAATCATTTTCATGTCGCACACGGTGGCCACATACTGTAGGTAGGTAGCCCATTAGTCAGCGTGAGAGTTGTGAGCATACAGTAGACGAAGCAGATTTAATGAACATAAACAAACTAGTGCTGCCGTGATCCTGGCGCCACATGTGCTGTAGCTATTCTAAGAGTCTATATAGGGCTTTTAATTATCCTACCAATCTCCTTTAGTCGTGTAATGTCTCCCTGAGTCATGTCATCCCTGTAACAAAGCCTCTTTTAAAGTCAGGCATGACGTTCCCGAGATGGGAATTGACAACCATCACACCATTAAATAAAGGCATTAGTCAAATATAAAAGACATAACCACCTTCGTGTGTAACCTCTAGGTTTTAATGGCGTGATGTGCCAAGGCTTTTACTGGCGTTGTTTACACCGGAGGATTCTTCCATCTTTTCCTCATTCATTGATTCATACACGTATGACGTGTTGTGACTCCGAGTTAGTCATAAAAGAATGGGAAGCTTTAATGTCTCTTGAAATAGAAAAAGAACACAACAAACGAAGGTCTGTGAAATGATCAATCAGCTTCTCAGATGTGAGGATTTGCTGCTTTTCTTAATCATATATGACAGTAAACCAAATATCATTGGGTTTTGGACTGTTGGTGCAAAAACAATTAGGTAATTAATGATGAAAACAATATCATATGATAAAAATAGTTGGTTACAGTGCTATAATGATGTTAGCAGGGTGTAACGCTAGTTTAAAAATAAAAGACTATTCGCCTGAATATGATTATAAATCAAAAGAATGTGGTTTCAGGAAGAATTATGGCTGTATTTATCTGATGGGAGTAAAATTGGTAATCTTACTTAATGCTGACTCATGCATGTGACAGAACTACTGCCAAAGTGCACTGAATGAAGCCCCAGGAATGTAAATTACCAGGTGTTAATCCATCAATAAGAGCATTAGGTAAATATAAGGGAAGCAGCAACCTGCAGTAAATGTGTGCTCAAACAGACACATTGCACCATTGCGCTGAGGACTCAGTAAATAGCCCACACAGTTCTTTAGCACAATGGTTACTCTGTGACGTTATGGTGAAGCACTCTTAAGAGATAAATATGGCCCTGGCTGAAAGGAAATAAAGCCATTTTCCCTTTCATGTTGACCTTTGGAATAGAGGGTGTTTAAGACGTTAGGTTCAATGGAAAATGAGCCTTTCCACCTCTTAACACCAGTTTATTTTGTACTGAGTGTGTTGGGGAAGGTAAGACAGGTGAGTGAATGTGATGTGCCCCGCTATTCAGTGATCTGTTAGGAAAAATATGTAACATGTTATTTTGTCCTTTTCAGGCCTTGAAAACGGGAAGAGTTTCAAATTGCTACTAATGGAAAGAAGTCACTTTCACGTGGCGTTGTGAACATGATAGAAACAATGGGTAAGTAATCCCTTTTTATGTTTCATGGCAACCACATACAGCTGTACAACCACTATCACATACTGAGTCACTGTGTTATTCATTATGGTCATCTTTAAAATTATAGTTTCCCTTCCTCTATCCCTAATTTAACAAGGCTGTTTTTAGTGGCTCAAGTATCAAATGCTCAACTTAATTAAGAGTCAATACAACCATAATAAACAAGACAAAACATGACATGCTGCCGTATTTTTTTAGTTTTAATCTTCATCTCTAAAATGAGCATTTCTTGCAAAGGGGTTTGGTCTAGTCCTTCTTTGCTGGCTCTGCTTCGTATTTGGCTCCTGCTGTGAGTTTTTCTCAACCAGTGTAAGAGGCCCTGGATGCAGTTCAAGGCTTGTGGACTGCCAATGTTGCCATATCTGATAATGTTGCCATATACTTGATTGTTTGTTTGTCCCCATAGAGATTTATTTGTCCAACTGTCAAGCGTGGAGCCAAATTGGTGCTGCCAGCTTCTCTCTTTAAAGCCGCAATCTGTGGTCACTCTTAAGACTGGCATGTTGACCGCGCACTTATGTACTATCAACCGTAATGTTAGTGCAAAGGTGGATTACACACCGGTGTTGGTAGCAGGTGAATTGAGGCTTTAATAATTGTTATTTACGTTTCACCTCATATTCAAATAACTGTATAACGTAAAATCAGATGGAATGTAACTAGTACTGCAATATTGACGATTTCACAAGTGCCATTATACCCTGACCACCTTGTCTTTTGGAGCACACACAAATGCGAGCAGGCCGACACGCATACATGCCACTCTCTGGTGGGACTCTTCATGCACGATGAGGTGTGAGGGCTATGGAAATGATACAGTTCCCTGCATAGGACCAGTGGAGAACAGGGGGAAAAAAACCCAGCTGCGGGTCCAGTGTTATTGGCTTGTTTACAACCTTTGTTCAAACAACAAAGCTTCGAGAAGCAAAAAGTGCTTTGGACCTTGTGCACGCCCTATTAGGTGTTAGTCACAGTTGGTGAGCTTCGGAAATTGCTTCATTTTTGTCCACATGACGTTGGGCTGGCCCATCCTCGCTAACAAGCCACTCTGGAGATGCTCGATTGTGGGGCTTATGCAGGGTCCAGCAAACAAACTGTGGAGGGCCTGCTTCTTTTATCTTTTCCTCCTGATACCCATTCTTTGCTCCTGTGCAACCCACCATTGACTTTAAAGGCAGAAAAGGAAACATTGTTATTCTGTAGACAAACAGCGTATTGAAGATTGAGTTTTTTCTTCTTCTCGTGCAATACCTTATGTTACGTGATTTCGATATAGTAAGCTCTGTTGAGCACCAGCCAGCCTTAGCTAAGCCTGCAGGTTCAGATGTGTGGCTGTCTCCATCCCATCCATTTACATATTATTGTTAACATGGAGGAGACATTCACACATATGCCAAGTGATTACGGGATGCTGTGCATATTTTTAAGAAAACATTCTATTAAAAGCAAAATGAACTAAGGATATTTAAAGGCATAAATGAGGTCATGTCCAAACACCCCTCCCTGTCTCACTGTATCTCCCCATGCATTGATAAAGCCTCTGCCCTCATCACCTCTCTCCACCTCTATCTCTCCCCGTGCCTCCCTCTCCCTGCATCCACTCCTTCACTCGGCCG
Source organism: Pempheris klunzingeri (assembly GCF_042242105.1). Lineage (NCBI taxonomy): Eukaryota > Metazoa > Chordata > Actinopteri > Acropomatiformes > Pempheridae > Pempheris > Pempheris klunzingeri. The sequence goes on from NC_092034.1 coordinate 9,658,741, forward strand.
GCCGGCGCTGTCACTGAAATATGCGACGGCTTGCAGATACACAGCGTGCCTTGCAGGCGGTGGAGCGTCTCCAGGCCAAACTGAAGGAGCGGGGGGAGGTGCCCACTGAGGAGAAACTCAGCCTGCTCAAATCAGTGCTCCAGAGCCCCCTCTTCCACCAGATCCTGGCCCTGCAGAAGTCTGTCCAGCATCTCCGAGAACAGGTAAGCCACTTTTGGTTATTGTTAAATACCTTTCAGGTAAAACTACAGGACTATTTTATCTAAGTTTGAACGTACATGTAGACAAAGTTGTATTCATTATCATAAGCCTGACGAGGACTGATGTAGAATGACAGTGCCGAATACAAATGAGTGACGCTGGGCTGGGATGGAGGGTCATTAAAAGGTTATAAGGTTCATTTCGTCTTTTAGTGGTCTGCATTGACCTATGAGTGGTTTATGAGTGTAAACTGGCAAAATGACAAATGGCAGCATCATACTTTGTTAGCACAGAAGTAATATAAACAGAAGTAGTCGTGTTTTATGAACAATAAGAGCTCATTCGTCTATTTTTATTGTCATCATGTTGGATGAGGAGGGGCTGAGGCAGTCACAGTTCTTGGGTTTGCAAGCTGCTGTCACCCTGCAGACAACGTAGACACCAAACACCAACCATGGCTTAGCTGTGGTGGCATTTTGATGTTTAGACATAAACCTGCCTTTAGGACTCACCCAGGCCAAATGTAAACCTGAAACCACACTGTATTTGTGAAGGTGACAGTGGAGTCTCTCAGGATATGGCCACAATTTTCCAGCTTTATCTTAAAGTGATACTAGCATGCCCATTTGTAAACCAATACAATAACTGTTAGTGCTTCACATCTTTCAGCAAACTTAAGTGGGATGCTGTGTTTTTCTGTTTCCAGTTTTCCAATAACAAAATCAGTCTCTCTGCTAACAATGTCACAAAATGCATCGTGTTGTATTGGTATTTGAGTCCAATAGTTACAAGACTCAGGCAGTTCCTAAAAGTGTGCTAATGAAGACCGTGCCTGTCCACATCGATCACAGGGTGGATTTGCCGCAGGGAACATCTTAAAGAGTCTCAGTCTTGATAGGTGCAGTTAAAGTCTTTTTTCATGTTTTCAGGGACGGTGTTTCAGCAGAGGAAAAGTAACACAAAGAAGGAATTTTGTACTAAAAAGACTGACCTTGGGAGGAGAGATACCCAGTTAATTAGACAGGCTCAGGCTGTTGAAGCCTCACATTAACTTTGGCTGATTTTTAGAATGCATTTAGCATATAAAGACGACTGTGGAATCACATTAGGAAGGGAGCTCTCAACAGCTGGTACCAGCAAGCAAAACACCAACGGTGAGCAATAATGCTTTTGAAGTACATGGGCATGACTATTGTTTTAAGACTGAAACAAATACGTGCAGAGGTCTGTTGTCAATGGTTACATGATAACCAGAATGGCATCCAGAGGAGGGTAAAATTGCATTACTTGTATCTAAGTGAGGTTAGAAGATTTTCTATGTGCTGCTGCCTTTACCTTTCCTGTTTCCTAGGTGACCTCACTGATTCTGTTTTTGGCTCGTGTCAAGACTCACACTCCCACCCCTTTCAATCCCCATCCCCAATAGTGTTGCAGCTATGGCTAAATTGCTGTCAAAGTTCATGTGAGCCAGATATAATATGGGTACATGAGCACAGATAGTTGGTCTAAGTCAGAAACTCTTTTTTCAAGCTGATTCTCTCCATTGAGAATTGAACATTTGAGTGGAAGGAAAGAGCTCTTAAGTCACAGTGGAAAGGGGCCAGGGTAAGCGTTTGAGAAAAAGAGACGAAAATATGTGAGCTATGCGGTGGGAGGCAGGGATGCTAGAGCTTTTTTACCCCTTGTGGAATTCAGATTATAAAAGCCCTGCTGGCATTTTTGCATGCTGGGCGATTTAGCTTATTTCAAAAGAGGTACATTCCTACGCGTGTGTGTGTCTGCATGTGCTGACGCATGTGCATTTGTTTTACTAAGCAAAATTTATCAAGCAGCCATTCATGTTAAATTCCATTCAGATCTTAAAATGAACCCATTCCAAGTTGTAACAATGGTTAAGGGACGGATTTCAGAAACTACAACAAGTCTGTGTTGTGTTTTTATTGAGCTTCAAAACCCAACTGCACTTGTTTGGCCCTCTTATGCAGAACCAATTTGGAGAGAGGGTACGTTTTGTGTTTTGCTGTGAGACAAGAGCCAGACACATAAACACACACACACACACACTGTCCGTCTTCTGTCTCTGCTAGTTAGGCCGCGCACAGGCCATGTCGCTATGGCGACAAGGCCCTACTCTCCAATGAGAGAGAGGCCGTTGTGTGAAGTGGGGCAGAAACAATTTCTTAAATGTGCAAGAACCAAACTGGAACTTTAATCCTCTTAGCCAGGCCCCAGCTAACAAAGCTCATGCATGAGGACAGCAACTTAGCAGCATGCTACGCTAACTTAGCCCGGCCCATAGGGTTTTGTTTGCAGTGTGCAGCACAAATGTGTCCTGTCCAATGGAGTTTTGTTTCGCAGGACTAATCTGGGACTGCGTTTAATGGAGGCATAATTTACAGTACACGTTTCCTAAGCTCTGACAGTCGTGCAGTCAACTTCCTAATGCAAATGCACAAGTTCACAAGGACAGCTTTAGCTTGGCAATGCCCTACGCCAAATGGAGTGTTTATGAAATTATTGCTGTGTATTATGTCCGTCCTTTTGAATCCAATTCAGATGGTCGTAAACATTATGTCCTTTGGCTAATGAAATCGGAAAAACACTGCTTTATGTAGTTGTCGCTTTCATGTAATTCATCTGTCACACAAGTAAAGTCATTGCAGTAATTAAAACCCAAGCATATTAAGGCATCCAGATGGCCAGTGATGCTCCCCCCCCCCCACCATGGTAGAAATATTGTATTTGGAGCACAGTCATTGTTGGAACATCAGCTAAGATTCATTATCTCCTGAAGGATTAGGCTACCATAGATCCAGTTAATCGTGGTGGGATAACAAACTATCTGGCATCCCAGTGGTTTCAGACACCCAGACTTAAGGGTTTTGGTGTCTAAAATTAAATTCGCTAAATGTTTACGTTCACAGGAGGAATGAGTCATGATGTTTTGTGTTCCAACTTTTAATTGTCTTCAGTTGGATTAACTCCAGTGATTGCTGCTCTCTGTAGGAGAAATTTGCAGAAATTTCAAAGCTGTTATGTAGCTGCAAACTGAGAACCGAACAGACAACATCACAACTTTTATAATGGAAGTCCGGCGTCATTTTCACTTTGATCAGTTAGATTTTTTTTCCCCCCTACATGCTGTTATTTTACATGTCTGCAGCTTTTAGCATCACTCGCTACATGTTAGTTTGTATTCTTCCAGGGGAGTGTCCCAGTGACACGTGGGAACGACCTTGCCGATCACATCACAGCGGTCAAGCCCAATGGCGGCCATGCTTCCTATTCAGACACAGCAGCTGCTTCACATGTCAATGGCAAAGCATCGTCCGAAGAATTCGAACGCATTATTCACTCCATGGCACAGGTATGAGCAACTGTAAAGCCAAAACAATCACTGTCAACACCACATCTATAAACCTGGAGTAGATCTTTTGTTACTCAAACTAAATATCCAAAGATGAGAACCACAGGAGGCACAGTGCGCTCTTTTCTCTCAAGGCACTTAGACAATACTATGGTGAGTCATCACAGGGCTTAATTGTATGCATGTATGTATGTATGTATGTGTGTATGATCCAGGGGCGTTACGTGACACACGTGGAGCTGCAGAAGCCAGCGTCAGGGGGTCTGGGCTTCAGCGTGGTGGGCCTAAAGAGCGAGAACCGCGGAGAGCTCGGCATCTTTATCCAGGAAATTCAACCAGGAAGCGTGGCACACTGGTACGTAAGAATCAACATGCCACCATTCAAGGCTGATTAAAATCTTATCACCACAAAGTTAACATTCCAGAAAAGTTTTCAACATTTGGCTGATTGTTGAATTAGAATTAAGGAATTAGAGAAATGTATTTCAGGCAGTCAGTCAGGGACTCTTAGGGACGAGCATTGGAGAAATTTACAATGTGGTTGTTTAAATAGGAATGTAAGAATGAAGATTTTACTTAATTCATATTATTTACTGCTTATAGTGTGGCTCTCAAGTGTTTTGTTCAAATGAAAACAATTTGTTTGATGCCTTCAAAACATCTCCGAGCTTACTTGCAAAAAATGTTATACAAATAGGAGAGCAACTTTATAACCTACACATTGTTGTGTGAAGAGAATTTGGCAAAAAATGTAAGAGCAAATTACAAAGCTACACTGTCGTTGAGTAGACATATGTACGGCATGTATATGAGAGGAATGAGGAAACAGATGCGGATAATTACTTGCTCAGAGGGAGATTTAGTTTAGAAGCCCTGACATTATTTATTGGACCATGTGCCCCTCTTTGCCCCTAGCTGTAACACCCCATGTGCTTTTTCCTGCCAGTGATGGGAAGCTCAAAGAAGCTGACCAGATTTTAGCCATCAATGGCCAGCCTCTGGACCAGACAGTGACCCACCAGCAGGCCATAGGCATCCTGCAGAGTGCCTCAGAGAAGGTGCAGCTCACGGTGGCAAGAGGACCAATACCTCAGCTGGCCAGTCCTGTTGTGTCCCGCACGCCCTCTGCTGCCAGTACACTGTCAGCCAACTCCAGCGCGGTACAGATACATTCTCACACTAATGTCATGGATGGAAACTTGCCTATTTCTTTTCAGAAAAAAATCAAGATTTCCTACGGTTACTGATTAAAAGTTATCCTTATATTACACACATTATTGTCAGTGAATGCACCATCTGCATTATTCAGCCAAATCTTTTTGAAATCTCTGGAACTCTCATTTGTTGGAAAGCTAATTTATAAGTGTTGTTCTTCTCTCTCTTCTCTTTTGCTCTCCCTAGTGGCAGCATGTGGAGACAATAGAGCTGGTCAACGACGGCACTGGTCTTGGCTTCGGCATTGTGGGAGGAAAGACCACTGGGGTAATTGTCAAAACTATCCTTCCTGGAGGGATTGCTGATCAGGTGATTGCATTAATACATCTCTACTTTCTTTGCAAATTTGATTTCAGATTGTTTAGCATTTTTAGTGTTTAGTGACACTTTAAATGTTCTAGATAGGTGACTCTTGTCAGTTAATAGCAAGTTATTCTATGTTTTGTTTTGGACTGACGGCGCCATTATGGGTTTGATTCCTCCTGGCGCTACACAGACTAAGTCAGAAAACATATTTTTTTCTACCTCAGGATGGCCGCCTGCACAGTGGAGACCACATCCTGAGAATAGGAGACACTGACTTGTACGGCATGGGCAGCGAACAGGTGGCCCAGGTCCTCAGGCAGTGTGGCAACAGGGTGAAGCTGGTGGTCACCCGGGGCCCTGTGGACGAGACTCCCTCTCTTTCTGCCATCATGCCTGTGGTGCTCCCCACTGTCAATGAACAACAGGTAAAACCATAATATGGCAGAAATCTCATACAAATTCGTACTATATTGAAATGTATCACATTCAAATTGATGTCATAGTTCAGTATCCCTATAATAAAGCTGTGTGTCAAGATAATAGTTGCATACCATACATGATACACACACTTAAATCTAAAGTTCAGATCTTTCAATTCCAGTTTTAACCTTTCTTACTCTTGACAGAACAAGAAAGTGGAATTAAAGAAAATATCAGGTTAAATCACCAGTGACTCACACTTTGGAGAGCAGATATTTCTATATTTTCTCAGACACAGCACTTGCAACCACTGATTTAATGGTTTTTCTTAAACAAAATGAGAACAGACGTCCTTTCAACAATGCACTTTGGTGACTCATTATATGAATGATGAAAATCAGACCCTTTTGATCGCACACATTAGCTGTGTTTTTATGGCTGCCAGGTTCAGCGCTCTCATTATCATAGCTGAAAAATGTATTTTGGTGACCATGTGGGTCAGTCAAATGACCGTGGAGCCATTATTTGCTTTTCTACTGTTGTCAAATGAATCATACTTGACTTTTATTAGGTTATCAGTGGATGTTCACCTGTCATTCCCATTAATCTTTTCACAGGACTGTGAGGAAGAGGAGGCTGAAGCATTTGATGTGAGCCTTACCAAGAATGCGCAGGGACTGGGGATCACTATTGCTGGCTATGTTGGAGATAAAAATTCAGGTGAGGAATATCAGATTGATCTTTCAGAAAAGAAGAGCAGTTAACAACACTAATATTACTAATAATAATGATAAATAATAGTAACTTGGATTTAGTTAGATTTAAGTGTCATTTTGATGTTTGACAAAATTTGCATTTAAGCGATGAACCCCCCCAGCGTGTAGTATTATCCCCCAGCATCGTTTAGCATATTAATTTGGCTACGAACGGAGCTCTCATTAACCTTGTTTCAAGCCGTCGCAACTAATTTCAGCAAAAAAGCTCCAAAACCACTGGACGCTGCCTGTCCAATGTTAGCTTGGGGCATTCAGCAGCTAAAGATACAGACATTTTCCTGAGGAGGCCAAAGCGGAGCTAAAAAAGGGTGAATATTAGACTGAGGTTCACATGGTGTGCTTAAACACGGCTTCAGATGCTATTGTAGCCCCGTGTCTGCTGGGTGTGACACTTGTTTGCCAACAGGTGAGCTACAACAACTTGATAAGGTGATGTCACTGTCAGTGTTTTTAGCTTTTTCCGCCCCCTCAAAAGTGTCCAAAAATCACTTTTGAAACCTTTTTTTCACTTTTATTGGCCTGTAAAATGTAGCAATTAGCCACAGCATAATGGAACCACAGACAGCCTTTTATTATATCCTGTTATAGTCACTGCATTGAGTATTGAATTGCCTTGACGATAAAGTACTCCACATTCTGTCTTTATTAAGTGCACTTCATCACATCATTGTTTATGACTAATGTAATATTGAAGTATGGTTATTAACACTGACTTTTAACATCAAACTGTAACATCTGTTTGCTTTTTTCCTTTCTCCTTGGGTCCTTTTTAATGTCATTATCCATGGCTTCGCTCCCCATCTCTTTACTTATCTTTTTTGTCCTCAGAACCCTCTGGTATTTTTGTTAAGAGCATAACAAAAGACAGTGCTGTAGATCAAGATGGCCGCATTCATGTTGGAGACCAGATAATAGCTGTAAGTACCCCAATTATGGTCTTTGTAGCTATTACTATTTTCTCCGTCTTCAGTGGCATGAGGTAAAACATGCAGTGAATGTTTTATACAATCTAATATGGTGATCTCATTTAGTCAATGTGGGGAAATTACCAGATGAATAATGAATAATTCAGAAATAACTGAAGTGTTTTTTTTTTCATGTGACTAAATATAAAAGAATCTTAGCACACTGAGGAATTATTTTCATTATTGCAGGACATTAACAATGAATTTAAAGTGTGTGGGCTTTCGTCAGCCATTTGAATGATGAGTTATTGTTGCTGTGTGTTTTCTAAAGCTCTCACAAACTCTTGTGTTGTTCTGGTGCATTGTATGTGTGTGTGTGTGCAGGATTTTGTTTCTAAGCATAATAATGATGATATGCTTTTGGACCCAATTTAACAAAACACAAAAATTAATTGACTGAATTCTTAAAACTTGTGCATTTTTACCTGTCCTAAATAATGTAAACACGTAAAGTGAATGGTTAAAATTGATGAGAATACTCTGTTTCTACGCCTGCTTGTGTTTATAATAATTTTGATGAACTGTGTTTCAGTTTCACCTCTAAGAACATAGATGGCAGTTCAGCACACTTACAATGTCTGTGCAAGCTGTTGTCTAATCCATGGGCTCACAAATGATCGCCCTCTGCAGGTCGATGGCGTAAACATCCAGGGTTACACCAATCAACAGGCAGTGGAAGTGCTGAGACACACAGGCCAGACGGTCCACCTTAAGCTGATCCGGCGGGGCTTCAGGCCCGACGACATCCCCCCCGCTGCGACCCCCAGTGTCACCGTCCTGTCCCCTACCACCACCATCCCCACCACCGCAACTGTCATGAGGGAGCTAGAGCTGGAGAGGAAGATGGCTGAGGAGGCTGCTCAAGGTAGGAAGACTAAAGTGACAGGAATTTAATGAGGATAGACAAAAACACATTCCATGTTGCTCATCATCCTGACAAGGAAGGTGTCATTTGATGTGTAAATGTGGTTCAGACCGGAGTTTTCATGATGCAGTGATGACTGACTCTAAATGGAAACTTCAAACACTTTTATCAATGTGGTTAAAATACAGAAACAGAACCTTCTCCAGCTGCATATGAAAAACATCGAGTCAAGCTGTGCTCAAATACAGATATATTAGAGATTGAGAAATATGGCCTCCTGCTAAATATGTACTGTAGCATACATCTTTATGCTGCTACAGGAAGATTGTTAACATTAACTGGTCTTAATATTGAAAAATGAATTACTTTTTGCCTGTTCCACTCATTATTATCATATCATATATAGTACTGCAAGAATCTTAGGCAGGTGTGAAAAAATGCTGTAAAGTAAGAATGCTTACAAAAATATAGAATTTATTTATATCAATTTACACAATGCAAAGTGAGCAAGAAGAAACTAAATCAAGTCAATATATGGTGTGACCACCCTTTGCCTTCAAAACGCCATCAGTTCTTCTAGGTACAAATGCACATTGTTTTGAAGGAACTCAGCAGGTAGGTTTAGGTTTAGATTCTTGAAAGCATTGTTACTTTGACAAAGGCTAAGATGACGAAGCAATTTTCTCAGACATGGAAATAAAGTTCACCACAAAGTCTGTCAATTGCTACTCTTATTTATAATTATGTTGCACTGACAGAATAATGCACAGGCTAGGCTGACCCAATAACCACATTTCTGCAGAAAGAACCCAGAACTTTTCATTATGTTGTTTAGACCCCGTCTGGTATTCAATGATACATCTGCAGGTGATGCTCAACATCTGATAGAGCATTCACACTAACTAAGAAATCAACAGCTGAGGTCTGCAATGTATGTGCTGGTACTGGTACCCATGATATGCTTCATTTTTTTTAAATAACTTTTTGCATTTTTATAATATTGACATCAAACAAGATTGACAGAGAGTAAACAGAAAGATTCTCATCTCCAGCTGTACTGACAGGACCTCCAGGCTATTGCAGAAGCAGGATAAGCAACTTGCATAAGTTGTCAATAGTGATAGATGGAACTTGTAAGTGATTAGATCTGGCAGTAGGAAGTCGTCCCTCCCTGTAGAAAAACTAGCAGAAGGATTGACTGACAGAGGAAGCCAGTATTTTCTTGACTGCTGTGAAACCCAATAAAAAACAATTACAGGGTTTGCACTTTTGAGAATTACATATAATAAACAAAGAGGAAGGAGTCTTCAACAAATGCACTACATCACTGCAACCATATATTATGTAGTCCACGGAGATCGCATGGTAGTTTGGTGAGTAACTATAATATATTTTAGCTAACATAGTGGGCATGATATCACAGGTTTTGTGCACAAAGTTGTAATGGGCCATTTTAATGGTTGGGAGTATGGAAAGAAATTTAACTACTCACTTAAATTGTTATCAAGTCAGTGTTAAGGTTGTTGAGTTCCTTGTCTCATACCAGACTAGCTAGATTTAGTTTTATGTTAGCACTCAAAAGGTGCTGATCTACAGCATAGACTATGGCTTGCCTGGGCGCATAGGTAGTAATTTCATGGGTGACCAGTTTGGCGCCCTGTGGAACTCCAAACACATAAACAGTGGCATGAAGTTGTAAAAAAAAGTACCAGGATCATTAAGCAGATATATGAAGCCCTTGAATGTTTATAGTCTTTCATTAGGAATAGCATCAGCAGGGCCAAAAGGGAAATTAGAGGTTTCTCTTTTAAACTGAAAGCGATTATGAAAGAGTAGGAAAAGCGCACATTTTCTATTCCAAATAAATTGGAGAGTAGGTTACTTTTTCCAGTGCCTACATGACTATACTGTCATGTATCTGTGCCGCTGCCTGCTTCTGTCTGTCTCACTGTTCATTGTGTGTTTACAGTCACCACAGATGAAAAGCCGCTCCAAACAAAGAGTGAAGGATCTGATGTCAGCCTAGCCACGGATCAGCTAACAGAAGACAAACATGGTAGGAGGCTGGGATTCTTTCTTAAGCACACCAGCAGAGATACTGGGCACACATCTGACAGATAGGGCCTATTGCTGTCAGGACCACAGTGACTAGCAAAACATACCATGAGGAAATACAGAGATGGGTGCTGTTGGTGGTTTTACAGACAACTTTTTAATGGGCACAGATAAAAGTTTTTTTTTTGTGGGTCTTGTCTTGAAGACAATGTTAGTACTTTGCAAATAGTTAGAAATGTATGTTGTATTGCTGGCTGTGAATTGTTTAGCACAATTTTGCCTTTTATCTTGTTTGGTATATTCATGCAAGTACTTTGGATTGTATTTTTCAAGGGATGAAGCTATCGTCCTTTGAAGAGGAAGAACTAATGAAGAAGTGGCAAGAGATTCTGGGTCCAAGTAATGAAGTTGTAGTAAGTTTCTTTTCAAAGTGAATTCCTTTCTCTCATGCATCAAATTATACTTAACAGAATTTGCTTCCTGGGAAATTACTTCATAATTGTGAACAGCTCCAAACTTTTATCTTAAAAGGTACAATGAACTGAGCCAAAAAACAAAAGGGACCGAGTCATTAAATGATTTAATGTAAAATAATTATCCCTTATAATAGACAAAATGTTTACCATGCCAACTGAGATGTGATTTATTGTTTCAATGATAGGTGGCTCAGGTGGAGAAGTTTAGTGAGAACAGTGGCCTGGGCATCAGTCTAGAAGCCAACAGTGGGCATCATTACATCCGCTCTGTTCTACCAGAGGGACCTGTTGGTCGCTGTGGCAAGCTGTTCAGTGGAGATGAACTGCTTGAGGTACGTGAAAGAGAATGCTTAGTTAACAACAGTGTAGACCTTTTCATATTCATATTGCCATTAACACTTACAGAGGTCCAACTATCCACATGTATTTTTAAAGTTTGTTTATGGGGCAGTAATGATTAAGTTATTTTGATATACTACATGTTCAGATGCTCAGTTTGTTTATGTTGCAGCTATAGAAGCCTCAAAACAAAAAAAAACCAAAAACAGTTGTATGCTAAGACATTAACATTTTCTGTCACAGGTCAATGGTATATCCCTAATTGGTGAAACCCACAAGGAAGTGGTAAGAATCTTGAAGGAGCTTCCACTCTGTGTATATATGACATGCTGCAGACCCGCTCCTCACCTGCAGTCTGACATGGATGCTGTCCAACCAGAGCCAGAAGGTTTAACAAACACACCTGAATTAAAGGTAATGCATTTGCATTGTTATCCTATTGTATATAATAATGCATTTTGCACATTTTTATAAACTATACATTTTCGCTTGTTATGCTTGAGAGTGATGGAAAGGGGATTGATCTTTTCTTTTCCAAGGCTACATTACTTACACAGCATTGCAGCAGATGATGCATATAAATACAGTTGGAAACTCCCTGCATCTCCTTGACATTCAGTAATGTATCATGAAAAATGATCCCCCACCCCTGCATATAAGCAAGGGAATATGATTGGAGAGCAATGCTGTTTAAGTCCTCCTCCTCCTCTATAACCCATCAACCATTATTAGCTTAGCTCGGTCTGTCAATCGCTCCATTGGCTTTCCACATTGCCAACCAAGATGGATTAAGACTTAGCGATAAGCAGGGGAGGCTGAAAGTTTATTAACACCAATTCTAGTAATACGTCAGCTGCGGTAGCCAACAACATTTGCTAGAGATATGAGACATCAAAAGCAGTGTCCCTTTGGGGAAGAGGTTTTCATCTCTCCAGCTTTATCTGTGATAATGTACTAAGGCCCTAGCATCCCTAAGATATTTCCCTTTTATCTACTGCCAGAAACCTGAGCCAGAAACACAACTAGAGGGAAGCAGCCTATGGGTTGGGAGTAAAAGCGAGCAAGGCATGCTGTTACATAGAGATTTGGGGCTTTTCCTCTGCAGAAGCAAATAGACCTGTGCAGCGTACTGGTTGCTGAAGACTCAGTGGTGAACACGGCGGCAGCGACACAGGATAATGTGACAGAGGAGGCGATAGGATCTCCGTTGGCCATGTGGGAGTTGGAGATCCAGAATATCGAGCTTGAAAAGGGAGAAGGCGGATTGGGATTCAGCATTCTGGACTACCAGGTGGGAAATCTTATTGGGACGCATAGAATGTTTCATAAAGATAAAAAAAACAAACTATTATTAAGTTATTGTTATTATTTTCCACCAACTTGTACTTTTACAGATGTTATTGCAAATTTGTTTCAAACATTAACATATGAAACAGTAAGTCGTGTCACCAGGAAAGCAATACTTCATGTTTATAGTCATTACCTAACAAGGTTTTTGATATTTTGGAGTATAGTTTTTAAAGTTTCCACAGAAAAGAGGATATTCTCCATAATACTAACCAAATACATAATATTTCCTGACTGTGATAATTTACCTGTTGACCTCTTCTCACTGAACTTAATTGGACCGGCTCTGCCACAGGACCCACTGGACCCCACCAAGACGGTGATTGTGATTCGCTCCCTGGTTCCCAACGGCGTGGCCGAGCAGGATGGCAGACTGTTGCCTGGAGACAGACTCATGTATGTTAACGCCACCAACCTGGAGAACGCCAGCCTGGAGGATGCTGTTCAGGCCCTGAAGGGGGCAAAACTCGGCAAGGTCCAGATAGGAGTTGCCAAACCACTGCCTGTAAGCATTAGAATTAGTATTCTTCCTTTTGTCTTTGCTTTAATCCTGTGTGAAGATTGAAGATAGAATGTGACTTGTGCGTTGGGGTTAAAGGGGCAAGTGTATGCATATCTGTTGGGGCTACTGAGACTTTTACACATATTGCTTTTGAGGTTGTTTTTTTTTTTTTATAAAACTTGTTCAGCACGTCTGGGATTTATCTCTCTGCTTATATGCAGGGTTGTGAGTCAGGCTGTCTTTGCATCATGTGACTTAGTATCCAGTCATGAGGGTTCGGCTTACAAGGGCTTGAATTTTTCATGCGGGAAAAAGAGAGGCAGTAGGCTGCATGGTTTAGCATTCCACCCGCTGTTCTGTCAGAGGAGGCGACCAGCCGAAAATGCTCTGTGCCCTTTGTTTTATATTATTATGTTATTGAATTTTCCGAAACCACAGCCCCTCTTCTTTAAACACACTGAGGCACCTGTCAAAATATTAGGTCTGTCCAACGGCATGTTCATCGCTCCAGGCACCTGCACTCTTTGTACAGGATGCTTCTCTGTGCAAAAGTGCTTGCATTCTTTCAGCTTTAGAGCTGCCTTTCGCTTGTATTGAACCTGCTGTTGGATTACACAGTGAGACCTCTGGGCTGCCAAGGTTAGCTGGATTACAGAGCTGTAGGAAGCCTCTGTGGAGTTATCCAACCCTCCTGCTAGACGTGGAATGTACTTCTGAGGGGTATTTTGCTGTATTGCCTCTCAAAATTGAGTCTTACAAGAGTAATCCTCCAATATGCCTTCTTGCTTTTCTTATACCTGTTTGGGCTGTTTGTACCTTTTTGGATGCTACACTAAGCCAGTATCAAGACTTTTTTACTAAAGAATACCTGTGAAATGTTGAGAGTCATAAAAGGGCCATTGTGAGCAATTTCTCTTTGAACAGTTGTGCACCAAACTCACTATTTAACACTATAGCTAGTGTATGAAAAATCTCAATAACCCCTAACATCTTTTCCCATTCCGTACTAATATATTTGTACTTGACTTGGTCACAACAACAACAAAAAAAAATCAAACATTATACAAAGCTGGAGAAACTGAAAGAATCTGTCCACTTTCCTAGGGAATATGTGGATATTCCCACTCTCCACACCCATATGGTGAGCAGGAAATTACTTCATCATCCACCATCCATTCATTTGACTTCAACAATATTTTGGTTGAAGAAGGAGAGGAAGAAGGACTGACTGAGGGCGTCGTTTACCGAGCAGAGCCTGCATTGGTTAGTTAGTTTTTGGGAAAAACTGGAAAATCAATCAGAACATGCTGAAACATCAAATCAAATTGCACTTATACGTATGATATTTGCTTCTGCCTATTTTTACCAAGAGAGGTGTGTTTGTTTGTAAGCATGCAACAGTTATTTTTAGTTATCATTATTCTGACAAATAGCTGCCATTAATGGAGGGATACCTTTCTGTTGTATGAGCAGTATTTTGAAGTTAGTTAAATGTAATATTAGAGACATTAGGCTCCTAGAACTGCATGGTAATTTCAGCTATCTGTGATTGGTTAGTTCACCAAATGGCACAAAAATAAAGGCCTGTTTTGTGTCCCAGTAAGTCACACTAGTTCCATTCATCACCACAGATTGACACCAGCGAAGCAGAGCTGTCTGACGAAAAAGTGTTAGAACACACTTTCTCTGGGATAGAGGACGACACTTTCCAGGCATCCATGATTGCTCTCCATGGTAGCAGCTGCAGCGCAGACCTTGATTACCTGCACTCGTCTACGCCCAAGGTAAGCCAAGCATTTTTTTTTTACGTGACAAATGAAATGAAAAGCACCGCTTGTTTCATTACATTAAATGTTACTGCAGTAGTAACTGCCCTTCGCCACCATGTAGTCATTCTTTGTTATGGAGTGCTAAAATGTCATGAGAAATGTTTGTTTTTCTTTGTCAAGGCCATAACAACATTTCTGGCTTTGCTGTTATATATTGGAGCTGCAGCTGCCTTCTGTTGCTGTGGGTGCCCGTGAACAACAGCTCCCCTAAATGGATATTACATTATAAAGATTGTAAACAAAGACGAGTAAGGGGCACAAAAAAGTTTTCTTAAGGGTGCTAAAAACATACTCTAGCTTTGAGAAATAGACGGAGGCCAGGACAACTATTTTTTTAGTACGGGAGGATATTTCACAGAACAGATTTCAAATGTTTCTATGAGGTCAGACAGCTCAGTCTTATCGTGATGATGAAGCTCTACAGAGAGGCTGATGATAAATCTCAGATCTACCTCAGTGACAGTAAATGGTGGACCAGCTTTTCAGTATCTAAGGTGATATTTTTTGAGGAAGGAGGATGTGTGTGTTTTTTTTTTCTCTCTGGCCCGTATCTGTTTACAGAACAGCAATATAAAGGTCAACTGGTTGTTAAAGATCAAATAAGCTCAGTGAGTCCACAAAGTCAGCCTGTAAGTCCCTGTCAATTATGCAGTAATAGCTCTTTTCTCACGATTGCACTGATAGATTACAGTTGTGCTACGTTTTTTTTCTTGGTGTCTGGCTTTGAAAAAGGCCATTCATGTGCACCTGCTCAAGACCACAGAAAAATGTATTGGAAATCCTTTTTAAGGCACTCCAGTCTTACCTCTGTACTAAGGAAGAGCACACCCTTTATAAATAGTGTAACGCATGAGATGAATTTAACAGACCGAAAACATAAATTATTGCCATGAAATAGATATATTTTTATATTATGTTTTACTTGGGTGCGCACACAGCGTTAACAATTAAAAATGTATATTGAATTGCTTGTATGATAATGATTTAACGTCATATATAATTAATTTGTATACATGCTAAAAGAGTGTTTTAAGTCTTACTCTGCATGCAGAGTTTTGTAAAAATGCCTTTTATGTGCATCGCAACCCTCCCAATGACGTGACCTATAATACACTGTAGATGCCATACTATAATACAAGGATTTTGGCTTAAATATGCAGGTATACTAGGAAGTAAGAATTTCACAGTGTTGCCTGTAGATGTCTTAACATTTTTACAATTGTAGTATAGGTGTCATACCTCACCCCTTCGTCTTATAGACGCCAGTCACAGCCCTGTTCACCCCACATTTATAGCACTAGCTTATTAAAATGAACCCTCAATTTCTTGTTTTACTCTGCTTATCGAGGCCCACTTCTTTTTTTTTCCTAAGATTTATATGTCTGCTCTGGCTCCCAAAGGGATGTGTTTGCTGAGATTCATCACTACTCATTCTGGTTCTCATAAAGTCTTAAATGCTGTTATAATAAAATGACATTTTGCGCATGACAAGCTCAAGATCACCAGTAATTTCTGCCATTCTCTATTGGCCACTGATGGCTTTTCTATGGCTCATTACAAGGAGGGCAGGATGGGGACTGAGCAAGATGTATTCCCCCTGTTGGGCAATTGTCTAACTAACGGAGTGCAGAGTGGAACGTTCATTCAGCTGCTGTGCTTTGTTTTACCCTAGCTGACAGCTCGCCTGGATGAGCGTCCCTGCTTTCCACCGTCCGGCCTCGCGGACAACACCCAGACGTTCTCCCCGGAGAAGTCTGCGTCTTTCACTCCTCCGAGTCTGAGAGGTCATGTCCCGGATTTTAAGGCCATGCTGAGCAGCTCTGATCCGTACCTGGCACAGCACCCGACCCAAGAAGAGCCAGCGGAGAGCTCAAACTCATACAGCCCGTTCGCCGAAATAGGGACCAGATCTAGTGTCCCAAATGAACCAGTAGAGTCTCTTCACTATCAGAAGAAGCCACCTGTGTGTTATGGAGATATTGGAGATATAAAGATTCTAATGAAGGTAAAATAAGAAATCTAATCACATAAGGAAGATTTAACATATTATAGTCTTGAAACAAAGAGATGAGCAAAGAGTATCCTGTTTACCTGATGAATGTGTATTAGGGCTTGGCATGCAGTGAACATCAGAAATACGGTATGTTAAGAAGCATTATAACAAACAAAATAATCATCCTTGATCTTCTTTTAAGAAGTATTTACTAAGGTAACATCTAACCTCTCCCGAATCAGATGTGAGAATCTTTTCAAACGGAGTCTTAAGGTTATTTGTTTGGAATTCATTTCTACAGCCCATTCAGTGCGCCTACCTTTTCTCTAGAGACCCCTTGCTTTGTTTGGAATCCAGCCTTATATTTTCATTTGCTCTCATGAATAACTGTGTTGAATTGTCACCCTCAAGGATGAGCCAGTTGGTGTGAAAGAATCAGCAGAAGACGGTGACAAGGAAGCACTGACCTCAGGGAGCAATTTTGAAAGGACTATCACAGTTGTCAAGGGCAACTCCAGCCTTGGTTTGTGTTAATTTCTGCACATTCTTTTATTTGTTTTTTTCTTCCTTTAGCCTTCACAGAAGTGTAAATGAGGTTGCGGGACTGAAAGGCGGATTGGCCTTTACGTTTGTGTCGTGTTTTATGAATGCCAGATTTGAAGCAAAATGATAGAAAAGATTTTTGGCAGTTTTCCAGTCTGAAAGGGTAATTTCATTGCTATACAGGGTATTTGCATTTCAAAACCT